>NW_027472583.1:37322500-38572500 GCF_030347505.1 Rhynchophorus ferrugineus
TGAGAATATAAAGCTTGGTCTACAAGTTTCATATCCAACTCAAATAATTGTTTCTAGAAAATAAACAATGGTTAATTTCCTAGAAAAACTGTTCATTCGAAATACACTTACGTCTTCTTCATCAGAATTCTCATCGTGTTTCAACATATCGACAATCGCGTTCACAAACCCTAAATCGACTTTAACATGAAACTCTTGCACTAATACTTTAAAATATTTATACTGCTTGATTTGACTGTTTTTCAACAACATCTGTACTATACTCAATTCAACAAAAGGTTTTATACCTAAAATATGTTTTAAATGTAATAGTCATAAGCAGTAAATATGCTGTTAAAGCAGTAAACCTACCGCTATCAGCAGCAACGCTTTTAGGGGGAGGAACTGGAGCTAAAACAACAGGGAATATGCAGTCATACATTTGATTGTCAATTTGCAGTCTATTAATCTTCGCGTGAAGCTGCGTCTGGCTTGGGCTGGTTTTCATCTGAAGCCATACACCCGTTTGAAAAGTGCGCCTAACACAGAAACTCATGTAACAATCTTAATAATTGACTTGTTAATATATGAATACCTAATAATCCTTCTACGTGGCTTGTACATTTGATTCAGTTCAAAATCTACCTCAACTTTGTTATCGATAACAACCGTGGCAGAATTACATGGATCTGAAATTGATTGCATTTGTGTTAAATGACGTTGATACGCATTCTCCATGTGCGTCGATTCTTTTTGACCTAAAGCCTTATATCTTTTCTTATTTGGTTTGCATGTCTCCCATATAATACCACTACTCGCTATGCCAATATACATTACTTCTTGTCTTGTAATATTGTTTACTAATGACAATCCGACGCCATGTAAGGATACGGTGATTTCTTGCTGTATAATCTCAAGAATATTGGTAGCGTTTTGAGCCAAATTACTATTCTCTGTAAATAATAATACTCTCTGCATGCCATCTAAGAAAGAAGACCTAAAAAAGAAGAATTCCAAATATATTCCTTGTTATGTTGAAAATGGTCAGTTCAATTACCAATACACTTGATGATTGGGTGATATTTCAAAACCACCACACCCATCTTTTCTTAAGTCGTTCTCTATTTCAACCTTGTGCGCTTTCTCCCACACTATGGTACGAGGTCCGGAAGGGTTCTCCCATGTATACAGCATACAACTCTTTGATTTTAAAGTCCTAAGAATAGGTTTGATTAGGACGAATAGAGTGTTACCTACTTAATTTACCTTATTTGGACGGATTGTTTTTCCCAGAAATTCATATCAGCATTACAATGGTTGATAATTAAAGCTGGTGCGCAACCTACGTCGTACGGTGCAATATTTATATATACGGCACCTTCATTTAATTGTATATCAACATTAACACCACCATACTAAAACAAACAGTAATGCCTAATCTGAATTTTATTAATATATGTGACCCACTTTATTATTTAGCTTTAACAATGTTGTATGACTTTCCGTATATAAGAAGGGGGCGCTGATCTCTTCGGTACCTGCTATTCTGAGCCTTAAAAGTTTGTCTTCCATTTCGCTTTGAGGCCATAAAGCTGTAAAATAATTAAATATAGAAAACACGTCCACAAATGATATAAACAAATACCTGTGCAAGATTTTGGCTCAATTTTCACCCACGGGTCGGCTGGTCTGTCACTTTCCTGACACTCTATGATGAAAGGTGCCTCGTTTATTACGATATAGTAAGGAGTAAAGGTAACTTGTTTGGTCAAATTGTTATACGTCAGTTGATTATGGACGCCGATCTAAAAAAAAATCTGAAGTTCTTGTGCTGACCATTATCATAACAAATACCTGATATAATCTATCATTGGCTTTACATTGGACAACACCAGAAGAACCGGCAACGTCCAGAGAAAATTTATCGGACCAAGTCCCGGACTCCACTCGTATCGACGCTTTTTTCTTGCCGAAGAAGTTTTTCGCATTGAATGAGAACAAAATCGGTCCTTTGAAATTAGCAGGATGGTGAAGGACATTCAAGTTCTCGTCGGAGCTCTACAAGAAAACATTTCCATCAAGAGTTGTTATTTTGTTGAGCCAATTAATTCTGAATAGGTATATGTCAACATGCTCTGTATTGGTACATTTGTTAAAGCTTTTTTAGCAGGAAAATATGAATGTATATTGAATTATGAACTGGAGGTAAACCGCACATATAGTAACACAAAATAACCATTACATATTTGAGCAGACCAAAAAGCCTAACAAAAAAGAATTTAAAAAATATAGTATAATTGTCTCTAAAAATATTACTACAAGTAAGAACAATCAACTTTATGAAAATTCGAAAGCAAAAATCATTATGCTATAAATCACGGGTATATAAATGCAGAATTTAAAAAATGACGTAACTACAATTTCAATTTAATTTAATATAAAGATGACAGTTTCTGACAATTGAGCACATTGATTATCGTATAATTTAGTAAATAATATTAAAAATTCACACTTTACAGCACGGAAAGTTTTGGTTTAATATGGCAATTTCAATTTAATATGCTTTAAGGGTTTCTGACAGTTGATTATACCAATTATCATACTAATACGTGGGCTGAAAAGTCCGGGGCTTAACACGTAGATGGCGCTATTATTATTGCACTAACCGATTTTTTAGTTAATATTAATCTTCAAATGAAAGCTGTTAACATTTTATGATATCCTACTTAAAAGCTTGTGACTTATTGTGCTAAGAGTGTTATTTTCAAAACAATGGAGTAAAAATAATTGTGTTTAATTTTACGACTTTTGATGGGAAACATATCGTTCAAACGAAACAATGACTTGAAGAGTCTTATAAAGGCTCCGGTCCAACAGAAGCAACAATAAAACGTTGGTTTGTTGACTTCAAACGTGGTCGTAGAGAAATCGATGGTGCAGAACGCATTTAACGTCCAAATGAGAGATGGTATCACCAAAACATATTAAAATAAAAACACAAAATCGTTCTGAATTATCGAAAAGTGAAATTGCGTGAGTTAGCTAACATCGTAAAGATACCAAAAGAACGTGTTGGTTTTATAGTGCAAGAGTATTTGACTATGAAAAAGTTCTGTTCAAAGTGGTTGTCCCGTTTGCTCATTGTTGACCAAAAACAAAAACGTGTTGATGATTGTGAGCAGTGTTTGGCCATGTTTAAACGTAACAAATCGGAATTTTTGTGTCGATATGTGACAATGGATGAAACATGGACCAATCACTTCACCCCGGAAGCAATACGATCGTCATCTGAATGGACAGCACCTGGTGTCCATTCAGATGACACACAGGTTTATTTTGAGGCAAAAGATAAATTGTTAATAATCTATAAAAATGGTATTGAAGTATTAGAGCGGCGCTGGAATGATTGTGTGGCTCTTGATGGAGATTATGTTGATGAATAAATCAAATTTTGAACAAAAAAAAGCGTTTTCTTTGTTACACCTGGAAGTTTTCAACTCATGTGTTATCTTGTAAGTAATACCAAAAACTCATGTAAATAATACATCATATATAATGTAATATTTGATATGCGGTGAAGGATATTGAAAATGATCACGATCAAAGAAGATTGTTAAACAGAAGAATGGTGTTATGTATATTGAGAAGTTTTTAAGAAATTCACTCATTAATTCAACCAGTGAAGACAAATTGAAAACATTTTCCTGAGAATGAACCTTCATGAAAGGGTATTCTAAACAATTATTAATCAATTATATTAATTCTATCACCGATTTCACCATAACTGATATATTAGGGGAAAAGCAATTTATATATTTTTATTTTAAATTTGTACAGGCCTGTAATACCTATTCAATGAAGCCATAAATATTCTAGATATAACGGTAGTATCATTTGTTTATTTAGTCAAAACTTGATTTTATTTTAAAAATTTTTAAGATTCCAGGTCATTTTACGAATAAAATAAAATAATAACATATGATGTAGAGGCAAAGACTGATAAATCGAAGAATATCACAGAGATGAGATGAATTGGCTACTAAGATCGCGCCATTTGACTTCGTTGGGCTTCTCCTTTTTTTAAGTGTCAGATCTATGTCAATAATCGACCGATGCTTTTAAAGTCATTACTATCTAGGTTATAGCTCATAGCTAGAGAAGTCACGACGGGAGACTTGCACTTTGCTACATTACATACATAATAGCCTCAAAAATTAGATTAATACCTCAGTTTTGTTATCTTTCAACATCGACCGAAGTTAAATCAAATAATAATAACCTTCATTCACTTAGGTGAATTTAGAGCAAGCAGTAAAATCTGTATATTTAGGAATAAAATATGCATCAGACTATCTACAATATATCATCTCCGCGCACAAATATCAATTGTTTAACATATCACCTTTCACGACTTTACTCGGTGTAAAAAAGTCCAATCTAATGTTATCAAGATTTTTCTGGATAAAACCCAACCTTACAGCCCCCAAACAGTTGCAACCAATTTAGTTCCAGCCATTACCACAGCACCATTATTGTTGCTATTACCAAAATCTATTATCCTATTTGTTCATGCAGAAATATTCCTTAATTTGAAACAACTGCCAATTAAAAAATATACAATCGATTAAAGAACTGAAATTTTCACTCAAAATTAAAAAAGTGACTTTTTGCTCTGCTTATACAAACCTAAACCAAAGATACATTTGAATATTTTGACTACTGTTTGATGTAATAATATATATATAATAATAATAATAATTAGCTACCAGCCTCAAATATTAATTACTATTGAAAAGGTGTGCAAAGAATCTATCATGCAGTGAAATAAGGGGTTAAGCAAAAACGCTTAGAATTTTAACAAAAATTCTATAACAAAAAGATACGTCGCAATGTCGTGTAATGGGTAGGTAGATTATACCTTTACGGGACTTCCCATAGCTTCATGCTTCTCAGTTTTTCGGGATTTCTGAAATATTGTGAGTCTGGTCAGATTAATGATTCAGAAATATATTGAAGTTCAAAACTATTTATGCAAGTTCTACTACATAATTTTTCTCATTCTCGTCCAATTTCTATGTGATTTATAAAGGCATATATCATTAACTAATGCTTAATTAATGAAACATTAACAAAATATATATAAAAGCTTACCCTATAACCAATCATAAGACCAGTTTTATTCAGCATCCAGAATGGACAATATAATGATAATATCAATGACCCGTCCTTGTTAACTGTGTGCATACCCAGATCTAAAGACATCTTGGTAGGGCTGTCATAACTATGGAATGTCCAAACAGTAAATTCTTCAGGATTAGCGTCAGTTTCTTTGCGACAAGACCATTCTTTTTCGAGATATTCTGGTAACTAGTCATTAAAAAAAAGGAATACAAAATTGAACCAGAACCATAAAAATACAGGTCTTACTCTGATCACAATCACACTTCGACCTGGATCAACATTAGGTAGTTGAAGGGTATCGCCTGCTTTGACTTCAATTTCTTCCGCTAATTCATCAACGCACATTACTATAGGTAAAGGTAGGAAGTTCTTGAATATGGCTGCTGGTCTTAAGTGAATATTAAAGCAAGTACTGGCCATAGTATGTCTGGTAGTGTTTTCATAGTATACCTACAATACAATCATGTAAAAAAACAAAACACTAAATAGTGGTTGAGCAATACTTGTTCCAGCTCTCCTATAGCCTTAATAATAAAAGGATGTTTGCCAGTGTAAGCTGATTCCTTTAATATGGGGCACTGTAAGATTTTAACTATGTTCAAGTTGGTTTGCAAATCTCGCCATATATATGGGGCAGTTGTTACTGAATACCCAGAAATACCAAAGAATAATTCATTAGTTGGTGTATAAACAGCTTTCAAAGGCAGATTTAAAACACCGCTAGGTTCGACAGAGCCAATTAGTTCCAATTCATTGCCTCTTTGAGTCATATAATATACTTCAATAGGCACAGAGAAATGATTATAAACCTAGAATAAATCAAGAATAATCAACAATGTCAATTGTGAGAAAAATATATTTCAACCTGCAGAATGCTACGAATCGTCACTAAAGTCACGCCTTCATCCACTTTAACGTCTGATATAATGCCCCAATTGTTGTTGTCTTTAGTATAATTTAACATGAAATATCTTTTATCAGCTCTGACTACAGGAAGAACTAGTTGACAATCGCTTCTATTTATGTTTACATGTAGTGTATAATTCTTTTCTTGTTCATTTCTGTTCAATTCTTGGCCTGTAACACAATTCAGTAATGAAAAGTATCAATTTTAAAACGGGTCTTACCCAGTTGAATCGCATGGCTTTGTGCTTTTTTTAGCACCAACGGAACTGCTGCTGATCTGTTAATATCTTCTAAAGATCCTCCTTCTGCTACTGCAAAAGAGCTCTCATCCAAAAGCAATGTAATATCTTCACCAATTTCGTTTAATACTCTGTAATAAAATTAAATGTTCAATACCGTAAATAGTCCGTTTTACAAACGTCTATAAAATAATAAATAAGTTTAATTCAAACCTATATGGAGCAGAAATCTCGCTGGACGCAATTTTGTCAGATTTCATAGCTGACGAAAACGCCTTTCCTAAATTATTCAATACCTCCAAGAAGGTCTTGGTCACAGTTAACTCTAAAGTTTTTTCAGAAGCCACATCTATACTCATGACGGGTGGCTGAGCTGCGTTTTCAATCTAAAAGGACAACTTTTAGAAAAGTATCTTTCAAATGTTTAGTTAAAGCAGTTACATCATCTGCCTTTTCAGACACAGGACTAGCAAAACTTAAAGCATCATCCTGTTCGTTCATAGACAATTCCAATTTCAATTCCCACGGCTCAAAATTTACTTTTTCTCCGATTCTCCTTTCGACAGGTTCAATCAAGGGCTCCCATAAAGCCAGTCTACTATTGTAATAACCCATCTGTACTGTAAGACCAGCCTCTACACTCATTTGGGAGCTCCAATTTCTAGCGCTACCTTTTAAAGAGGTTTCGAAAAGTAGCATTGGAAGCGTTTTATTTCCAACACCTGCCTCTACAGTTATGACAAGAGACGGCATTGAAATTATACATAGTTCTTGAAGTGGTGTTTTCTCAGTAATTTTTTCCATTTCTTCTTCCGTGGCTTCCACAGCAAAATCACTTTTCAGGAACCAGAAATCATTGTCGTTGAACTGTTTCTGATCCCATATGTTGAGGAAGTTAATTTCTTCTTCTTTCTTTTCACTTTCAGTAGGATTTTTGGACATTGTTGCCAAAACTCTATAATAAATATTTATTGATATCTAACTCAAACACTCTAAGATACAATATACCTGTTTAAGAGTTCTATTGTTGAAGGGGAAACTCTAAGCACCACATCTTCAACCATAAGTTCAATATGAAGACCTTTCCCTTCTGGTGTGCTTCCTGCTAAACTAATTGTAACAGGATGTAAAATATTTCCCTAAAATAGTTGTACTCTTAAACTGATTATATAATATATTTTCACTAAACAATATACCCTCGTTTCCGCTCTTTTCATAGGGTTATATTTGCACGTGTATAATTGTAGATCTTTAATGAGACCATTCAACACTTGATGGGCTCCATTCATGCGGAATTTTACAAGAATTTCGCTGCTTAAGATCATAGCATTAGTGTCTATGTTGTCCATGTGTTCTACTAAAATAATATCGGGTTTTTCGATTTTTAGATTTAGCGTTATTTGACTTGCAGCTTTTTGTTCTGTCGATTGCACCGTAGCTTTGGAAGCTGATTTTTTAGCTGTGAATATTTACATATAAATAATTTAATAACACATGTTAAGGTATTAACTTACCAGAAGCTGTGGTTTTAACATCAATCGGTGGTTTAGAAGCTGTAGATTTTTTATCTTCGGAAGTGGCGAAAAATTCTGCTAATTTCATCAAATATTCAACTGAAAGTATTAGGGTAAAACTGTAAATGCGCACATCGGCAAACATATCATTTCCCGTTTGTTGATAAGTTACATCAATCATACTTCGAGATGGAACAGCACTTGAATCAACGGAATACACAGATACGTTGTCATCGTTTATTGATCTAGGAAAATTATTTGAATAGACAAACAACAGTCCTCATATTAGAAAATAAAATACCTTTCGATCAACCTATTCAATTTATCCTCCCTTCCTTTTCTCATATCATCCAGCAAACAATTAACAAGTAATACTGAAGCAACCATAGAGGTATCTGACATTATTTTTCCTTTTACAGAAAAACCCTCTAAAGAAAATCTCCCAAGATGGTTATCTGCCTTTTTAGTCGGTGTTGATTTTACATTCTAATACATTTAAACAATATATATATATATATATATATATATATATATATATATATATATTTTTTTTTTTTTAATAACCAGTTATTAGTTCAGAACTACTTACGTTTGTAAATCCGCCACTATATAAATTCAAAATTAACTGATCCATTGTGAAATTAAACTGCAAGAATATATGAGCTTTTGATTTAGCATCTGTAATTTCGTCCCTTGTACAAACAATTGCACCTGATTCTAATGTTGCCTTAGTAGTAACGGAGGATAAAGAAGTGATTTTTGTATCTGCTGGAGCAGCCTCAACCTAATGTGCTCAATTTAAATAACGCCATAAAATAAATATATTTATATACAGCTTACTTTTCCCTCTTGCAGATTTTCACTTAGAACTGACATAATCATATTATAATCAGCTTGAGATACATGTAAACTGATAGCTTTAATCTTTCCACTTATATCAACATCAGGAATGGCATTATACCAAGAAGCAGATAAATTTCGCATAATTTTAAGTTCCAAATTAATAGGTTCCAAAATATTGTTTTCCTCTAAAATAGATTCACTGGCATCTAATTTGACTTTCGACTGAATAAGATTTGTTAGGGCTATTTTCATTTCGTCTACCACAGCGGAGTAACCTTCCTAAGAAATAATACGAATGGAAGTAGAATAGTAATAATTTTTAATAACTGAGAGTATTACTTCATTTTTAACTTCCAATAAAATGAATCTGTTGTTAATTGATATAACACCAAGATCAAGCAACAAAGCGTCGGTACTTTGACTACTGACAGGAACTAGAATTCTGGGAGCCCTGAGATTAATTTGCAGTAAGATTTTCGTTGCCTTTTGATACATATCCTTGGCGTTTTCTTTGGCTTTTTGTGCAGCCGCTTCCGATGCGTCTATGATCGCTTTCTGTGCGGCTTGGAACTGGTTTAAGAAACCCTACAAAAAACATAACGTGTCAGTTATGGAAATATTTTTTACACAGTTAAAAATATTCACCAAAAAATTGTTGACAAACCAATTAACGAACACAATTTTGGTGCCGCCCATTTTAACCTGAACATCTATATCGGGTTTGTGAGAGTCCTCCTCTAAATTATTAAGAACTACTTGGGCCATGAGAGCATCTTCATCTTCAGTATTCAGTATCTAATAAAATAACATTATTAACTTATTAATTAAATCTGGATATATCTTATATTGATTTAAAATGTTGGAAAAAAAATATTAAAGGTGGTGACATCTACAAACTTACTACGTTGTGTTTAGTAGCAGGATTCAGATCTAAAACTGCCAGTTCATGAAGTCTGGCAACTACCTGTGTATAAGTACTCTTCATAATAACATCAGCATTCAGTTCCCTTACTGCTATCGAGGCAATATCAATCCTGTAATAGAAATTATTTAACATGTGATATAAGTTGGTTAAGAAATTTTAAATTAATCAAGCTTACTTATCAGTTGAAAATTTAACCATTACTTCTTCAATTTTAGCTATTATTTTGAATTTTATACTCTCAACAACTAGATCCCGCTTTTTCCTTGGTTTATTCAATAGCGGTTTAACTTCCTTTTCTATGTCACTTATTGCACTAATAGTGCTGAGTTGTCTCACTGGAAGTAATAAAATAAAAATGAGATCAGTTTATCAACAAATCAAAAAACAGAGACAATCAACTTGCCTGGGGGAGCATATGTGGCAGTAGCGGTTAGATCTGTAATTGAATTCTGTAAGCTTTGTGCAAAGTCCATCAGCATAAGCAAAGCTTCCTGGTGCAAATCTATATTAAGAATGCTAAAATCGATTGTTAGAGAGGTCTCGCAACATTGATAGATCGTTTTAAAATCAGGAGACTTTATATCCACCTACAAAAAGACATGAACATTTTCAAGTGAAATTTATAAAAGTGGATATTATTACTTGGCAAAATTGAACTTTGAACAGACATTGCTCTGTATTTTCTACAGTTGGTGTGCTAATGATGCTTATCAATTTATTATTTCTATTTTGTGTAAGGCTTACGCCACCCAATAGGAGATTCAATTTCAAATCAAAAGTTCTTTGCAGGAGGAACGCTTTCAAAGAAGAAATCTTGAAAGTCGCCAATTCACTCTGGGGAGATTGCAAAGTTTCCTGCTGATATAAAGTAAATCGAATTTCTGTAAATGAATACATAATATAATAAAAGATTATTGAAAACATTTTAACAATCACACCTGATAAACAAATAGACACGTCCATTAATTCAAACTGAGTAGTACCCAATGCCTCTGTTTTGCTTGATGTCTTAGAAGGAGGCTTATTGACGTCTTGTATTTGCCTAATGAGACTTGTTGTTGAAGAGCTGAGCTTTGATTTCTTTATAAAAAAATTAATTAGATATAATTCTTAATATATATTGACGTATTTTATAAAACTTGCCGCTAATTGTCCTGGAGGTGGAGAATCACCTTCTGGAAATGGTATGCTGGTTATTAGACTAACCAAAAGCAGCAATCTCGCGTCTGATGTAGAAACGTCTATTGAAGGCAATTCGCATGATATTTTCGTATGAGGTAATCTAAAAATATATTGTATTTGATTTGAAACACTTCTAAGAGGTAATTTTTCTATACCTTGGATCGTCCAAGATCAGACACTTTGAGTATTCAACACTCAAACTGAGAGGTCTTAGTAAATGCATATCGCTAACATGAGATTCCTCGACACAAAGTCTCCAGTTTTCCTCACTTTGCGCCACCATTATCTGTAAATCAGTTAGCTCCAGTTTGAAACGATCATAACTGTGAATTTTCATCTTCTCGAAAATCTCTTCTTGTCCTAGACCTTCATTGTATAACTTTCGGACCTAATACATGAAAAAATAATGGAAAAATGTAAACATAATAATATTCAAATATTTACTTCCATAACTGAGGATCTATGGCCAGATGAATAGACTTTAACAGTACCAAGATCGACCACAAGAGTATTTTGCACTTCTTCATATCTGCCTCCATAAGGAATAATGATTAAAGGTGCGTGCAATACGATATCCAAATCCAAGCGTGTGTGCTGTTCTATAGCATATTGTAACCCTGTCGATGTCATTTGTTTCACATTTGTCAGCTTATGAGATGCAGCAGCTGAAATCCTAATTAAAATACTACTTACAAACACTTCTAACAGTGATGAAGCTTATTGCTTACTGGTCAAGGGAAGAATCAGGCGGTATTTTAAACACGTCTACTATTTTATTAATGGTATGGGCGTCATATACTATCTTTAATGGTTTAGCAATAACGTGAATCCTTTGGTCGCAACTACAAATACAAACTCTCATAAATATTGCAAGCAAACGTTTTTCATTACATACCGTTTATCGAGGGGATTAGTTTCAAATGTTACATCTAATAAACTCTTTATACCCTTTATATCTCTCTCTTCTGGTGAAACTAATATTGGTAGAAAGTCGTCTTGTCTTAGACCCTCGGTTTTCAAATGATCGATAGCAACATGAGCTCTAAAATAATTCCAGGTAAATAAGCACGTTGCAGCTAAAATCACCAAAAGCATACTTTAAAGCGCCTGCCGCTGCTCTAGTCTCCAGCTTCACCTTGACGCCTTGTAACTTAGAGAGAAGGACGGTTTTAACGTCATTGTTATCGTCTCTCAATTCAATTTCTAATGATCTGGAGAAAAAGTTAAATAAAATATATGACTATAAGACTATCATAACGAAAAGAAAACTACCTTAACAAGAAACTCAAAGATTTATCTACAAATTCTTCTGGAAATGTAGCCACCTCCGCATTTTCTTGATAGCCAATTGCTTTATAAAGCTTAGCTTTTTCATCTGGCGTCATTTCATTTTCAAACTGTTTCACTAAAGTAAAATAATAATTAGTTAAGAAGGCTCTTTAGATCAATGGTTGAACTCACAAAGGTTTGACTTTTGGTCTTGTTGGCTGAGTGAAGTTGTTGATGAGGTCCACCAACCAGAAAGCCAACCTTTCTTTTGGGATTTTTCGATCTCCTCTAATCTTTCAGTTTCCATTTCGATTCTTTGTCTAATGATTACAATGCTAGTCAAATCAAGATTTTTTTCACAATCGGTTATTCTGCTTTTATCCGTAGCAGTACACTGAAAACATGACAAAATATATCAAACATTATAGTATTAAATAAAGCAACAACAAAGTGTTAGATTTCTTTATGCTGAACTATAATAGATCTTCTAACTTTTGATTTTGATCCAATGATTTAGTTAATTTTGTTTTGTATACGAAATCCACATAATAAAAATGAAATGAAAGTTAATAATATAAGGATCGTGAAAAAGTAATTTATGTTTTTAAAACCATGTTTTGTTAAAATCTTTTACTTTTTTTGTCAATTATATCTTACATTAGATATGCTTAGTACGACCTTCATTTACAAATTAATTATTACTACTGTTCTGTTCTACATCCATTTCCACACAAGCAAGACGAGCACGGAATAAATACATGTATGTATTTCCCAAATTAAACCTTAGCGAACTCCAACCGAAATAGGCCTAAATGTTGAAAATGTAAATTTTCTTTCAAAAAGATACGACTGCAACAGTTGATAATAGTTCTGCGGTTTGTTGAGTTGATAACTATTTGCTCACTTTTAAAGGCGTGTGAGACGTCCAGGAATATTGCAGGGCAGTTTTTAATCCTGAAATGGCTTTTCAAGAACAGCTGTTACTCTGTGCACTTTATCAGTTGTTGAGGAGTGGATCGAAACACGAAATCTGGTACTTTAAAAATGGTTTAATACATTTTAATAACAGTTTCTAGGTATTTTGATATCACAGGTAACAGCAAAAATAACCAACTTGTTCTGCCGGTTTTTCAGTTTTTTTTAAGCATGATTGTCTCCTTAAAACACCTTAAAACATCCCCAAACATGCTTCAGTCCCAAACAGGTATTCCATATGTATGTCAACATGATGATTGCTTTTCGTGGTAGCTATTTCAATAACCCAGTTGAAATATCATTAATTCCAAGAGCTTTTTAGGATTGAGATCGTTGTCAATTTCTGTGGCAATTTCCATTGGTGAAATCAGATTTACAGCTACATCAGGCTAATAAATACGATTTGTATCTATTTTCATTTCATTCATTTCGATCAGTTTTAATAGGCAGCACTCTAATAATTGGTTATTTAAATCTTCTAGTTGCTTTCCATAGCGAATAATTTTTGTCTGCTTCAGAGCTTAATTTACGATTTTCGAAACAATTCTTATATTCTCAATGTTTTCATTATTTTTATCTTCTGTGTCATAATCATCTAGCCTATCGTCTATCAATTCTCTAATTTCGAGGGCATAATTTGACTCATATTCTGATTTCCCTCCTAATGTAGGCTAGCTTGGTAGCTTCATTTGCAGCTGAACGAATCTGTTCAATTATATTTCAGATCAAATATATTTCAAGATTGTCTATACCTTGGAGTCTTACATTTAAACTGATTTGTTTCTGCATTTCTAGTCTGAACTTGTCTAGGTTAGTAAAGTTGTTCATAACACTGGAGTGTTGTCCGATGTTAATTCGCACAAGCCTTCGATTTTGGTTTGATGAGATCTCTTTAGTAATGTAACAATACAGTAGGGCTGGCACTTTATTACGAGGGTCACTATTTACATTTCGGGAATAGGAAAAAAAACAAGTAGTTAAGCTGCGAATATATTTTTATTGTTTTTCAAGGTACTCGCCACGATGATCGATACATTTTTGCATACGCTTAAACCAATTTTTAAAGCATTTATTCCATTCCGAATAAGGTATGATTTTTGAACGCTTCAATAGCTTCTTCGGGCGATGAAAACCATTGACCACGCAGTTTATTCTTCACGGATGGGAACAAAAAGAACTAATTGGGTGCCAAATCAGGGCTGTACGGTGGATGACCCATTAATTCGATGTTTTGAGTGCTCAAATAGTTTCTTGTTTGAGCCGATATGTGACAGCTCACATTGTCATGATGACGAACAATCCGGCATCTCCTGTTTATTTTCCTTATTTCGCCGAAGACTTTTGACAAACAAATGGTGGTACTCCCAATCAGAATTTACTGCTATACGATCTTCTAGAAGCACTGTTGCAATATGACTAGTTTTCCCGAAGAAACAGGCGACCATTTTCTTTGAAGTACTTCGTGCGCGAACAAATTTTGTTGAATTTGATTTATCTTGGAACACCCATACAGTCGACTACTGCTTACTTTAGAGCTCAAACAAATATATCCATGATTCGTCACCTGTCGCGATTTTATAAACGTCTTTCGAAGCACCGCGATTGAATTTCTTAAGCATTTCTTTGCACCAATCGACACGAGCCTTTTTTTTGAGCGATTGTCAAATTGTGTGGTATCCAACGCGAACATAACTTTCGCACAGTTAAGTGTTTATGTAAAATCGCATATATAGTGGTGGAACTAATGATCAGGGAGGACTCAATCTCACAATAGGTGACATGACGATCTTCCTTTAATTATTTCGCACACAGCATCGATGTTTTCCGGTACAACAGCCGATTTTGGACAACCTTCACGAAACTCGTCGAACAGCGAACTACGACCACGATTGAATTCACTAAACCAGCGATACACGGTGGTTTTTGATGGAGCTTCATCGCCAAAAGTCAAATTAAGTTGATTGATGGACTCTTGTTGTGATAATCCATGTCGAAAATCGTAAAAAATCATCGCACGAAAATGTTCACGATTCAGTTTCATTTTTTTGCCGAGACGAAACAAATAGCGTCCATTGGTCAAAATGTTCCGAGTGCGTATATCGTCAAAAATGTCAAAATTTACGATGGAACCGTCGCATGGACTCACATGACAACAGTTGGCAATTCCCGAAATGTAAATAGTGACCCTCGTATAGTCGGTGGATCAGTAAATGTAATAAATAATAATAAACTATGGTCCTAATTTTGAAAATATATAGCGCCAATGTGTCAGTGCCGTTCGTAAGTATCGTAGCTCGTATTTTTTATTTTTTAGTGTCGTCTTGTTGGAAATGTTCTATTTGGCTTTTGATTAAAGCTGTTCTGCTTCAAACACGTTCGCTGAGATGTAGTGTCCAGTAGGTATAATAACCTGATATTTTAGTTTTTTGAAAAACCAGCCCCCCATATGAGATGCCGAACCAGTTGATTTAGCCCATTTGTTTTCCATGTTATAATTATTAGGAACGAATTAGTTATTGTGATGTTTGTCAGCACACTTCACACATCTAGGTCCCCGAATGCATAAATGTTTAGTAGCCCAAGTTATTGGTAATTTCCGCTTTGGAGGATGCTATTATATTTTTTCGAGAGTTCGACTTTTATCTTAGGGTTTACTAAATGTTTATGTCATAAATGATTGTTTTTTTTCATCTTTTACCCCATCTAGGTAAAACAGCTTTTAACAGTAAAGAGTAATAAGCCTTTCATCATTTAAATTTGTTGTCTTTCTCACCACAGACTTGACTTTATGTCCGTAAGCTTCTACTTCGCTTTTAATACCAACCGGATTTTATGTTGATGGTAATCCTCCAATGACGACTTATAATAATTTTATCCAATTTATTTTTCCATATCCATTTTAATTTTATTTTTTTTAATTTGACCACTTATAATTTTTTAGTTAATACGTATGGAATTCGAGTTTATTGAACGGATAATTTGCTACCTCTGAATGAGATAGTTATTTTTTTTTATAATGTATTTCATTATTTAACAGAGCTTTAAACTATACGTGGTTAGTGGTACTCCTTTTATTTGTGTTCTAAAGAGATTAAATTCTATTTTTTATGTTTTGCACTTTCCTTGCGAGTGTGGAAAGGTGTGAGTGTAGAGAATCGTTATCGGGGAGGGAAAACATGTCTTGACTCTATGCAGGCTAGGACCGAAGTAATATTTTAACGCCGTTGGTAATTTGGGTATTTCTCAATCAATATACTGTTGTAGCAGAATATTTCTCATTAAAGTTGTTGACAATCGGCTGCGACCGTTCTAGCATCAGATACTGTTAATGTCCTATTTTTCTGATCGGTAATTTATACTGTCTTTCTTGGAAAACTTTATTGTGTCTTGTACCCAAAAAGTATATTTCGACACAGGACGCTGTCATGGACTCGTTTATCTATCATATCTAAACTATTTCAATGACATCTAACAGATCAATCCGGCCTGCCACATAGATGGCGCTACTATAATTAAATCCATATGTTTTTAGTTAGCCCTAGCCCTTAAAAGTTGCGTGTATAAATTTGACAGCTGTCGGATCATTAATTTGGGAATTATAGCATTTTGAGTGAAGCAACTTTTAGTTATTGTGAAAAAAAAATGGATAAAAAGGAATTTCGCGTGTTGATAAAATATTGCTATTTGAAGGGAAAAATACTGTTGAAGCAAAAACTTGACTTGATGCCGAGCTTCCGGACACTGTCCCAGGAAAATCAATCATCAAGGATTGGTACGCTAAGTTTAGACGTGGTGAAATGAGCACCGAAGACGGTGAACGCAGTGGACGTCCAAAAGAGATTGTTACCGACGAAAACATTAAAACAATCCACAAAATCATTTTGAATAACAGTAAAATGAAATTGAATGAAATAGCAAACAATCTAAAGATATCAACTGAACATGTACATCATATCATTCACAGATATTTGGGTATGAGAAAGCTCTGCGTAAAATGGGTGAAAAAGAAAGTGCTGCTTCACTATGACAATGTACCGTGTCCAAAATCCATGAATTAAGCTTCGAATTTCTTCCTCATCCACCGTATTCTCCAGATCTGGCCCCCAGCGACTATTTCCTGTTCTCAGATCTCAAAAGAATGCTCGCTGGGAAGAAATTTTCATCGAATGAAAAGGTGATAGCTGAAACTGAGGCCTATTTTGAAGCAAAGGACAAATCGTACTACAAAAATGGTATCGAAAAGTTGGAGGATCGCTATAATCAGTGTATCACCCTTGAAGGGATTTATGTTGAATAAAAAAAACTAATTTTGCCAAAAAATGTGTTTTACTATGGGCGGGGATATCAGACTGTAACTGGAGCTGAACAGAATGATTGATCAAATAATACAATAGAACAATGATTACATTACAGCAAACTTGTTACAATTATAAATAAATTAAGCTCCTTCGTCATAACGACATTAATGACATTTTTACAAAATGACCAAATGATTGACAAGTCTATTATATTGAAATCTGTACATTTAACCAAAAGTTTATTAATAAACATGTATCAACGAATTGTCCTACTTAAAGAGCAGATGACTCATTATTTTAGAAACTTCCGTAAAAATTAATGCTAGGTGTAAAGGTTTATGGCATTTCCCAAGTACATTTGGCCATACGATAATTCTGAGTAAGTTAAAAGTGAAAATAATCCAATAGTACACTAGAAACATCACAACATTAAAGTAAGTAATCAATTATTAAATAAGCAATAAAAATATTTTAGACCTAAATGAATAATTGGCACTTTAATTAATATTTTTTGTTTACTGTTAAATAAAGGTAAAAATTATAATATAACATGGTATATAAAAAGGTTAAACCGTATATTTTTAAACAAAATGAACTATATAATTACATCATTTCTGAAATGTGATGGAATTATTAGATCATCACTTAAATTAATCTTGACTTTATTTATTTAAGGGATATTTTCAAATAATCCAGCAATCAAATAAAGAGGTTGCAGTACAATTATTTTTAACAATAAATTCACCCTGAAAAAACCAACATATGTAATCACTACATAGTATAAAACAAAGTCGCCTTTTCTGTCCCTATATCCCTATGTGCGCTTAAATCTTTAAAACTACGCAACGGATTTTGATGCGGTTTTTTTCAATAGATAGAGTGATTCAAGAGGAAGGTTTATATGTATAATACATGCATAATATACTAAGGCAACATTGCTAATTTTAGAGGTTTCTAACGTGATGTCGTAAATTAACCTATTTTTTTAGGCTTATTTAGCAATTAGCAAAAACGCTGCCTAACCCTACGAGTTAGATCAAATTAATGTACTACAGTATTGTACACCATAAAAAGGTCTACAAAAAAGTCCGCGATGGTATATGTTTATCTTTTAGGGATAACCCACATTAACCATTTTTATTGTTTACTTTTTACGTGAGAAAATGGCTTATTTACGAAGCTATTTTAAGCAATACGGCATTAATCCTTATCGAATTAAGTACCTTAAATACAGTGTGCAATTAATATAGATCAATATGGTTCCTTACAGCATGTAAATTAAACAAATATTTTCGGAGATATTACAAATTTAAAATTTGCGTTTAAAAATGTGTAATGTAATAAAAATTGTATGAATTTAGATATTCCAAAGATAGCAGGAAATCTTCATAGTAAGTATAGGGGAAGAGGAATTGTTTTACTCCAAATTTAATGCGTGCAGGCCAAGGGCAGTAATGAATGAACCAAAAATACTGGATCGATTTTAATCATGTTTTCATTGAGTGACATAGGCATATATATTTTATGCCCGTGCAAAGTCGGAGCGGGCCGCTATGTTTTTATATACAACGTTCATATTTTTTCTGTAGTGTATTTAATTTAGTATCAGCATTGCACCCGTGCGAAGCCGGGGCGGGTCGCTAGTATTAAATATAATAAAATATCACCATAAATACATCCTGATTTAACAGGATTTGTCTCAAAAGTTTTGAGAATAACTTTTATCAGAAACACTAGAAAGGATACGGCAAGTGGTGGGGAAGGCCTACCTTCCTATCTTTAACCCTAGGCAACTCTTAACTAAATAACATAGTGCAGTTCAATTGTTCTAGAGTAATGAGCAAAAATAGTTTTCCACTCAAAGTATTTTTTGTGGAGTCAGAAGAAAAAAGATGTGCCAATTGGTGAAGTGAAGATAGACATCGACATTTTACGTCAAACTGAAAAAAAACCGCTTTGCGACTTTTACTATAAAAGGGGAAGCCTTTGAAGAGAAAGTAATGTCACCGGATAACTTGTATCGTTAACTCGACGAGGACCCCCTTACCCGGATGCGGGAAAAGGTTGGCCGCTTAGTATGAAGATGTTCAAACAAATATCACGTATTTTTCACTTTTATGAAAAATGTGTTAGACAACCAGTTTATTGAGATTCAAATCAAAGTACTGATAAGTTTGAAAAACCTTTTTAAAAAATTAATAGGATTAAAACAGTTACTAAAAATCATGTACTCACAGTATTTTTAAGATGTTTCCTGTATAATTCTCTATATTCTTTCCCCATATTTAAGTGAGCCATCATGTGATTCCAGTCCCAATTCTGTCTTTTTCTTTTCACTTCACCTTCCAATATACATTGAAAAGCAAAACGCCACCACTCTACATAATGTCCTTTATATGAACTCACATCTGGTCTATACTTTCCTACAATTTCTCTATAAATCATTCTGCACTTATTTAAATAACTAATACATTACTATATGGAACTCCTTTAGACATTCTATCCATAGAGTCAGCTAATGCAATTATATCTCTATATTGAGACTTGCTAATCCCAATGAACAAAGTTCCCATGTCCAAATTGAGATGATAGATGGGAATAGAATAAGGTTTGCTATCTTCCATGGGTTTTTGATTCATTCTTAAACGGGCACTTGCTGTTATTGGTCCCAAAACTATAAAAATATGTAACACCATTATGGACATTATCTGACTATAATTTATATAGCAAAACATACTGTAATTATAACCTTCAGGTTTGTAGCTTTTACATGCAATTTCAGTTTTCATGCGATTGACCATATCTTTTGGTAATAAATTACTGTATGTACTCGCATTGCAATTCCAATATACAGCCAACCCTTCTAATTGTACAATCTAGAATAATTTATTAACAAATTTTGTATATATTTATTGATATAACATGACATACCTTGTAAATTTTGGCTACTTCCTCAACTATTGCCTTTTGCCAGTTAGAATCAGTACTTTCAACTAATAATTGTGAAAGAGTTATACCAAAAGCAAAAGGTTTTTTTGGGTTAGTAATTTTGTCCTCATATCTAAAATATTCTAAAGTTAGTTAGATATTAATGACAATATATATTTGTTAACCTAATGTGAATATTTTTTATTTCGATCTGTATATTCTTAATAGCTTGTTGGATAGCTTTTTGTACAAAACCAGGATCCGCTGGTGTTTGATCTTTTTCTTTTTCAGCCTTCTTTGCATTTTCAATTTTCTCAATCTCTTTTTTCTTGGACTCAATTATACTAAAAAAATACTTGCATATCCTGAATTTTTAAAGCGAATAATGGATACCTTTTTTCTTCTTTTTCTGCATCATATTTTACTTGGGCATTAGGTTGTGCTAATAAATAAATATCTTCCACTATAACAACAGTGGGTTGGGTATATATTGATTTCCATGGCACTTTAAGAATCAAATTTCCTTAAAAATAAATTTAAGATCATTGTTAGATAATCTTGAGTTTATTTAAATTATAACACAGTAAAAAGCCCTAATTGATTTTACTATTTGTCACACCCATAAGTAATTTAATTAAAAAACTCACCTATTTTTCCATATACTGCTTGAATTGGTAAATCTAATGAATTTAAAGCTGATGATTTTAAGACCAAATCTTTTAAATTAACATCACCTAAAAGCAAATTGAACTTTTCCTGTATTTTAGAGACAATGTTTACTATTTGTTACCTCCCCATATTCCAATATTTAACTGGTTTCCATCTAAATTTTCAACAAAACTACCTAGAGCTTTATTTAATATTTGAGAAACAACACTTTCAAATACCATTTTAAAAATTTAATCGCGCACACCTGAAGATATAAAAAAATCGTGTCCGTTCTATCCCGACATATTAGGTCACTTTTTATTAAATAACAACTAATAAAATATGTGTAACCAATTTTCTATAGTATAATGGGCTATTTCGAGACGATGACATCAACCTGGAAGGTTATCCACTACTTTGCACCAACAGTTGCGTTCGGGCACTACGGTTGGTTTGTCAACAATTTTATAGATAAGAAAAATATAAAACAGTTGATATCCGTGAAATATTTAAACAGATTTACATATTCGCATTACATGTTTTGACACTAAGTCCACCAATGACAAACAAAAGTAGGTCAACTGATCATGCGTGAAGACATTAATTAAATTATAAATAACTTAGCCATAACGGAATATTAATTAAAAATCCTGAACATCTTTATTTATATATTCAAAACCGCTCATATAAAAAGTTTGGTTTATTTTTAACTTATTGTATTATCTTAAACTATATCGATTAATGGAAGACAGTTTTGATAAAATTAAGTGTCTTATTTTTTTATGAAAAACAAATTGATTGGATCAGGAAGCAACTGTTTACCGGTTCTATGTATTATCCGTTATCAATCATATCTGCAGTCATTGAAACGTGTACATAAAATATTGTTCAGGTTTATATAAAAAACTTTTAATTTAAAAATTTTTGTATCACAAATATGGAAAGACTCTTTTGGGTAACTTTTTGTGTTTGTTTTGTCTTCGGGTCGAAAATTGATGAAGAATCTTGTCAGAAATATGCTGGAGGTAGCGTATATCCTCAGACGGATATAGTTAAGGAAGTTCAACATAACTTACAATATACCAAAGCAGTCAGTAAGTTTGAGGTAGAACAATATTTTATAAGCATACAAATCCATTTTTTGTATAGTATCAAAACCAGCTCCATTCTGGGAGAGTACAGCTGTGGTGAAAGGAAAGTTTGTAAAACTAAAATCAACAGACTTTTTAGGCAAATATTTAGTATTTTTCTTTTATCCTTTGGATTTGTAAGTTTAAAATTATCTATTTACTTTTTTATCTCACTAACAATTAATTTTCAGTACATTTGTTTGTCCAACAGAGATATTAGCATTTAGTGACAGAATTGAAGAATTCACCAAACTTAATACTGAAGTTGTTGCTTGTTCTGTTGATTCTCATTTCACTCATTTAGCGTGGATAAATACCCCTAGAAAAGAGGGAGGGTTGGGAAATATAAATATCTCTCTAATTTCCGATATTAATCATAGTATTTCCAAAGACTATGGGGTATTTTTAGATGACTTGGGCCACAGTTTAAGGTATAAAAATGTACTCTACTTTTGTTGATTTTGATAACAATGGGACAACTTTTTAGAGGGTTATTTATTATAGATCCTAAAGGTATTCTTAGACAAATAACTATGAATGATTTGCCTGTTGGAAGAAGTGTGGATGAAACTTTAAGATTGGTACAAGCATTTCAATACACTGATAAGCATGGAGAAGTATGTCCAGCTGGCTGGAAACCTGGTCAGGATACTGTAAGTAGCTTAAATTAATTAATTTATTCTTTCTAATAGTTATTTTGTAGATTATACCTGATCCAGTAGAAAAGCAGAAGTACTTTAAGAATCATTAATCAAATTAATTTCAAATATGATTTTTTTCTAAAAGACCTGATAAATAACACATCACATTTATATTTAATTTTAATAATACTTGTAATTATTAATATATTTTATTTTTACAAATATCTATATTATTTTTATAAGCCACATACTACACATAAAGTAAACATAAGAGTATGTATATATATATATATATATATATATATAATACATATATATATATATATATATCATAATAATGATATATATATATATATATATATATATATATATATATATATATATCATTATTATATCATATATTACTCTACGGAGTCACAGAAAAGTATGGAGTTCTATGGTTCTATTAGTTTAAGTTATTGGAATAACTGACTTTTGAGTTGCCTATGTACTAATATTTAATAGGAATGTTTCATTTATTTGATCTACTACAGAAATAGTACAAAATAATTGAAAAAGTTAATTAATTCAAACACTATTTGCAATATTTTAAGTAGTATTTTTACCGGCGGAAATCTGAAAAAAATTACTGTTTTTTTTTCAGTTTTCTTCTTATTCTATTGGTACTAACATTAACAAACGTCACTAGTTTGGCGGTAAATATTTTTTTAGAAACAACAATTATAAATAAAGCTTTCAAGGTTTTAGGATAAAATATTTAGTATTTTTAGTGAGTGAGGTGAAAATGAAATGTACAATTCCAGAAATATCTTGGCATAACAGAGAACCGGTGTTGAGTGTTGATATATTTCCCGAAAATAAGGAATTTTATAGGTTAGCATCTGGAGGCGGCGATTGTCACGTTCTAGTAAGTAATATAATAATTTTAGAAGTATATTCATAAATGTTGCTTTGTATTTATAATTTTATTGGTATTTCTATAGTCTCATTTATTGATAATAGCTTTACATCCATGCAATTGTTGTTAACATTTTTGTTAGATGGACACTGTTTTCTATTAGATTATTTAAATTTTAATTTATTTTTTATTCCATGTTTTGTTTTCCATATATTTTAGATATGGCAACTAAATATAACAGAAACAGGCGCGGTAAATCAAGAAGTCATATCAGATCTTACAAGACACCAAAGAGCTGTAAATTGTGTGAGATGGTCACATAATGGCACATATTTAGCTTCAGGTGATGATGATGCCAATATAATTGTATGGCAGCTGAAAGTTGACAATATTCCTTTATTAGAAGGTATTATTTAAAATTATAATTCATTAAGAGTTTCAAAGAGACAATTTTTAGGTGATACAGGTGATAAAGAGATATGGATTGTTTATAAAGTTTTAAGAGGACATAAAGAAGATGTGTATGACCTTAGCTGGTCTATTGATAATAGTAAAATTTTATCTGGCAGTGTTGATAATACAGCAATCTTATGGGATATTAATAAAGGAAAACTAGATCATATATTATCAGATCATAAGGGTTTTGTACAGGTTGGTATTTTTATAATAAATAGTTTTTAATTTAATTTTTAAAATGTCTAACACTAGGGTGTAGCATGGGATCCAAAGAATCAAATTATAGCTACTGTCAGTACTGATAGAATTTGCAGAATTTTTGATCAATCTGGGAAGCATGTTAAAGCTAGGGTATTTAAAGGAAAAATAACTTCAGGTAAACAGTCTTCACATATTTTATATCTGACAAAATACACATTTTTACATAGTTCCAGATGATCACTTTTTAAAAGATAAAGAAGTAAAATTTTTCTATGATGATACATTTAAGTCATTCTTTCGAAGATTATCATTTACCCCTGATGGGTCTTTGTTAATAGTCCCTTCAGGTCATATTGAGGTAAATGATTGTAAATATTTTTTAAATGCTACACTTATTTTTACATTGGATAATTGGTTAGAGTAAGTTGTTTATAATAATAGCAATAAGAACTATTGTGATATTTAAAGATCATTTGTTTACAGGCCAGCCGCTATATTACCATTGTGCCGTCAAAGTAGTACTGTGATAAGATGTTGCCCAATTTTGTTTGAATTACATGATGATGCTCCAGATCCCTTTATAAAATTGCCATATCGAATGATATTTGCAGTGGGAACAGACCATGATGTGATACTTTATGATACCCAGCAAATCATTCCATTTGCGAGATTCCAGGATATTCACTATACACGTCTCACAGATTTGACATGGTCTCATGATGGTTCTTTGTTAGTTGCTTCCTCTACTGATGGCTTTTGTACGCTCATTACTTTTGAGACAAGAGAATTGGGTGTTCCATGGACCAGACCGAAATCTGAGGAGAAAAATGTGCAGAATTTAAGTAATTGTGATGAGTTGCCCCATAATGATGAAAATACTGATATTAAGAACAAGGCTGAAGAAACTAATAACGAAGTGAAAGAAGAAGTGAAGAAAAGACCTAGTTTTTTGGAACAATGGGCTTCTAAAACACCTAAAAGAAAAAGACTACAGGAAAAATCTGTGCCAATTTCAATAGAACCTATAATTGTCTTAGATTCTCCAGGAAAAAAAGAAAACAATAAACCCTCTATAGAGGAAACCAAAAAAACAATTAGAAGAATAGCCCCTGTGAGATGTGGAGAAGTTTCAAGTAAAAACAAATCTCAACAAAATAAAAAAGTAATTAAAACTACTTCCTCTAATGTTTCTTCTCAAAGTACTGCAAGTACTGAGAAATCTCATAATGATGATAAACCTAAAGCTAGGAGAATTGCGCCAATAAAAATAGGGGAGGTATCAAAAAGTGACTCTTCCAAGCCATTAGCTGACTCTAGGAATAAAATAGATGATGGAGATAAGAAACATGAAGTAAACAGTATTGGGAAGGCTTCACCCGATATTAGATCCTTTTTCAGTGGCAAATCTAAGAAAAAAGTTGAAGTAGCCCCAAAGATATCACAAAAAATCCTTAAGGTAGAAATTGTGTCAACAGCTCAGCCTACTAAGAGGCCTAGTAAAAGAATAGCACCACTGAAAATTGGAGAAGTTTCCACGACGGTTAAGGTTGAGAAAAAACCACATAATCTTACTGTAACTAGACAAGATATTACTGAGTGTTTGAATGATGATGCAGTTTTAGATGAAGAGGAATTGAAAGATTACAAAAAAGCGTCTGGTGAAATTCAGAATTTCTTTTGTCGGAGATTTACAAATGAGTCCCAAAAAAATATTGAGTGTGAAAAACAGGATTTTATGATAGAAGATAAAACAGAGGAATTTTCTCTACAACTTGAAGACTCTCAAAGTTCGTGTATTTCTAATAACGACACTCCAAAGAAGCAGTCTGAATCAAGTAAATCTGAAGGGGCCTTAAGCGAAAGCAATGAAGTCAAGAAGGGCATTGGCACGCCGGAAAAGACCGTCCTGCCTAAAACTCCAAAAAGACTGCCCTTCAAGACTCTAGCTAGTCCAAGGACGAAAATTAAACGATCTGAAGGTAACAAAGAATAGACTTTAATAGAAAAAATTGATCAAATCATGAGAATTTCTGCCAGAGGTCAGCGTTGGAAAAAGTTCTTTGTACATATTTTATATTGTTAGTTATATTATTTTATAATAGACTGCCTAATACTGTCATTTTTATTTATTATATTTTAAATAGATTTAACTAATTTCTCTAGTTTTTTCTTTTTTGTAATTAAGGACTAGCTTATCTGATATGTAGTAGTTTTGTGGAATTATATCTGAAACAAAAGCCATATATTGATTTTGAATATATAAAAATACATTATATTACAAGAGAAGTACATTATATAATATAATATAGAACATTATATATCATAGATATAACTCAAAACATACAAAAATTGTAATATTTTTAAAACATAGATAAAAAAACATTAAGTAAAAACATGTTTTTGAAACTTAAATGAACTAGCTAGTATTGATGCCCGTATCCGGGAAATTGGGGATACATGTTCAGAGGATACGGATAGATATGACACAATGGCGTCTGGTTAGGGTACATTCCTGTGTTTCTGAAAAATTGTGGGAAAATGGGCACATTCATTGCCACTGGAATCGCTAAATAGTTTGGAACTAAAGTTGGAGGGTTGTGCGGCCAACCTGGAATAAAAATCGATCCATTCGAGGTAGTCGGCAAATGATTAAACATAGGGACTACAACTCCTAAAAAGATTATTATAAATAAAAACATTGATTTTCAAAAAAAAACTACCTGGAGGTGGATGAATTACATTTTGTGGGAGATCTGTTTCATTTCCATCAGTTTGAGTCGAAGCGGTCCTATGCGCTGGCCTAAGAGCTCTATTATTCTAAAAAATATGTGTTGTATTGTAATGTTACAACTTTAATTATCAGTACATTTTTATTTGTTACTTAAATTTATGAATAAAAATTTTTTAAATTAATTTCTTACGTTGTTGGCCGATTCATTATTTTCACGGTCAGAACTACTTTCGCTACAAGTTGTTTCTTCATACATTGAAGAATCACTTGAAGATGCGTTAGTATCATCTTCACTCGAAGATATATATTCCTCAATACGCATTCTGGAATTGCACTGTCGGATTAAAAAACGAAAATACGCTTTTAATTATTAGAGCAAAAAAATCCCGCTGGATTTCAATGTTAAACAAAATCAACTAATGGCCGTCCGTATATAACATTGTCCAACGAGAGTTGAATTAGAGGGAGCACATGAGTAATATTAAATTAAATAAAACATTTTTAATTAATATGTTTTATTAATAAACATGATCAGTGATACACATTAATTTATTCGTACTAAGCACACATTTTTTGGTTCCTCAGTTCGTAGCAAATTGGAATTTTCTTGACTATTACCTTCAGTGCACTCTAGATCATTATTTCAGTCGAGTGTATCACTTATAGACTTGTACCATGGAGGTATACAGTATGTAATATATTATATATTACAGTCCGTACAATAAAACAGTGAGCTAACGTCATCTATAGTTATGCTGTAAAAACGTCGCGATGTTGCACGCCGCATCAAGATTGAATTTTAATTCATTTTGGCTATGACCCTGAATAAAATAATGAAACTAATACTATGACTAACTGAAACTAATAAAATAATGTTATAAAAAATATAATTTGTTTAAATATTATAGTACATTATAATGCAAATATTATCTCGTTCCCGTACGAAGTAACTGATTAGAGACGCATTCTAAGTTTCTGATTCTGACGACCTAATAGCTTCAAAATTTTCTGTCAGAGTATTCAGTAATAAGCAGCGATTTAAAATTTACCAAAACAACGTTTGCTGGTTTATAACCTGTAATTATTATCACAAACGTTTTGAAAAATTTTGCAGACATTTGACAACCAGGCGAATTTTACATGTTAATGTTCGAACATTTCAGACAGCATTTTATTTCTTTTTAGATAGAATAAAATGAGAATAAAAATATTATCTGATTCTAAAACGAATTTACAAATTGCGATGGACAATACATTCGATATTAGGATGACGTGTGTTCATTGTTATTTTGAATATACTATACATTTAGAGTTCGTGTGTGCTGAAAGGTTAAAATCACATCGGGGCTCTAACCTGAAATCATTTATATCGGTAATGGCAAACAGTGCAAATTTCTTTGGATATCGAACGGTCTCTATATAACAATGCTCTCTCAAACATAGTCCACTGTTTTCGATTAATTATCTGTTCCTAACTATAACAATAATATTAATAAGTTAGTATGAAGTTGTGAACTGAAAACTTCACTAAGACATTAACGTATCACTGAAATAAATTTCTTATTAAGTTATCGAATATGTGGAAATAAAGACAATTTGTAAAAGCGAGTTTCATTTGTTTATATTTTCTCGATATTTTTCCCCTAAAACACAAAGACATGTGCCATCAAGGAAATCATAATTTGTTCTGAATATCTACGGTACTTAGAATTCCATCTCGTAGTTTCATATTATAGACCTTTTTAATTTTGGGTCGTTTAATTGTTTTTTAAAAAAGGTTTGAACGATATGTGAAAACAACTAGGCGGGATAACTGTTACTTAACAACAGAAATAATTACCATGATTGGCAACATTGTTGATCTTTCTTCGGGGGTTGTATTTACCAGATGTGCTCACGTTCTAGGGGTGTTACTCTGAACATAAAAGTTCATTTCTTAGACGCAACGGTCAGAATCACTACGTTCTTCTTATTCAGTTTATTATTATTATTAGTTATTGTATTGTGCCGGCAAAGCTGAGTTTCATCAAATGGTTTTTTCCATGAGTTTGTTCACAGAATAGTCCAGTTTTCTCTTTTTAATTATTATTTATTAAATCTCCATTTATTATGTTCTAATTATTATTTTATATTTATTAGCGTTCATTTCTCATATTCTATTTATTATTTTATAGTTATTATTCTCTATTCATTATGTTCTACTTATTTATTTGTTTATCCATCCATTCTAATATATTTTATTTTACTCTATTTGATTATTTCTTCGAACCATCGTATATTCCCCATAACTCTTAAATTATGGCAAATCAAAGATAATAAGATAATAATTGTAAAGTTAATAGATTATAAAGTTTATTTTATTTATTTATTTATTTAAACCCGTCAGCCTCTTGGGCTATTTAGGGTATTATAAAGTTTAGATAATAGTTTTAAATCCAGAAACTAACGTCATAATGGTTAAAGTTACTAATGTGTAGTTGTGATCTATGGATAATTTGACCATTGACATATACGCCACAAAAAGTGATTGTGAGAGTGACTGTTGGGTCTTGGTAGCAGTGTATCTAGCGTTTGGCCTTTGGCTTTCTCCCTTGTACACGCATTGCAAGTCCATCATAGCTGGAGAAGTGAATATACTAGCAACAGTACTGTTCATTTATTTATTTCAGAATTTAGCTTAATCCTGGCGAGACCTGCTAACCTTAGTGACAACAGATCTCATGTGTTTCTTCCCTTGATCTCACTGCAAGCCATTATTGTTATAGTTAGGACATTAGTTGGTACGTCATGCGTTACTTTCCCTTCATACCGTCTGTACATGTCATATTTCATCCCTTTAGTTGTACGACTAAACAATCTACAAGCTATCAATTATCGCTATTATCACTATTATCCATTATATGTTATTTATTGACTATATACATCCATTATATGTAGTTTATTGATTATTTGAAGCATATATAAATGCCACCAAATGTGGTTCCTGTCGGTTCTTGGTAACAACTCATCTAGTGTCTTTGCCTCAGACTTTTTTGCTTGTATGCATTGCACGTTCATCATAGTCGGAGTTAGGAGAAGTGATTGCACAATAGCAACAGAGTTGCTTATTTATTGATTTATATATTTATGTATTAAACATTTTAGCTTTATCCTAGCGAGTATTACTAACCCTAATGGCAGGGTCTCGTGCGTCTGCTTCCCTTAAATCTCATTGCACGTCTATTATTGTTGGTGTTGGGTATAAGCTGGTACGTCGTGCGTTACTTTCCCTTCGTACCGTATTGATACTATTATAGCTGCCAGAATTTTAACTCTTAGCACCGTTATATTTCAAAATTACATGATAATAGAAGTATATCTAAGTAATATTTCAATTGTATTTTAATTTCACCTTTTTCACGTTTTTATTATGTTTGCAGAATTATCACCCGACCACCTCGATATAAAATCTCGCACTTTGCTTTACTTATTTTTCCACTTAATAAGTAAGTAGTCGTTATATCATTTATTTTGACCTTTGTTTTTATTTATTTAAGATGTTAAATTGTTTATCATTGTATTATTAAATATGATCATTTTACGCACTGGGTTTAAAAATAACCCTACAAATATGTTACTAATATGCGTGATTTTGTTTTTAAAATACTGAATACCGGTCAATACATAATTTATGTATTTGTACAATTTTTTAAAAATTAATCTCCTAGAACGTCAACAATCTGCACGTGGGCAATAAGTATTATTATATGATTTCAGTTATATAATATAACTATCCTGACATGTAGTAGATCACATCAGTTAGTGATCTACTGTTACAATAAATGAGGTTAATGTCTTTTCAGTAATGTCTTTATCATTTTTCAATAATGTCTTCCATTTGATCAGAATGGTTATGGCTAATATTACGTCATAATACCTTTAGTAGTTAACTAATTTTCCCAATCCACAAATCCGTTCTCTATTAACTTTTCGTTGGAACACAAATTTTTTTAAATTTATTTCCTAGAACGTCAACAGTCTGTCCGTGGGCAATAAGTATTATTATATGATTTCAGTTATATAATATAACTATTCTGACATGTAGTAGATCACTTCAGTAAGTGATCTAACACTCCGAATCACCCTCGTTATGGGTTCTATGGGGATATCATGCTGAATCAGTTTATTGGACACGTAATATGGGGATGGTAGTTATCGACGATGACTCGCAACACTTTATTCTGGAAACTCTAGAGGATATGTATGTTAGATTTTCTAGTAGTAGCCCCCAGTTCAATACCATAGGTCCAAATGGGCTTAAGTATTGACTTATACAGCAAAACCTTATTATCTAGTGATAATTTAGATTTACGCCCTATGAGCGAATACATTTGGTTTAGTTTAAGCCTAAGCTGTTTGCGTTTTGTAACTATATGTTTTTTCCATGTCAAACGTCGATCGAAATGCATTCCCAAATATTTAATGTTGCCTGCTTGATGATTATTGATTATTCAGTTTTACTGAGGGACATGTTTTTCTACAAAGGGTGAACGTCACATGGGTAGATTTTGTCTCATTTGCTTTGATACGCCACGTTTTCAACCACAATTCGACTTTGTTAAGATGAAGAAACCTTTCTTGTGAGTGATATTGGATCCTCGTGTGATGATAAAACCGCTGTATCGTCAGCATATGTTGCAACAGTAGTGTTTCTTGAGGTCGGTAGGTCAGCTGTATACATAAGATATAACAATGGGCCAAGAACACTGCCCAGTGGAACACTCGACTATATCGGGTGTAGGTCAGTGTATTCATCATCCTGTTTGACAATAAAATGACTGTCTGTGAGGTACGATTTCAGCAATTGTGTGTGTGCGTATGGTGCAAAAGGTTTTTCAATTTAACATGCAATGTGCCAAACCTTGTCGAAGGCCTGAGAAATATCGAGAAATGCAGCGGAGCAATATTTTTTATCGTTCAAGTGTTTGTTAATTTGGTTGATTAATTTATGTATTTGTTCTGTTGTCGACTAAGCCAAATTGATGGTCTGGAATAATGTTTCTCTCCTCTGCGATTATTTTAAGTCTCTTAATGTATAATTTTTTGAATAGTTTAGAGATCACAGGTAACAAACAGGCTTATATTATAGGACGATAAGAGATGTCTTCTGATTTTTTCCCAGGTTTAAGAACCATAATGATTTGAGCCCCTTTCCAAGTGCTAGGAAAATAATTCAGTCATAGCATGGCATTAAATATGAATGTTATAAATTTGATGTTTTGTTGCGGATATTTCAGACGGCTACGGATTAAATACCGTCTTTAAATATTTAGAGAAATCTTTCACTTCATCTTTATCATTCCTAGCCCAGGTATTGTTGTCAAATTTAATAGGTGGATTAGGTTATTGAGATTTTTTAATTTTTTTTGTTACTTGCCAGAGAGAATATTCCATTGCATCAGTTGGCGTTAAGTTTTCTAAACAGTTTTTAATTCCTCGATTTTATTCCTTATTTGTTAGGTCTTTCAGCTCTTTTGTATAGCTTTTTTGAATTTTGTGTTGTTTTTTCTGTTCTGATTTGTTGCCAGGTTTTTCGCAGTTTCCTCTTTTCGGTAATTTTTTATTTAATTATAATAGGTAGAGGTAAATTTAGAGATATTAATTTTAAATTCTAACTGTCTTTTAATTTTAACTGTCTAATTTTTCTCTAAATAGTGGCCAGTTGGTTTTGGTGTTATGCAAAGAAGGTGGGTTTGTTTTGTTGAGAATATTTGAGTTCATTGTTATAATAACTGGTGAGTGATCAGATGATAGATCGAAGCATGATTCAGCTTTGCACGTTTTGGTGTCAATATTTTTTGTAACACAAAAGTCTATGTTATCGGGAATTTTATTTCTATCTGACGGCTAATATGTTGGCTCACCAGGAGAGATATGCTGTAAGTTATGTGCCTTAATTGCTTTAACCAATTCTCTGCCTTTTGCTGTTATTAAGCTAGAATCCCACATTACATGTTTTGCATAATACTCTCCTCCGGAAATGAATCTATTACCCAGCGTGTTAAAGAAACCGTGATATTGTTCAGCCTTGTTGTTGTGTAGGTGGACAATAGATAGCGTTCATTGTTAATGGCCTGTGCATTTCTTCAGTGGTTACACTGGTGGCTTGTAAATATTCCTCTTTGAATTTCTCTCTTTCACAGTGTTTAATGTTTTCACGTTCAGCTTGTATTTCGGACCCGTAAATAATTTCTATCAGTGAAATTCATATAAGATCATATAAGAACATTTTAAGCTCCCTGGCATGTTGCTGGAGTCCATTAACATTGGGCATAACAGCAGACGGCTATTTTGTATTTGCTGTAGTGTCTATCAGTCATTAGGCTAGCTTGGTAACCACGACGGTGGGTAAATTCACCATTATACTCATTTGCTCCATAAGTTTACCCATAATTTAGGGTCAGTGGTGATCGGCGTTGTCTACGTGTTAGGTTGGGTCTGACTGTTGGTTACTGCGTGTGCATATGAAATATGAGGGTGTTGTATTAGTGTTTTAGGCGAGTTAAACGGTATGGGCTGTTTTGGTGGCTGTAAGTTTCTTTGTTCTCTCAGTGGTGGATACAATTTTTGTTGCGACGCTTTTTGGACTAGGCATCCAAAGTGTGCGCGTTGCATACAAGTCACGACAGTATTTTTTGGTATGCCCATATGCTCGTAAACATGTTTATTATTTTCTTTTGGCTTCAAATCAATATAAAACATTGGCAGTGGCTCCTTCGTTGCATTATGTTTAATATTATGTATATTTACAAATTCGGGGCCATGCTCAGCTAGGGCTCTTTTAATTGTAATTGAATCGCTGGCGTGATGTAGTCCTTTTATGACGAATTTAGAAGCTTTTTCCGACTTTGGTCGAAAAGTATGCTACTGCGTGCTTATATTGTCCAATTCTCTTATTAAAACCTTGAAGTGTTCAAGGTCAAACGCTTGAATCTTCATTGTTTTAGATCCGATTGCTTTCATTGTGTAATTATTACATTGTTGAGCAAGTCATGCAGATGTTTAACAACACTTACCTTATATATTGTTATTGGGGCTGGTCTTGGGAATTGCTTCTGGTTGGTTTTCTTTGTTGTTCTGGTCTTCTTCTGTCAGGGCATTGAAACTGTTGTTTGTTTGGATAGGTTTTTGAAGCCATAGGCGCTGATTTTCGTCTGTTTTCGGACGACTTGTTCTTCGGGACTTCTCAAGCGTTTTTTGTTTGTAGCAATGTTCTATTCGTGCATTTGAGGGGTTTCAGTTATTGGCAGTTGATCCTTATTTCGAATAGCGGGTGATTCAATTGATAAATCGACAGAAAGATGTGGTGGATTAGCCATTATGTATTGTATTAACCGTACAGATCACTTAATAGTTATTAAATGTTTAATTTAATTTTTTTTACGCGCGTTACGTTTTGCTCGCTTGATTTACCGTTCCGAAAATTAGAAAGAAAATTCCTAGAAGGTAGAGTCTTGACTATAAAAAATAAATTTTAAATTTCACGTTCAGTAGTGCACGTTTTAAATCACGTTCCCACCCTGCAATAACACCGACAGTGACACAGATGTTTTTTTTTACAACAGAGCGTCCTGAAAGGTACGTCTGCACTCCACGGTGGTTTGAACAAAATTCATAAAAAATTAAATGACCTAAAGAAAGTAAAGAATACAAATTTTAAAATTTGATTAAAACATATTAGTGTCTCTGATAGTGATCAGCAATGGAAAGAGTTCTTTTGTATTGTTAGTTATATTATTTTATAATAGATTGCCTAAACTATGTAACTTTTATTTTATAATTTACTAATTTCTTTAGTTTTTTTTTGTAATTAAACACTAGCTTACCTGATATATAATTTTAGGGAACTGTTTTTGAAACAAAAGTCATATATTAATTTTGAATATATAATCTATAACATAGACATAACTCCAAACATATACACGTTTTTTGATATCTTAACAGCGTACACAAAATAACCTTACTTAAGGAAATATTTTTGAAATTTAAATGAATAACATATTATTGATGCCTGTATTATCCGAAAAATCAACGATACGTGTTCAGCTGATATGAATTTATATGAGGCACTGGCACCTGATTGGGGTAGATTACCATATTTCTGGTAAATTGTGGAAAACCCGGTACGCTCATTGCTATTGGAAGCGCTAAACAGTTTGGAACGAAAATTGGAGGGTTGTTCAGCCAAGGTGGAATAAAGGAGTTGGACATAGGAACTACAACTATTAAAAATAATTATTACAGTTAAATAATCAATTTTAAAAAATTTAATAATCACCTGGAAGCGGATGAAATACATCTAGATCTGCTTCATTTCGATCAGTTTGAGTTGAAACGGACTTATGCCCAGGTCGAAACGCTCCATTATCCTAATAGAAATATGCATTACATTTTTAATATCACAACTATATTTTCTGTTAATCAATTTTAATTTGTTAAGTAAATTAATGAATAGAAATAATTTTTAATAAATTACTTACATTGTTGGTCCATTCACCATTTTTACGGTCCGCTTCACATTCGCTACTATTTAATCCCTTATGAATTGAAAAATTTTCATCATCTGAAGATCCATCAGTGTCATTTTCACTCGAAGATACATATCGTTTAATACGCATTTTGAAATGGTATTCTAGCCCTAAAAATAGAGTGATTTCTGTACTGTAGATTTCAATGTTAAATAAACTAATTAATGGCTGTCGGTATATAACAGTATTCAACGAGCGTTGAATTAAATTGATCGGTGTGAATAATATGAAATATTTTTAACATGTGTGATTTAAATTAATATGTATGATCACAAATACATATTAACTTACTCATATCAAGTGCGTTTTTTAATTTTAATTCCTCAGTTTGTAGAAAGTGGGTGTTTGCTTGATTAGTACCTTCAGTGAAATTTAGATCATTATCACAAGTGATTTTATCGTTTGACGATTTGTTCGATTGAGTTAGATTAGATTTAGAATTGACGCATGTGTTGTTGAGGTATGGTGTTAGATTTGAATCCGTGATATGTGTGTGAAATTTATTAGATATAGCAGGCATAGGCCTTTCGCCATTTGTGTTATTGAAATCCATAGAAAAGTGCTTGGCACAGTCGACCAGATCATCTATTCGGTCAAATATTGTTTCTTGCTTGATAATCGGTTTGTGATATGTTTTCTTATCCTCTATATCGTATTCTTTTTCGAGAAATCCGGAATGTTCTTTATTAATTTCTATCACTTTTAAATATTCTAAAACCGACTGAGATATTGCTTTATTGCGAAATTCCAGGGGTTGCTTGGGGAGTTCACTGAAAACGGTGTAGTCCAATTCAGATTCCTCGATCTTATCACTTAATGCTGATAATTCGACTATTTCAGTACGCGCCGGAGTTCTGAATTGAACCGGAGGCTCTTCATCCCAGTTGCACATCAGAAGTTCCATTACAGGTCTTTTTGGAAACATCTTATTTTTCTCTGTCAGTTTAAAGGATGATATTGTGAATTCTCCATTATTGAATTTCGTAAGGTCTTCCTTTAGTTCGCCGAAAAAGGTAAAATCACATCGGGGTTCTAAGCTTAAATCATTTGTATCGATAACGGTCAAGGGTACAAATTTCTTTCGATATTGAATGGTCTCTATGAAACAATACTCGGCGTAGTCTTTTTTTTCCCGATCATTTACGCGTTCCTAATAAAAAGCAATATCATAATTTTAAAAAGAGCTTAATTTATCACGGCAATAAACGTACCTCGTCATTTCTATAAAAGTATTGAGGTAGGCAGAATTGTATCGGAACTTTCAACTCATCGTAGGCGTACATCTCGTCCGCGTTTGGTACAAAACCAAATTCTAGCTCAAGAAACGTTGGAAACATGTACAACCTTTCCACTTTGCATTTAACATTTGATAGCTCTAAAGCTGTATGGCATGACTAAGGAAAATATAACATAAATAGAAGTTTACGAAGGGCTAGGTAATCGAATATGTCAAAATAAAGACATTATTGTACAAATATACATGTTTTTATTAGTGAAATACTGAATACAGGTCAATACATATTTTATATATTTAAACAATATATTTACTTTTGTCTATTTTTCAATTCTGTCTTTAACATATTCAACTTCCATTTGATCAGAGTGGCTTTGGCTGATACTACATCATAAACACATTCAGTAGTTACCTCGTCTTCCCAATCAGCATCACCATTCTTTACTAGTTCTTCATTGACGTAACTGATGTTTGTCGCATCAGTGATGTCCGCTAGGAACACTCCTATACACTCTTCATCCCAGTTGATGTAACCGATTTTAATTTTAGTGTCTTTTCGGTTTACTATTTGTCTAAATGCAATACACGATGATCTCGGCCATGCTTGATCTAAAACATACAAAAGGTTATGTTTGATGTTTTGAAAGAGGTATTTGTAATTTCCTTACCTTTCAGTTTTGGTGCTATGTTGCATAGCCGGCATCTAATAGCTTGCGCAGGTAATTCGGCAAAATTTGATTTCAAAAAGCACAGTTGACTAAAAGGAACCTTGCAAACTGTACCATAATCAATACAAAAGACCTATAAAAATGTGAATAAAATAACTAAAATATTGTTAACTAAAATATCAACTAAAAATTTGTTTCGCCATATGTAAGCTTTATAAACACTTACCCTAACTTGTTTAGAATCTGGCAGCACCTGCACTATTCTAACCCTGTGATATTCACCATAAATGACTGTTGCACAGTATAGTCCTTCCTGTAGATTATTGTCACAATAATATACGCACATTGAAATTTCATCAACTTACTTGAATTAATAGAATAGGAACAGAATATTGTTTTTGTATCTCAGAATTATCATAATATGCCTGCATATTGTCCATAAGGTCATCAAGTTGTGTCTTACTATATGATGTCCCTTAGAATTGCATGTTATAATAATAAATTTTTCATTTAACATTTTTCTTACCTAAGTAAACCCAAAACTTTGATGGGTCATATATCTCGACTACTACAATATCCAGTTCATCTCCTGTTTTAGTATTAAGTGGTAGGAATTGTTTAGGTATTTCCATAAAGGGCTCATAAATGTCATGTGGTATAAAAGTTTTAAAATCAGACCAGTCTAACTTTGGTAGAGCAGCCACTTCATTTTCCTGATGAAAACATTTGCTTTCAAAACCAATATTGTTTTCATCATCACTATCCCAACTGGAAATAGTATATGTTTGTGGAAGATTTGATGGTGGATCTTTTGTTCTATCATACAAGCGAAAGTCATCAGTGCCAGGTTGTATACAGATAAATATATGTGTTAGTTCCATGCACATATCTATTAATTTAATGTATCCGTAGTTGCTATGAGGTAGTTCCTCTTTAAACATTTGTCTGAAAAAAAAGTATATAAAATAATTAATAATTACTTAAAAATATGACATATTTTGTAGAACTTACTTATAATAATGAGGTAAGTCACAGCACCATATTCCATTTTCAAAATTACCTATAAGTGTTTGCAACTTTTTCTGTACATTCTGAGGAACAGTTCTAATATTTGATCCATTTTCTTTTAAATTAATTGGAGACATTTTTATGCTGCTTGTCTGTAGTTTTTGTTTATATGTATTTATAGTGTTGTTGATGTTACTATTATATGATATTTCAAAGCCACGTTTTCTCCTATAATCATCAGGTCTTGAAGAACTCCTTTGGGAGTGGTTAGTGGATTGACTTCTAAAATAATATTTTGTTAGTAAGGTGACACTTTTCATTTCAGTAGGTTAAAGGACATACCCATTAGATGTTTTTTTTCTTCTAATCGGAAAACGCATCTTAGAATTTTTATTGGTGTTATTTTTTTGTTTAGTGACCATATCATTAATGTGTGCAGTTTTCTCTGTAATGACAGGAACAACCTGAGCTGAATACCCAGTGCCTTTAACTCGACAGACGTCAGGTATAGTCCGTAGATACTCTTCAACTGAGCGATTATTAAATGCTTTGTAAGGTAACTCATACCCAACAAGTTCTTTGAAGTCACGTTTTACTTTTCCAACATTTAAAATTAATGGAGATGACGTTAGTAAACTCCTAATAATATTCTTAACTTCTACTTCGGTTGCAGTACACTAAAAACAAATCATTTCAAGTGAAATTACTGCATTTTTCAACAATATAAATGTATATACGTACCATTTTCTTTATATGAGGTTAAAACTGAATTGAAGTTATTTTTTTATGAACATAAAAGTATTAAACCTAAAATAACTTTAAATACTTAGTCAATTAATGATAAGTGAAAAAACTAAAAGATTTCAGAAGCAACTATGAGGTTAAGAAATCCTCAAAAATAAACAGAACAAAAAATGGAACTGAGATCTGCAACCTGCAATTAATTTTGCTTAGAGTAGGGACGTTGAAAAATATCGATAGATATATATCGATATTTATTCAAAGAAGTATTCATAGTTGAAAATAGGGGTGCCGGTCGCCAAGAAAATATAAATATTAATTACTATTCCGTTCAAATGCACGCTTCGACTATTTTTCATTTTGTGATAACAAACGGAGATACGAATTCCTTCCCATATCAAATTTGAAAGATCAAAGGACGGAAATAATTGTTAAATTTTCTGTGCTGTATTAATCAATTAATTTTAAATAATTTTAGATTGGAAAATGGAAGCGTGAAAAATGGAATGAAATATTGATTTCAAATATTTTTTACATCTTACATTAGATATGTTTAATACAATCTTAATTTACAAATTAAGTTATTAGTACTGTTCTGTTGTGCTTGCATTAATACACAAACAAGGCGAGTATGGTATTGTATCTATTTCCCAAATTAAAGTAATTTAAGTTAAAGTTAAGAATACACTTATACGCCAAACAAATTCGTGTTGTTTGGTTCGCTTCAATCTTCTGATTTCCTGTGTGTTGTCGAGTAGCTGTAATACTTTTATGTTGCTGTGATTTAGCAATCCTATTTCCCGTTTTAAGGCGAAATTTTGGATCATTTAGATTGTGTATCTATTTTATTTCGATATCATCGTGCAGCTCTTCGTTGGTTACGTAGCAATAAGCATTGCTAATTAATTGGAGGACTTTGTTTTGAGTACGTTGGATTACTAGTTGATTTGATCTTTTAGTACAACCCCATATTTGCACCCTATAGGTCCAAATTGGCTTTATGATTGACTGATAATCCAATCTCTTTGTTTCAGGTCAAGTTGAGAGTATTTCCTGATTAACCAGTACAGTTGCTTGACTTTGAGTCTAATCTGCTCTGTTATTTGTCTAACATGATGTTTTCAGTTTAATCTGCCATCGAGATATCTTCCGAGGTATTTGGCTGATTCTGCATGAGGAATCCGTCAAGTGATATAATTCGGTTTTTGTCATTTCCGACAGATTTGGAGCTATTAAGTTCAATTAACGTTATTCAATTAAGTTTCATTACTTCTCCTTTTTCTATAGCCTTAGACAGAGATATATTTTTACCATGAAAACTGTGTTGTCGGCAAATGTTCCAAGTACTATTTAATTTTTTGTTGGGATATCAGCAGTATAAAGTAAATATAGGAGTGGCCCCAAGACACTATTCCGTGAAACTCCAGCAGAAATTAGTTAAGTGTTGAGGACGCTGCTTCATGACAGACTCTAAGATTTCTGTCGAAAAGATATGATTCCAGCAGTAGACAGTAATTCCGCGATAGCAATTTACTCATTTTATATATTAATCCCAAATGCTATACACGGTCAAAAGCTTGTGAGACGTCCAGGAATATTGCAGGGTAGTATTTCTTTTCTTTGAATGCCTTTTTAACACTTGGCGGATTGTCGAGTGCTGATTTCGAAATCCAAACTGGAAATCTGGTATTTCTATAAAGGATTTAATAAGCATTAACAGTATTTTATCAAATAATTTTGATTTTGCAGGTAGCAGGACAATAGGTCTGTAAGATCCCACTTGTTTTGCCGGTTTGTCAGGTTTTTTTAAAGCATAATTATTCGAGCAATCTTAAAACACTCCGGAACATGGTTCAATCTCAAACAGACATTGAATATATATGTCAACATGATTATTGCTCTTCATGGCAACTCTTCCATCAATCAATCATTCCAGGAGCCTTTTTAGGATTGATGTTTTGCGAATAATTCAGCTTTTTCACCGTTGCTTCGAACCCATTCATTTTGATCATTTTTAAAAGGCGGTGCTCCAACAATTATAGCGAGTAATCTCTGTCTGCTTCCGGGCTGTTGATTTGGCTGATTACTAATTCTATTAAAAGTAGTTTTGTGTGTAGCATTTCTGGTTCTGTGTGATACTTTTCTAGTTTTTTGTTTTTCTTTTATCAATTCCCTAATTTCAAGGGGGTAATTTACCTCATATTCTGATTTTTCCCTTGATGTCGAGGTAACTTCTTTTGCAACAGCCTAATTATATTTCAGGTTTGCAGTTCAAGATCATCTATATTTTTAAGTTTTTCGATTCCAAATATGTTACAGATAAAATTGTTATCGTATTTTAACATTTGAAAGAGCCTTAGAAAATCGAAAAGGATTATAGAGCCAGATCTAATAGCTGGGAAGAAAATTATACATTCAGACAATTTTTTTACTATTTATCAATCAAAATGCTGTTAATTGAACTCTATTTATACAGCGGAGACTGGAGTGACAATGCATTAAATTTGGGTATATAGCATCCGCTGATCGGGCAGCCGTTATTGGGCACGACGAGCCGGCGATTCTATTGAAAATGATGGCCTGGGTTTTCAGGGGGTTGATTTGCAACCTCCAGAATTTGAAGCACTTGACCGCATGATCGAGCTGTTTCTGTAAACGTTCTTGAATTGTAACTTTAAACCTGGCTGCTGTGAAGAAAGCAATGTCGTCAGTGTAAAACGCGACGTCAATGTGCTCTTTTATCGGCAGATCTTAAATAAAGAGGTTAAATAAGGCTGGCGCCACCGGGAACCTTGAGGTACGCAGCATCTACTTGTTTCGACTGGAAAGTGTTTTCCTGATCTTGTCCTGGAAAGATCTGTGCGATAGGCAGGACTTATTGTAGGCGGTTAGTTCTTTTGGGAGAGCTAACTTCACGCATTTTGCGATCAGACCATCGTATCAGAACTTGTAGAAGGCTTTGGTTAGGCCCAGAAAGATCAAAAGATCCAAACTTTTTATGTTGGTCAAGAGCGTGATGGATATGAGCGCGAAAGCCGAATTGTTCATCTGGAATGATATTGTTTTCCTTTGTGAAAGAGTTGAGAGCGTAGAGTATTGCCTTCTCGGCAAGATTCAAAATGGCACTGAGAAGGCTGATCGGCCTGTAGCCAGATGAAGATGATTTTGCTCCTTTCTTGGGAATAACCGCTATATGTGCGAGTAATATGGCCAAATCGATAAGGACCCTAGGAATTTTTTCAGAATGTCTATGTAGAAAATATCAAATACTAAGATTCCAAACGAACTTAGAATTCCCCTTGAAGAGAAGTTTTTGAATTGTCAGAGTTCCAATATAGAAAATAACAAATACTCAACATTCCAAAAACGAACTGAGAATTATAAAAAGGCAAACGGACCAGCGGAACAATTCATTTTACACGTGAAACTCTACGCATTTGTATTTTATAAATTTTATCGAAATTACCTATACTGTAAAAATCTTAAATAAAAGTCTTTAAAAACGTTAAATGACAATAAAATTATTTAACTGACGCAGCCGGTAGGATTAGTGTACTTAACAGAGCTCGTGATATCGAAGACTTAGCGAAAGGCCTGTTTCAACTGCTTGACATCATTGACACAGCTTGACACATGACAAACTTCTAGAACTTGTGAGCTATAGAACCCGGTGAGTACTACGTTTTGATCAATTATTTCCCTAACACAAACTGAGTAGTGAAAGAATTCCTGCAATACCTCTCTGTTTGAATGTTAAATTGCATTACATCACACACCTCTCTGTTCGAAGTTTAATTGTGATTAGATAGGAACTGCAATACCTCTCTGTTTGAATGTTAAATTGCAAGACATCGTAACCTCTCTCTTTGAATGTTAAGTAAGTTAAGTAAATTAAGTCTAATCGTATTATTAATTAAGAAAAATTCAAATTAAAAAGAAAAAAAAATTAAAAATTAAAATTAAATTAAATTTAAATTAAAAGAAAAAGAATTGAATCAATCAAATCAAATTATTCAAAGAAAGTATTAAATCAATTAAATTAAATCAAAGATTTAAATACAAAAGAATTAAATTAAATCAATTTAATCAATCAATTGTATACTCATTGACTACATTTTTATACCCGACTTAGACAATAATTTATAAAACTAATCATTTAAATATTTGAAATGATTTGAGAATTTGTTCTATTAAATATTATATTAAGATGGAAAATCTAAAATTTTTATCCTCCCCACTTCCCACATTTAATGGAAATCCTTCAAGTATATATATGTTTTTTTATTAATCTCTTGCAACGTCAACAATCTGCCCGTGGGCAATAAGTATTATTGTTTGATTTCTGTTATATAATATAACCATTCTAACATGTAGAAGATCACTTTAGTAAGTGATCTGCTGTATAATTTATAATCTAAATCTTATTCTAGATACCATTCTATTTTATTTTAAAATCTATCCTAACTTATTCTAATGCCTATTCTAACTTATTCTAGATATTATTAAATTTCACTCTATGTGCCTATTAACCAGTTCGTATGGTAGTTTGCTTTTGAGCCTACGTACTTCACTGTCATCGCGCACATTTAACTGTTTGGCGAGTGCATTAGGACGCACTAATAGTCTTTCAGAGTACTTCGCACTAGCACTTCGAATCACACTCATTGTGGGTTCTATGGGGATATCGCGTTGAATCAGTTTGTTGGACACGTAATATGGGGCATCGACGATGACTCGCAACACTTTATTCATTCTGGAACCTCTGGAGGATATCTATGTTAGATTTGCTAGTAAACGATTCAACACATAACAACAGTTCAACACCATAGGTCCAGATGGGCCTAAGTATTGACTTATACAGCAAAACCTTGTTATCTAATGATAATTTAGATTTACGCACTATTAGCCAATATATTTGGTTTAGTTTAAGCCCACGCTGTTTGCATTTTGTCATTATATGTTTTTTCCAAGTCAGACGTCGTTCAAAATGCCTTCCCAGATATTTAACGCTGTCTGCTTGCGGAAGTTCATGATTATTTAATTTTACTGAGGGACATGTTCTTCTGCAAAGGGTGAATGTCATATGGGTATATTTTGTCTCATTTGTTTGCCACGTTTTCAACCATAATTCGACTTTGTTTAGATGAAGTTGGAGGTTTTTTGTGGCTGATATTGGGTCCTCGTGTGATGATAAAACCGCCGTAACGTCAGCATATGTTGTAACAGTAGTGTTTCATGAGGTCGATAGGTCAGCTGTGTACATAAGATATAACAATGGGCCGAGAATACTGCCCTGTGGAACACTCGAATATTTGGGTTGTAGGTCAGTGTATTCGTCACCCTGTTTGACAATATAATGTCTGTCTGAGAGGTACGATTTCAGCAATTGAATGTGCGTATGGGGCAAAAAGTATATATGGCAAATAAAATTAAAATTAACTGGAGAAGCACAAAACTTATTATTATCTAAACCAGACTTAGCATCATGGCATCATATAAAGCCAGCATTGAGACAAAGATTTGGTGACAACACAAGCTATCAAATACTATTGCAATATCAAAAGAAACAATCAAGTGAATCAACCATTGACTTCTACAATAAATCGAAATTTATGGTACAACAAATAATTAACAGAATAATAATGGAGTTCCCAGAACAGAATACCCAGCGAGGATTAATCGACCAAACTCAGAAAACAGCAGTATTAATACTCATGTCAAATTCACCACCAGCCTTGCAACAATTACTAATTGCAAGCGACCCAGACAATTTACAGGACACGTTGAATCTAGTCATTAGACATGACAACCTCATTAATCAAATGAAGATATTAAACATGAATAACTCAAAACCAGTCAACAAGACTCTACCATATAATAATACAGTACGGTCTACACAACAAAGATATCCCCAAAACCCACATGGACTACCACAAGCCGGTCTACTAGTATTCCAAGAATTAACAAATACAGAACCTGAACAACAACTGGAAAAGTACGAAACCCAAGAAGAGGTAAATGAAGAAAATTATATTGAGGAAAGAGAAGATACAGATACAGAAGAAAAGGATTTTCACAAGATCCCTACGAACAAATCTCCAGGATAGTCAGACCTGAATAACATAATGAAGCCACTCATCTACCCTGTATCCACATTATGTCTGACCCACCGTTAACCATACTTATCAACACAGGAGCTTCAGGTTCTATTACATCAACAAGACATTATAACCAACTAAAAAATCAAATATACTACGAACCGTTTAACTTGATAGCATGTAATAACACATTACAAGCCTGTCATAACGTCGATCTAGAATTACTTAACCAATACGGAATCAACTACTTGAACTTGTAGGATGTGGGATGATAGATTGACACCGATACTATGATGTCCTAATAGGCTCCAATGATTTGAAACAGTTTAATGCTATAATCGATTATAAAAGAAAAATAATAAAAATAGCGAACAGGATAATACCATTCACTATTTTATCCAATGAAGACATCTCCAAACTATCAAAAAAAGCAAAAATCTGTCTTCATATCCCTGTTGACCATAACCAAGGTGAAGCATTATTACCAGCTTTACATAATATTAATTATACACTACCAGAAAGCCTAGTAACTATTAAAGATGGTTATGTAAAAATTGCGCATCCATATCCAGATAAAAACAAGGAGTTTACAGAGAAAATTCCTATAATAGCTATCAAGGAGAATATTGAAATAACAGAAATACCCACAACATTCTCTAAAGACATATTACCTATAAGAACTTCACATATGAATACAGAGGAAAGAAAATCCATAATTAAACTGTGTAGCACATACTGAGATATTTTCTATGACAAAATTACTAAATTGTCTAATACCGTTAAAACTACACATCATAGGAGAACGAAAGATGACACACTAATCTATACCTGTTTCTTATATATTTCGTTTCTTTCGTTATCCTCCATCTATAAACAATGAGATTAATGAACAAATCCAAAAATTAATAAATGATGAGATAATACGCCCATCTATGTCACCATATTCTGCCCCTGACTGGATAGTACTGAAGAAAATGGATAGCTCCGGAGAAAAAAAATACAGAGTGGTCATCGACAATAGGAGACTAAATGAACATTCGGTCGAAGAATAAATATCCACTTCCTCGAATAGATGAGATACTGTGTTCTCAAAAACACTGCAAGATCACTTAAACCACTTGAAGAACATCTTTGAAACACTGAGAATTGCCCAACTGAAAACCCAACTGGACAAAACAGAGTTTCTACGGAAGGAAGTACCCTTCCTTGGACACGCAATTACTAAAGAAGGAATTAAACCGAATCCTGAAAAGATAAAGGAAATAACAAATTTTCCGATACCGAAGACCACCAAACAACTAAAAGGGTTTCTAGGTCTCACGGGTTATTACCGAAAACTTATCCAAAGTTATGCTAAATTGGCAGCACCATTGACATATTGTTTGAAAAATAATAATAAGATAGACGCTGAAAAACCAGGATACATACAGGCCATAAAAAATTTAAAAGAGTGTATTGTACTGTAACTCGTCCATCTTAAAATACCCTGGAGGTCAGTAAGTCATTTACATTGACCACTGATGCCTCTAACATGGCCATAGGAAGCGTCTTATCACAAAATGGACACCCAATAGCTATCAATTCTATTCAAGAACACTAAATACCGCTGAGATACATTATTCCACTATCGAAAAAGAACTTCTCTCAATTGTCCAATCGTGTAAACATTTTCGTCCCTACCTTTATGGAGAGAAGTTTCAAATAGAAACTCACCATCGCCCTCTAGTTTGGCGTAGTAATCAGAAGGAAGTTGAAGCTTAGCGAGCACGATTACGATACAAAATACAATAAGTGAAAAGAAAACGTTGTTGCTGATGCCCTAACAGAGATTAACGCACTGGAAGATGAAAGATGATGATACCGCATCGATGATCCCACAAGCATCGCATGATGTAGTCGATCCTTCGGAATTCGATGAAGAGATCGATCAATTGTTGGCTAATCCACCAAATGTCAAAATTGATCTACAGGATTATGACACATTATTGAGAGAATTGGAATCTGACAAAGAAACATACGGCGTACAGGAGACAATTCATTCTAACAACGACCCAGAAAGAGTCGGTATCCAAATCAACGAGAAACCGTTCAATATTTATCAGAACCAGATAATAATAATAGAGTCCAACATAACGACTTTGACGGTCAGTGACTGCGAAATTTCCTGTAACCGCTCTCTGCAGGTACGTCTTCCCCACAAGCCATTTGGAGTCTTTGGTTGGCGAGAAATGAGTTCCATTTCATTGCTCGTCAGATCCAGATTGCCTCCCTTACTCCCTTGCATGCTCTGTTCGCCTGCCTTTTGTCGGCAGCATCAAAGGTGAATCGAGCTAATCTACATAGACCATTTTTGATGCGAATTTCACGTTTAAGAGAAGCGGGAAGGTTATTTCTCCACGGTTGAGGTTGTGATGAAATTTCGACTGTGGCAGATTCGTGAGCAGACTGAATATCATGAGTTAGCTTGAGTACGGCCCCTCGAGCTGTTCTCGAGTGTTATTTTTCGGAATTGGATCGGATTCCAGGAGAAGAGATTGGTAGTTCTTCCAGTCGGTCTTTTTCCTGAATCTTGTAACTGGGAGTTGAGTGGTGACGCAGTTTCCGAGTTTGAGAAGGACTGGACGATGATCAGATTCTACTTCGTCAAGGACTCAAGCTTCGGAAAGGCGATTTACGCCTTGAATAATAAATAAATAAATCGAGGACTCTTACTGTGCCTTGAGAAGCTGAACTGGGGTGATGGGTGGGTTCATCTAGCAGGGTAAGACTACAGCCCAGATCTGCACTTAGAGCTACGATGGCGTTACCTGCAGGGTTCGCTTTAGAGCATCCCCAGGTGGGGTGGTGGGCGTTGAAGTCGCCACCTATTATTTTTGGAAATTTTCCTTCTACGGGTGATCGGTATTCTGTGTAGTTGAATGCGGAAGATTTCCTATACATGGATGTAATCACGAAGGGATGTGCTTGGGTATCGATCGGAGGTTGTTTCGAAGTTGTTTGCTGATAATGAGGGTAGGACCTCGTGTTTGACTCGGGGTTCTATCGTTTTTGTACACAAAAAAGTGTTCGAAAGAGAGACGGTGCGAAGGTTTTAGGAAAGTTTCCCGGACGAAAGCGATGTGGATGTCATTGCTTTCCGCGTAAGCTGTTGGCATTCTATGTCATCAGTATAAGAGATTTTGGAACAGTCATTTTGATGATTTATAAGGCTGCTGGGAATTAGAGAAACAAGTAAATACTATATAAATGCCGCTTAGATCTGTCGCTCTTCGCGAGGGACAACTACCTGAACAAGTGGTATTTGTATGCCTATTTCAATCTTTACACAAATTTGGGATGAAAGCCTTGATCGCGGAGAAGTTCAAGTACCTCGTCAATGGAGAGTGATTCTGAGATGTTTCTCATGATTACGCGGTATGCTCACTGCTCCGGATGGCAAAAGGAATGGTAAGGATAATTCCTTTCCTCGAGCTGCTTTTTGTTTCGGGTGGTAATGTCAATTGATTGTGCCTTGGAGATTCTAATTAACTTCATGAACCTCTTCTTGTCACGAAGAACTATACGTGGGATTTTTTCTGTAGAGGCGGTTTGAGAAACGGTCACCACGTGATTGGTACTGTTTTTGATGTGGAGGTTAAGGTTTGGTTAGTGGCCTGGCTACTTACCTGCGTAGGCTGGGTTGGTCTGGTAATGATTTGTTTCGGTGGCGGCTGTGGGACCGTCCTGGTGATCGGCTTGGTTTGCACTGGCCTGGTTGGGAATTTAGTTATCGAAGGCTGTACGTTAGCCTTGGCTTTCGATTGGGTGGATTGAATGGCCGGTTTAGCTACCGGCTTGGGTTTTGGTTGCCTGTTTCGCGTTGACTTTTGCCGGACTGAAACCATCATCTAGGTCTTCAGTTTCGTCGGTCCGTTGTGCGGGTTTAGCTGGTATCTGGGTCTCGGTTTCTGTGGCACCGGCAGTCTTTATTTTCATGGCACCTTGTTGACATTTTATAAATGCTGTTATAGTAACGCCGAGAATTTTGATTTCTGTTTCCAAATCTTCGGACGCCTTTTCGCTGTTTTCCAGGTTTTTTGTTCTCGGTTTCTGTGGCAGCGGCAGTCTTTATTTTCATGGCACCTTGTTGACATTTTATAAATGCTGTTATAGTAACGCCGAGAATTTTGATTTCTGTTTCCAAGTCTTGAGACGCCTTTTCGCTGTTTTCCAGGTTTTTTGTTCTGTCGGTTTGTTAGGTTTTTAAGTCTAACTATTAGTGCCAAGTAACAGTATCCTAGAACATGTTTTAGTCGGAACAGGAATTAAGTGTGGCAGGCATTGATTTAAATGAAGGTTTGAATCGGTGAGTTGTTTTTCGTAATGAATAATCTTTGTCTGCTTTCGGGCTTAATTCACAAACATATTTTTCGAAGCAACAGCCGTTAATTATTTCAAATTTTAACTTGGTTTTCTTTAAAATTAATTTATTTATATTATTTATATAAACTATAATTTATCTTTAAACTAACTTAAATCTAAATATATATTTAGGAGAACCCATAAGCCTTCTTTTGGTCTATAATATTGTTTATGCACTAAACTATACAAGATCAAATGGTTTGATTCTTTTGAGTTTGTGTCCTGTTCAGGTGTAATTCATGATATATATTGCTTCAATATTGATAGAATATTGCAGTCTATGTATTTTCTCGATTCTTTTGATATCCTGAGTGATAGTCGGTATCTGAAGGTCTCGGTGTAAGTAATCAGTCCTCTAATACGTGGGTGCACCTACTACACATTTTAGGACTTTTGTTTTGGAAAACTTATGTTGCATTTATATTATTTTTCACAGAACATCATCGTTTATATAATCGTACTTTATTATGTACTGATAATTGTGATTTTGTTCCAGTTAATCAATACATTTTCCTAGCGATGTTTTACATCAAGTTTCATTCCGAGATATTTTGCATTGGCGTTATATGGAATTATAGTATTATTTATTTTTATTGGTGCTTGTGCGGTCTGATTATACGTGAACTCAACATGTCGCAGCACTATCAGCAAATGTAGCGATAGTGATATTTTCTATTTGTCGTATATATCATGTGTAGAGTAGATAACAAATTAGTCTCAACACTTCCTTGTGGTATACCTGCTTTAGTGTCTTTCATTTTAGATTATGCTTTCTTTTATTTTGTTCTAAACATTCTGACTGAAATCTAAGATATTAATAATGCAGTGTGTTGGTTCAGTAATATTTTTGTAGCTTATGAACAAGGCCACCATGCCATAACTTAATGTAAGAATATTCTGAACGTACTTTTATACATTCATAGGCTTTTTCATTTATATATCTTATTATATGGATCATGTCAATTGTTGAATGTTTCTTAATAAACCCAAATTGGTGTGTAGGGGTTACTTGTTTCTGTATTATATTTTCTCTAATATATAATATAAGAAAATACTGCTACTATTTATTCTTATTTCAGTTCTTGGCAGATACCCTAAAATATAATTTAGCTTTTATGATGATAATCATGAAATTTAGTTGAATATTGAAAAAAAAATCAAATATATGAAGAATACTTTATAACTTATATTGAAAAATACAAATATGAAATACTTTCAATAAAAGATAAAATACTCTGCATATGGTGGGATGAGAATGTAGTAACATATTATGAGTTTCTAAAAAGGAAGTAGTTGTGTTGTTATAAAAAAAAACCATCCATGGCGAGAACGAGAAAACGTTGCGAGAGTTGTAAAGGATACACTATCGTAGCTCAAATAGAAAGTACTATTACACCTATCTAAGCAAATAATATTAGAGTGTATCCCGCAGAGCTGATGTGAATTGTCGACTAGAAGAATTACCTAAGATATCGTTCAAATACAGCGGAAAATTGCATCACTTATGTCTACGACACTGTGAGAAATCATCATGGTACTCTGACACGGAATATCCAGTTTTACAATAAATAATTATAATTCTACTTTAAAGCCTTTTGAATTTAAACTTTTACTCAAAAGGGTTTTATTAATATGCGTGTTTATTCATTTTTTGTGGCTGTAAAATAAAAAACATTTTAATATAGTGAATTTTTATTTATTGCTATTAAAGTAAAACAATTAAGCTAAGAATTAAAACTAAAAACTGTATACTAAAAATTATATTTTATTAAATATTTCATATTAGTGGTAGTTGAAGAACAATGATGCTAAACAACATGGGCAGGCGGGAGGGTTATCCAGATAAAAACGGGAATAGCTAACTCTATTCGCAGCATCCACTAAGTGACGATACATAGGAACTGTGAATCCTACAAAAAATTAGTTGATATAATTGGAAATATCTATTTTTAAAATTCTAATAATTACCTGGAGGGGGTCGTAGTACTTTTTGCGGAACAGTAGCCTCTCTTCCATCATTTTGAACTGAATTTGATTTATGTGTGAACTGATAATTCATTTCAAATCGTTCGTATTCCTAATATAAATTTATATTATAATTAGTTATATTGCAACTTGTCGATCAATTAGTTTCTATCCATTAAATTAATGATTAACAATTATTCATAATAAACACTTACGTTGTTAGAGTTTCCGTCATTTTTAATGTTGGAATGAACATTATTATTATTATTTTCTTCAGATGTTGTAGCATCTCCATTGACTGAAGATGTGTCAGTGCATCCTTTAGCCCATTGATCATATTCCGGAATTGACATATTAAAGCTATCTGTCTCTAGAAAGCGAAAAATGCATGCTTCAAACTTCGCTTAATTTAAATGTTACAAAAAATAAACTAATGGGTGTTAACAATGAGATTATTGAATAAATTGTTTTCATAGGAATTAATGATTTAACTTCAAACTTACCCGTGTTGAGCAGGATTCTTGATTTTGGTGCCTCAGTTCGTAGCAAACTTAATCTACCTTCATTAATATCTTCAATGCACTCTAGATTGTTATCATAGGTGATTAAATCACTTGACGATTGGTCAGACAGAGCTTGTGGAATATTTCGTGGTAAACCTCTTGATCTGCCATACAAGCGAAAGTTGCCAGTGTTAGATTTCACACAGAAAAATATATGTCTTAGTTCGAGGCACTTGTTTAGTAGTGCATTGTATCCAAAGTTACTAAAGGGTAGATCCCTTTTAAACATTTGTCTAGAGAAAAATAAAATATATAGAATAATTAGTAACAATTTAAATACTATTACATAATTTGTAGTACTTACTTGTAGTAATAGGGTAAGTCCGCGCACCATATACCTTCTTCAAACAAAGCTATAAGTTTTTGTAAGTTCTTCTGTACATACTGAGGTACGGTTTTCTTTGAGGTCATCATTTCTATGTCGTTATTATGTTCTGCTTTTATACTGCTTGCCTTCGGTTTTTGTGTAGAAATAGAAATACCTTGGATTTTTTTGCTATAATTATTATGACCGGAATAACTTCTATGGGATTGATTGGTAGACAGACTTCTAAATAATGATATATGGTGGTGACAATTTTCAATTTTAGTAAACAAATGTAGAAATACATACACATTGCGTGTAAACCTTTTTCTTAACGGACAGGTCACGTCCTTATTCATTTGCTTAGTAACAAATTCATCAATATGAGCACTTTTTGCTGTAATTACAGGAAGAACTCTTGCTGATGATCCAGTGCCTTCAATCCGACAAACGTCCGGTATAGTTCGTAAATACTCTTCTGCTGTCTTCGATTTAAATTGTCTAAAAGGTAATTTGTACCCCACTAGTTCCACAAAATCATTCTCTAGATTTTTTATATCTGATATACATGGAGATGAAGTAAGTAAACTTCTTATAATATTTTTGAGTTCGAATTCCGTTACAAAACTCTAGAAAAACAAAAGAAACAATTTAATGAAATTAATACATTGTTCAAAAATATAAATTCACTTACCATTTTAATTTAAGCTCTAAGGTCTAAGATAAACTAGAATCTAAACCTTAAGCATATTCTTAAAAAAAACAACTAAATGAAAGGAATAGCACAAAAATGTTATTCAGATCGTATTTATGAAATTTCAATTGCGTATCCCCACTACTATTTTTCGTTTAGTACAGGTAACTTCATAAACAACTAAGAATAAAGCAATAAAAAAACCTCTATTAAAGTAACTATTATTAGAGTTTAAAGGATAGTAATAAAACAATTTTTATTTGAATTTTTTGATAGAATATATAGCTTTATTTTAAATAGCATATTTACAATGTTTTAATAGACATAGTTTTGTATTTATTGCAGTTATATAGACAAAATTACTGGTATTTCAACTATTAGACTTATGTCATTAATCCTTTCAAATTTATTTTATTTACAAAGTACAATGAGGGGAATCATTGTTCAAGAACTACCACCGGTTCTTTATCAGAACAACGATTCACTCAACAGATTATCATTGGTTTGGATTTTAGAGAATTTTAGGAGAAATTAAAAAATAGACATATCGTAGGTTTTTCGCTAAAGCACTTCATTGAAGGAGATGGTAGGAACATATTTACATTTTTTTGAAAATGAAGTAATTTGTAGGGCTTCAAATCAATTGCTGTAAATTAAATAATACTTAAAAAAATTATATCTAATATAATTGTATTGATTATTTATCAGTGATTTTATTTGTAACTTAAGAGGAATATTCACTGTATGTATAAAATTAGATTACCTTTATAATATACGAATAGTGTTCTAATACTTTTGAAGTACATATATATATATATATATATATATATATATATATATAACAAAGTCGCCTTTTCTGTCCCTATATCCCTATGTGCGCTTAAATCTTTAAAACTACGAAACGGATTTTGATGCGGTTTTTTTCAATAGATAGAGTGGTTCAAGAGGAAGGTTTATATGTATAATACATGCATAATATACTAAGGCAACATTGCTAATTTTAGAGGTTCTAACGTGATGTCGTAAATTAACCTATTTTTTTAGGCTTATTTAGCAATTAGCAAAAACGCTGCCTAACCCTACGAGTTAGATCAAATTAATGTACTACAGTATTGTACACCATAAAAAGGTCTACAAAAAAGTCCGCGATGGTATATGTTTATCTTTTAGGGATAACCCACATTAACCATTTTTATTGTTTACTTTTTACGTGAGAAAATGGCTTATTTACGAAGCTATTTTAAGCAATACGGCATTAATCCTTATCGAATTAAGTACCTTAAATACAGTGTGCAATTAATATAGATCAATATGGTTCCTTACAGCATGTAAATTAAACAAATATTTTCGGAGATATAACAAATTTAAAATTTGCGTTTAAAAATGTGTAATGTAATAAAAATTGTATGAATTTAGATATTCCAAAGAAAGCAGGAAATCTTCATAGTAAGTATAGGGGAAGAGGAATTGTTTTACTCCAAATTTAATGCGTGCAGGCCAAGGGCAGTAATGAATGAACCAAAAATACTGGATCGATTTTAATCATGTTTTCATTGAGTGACATAGGCATATATATTTTATGCCCGTGCAAAGTCGGAGCGGGCCGCTATGTTTTTATATACAACGTTCATATTTTTTCTGTAGTGTATTTAATTTAGTATCAGCATTGCACCCGTGCGAAGCCGGGGCGGGTCGCTAGTATATATATGTATATATATATATATATATATATATATAAAACTATTAGACTTATGTCATTAATACTTTCAAATTTATTTTATTTACAAAGTAAGTACAATGAGGGGAATCATTGTTCAAGAACTACCACCGGTTCTTTATCAGAACAACGATTCACTCAACAGATTATCATTGGTTTGGATTTTAGAGAATTTTAGGAGAAATTAAAAAATAGACATATCGTAGGTTTTTCGCTAAAGCACTTCATTGAAGGAGATTCTTCATTTTTTTGAGAATGAAGTAATTTGTAGGGCTTCAAATCAATTGCTGTAAATTAAATAATACTTAAAAAAAATTATATCTAATATAATTTTATTGATTATTTGTCGGTGATTTTATTTGTAACTTAAGAGGAATATTCACTGTATATATAAAATTAGATTACCTTTATAATATACGAATAGTGTTCTAATACTTTTGAAGTACATATATATATATATATATATATATATATATATATATATATATATATATATATATATATATATATATATACATTTCAGAATATTACGTGTATATTTTATTTTAACGCGTTTTTTCGTTAAAGGTCATAGACCTTTGATTAGTTTTTAAATTTTAGTGAGTGTCTGTTCAATTTTTTTGTAAAAATATTTTATTTTTCTCATTTTTGTGTTAGATATTTATTCAATAAAGTTCTTTTTAGAGTGAACCACTTTCGATTTTTTGTCATATCACATTACACCCAGATATCTGATTATTTTAGATAAAAAATATATGAAAATATTTTACGTGCCTTTGAAATTTGAGGTTTTTCATCGATTTCCAACCCTTATCCCCATCCGATGCTAACTTGGTTTCAATGGGACCACCTTGGAAGGGCCCTCTTTCGAATAAAAGAGGAATTTTGAAAATCGGTCTATAATTAACGGAGAAATCGGACATAACCGAATATAAAACCATTTTCTTCAGTTGCCCTATTTTTAGTTTAGCTTGAGTGACTTTGCTTCTTCTCTCTAGTAGTGTTTTACACAATTCTGTAACTTGCCGGATGCTACTCATAGCCGTTTGTACTTTTTTTACACTCTTTGCCTGAATATTTTACACATCATTTATAACAAAAATGAAAATTTGCGTTTAATTGACTGTTTCAGTTCGGGAGAGAGAAAAATAAATTAAAGTACTATGACAATAATCCTTTTATAAGATAAAACTAAAATTGAATGTTAGGATTTAGCACCTTAACCGTTTAGTTTTTATCATAAACTATTAACCTATATGTCGAATACCATTGCTCAACTAAGATATAGTTTCTAATTGCAATTTAAATAATAAGCCTTTTATTATGAGTTTATATATAGATTCTGGGCAAGGCTAAAAATAGGGAGACGTAAATATATATCTTCTATTATTGGAGATGTGAATTACTAAATATTTAGTGAATAGCTTTTGATAAATAATTTGATTAATACATCTATTATTCCTCTATTATCATGTTATTTAATCAAAATATCGTAACGGCACCAGGAACTTATCTTAATTCAATGGTATTACCACTTATTACCAAAAATTAAGCCCAACATCTAATTTAACTAATTTAGAATTTTAAAGGATAATAATACTACTTCAAGTATATATTCAAGTATTTTCGTATTATGTCTAATAATTAATAATTAGTCTTATAATTTAGTAATTGAACTATAAGTTATATTAGATACATATCTTATATTTATAATTTAATTATCTTTTCTATATTCGTTAAACATACACCTTGTCAGATCAGATAGTATATTTTCGACGCCTTTTGAAAATGTTTTTTAAGTTACTTAAATATTTCTTTTAAAAATTAAAATCTATTTTTAATTATTAACGCTTTCTTTAGTTACACCTTACAATTGATAATATAGTAATACACTCTTAATTTACAAACTAATTTATTGCTACTGTTTTACTGTACTTGCACCAAAACACAAGCATGGCGAGCGCCAGATAAATACATCAGTAAGCATGTCTAAAATTAAAATTAAATTGGATTACTTAAGCATAAGCTAAAGGGTCGCGCTTATACACTATACAATTTTGTGTAATTCTCTGATTTCTTGCGCATTGTACAATAGTTGTATTGCTCCCACATTGTTATTTATTCAACTTATTTCAGGTTTTTTTATATATATTTTAAAGTCTCATTTTACCAACTATGGATTTATCTGGACTGGGCCCTAAAGTTTAATGTGGGCTCCGAACCACGGTCCTCAGTATAAAGTCTACCGACTGGCGAGTGACTAACTTTAGAAATCATCCCAGAAGACATCTGGTCTTATCCAGCCTGGTTACTGGCGTGACTGGGATCATATTCCTTGTCGAATTTTACACTCTTGCCTAGAAAAGCTTCAGGTAATGCAAAATAAACTTCTCAGGCAAACTCTGAACGCGCCATGGTTTGTCATAAATACCCAAATTCGTCGGGAAACTAACACACCAGAAATAAGATGGTTCATTTTCACCTTACACAAAAAATTCCATGCAACCTCAGTTCTCTCCAACAATTCCCACATCAGATCCCTGTCAGAGTCGTTCCCAATTAGGCAACCCCGAAGACTATCCTCCAAAAGCGGTTCTTCATGCCGCCAAAGGTTCTCATACCCCAAAATAAAGCGTCTTCACGCATTCACAAATTTTAAACAATTACAAACATAAATTTACGACCATGCCCCGGCGGGATTCGAAACCGCGGCTGTCGGAACAGTAGGAGGACCGTCCCATCGCCTTTACCACTGCGCCACCAAGCCGGCTTATTTCAGTTCTTAAAGCGAAATCCATATTATTTCTTTGTTATTGTGCAGTTTTTAAGCGACACTAGCTGAACTGACGTTTTACTGCAATCATACAAATGCATCCCATAGGTCTAAATAGGTTTTATAACTAACTCATTAAACAATCTTAAAATTAAGCACAAAGCACTTACTAACATTTCTTTAATTTTGGGTCATCTGATGTCCGATTTTTGTCTAATGTGATATTTCGAATTTAAACTTCCTTCGATAAGGATACTATGTATTTCGTAATTTCCCCGTAAGGCAAAATTGACATTGGCTAGTCCATTTGTGTTACTTCCTGACTACCATTTGTATCTTTTTTACAGCTCCAGGCAGATATATGTCTTTTTTTATAATGATTGTGTTATAGAAAAATACTTCAAGTGCGGTTTCTTTTGAAATTCGGATACCAATAGTATAGAGCAGATACAGGAGTTGTCCCAAGATAGTTTTCTGCGAAGTTCAAGCGGAACTCATTTTATTTGGAAAATATACGACTCCAATAATTGACAATAATTTCGCGGTAATAATTTTTTTAATTTACAGATTAGTAGACATGCCATACATGGTCAAGTCCTTGTGAGATATCCAGGAATATATCATTGCTGCGTTTCCTTTTTCGATTGCTGAGAGTTGATTTCGAAATTCAAGCTGGAAATCTGGTATTCTTATAAGTTGTTCCCGACATTTTAACAGCAATGTCTCAATTCGTTTTGTTCTGTCGGTTTGCTAGGTGTTTAAGTTTAATGATTAGTGCCAAGTAACAGTATCCCAGAACATGCTTTTCCATCGGTGAGTTGTTTTTCATAATGAATCTTTTTCTGCTTCCGGGCTTAATTCACTAATATATTTTTCGAAGCAACTCCGTTTATTGTATTAAACATTCTTTTGTCCTCATCAGCATCTCATTAGTAGAGTTTCTGTACCATAATGGTCTACCTTATCTTCTTTTTTTTATCCTATTCCTAATTAAGACATAATAACATAATGCATGATAACATCCTTTAGTTTATAATAATGTTTATGTGTTAACACTGTTGATTTTCTATTGAATATTCCTCCCTACACTAAACTATACAAGATCAAATAGTTTAATTCTTTTGAGTCTGTATCCTGTTCTGGTGTAATCTGTAGTAATTAACGGTAGTATTATTACGATTCTTTTTATATCCTGAGTGACAGTCGGTATCTGAAGGCCTCGGTGTAAGTAATCAGTCCTCTAGTATGTAGGTGTACTCACTACACTTTTCAGGATTTTTATTCTTGGAAAACTCGCATTGTATTTATATTATTTTTCACGGAACATCATCGCTTATATAATCGTAATTTATTATGTACTGATAATTGTGATTTTGTTCCGGTTAATCAATACATTTTCCTACCGATATTTTGCATCAAGATTCATTCCGAGATATTTTGCGTTGCGAAATTATAGTATTATTTATTTTTATTGGTGCTTGAACGCTTTGATTATACACGAACTCAACAAGTACAATTTTCGTGTGGCTTCTTCCACAATAATGAGGATATTGAATTATATTGAAAAATACAAATACAAAATAATTTCAATAAAAGACTCGGTATCTAATGGTATACGATCACCAATTGTGAACTATGAGATCAATTGCCTCATCATCGCTGGTACGTTAGACACTTTGTATTAACAAATAGATATTGCCATATATTTTTAGCATTTTTATATATAAAAAGCCCTTCAAAAACTTTTAGAAACTTAAGGTGATACTACTCCGTATACCATGGTTAGTCGAAAAGAGCCATCCAGATAGGCTATGAAGAGGAATATGACCATGAAAACATACTCTGAATATGATGGGATGAGAAAATCGTAATAAATTGTGAGTTTCTGGAAAGGAAGAAGCTGTGTCATTATAAAAAAAACCATTCATAGCGAGCACCAGAAAACGTTGCGAGAGTTGTAAAGGATACAATATTGAAAATAGAAATGCTCAAATAGTATACTAGTACTACTAAACCTATCTAAGTAAATAATATTAGAGCGTATCCCGCAGAGCTGATGTGAATTGTCGACTAGGAGAATTACCTAAGATGTTTCTCAAATACTACGGAAAATTGCATCACTAGGTCTACGACACTGAGAAATCGTTACGGTGCACCATCACGGAATACACAGTTTTACAATAAGATATTATAATAATATTTTGAACCCTTTTGAAATTAAACTTTTAGGAAATTTAACTCAAAATGGTTTTATTAATATGCGTGTTTATTCATTTTTTGTGGTTGTAAAATGAAAAACATTTTAATATAGTGAATTTTTATTTATTGCTATTAAGGTAAAATAATTAAGCTAAGAATTAAAACTTAAAACCGTGTACTAAAAATTATATTTTGTTAAATAATTCACATTAGTGGTAATTGAAGAACAATGATGCTAAACAATATGGGTAAGCGGGAGGGCTATCCAGACAATAACGGAAATTGTTAACTCTATTCACGGCATCTGATGAAGTGACGAAACATAGGAACTGCGAATTCTACAAAAATTTTGTTGGTTGTTGGTACGGTTGAAATGAACATTGTATTTATTTTCATTATAAGTTCAAGGATCTGCATAGGTTGAAGATGTGTCAGTGTATCCTTCAGCCCATTGATCACATTCCGGTATTGACATGTTATTAAAGCTCTCTATCTCTAGAAAAGAGAAAAATGTCAAATATTTCATATCAGTGGTAGATGGAGAACGAATGATGCTAAACAACGTGGACTGGAGGTACGAGGGTTATGTAGACAGTATCGAGCGAAGCAAGTGATCAAAATCACGAAACATAGGAACTGTAAGCCCTATAAAACATTTCATTCAGTTCGTATTTCGACATTTTTTAACTTATAGTATATATTTTAACTTATATATATATGTATAGTCTTATAGAACTATACAAAAAATATTAAAAATTTCATATTTATTAATTTATAATATATATTAACATATTAATATATATTTTATAATTATTAAAATGGTAAGTAGATATTTATAATACTGACACAGTTATAACAGCTTTTATTAATGTGACTTGTTTTTAGAGCGAGATGACTAAATTGGAAATGAAAAGTATCATTAGGAGTTTATTAATATCCTCAAATTTTGTACTGAGGATAGATGATCCAGAAGGCGACTTCAAGGAACTCGTAGGGTATGAATTATCTTATAATAAATTCAAATCAAAGTCAACAGAGGAATATCTAAGAACTATACCTGACGTTTGTCAAGTTCAAGGCACTGGGCCATCAGCACTGGTATTTCCTAATATTGTGCCAGAACTAGCTCAAAAAATAATACAATTGCAAAAGTGTAACGAAATTAAAAAGAAAACTTATAATGGGTATATATTTTTCCGAGCATCCATTGTGATAAATTAGCCAATTTATTTAGAAATTAGTTGTATGATTTTTGTAATTAGAAATCATTTTAGAAATCAAGCTGTCAACTCTTCCAATACTAAACAAACCAATACTGAATCAAATATACCTAAAAATGTGCAGGAAAATTTACAAATTTTAATAAGTTACTTTAAAGAAGGTATATGTTGCAATGACCTACCCCATTACTATATATAAGTATTTAAAAAAATTTAAAATTATTTCTTAAAAACACAACACTATTTTCCTAGGCAAACGTTTAAAGAAATCCTACCCTTTAACGACTATGGCTACAAAGTAGTAATAGATATGTGTAAGGACTTCACACATATATTCATCTATATACGATCTGGCATTGAAGGCTATTGCTTGTATGATATAAAAGATATACCGGAAAACCTTTCGGAAACCTATACTATTTCTAATTGGGGTTATGATGATGCAGACATGCTAGATGACATTGAAAGCAATTGCGATCAGGAGAATGAAGCTGATGCTTTGCCAAATTTAGACTGGTCTACTTTTGAACCATTTATCCCTGATGACACTTGTCGATCATTTACGGAACTACCCAGACAGTCTCTGTCAATTTATACTGAAGAAGGAGATGAGATGGATATTGTCGTAGTCGAAATTTATGACCCATCGAAGTTTTAGGTGTACTTAGGTAGGAAAATTGTACATTGTTATTTACTGGTAAAATAGATACTGTTTCATTATAGGAACGTCAAACAATTCCGAATTAAATAACCTGACAGATAATATGAAGAATTTTTATAGGCGAAAGGAGGTACAAAAGGAGTATTCAGTACACATTCCAGTTATTCAGGTAAGGCCCATTCTATGTTTGTATATTGTGTATATTATGATAATACCTTATAGGAAAGTCTTAATTGCGTGACGCTAATTTGTGGTGAATATCATAGAGCCAGAATACTAGAAGTAATTCTCAATTCTAATGAAGCTAGGGTAAGTGTTTTTGACACGTTTACTTCGATGGAACATTTTTTAAATGTGTAATAAGAACATTACTATTTTACGACAAATATTTTTTAGGTGTTTTGTATAGATTATGGTAGAGTTTGTAAAGTTCACTTTAGTGGAATATACTTCTTAAAGACCGATTTTGCTGAATTACCTGCGCAGGCTATTAGATGCCAATTACATCACATAGCGCCAAAATTAAGAAGTAGGCAAAACCAAATTAACTCTTTAAAATATACAACCTAAAATTTGCGTCTATTTCAGATAGGATATGGCCAAGATCATCCTGTACTGCATTTAAAGAAATGGTCAACAGAAAAAACATTAAAATGAAAATTGTTTATGTCAACTGGGATGAAGAGTCTACAGGAGTGCTCCTAACGGACATCACTGATGTTGATAACACCTATAATGTCAACGAAGAGGTGGTAAACAAAGGTTTTGGTTATTGGGAAAACCAGGTAATTGCTGAGTATATTCATAACATAGTATAAACCAAAGTCACTCTGATCAAATGGAAGTTGAATGTGTTAAAACCGTATTGAATATATTAAATGTCTTGACCTGTTTTCAGTATTTCAATAGCAATTATAGATAGTAAGTGTTTATGTTAGCACGTTCAATATACCAATTTAATATCATTTTATATTTGTTGTTAATTCAATTTATATTTTTTTTCAGTCAATATATCCGCCTTTGAAACTAGGAAATAGTACAAGCAACGTCGAGAGATTGTATTTTTTCCCAATGTTCCTTGAACTGGAGTTAGGTTTTGCTCCAAGCGCTAGCGAAATGTATACGTTAGAAGAATTGGGAGTGATTGTGCAATTTTGCTTACCACAATATTTTTCCACAGACAATGATGTAAGCAATTTCCCAGGATGCATAATTAACCAGGAGAGCTTGGAGTACGCCGAACAATGTTTCATAGAGACCATAAGATATCAACAAAAATATTCACCGTTGACTATTACCGCTATAAAAAACTTGAATGTCGAGCTCCGCTGTGATTTTAACTTCTTCGGAGACCTAAAGCACGATCTTATTAAATTTAATCAATTTGAATAAAGACCAGTAATATATATAGCTTTGTCTGGCCAATTGTCGCGTCATTTAATTGATTGTGATAATAATCAGCTATAGTACACCGAAGATCAAGGAAGCTTCAGTTTACTGCTAACTGGGGCATCAAGATCAAAAACTCACTCAACACGGGTAAGTCTTCCGCCAAGTAAAATCATTAATACCCGTCAATCATTTTAACATGAATCATACAGTATTTCTCCTTTAATTTTAATCTACTTAAAAGGCGTTGCAATGCTGTCTGATCTGTTAGAATATGTAACCCAATCAATCGAAACATATCGGCTAAAATAATATCGATATATCAATATATTGGGCAAAAGAATATCGGCCAAAATTATCGATATTTTTTTCTATTATTTATAAATATTTTTTTCAGAAAATATCGATATATCGATATTTTTTCTGCATCCTTAGGATGAAGTGGATCAAACACATAAAAAGAAATTGACAAATGATTGAATCATGAATGAATATTAGATAGATTAGAAACTAATAGCTTTGTTATTAACTTGAATGAAACTTTCTGAATAGGATTTAATGCTGCCAATTTCCAAGACAGGGTGATGAGAGTACAGGTACAGTACATGAACCACAGTAGAGGTCAGTGTAATGGGTGGCCGGGCAGATCCCCCCCCGACAGTTAACTGGCAGCTGCGCAGCATCTCTGATAGGTGACCAGATTGAGATGCAGGTAAATAATAGTGGCACTAAAACAGAATCAAAGAAACCTCGGATAGGGCCTCCAATTATTGAAAAATAAACGAATTTGGTATTTACTTCACAGTATCTGCTGCTATATGATGACTCTCTAAAGCTTATATCTCCTTTTGTAATCGTTTCTCAATGTATCTTATTTTGTAATGTATCGGTAGATTTCTAGGTGATGTTGATTCCATTAATAAATTAATAAATGTTACTTTACTGGTTGTATTAAGTCATCACCCAATATCAAATTACTAAAATTAAATCAGATTTTTAACACCAAGATTAATGTGTCCTCTCATTAAACATTAAACTCTTGTAAAGGAGTTGCGTTTAGTTTCGAATTACTATTGTGTTCGGTGGAAGAAATATTATAAAAAATATAAAAGATCAAGGTGTTGTTGAAGTTAGAAAAATTAATTTAATAATAGATGGTGTACTATCCCCTATAAGTAGTTTAATTCTTACTTTCAGAAAGGCAACGTATTAAGGCGATATTTTTAAGATTAAAGGTCCATCAATATATTCCAAATCTTCTACATTATCTCTACTCTATCAGTGTCAGAGAGTGGGCCATACCTCTCAAAATTATGTATTTACTCAGATCTGTCCTTCCTGTGGTATAAATAGCCATGGTGATTCAGCTTGTTTTCCTTCTCGAACTTGTATAAATTTTAATGGCAAGCACTCCCACAGATACAAAGGTTGAAAATTATATAAGGAGGTATTTTTCAATTTAAAAATTGAAGGTGTAAGAAAAATTATTATATTGAAGCGAAAATAAAAGCCAAATCATTAATATCTAACAATCTCTTAATTTTTTAAGCAGTTAAAAGCACATCTGAAAATAATACATTTTGCTCAGTGTAAACACAATATGAAGATACGACCATAGTTAATACAAAAACTACGCCTCCTCTTACAAAAATTCCCTTGTTAGAATTTCACTAGCTTCGAAATACTTTCCTATATCCTTCACCTTCGTCCCCATTAACTAATCCTGTTCCTAAACGAAAACCTTCGGTGGCTTTATCACTCCCATTTACATATACTCCTTTAGGATAGTAAATAATTCTACTACTGTCCGTCTTCCCAATTCCTTAGCGTCATCACAGACAAGTACCCCTACATATATTGCAAGCACTCTCACATTAGTTAAATTCCCAAAAGACCCTCCGCCTCCTAGTTGAAGGGGCAGAAATCGGTCGAAACATAAAAAAGTACAACAGAAGTGGGTCAAAATCAGCGACATTTTCAGACAGACCTAAAGCACGACCTTATTAAATTTAATCAGTTTGAAGAAAGACCAATAATATATAAAACAGCTTTGTTTGACCAATTGTCGCGTGATTTCATTGATTGTGATAATAAGCTATAGTGCACCGAAGATCAAGGAAGTTTCAGTTTACTGCTAACTGGAGCATCAAAATCAACAAACTCAAATTTCAGTTCAGTAGAAAATAAATTCAAAATGCCATAAAACGTTAAGGATCGAAAACTCAACATCTGGACCACGAATGAGGCGTAGGATAATTTAAAACATAAAAATAACAGAAGATAACTGCACAAAAAACAGATAAAATGGAAATATCGACATCAGGCGTATCACATATTGCAGTTTTGAATGTAGAGAACACAACTAGAACCCAGAACGAACAGGCACTCTACAATGTGTGGATGAACGAAAAGTCGGCGCGGGAGAGTCTTGAAATTGCATTAGCCAATATGCAAAAACAAATAAATGCCCTCCAGCTATAACTAAATAAACAAAGCTCTGAGGGCAAGGACAAAAGAACGATAAACCACCAAGCCAACAAAAGCAGTCCAATTGTTACATACGAAACAGATGAAGAAGAATTGCAGAAAAAAGTAGGCTGGATAACGGTTAAAAATAAAAAAAGCAAATAATTCTACAGGATCTTCACCACAGCAAATAAAAATAAAACAAAATAATGAACAAAATAAAGAAATTAGAATGCCCAAGCCACTCCCAATTATCATACAGACTTTAACTTGCTATACGAAACATTGAGGTCCAACTATATAGTATTCAAAGAAACGGTACTAAACAATAGACAAATAAAACTGAACGCCGAATTTTGTTCACAAAAATAGTACAATGGCACTCTTATGAAGACAAATAAACCAGAAACATCAAAGTTATGATAAGAAGGCTTCCATCAACAGCTAAAAGTGAAAAAATTGTCGCAGAACTAAACCAAAATGGGCTTAAATGCTTAAATGCGAGAAATATTTTAAAAAAAGAAAAGACCAAAAATAACGAGAGAGAAATTTTAGTCCACAAGAAGCCATTAAATCTATTTATGTTAGCCTTTGAACATGATACGGACACAAAAACCATTTTTGGTATTAAAAGGATTTTAGGGGTCGAAATAAAAATCGAACCTCTAAAAAAATCAAACTTAATACCGCAATGCAAAAGATGCCAATTGCATGGACTCATACAGAAATTCTGCAGAAGAGAACCTAGATGTTTAAAATGTTTAGGTAAACATATCACCACAGAGTGTAGAAACCCCAAAGAAGCTAAGCCGAAATGTGCAAACTGCAATGAAGCGCATCCGGCAAGTTATAGAGGATGTGTAGTTGCTTAAACACTAAAAGAGAGGAGAAATAAAATAGCTCAAGTAACAATGAGTAAAAAGAATCAACCAAAGAAATATAACAACGTTAATGGTGAAATGAATTATGGCCAAAGTATCAGTCAAAGTAACCAAAGAGACACCAAGGAAGATGAAGCAACCACCAACAAATTGCTAGTTAATCTAATAGGAAAGCCGGACAGACAAGAAAAAATGATCGAATATTTTTCCGAAAGGATTAAAAAACTAGAAATGAAAAACTTTAGGCCTGTGGCCCCAAAAACCCGAAATGCAAATAAAGATATTCGAATAGCAATTTGGAATGGAGTCCAGCAACATCGCGCTACCCTACAAGTATTCCTAGATATGCAAAAAATTGATATTTGCCTAATATCAGAAACCCATTTAACAAAATAATCCTTTATAAAATTTAGAGGATATACATTCTATCATACCATACATCCAGCTAACACCACAAGAGGAGGAAGTGCAATAATAATAAAAAATAACATTTCCCACCATCAAGAACCCGGGCTCAGTACAGCAGAAAATCAGGTAACAGCAGTAACCATTAAATCAAGCAGTTACAAGGTTACAATAGCCGCAATTTATTGTCCTCCAAGATACAATAAAAAAAGGACAATTATATGAATGTCCTAAGCAACCTAAGAAAAATTTATAATTGGAGGTGATCTTAATGCAAGATATACAAGATGGGGATCCAGAATGACAACAACTAAAGACAACGAACTGCATAAAGCAGCTACTGAACTAAGATGTAGCTACATGTCAATTGGAAAACCAACTTATTGGCCGACTGATCAAGAGAAAGCCCCTGACTTGTTAGATTTCTTCATAGTAAGAAACATAACATCCAACTATATAAAAGTCGAAGAAAATTTTGAGCTATGTTCAGATCATACGCCAGTTATTCTGATGTTGAGCGAAAATATAATAAGAAAATAAAGAAACCCAACGTTAACAAACAAGAGAACAGACTGGGAAGGATTTGCTGAAGAATTGAACAAACGAATTCAACTAAATGTACCTCTCAGGACAATTAAATGTTGAAGCAGAAAAATTCGTAGTAGATATTTAACAAGCTGCTTGGAATAATACTCCAGAAATTAAGAGTACAACTAAAGGAATTAATTATCCAAAAGAAGTGATGGAAATGGTAGCTGAAAAACGTAAATTACGAAAAAAATGGCAACAAAACAGAACACCTGAAAATAAAAATAGTTTAAACAATATAACCCAAAGACTGAAAAGAGAAATACTGGAAATAAAAAAACAAAACCATAAATGACTATCTCAGAAATTTAACACATGATAAAGAAACTGATTACTCACTCTGACAAGCCACCAAATATCTAAAGCGCTCATGTCTACACAGTCAACCCATAAGAGACCAATGTGGGAATTGAGCACGTGAATCGCCAAAAAGCAGAAGCATTTGCTGAATATTTAGAAAAAACTTTCAAACCAAACGAAACTAATATTGAACATAATTTGCCGGACATAGAAGCTGAAAATTCAATAATTGAATTAGTCAGGCCGGAGGTAACCAAACTTATTAAAACTGACATTAACCCCAGGAAATCACCAGGCTACGATTTAATAATAGGAGAATTACTGCAAAAACTACCAAGAAAGGAATTATAAAACTCGGCAACTTGATCAATACAGCATTTAAATTAAGACATGTCCCAGACATTTGGAAGATGGCGGAAATTATAATGATCCCAAAACTTGGGAAGTCACCAAACGAAATAAAATCCTATAGACCTATATCACTGCTGCCAGTAATATCTAAGGTTTTTGAAAAACTCCTGTTGAAAAGAATAAAATCGATCATAGGGAGAAAAAACCTAATACCAACACACAAGTTTGGGTTTATTAACAAGCACTCAACAATTGACCAGGTCCACAGAATAACAGATGTCATTGAAAAGCCTACGAAAGTCAAAAAGTATGCTCAGCTATATTCTTAGATATAATACAGGGCATAAGGTTTGGCATGAAGTCCTTGTTCATAAACTACAGAAAGTGCTACCAAAACAACACACCGAACTATTAAAATCATACATTACAACGAGAATGTTTAGAGTCAAAGAAGAAGAAGATTACTCTACAATAAAAGAAGCTAAAGCAGGTGTACCACAAGGAAGTGTACTGGGACCAATGCTTTATCTACTTTACACTTGTGATATACCACAAATGGAAAATATCACGATGGCTACATTTGCTGATGTTACTGCGTTTATAGCTGTGGGAGACAATAGTGAAGAAACCTCACGAAAATTACAACAGGTAAATATCTCGGAATGAATCTCGATGCAAAACTTCGCTGGAAGGAACATATAAAGAAGAAAAGAAAAGAACTGAAATTGAAATATAGGAAAATGTACTGGCTAATTGGAAGAAAATCACAATTATCAGTACATAATAAATTGTTATTATATAAGCAAATATTGAAACCTATGTGGACATACGGAGTTCAATTATGGGGATGTTCTGCAAAGGGTAACATAAATAAAATAAAAATTTTTCAGAACAAAGTCCTGAGAGGTATTGTGAGTGGACGCAAATAGAATAGGACTGATTACATACCTCGAGACCTTCAGATAGCCACAGCCAGTCAAGAAATCAAGATAATTGCAAGGGGGCATGAGGAAAGACTCCATTCTACTACAAATATTGAAATATTGCAACTTTTGGATACCATCAGAACAGGACACAGACTCAAAGGAATCAAACCATCTGATCTTGTGTAGTGAGATGCATATATTAAAAAAATTCAGCAGTGACATGTATAAACATTATTTCATCAGAGACTGAGTTAGGGCCGATGGGTCCTCCTAGTTATATACTTAGATTTAAGTTATCATAAAGACAAATTGTAGGTTAGACGGAAACGACTAGTTACAATGTATTAATTAAATAATAAAAAGAAAACCTCAACAAAACTTAACCTAAAAATGGCATCTAACCACAACTAGAACTGTGACACGAAAGGCGTGGTAGAAAAGAACGCGTGTCGTGAAAACTGTCTGGTTAAATAAGAACAGGTGCGCATGTGCAGCCCTAGCCAATAGAAACTTATATAGCCATGGATAAAGAGGTCTTTTACTGGTCTTTCAGCTAGGAACTTCTCACGCTGATAAACCATGTGCGTTTCGGACTCTTAAGGAATTCCCGAAAATTTTACGATTTTAGGTCTTCTTGATATCTATGGTTATGGGCACCATAAGGAGTCCTCTACCAGGTCTAACTTATGACACGTTTCGTCTAACCTCGGTATTTGAACTCTCGTTATCCGAAACAATCGACAACGAGCCGGTGGGAATAATCTATGTTGGCCACATATGTTGTCTTTGATTGGTAACTTTTTGGCTGTCTAATTTCACCAGATGTTCAATATAATGCGAACATCATGTTTTGTATCAGGTCATAATTCTTTTCCCATGTCATAAATATTAGGAAGTTCAGTTAAAAGGTCTAATAAACTAGAGCCTTTAACAATAGAACCGAAAGAACTATGCAATTAAGGTAACATAAATTTTATATGACTGTTACATTTAATGTAATTTTATATATAAGTGTTTATCATTTATAATTGTTATTTGAAACTAATCGATTAACATAAATAAAATTGCAATATAACAAATTATAATATACATTTGTATTAGGAATACGAATGATTTGAAGTGAATAATCTGCCAGCGCATGCAGCGACTTCAATACAGACTGATGGAATAGATGCGAATGCTCCGCAAAAAGTACTTTTTTTTTGTTCTGGCCTAAAAACCAGGTGGTGGAATGCATGACGCATACCTGGTCGCGGAGACTTGCACTGGAGTGACAAGTTGGACCGGGTTATGTGGGACTGCCTTTGGGCTTACCAATAAGCTAAACCGAAACCGCCACACAGTTGACCCCTGTGGATCGCTACTGCTACTGCATTAAATTTGGGGATATGGCACCCGCTGATCGGGCAGCCGTTATTGGGTAGCAAATTCGGCAATTTTATTGATTCGCGAACCTGAGTTAACACACAACTGGGTACTGTTGTATGGGGGCAAAAGTTATGACTGTAGCGACGGATGTGGTCGTTTTACCTTGGAAAAGGGGGGGAGCTTGGCGGTGACGCGGTGCTAAGCTCCCAGCATCTCGACCAGCTCGCGAACAAGCGCGTTTTCAGAAGAACTTGAGCTGAGTTGTTTGTGGAATGATTGAGATATGAAGTGCTTGTCAGTTTCCTTATGAATTTGATTATTTCTGATAAACCATGGAGCGTTTATATTCTCCTGAGGAGCTTATTTTGGAAAACTTGAATCCGTTTGACCTGGTTGGGTGTAACAAACTTGAAGTAGACATTAGATCCGTAGAGGAGTGCGGACCGAATTAACATCTTGTAAAATAAGCATTTGATGGAGATGGGAAGTCTGCTAGAAGGGCAGATCAGAGAAGATAGCAGGTTTGCTATCTCCGAAGCTTTTTGGATTGCTTTCTGGATTTGGGAATGCCAACCGAACCGCCGGTCAAAGTGAAGACCTAGGTACGTGACGTTATCTAGCCATGGAATTATTGCGGTGTCGATCTTAAGTTGCGAGACGCGCAGTGCGTAATACTTCTTATAGAAAATGATGGCCTGGGTCTTCAGGGAGTTGATTTGCAACCTCCAGAATTGAACCACTTGACCGCATAATCGAGCTGCTTCTGTAAACGTTCTTGAATTGTAACTTCGAACCTGACGGTCGTGAAGAAAGCATTGTCGTCAGCGTAAAACGCGACGTCAACGCGCTCTTTTCTCGGAAGATCTGAAATAAAACGGTTAAATAAGGCTGGGGCCAGCGGGGAACCTTGAGGTATGCCAGCATCGATTTGTTTACGACTGGAAAGTGATTCCCTGATCTTGACCTGGAAAGATCTGTCCGAGAGATAGAACTTGATGAGAGCGGTTAGGTCTTCTGGGTGGCCTAACCGCACGCACTTTGCGATCAATCCGTCGTGCCAGACCTTGTCGAAGGCTTTGGTTAGGTCCAGAAGAACTGCTCCAAGCCTTTTACGTTGGTCAAGAGCATGATGGATGTGTGCGGCCAGACGGGTAGCCTGATGGACGGATGAGAGGTGAGCGCGAAGGCCGAATTGTTCATCTGGAATGATGTTGTTTTCCTTTGTGAAAGAGTTGAGAGCGTAGAGTATTGCCCCCTCGGCAAGCTTCGAAATGGCGCTGAGAAGGCTGATAGGCCTGTAATCAGATGGAGATGATTTTGCTCCTTTCTTGGGTATAACCGCTATATGTGCGTGTTTCCAAGACACCGGGAAATGTTGCAGCCTCATGATGTAGTTAATGATGTTTGCCAGTCCTGCGAGCTGCTTATGTGGGAGCTTATTTAACTGGGTAATCGATATTCCATCGAAACCTGGAGATTTTTTGGTTTGAAGTTTGCCGATCATAGTCTGTAGAGATTTTGGAGACACGTAATGGTTGAGAAGAAAGGCTGGGGTTACTGGTCTTTTGACGGAGTTGGATTCGTTGATGACAGTGTTATTGTCTTTAGCTTTAGTGTTCTCTGCGGGTGGAAGGCATTTTATTTGAGCTTCGTAGGTCTCTGCAAGGAGCTCGACTTTTTCTTGGTCAGTGACTGCGAAATTTCCTGTAACCGCTGACTTCAGAGGGTGATGACATTGTGCGTCTTCCCCACGAGGCATTTGAAGATACGCCAGAAGGAAGGGGGGCGATCCAGCCTTTGGTCCGTGAGAAATGTGTTCCATTTCATTGCTCAGCAAGTCGAGAAGGTCGCCCTTATCCCCTTGCATGCTCTGTTCGCCCCCCTTTTGTCTGCAGCATCAAGGGTGAATCGAGCTAATCTGCATAAACCGAAGGTGGTTTTTCCACGGCTGGGGTTGTGTCGAAATTTTGACTGTGGCAGATTCGTGAGCAGACTGAATATCACGAGTTAGCTTGAGTACGGCTTCCTCGAGCTGTTCTGGTGTGTTAATTTTCGGGATTGGATCGGATTTCAGGAGAAGAGATTGGTAGTTTTTCCAGTCGTCTTTTTCCTGAATCTTGTTAGTGGGACTTGAGTGGTTGCGCAGTTTCCGAGTTTGAGAAGGACCGGATGATGATCAGAGTCTAGTTCGTCAAGGACTCGAACTTTGGCGATTTACGTCTTGAAGAATTAAGAAATCAAGGATTCTTGCTGCGCCTTGAGAGACTGTACTAGGGTGATGGGTGGGTTCATCGGGCAAGGCAAGACCGTAGCCCAGATCTGCACTTAGAGCTACGATGGCGTTACCTGCGGGATTCGCTTTGGAACACCCTCAGGTTGGGTGGTGGGCATTGAAGTCGCCACCTATTATTTTTGGAAATTTTCTTTCGACGAGTGATCGGTATTCGGCATAGTTGAATGCAGAAGATTTCCTGTACAGGGATGTAAACAAGAAGGGACGTTCTTGGATATCGATTTTAATGGAGGTTGTTTCGAAGTTGTTTACTGATAACGAAGGAAGGAGCTCGTGTTTGACTCATTTTCTGACTTTCTGAGTTCTATCATTTCTGTAGACAAAAAGGTGTTCAAAAGAGAGACGATGCGAGTGTTTCAGGAAAGTTTCCTGGATGAGAACGATGTCGACGTCATAGAATGTTATGAGGTCTTTCAATTCCGCTTGCTTTCCGCGTAAGCTGTTTGCATTCCATGTCATCAGTGTAAGATATTTCGGAACAGCCATTTAATACAGTCTTAGAGTAAGTTTTGGGTAATTCTCGGAAGCGCAGGTAGGTTCGGCGGACCGGACACGACCGTTCTCTTCGAGAGCTAGCACGGAACTCGCAGAAAGTACTTCGACCCCTCCAGGTAATTACTAGAATTTTGATTGTCGATGTTTTTATGTTTTGTAAGGTTTATAGTTCATATGTTTCATAATTATGCCAATGCCTCGAATAGAGCTAGCTTCTTTCGATACTATCGACATAACCCTCCCATCTCTAGTCCAGCATCATTGTTTTTCATCTACCATATGACATATTTAAAATATAATGTTAACTTCAGAAGAAAATCATTCAATTGTTAATCATTGACATTTTTCTCTTTTTTAAAGATAGAGAGCTTTATAATATGTCAATACCAGAATATGATCAATGGGCTGAAGGATGCACTGACACATCTTCAACCTATGAAGATCCTTCAACTTATAAAGAAAATAAATGCAATGTTCATTCCAAGCGTGAAAATGCCGCCAACCCTAACTATGTAAGTGTTTATTATGAATAATGTTAATCATTAGTTTAATGAATAGAAACAAATTGATCGACAGACGTCGACAAGTTGCAATATAACTAATTATAACATAAATTTCTATTGGGAATACGAACGATTTGAAGTGAATAATCTGCCAGCGCATAAATCGACTTCAATACAGACTGATGGAATAGATGCTAATGCTCTGCAAAAAGTACTTCGACCCCCTCCAGGTAATTACTAAAGTTTTGAATGTCGATGTTTCTATTTATATCTAATAATATTTTGAAAGGTTTACAGTTCCTATGTTTCGTGATTTCGCCAATGCCTCGAATAGAGCTAGCTTCGTTCGATACTGCCTGCATAACCCTCCCACCTCTAGCCCAGATTGTTTAGCATCATTGTTCTTCATTTACCACTAATGTGAAATATTTAAAAGATAATTTTAATTTTAAGAGAAAATCGTTTCTCAATTGTTAATCGTTGATATTTTTCGCTTTTCTAGAGATAGAGAGCTTTAATAATATGTCAATTCCTGAATGTGATCAATGGACTGAAGGATGCATTGATACATCTTCAATAAATGAAGAGCCTTCAACTTATGAAGAATATAATAATGACAATGTTAATTCCAACCGTCAAAAAGACGCAAACCTTAACAATGAATGTATTTATTATGAATAATTGTTATTCATTAATATAAAGAATAGAAACTAATTGATCGACAGAAATAAAGTTGCAATACGACTAATTATAACATACATTTATATTAGGAATAGGAACGGTTTGAAGTGAATGATCTGCCAACATATATATCGACTTCAATACAGTCTGATGGAAGAGATGCTCTTGTTCCGCAAAAAGTACTTCGACCCCCTCCATTGTGTATTAGCTAACTGTATTAGTTAATACAAAATTCCTGTACGTGTTTATATATTTCTTGACTTTATCTGTGACGAATAAATTGCCTAATGACTCCATTTACACATTTTGTGTCACCAAATAAAGTTAATATTCTTAATTTAATGTTTTATTATATCTACCTCATAGTGAAATTTCCACATATATATTATTTTCTCTTGGGTCCAAATATATCTTCAGGTGATTTTGGATTGTTTTATAATCGTCACATATTTGTAAATGTTTGAAATCGTTAATCATCAAGTATCTATAAATAGAATACTAATATGAATATTACTATAATGAATGAAGTCCATAAGCAGACAAAGATTACTTAGCATGGAAAGCAACTAACAAAAAAAACATAAAAACATGATCTAATTCTGGGATACTTTGAGGTGGCACTGATAATTAAACTTAAAAAAAACCGAACAGAATAAAGTGAATCGATATTCCGCTATATTAAAATTATTTGAGAAATTGATGTAAAACTTTCAAAAATCAGCGAAAAACATCAGCATCCTTCTCGAAGATAGTTTAAATTGGAAACACGTTAGACAAATTCAGACATCAGACTTAAAGTCAAAGAAATCGTATGTGCTCTAAATGATGATTAGCCGAAAGAAATAGTTGAAAATATTGGTATAAATATAAAACGTATTTAGACTTATGGAATGCAATTATGGGGTTGCATTAAAACATCAATCCGACTAGTATCGATTCATAACTGCACAATGACTTCGAAATCAAATGGATTTACGATGATATTCAAGATTTCCCCTTAATGCAAGGAATAAGGTGATTAAATCATGAAGTGGAAGTAATACAACTAATGTAAAACGCCTAGAAAATCAGAAAATTGCACAAAATATTATAGTCTGTAAGCTTTAGTCTTTAGCTTAATGTAACTTAGTTTTAATACATACTGATATATATCTGGAACTCGCCTGACTTGATAAAAGTATAACATAACAGTAGTAATAAATTAGTTGGCAAATTTCGATTGTACTAGGCATATCTAATGTAAGATATAATTTTAAAAATCGCCAGATGTTAAAAATACTTAATAATAATTTTTAAAAGGATAATTATACTACAACTAGTATTTGAATAAACCATTTTCAAAAAGCATCGAAAACATACCATCTGATCTGACAATCTTTATATTTAACGAACATTTTTCATTAATTTTCATTTAACATTAACCCGATAACATAATTTTGAATTATATTATTATATAGATAATATAAATGAATTATAAATATTTAAGTTTTATATTTAATATAACTTAGACTTCAATTTCTAAATTAATAAATAATAAAGGAAAATACTCGAAATAGTACAGTTTAGTACTATTAGTAGCTAAAATTCTATTTTGAACTCTTCGGGTCCACCAAAATAAAGAACAGTTATTTATTGATTTGCTTATTACAATGTCCTGTTGAGGATGCTGCCACCAGTGAAAAAATATTAGTACTTTATCATAAAATATCATTAGTTATTCGGGAATTTTAGTTATATAAGATGTTGGACACTTAGATTATATTTTAATAATAAGTCATGACACCATTGAATTAAAATAGATTTCTGGTGTTATTATACCATACTTAGATTAAATAGTATGATAGTAATAGCCGAATAATATATAAATCAAATTATTTATCAAGAGCTATTCAATAAATATTTAATTATTCTCCATATTTTTGGTCTTGCGTAGTATCTAGGAATAAACTCATAATAAAAGGCTTATTATTTAAACTACAATTTGGAACTGAATCTTAGTTAAGCAATGGCATAACATTTGAGTCAATAGTTTAAGTTAAAAACTAAAAGGTTAAATCACTAAAATCTAACACCAAATTTTATTTTTATCTTGTAAGAGCATTAATCAAAGCATATTTTTCTCTCTATTTTTCTATTGAATATTTTTTATTCAATTCAATAAAATGTTCAGTCAAGGATATTACTAAAGAGTAAAAATCTAAAGAAGTACAAAAATGGTTTTTGTGTCCGTATCATGTTCAAAGGCTAACATAAATAGATTTAATGGCTGCTTGTGGACTAAAATTTCTCTTTCGTTATTTTTGATCTTTTTTTTTAAATATTTGTCGCATTTAAGCATTTAAGCCCAATTTGGTTTAGTTTTGCAATAATTTTTTCACTTTTAGCTGTTGATGGAAGCCCTCTTGCCATAACTTTGATGTCTCTGGTTTATTTGTCTTCATAAGAGTGCCATTGCAGTTTCAGCAACTCTAAACAATCTATTATTTTTGTGAATGTTGTACGACATTCGGCGTTCAGTTTTATTTGTCTATTGTTTAGTACCGTTTCTTTGAATACTATATAGTTGGACCTCAGTGTTTCGTATAGCAAGTTAAAGTCGGTAACATTACTTATGATAATTGGGGGTGGCCTGGGCATTCTAATTTCTTTATTTTGTTCATTATTTTGTTTTATATTTATTTGCTGTGGTGAAGATCCTGTAGAAGAATTTTTACTTTTTTTTATTTTTAACCGTTATCCAGCCTACTTTTTTCTGCAATTTTTCTTCATCTGTTTCGTATGTAACAATTGGACTGCTTTTGTTGGCTTGGTGGTTTATCGTTGTTTTGTCCTTGCCCTCAGAGCTTTGTTTATTTAGTTGTAGCTGGAGGGCATTTATTTGTTTTTGCATATTAGTTAATGCAATTTCAAGACTCTTCCGCGTCGACTTTTAGTTCATCCACGCATTGTAGAGTGCCTGTTCGTTTTGGGTTCTAGTTGTGTTCTCTACATTCAAAACTGCAATATGTGATACGCCTGATGTCGATATTTCCATTTTATCTGTTTTTTGTGCAGTGTTCTTCTCCATATTTTTTTATATATTGTTGAAATAATACTGTTATTTTTATGTTTTAAATTATCCTACGCCTCATTCGTGGTCCAGATGTTGAGTTTTCGATCCTTAACGTTTTATGGCATTTTGAATTTATTTTCTACTGAACTGACCTTTGAGTTTGTTGATTTTGATGCTCCAGTTAGCAGTAAACTGAAACTTCCTTGATCTTTGGTGCACTATAGCTTATTATCACAATCAATGAAATCACGCAACAATTGATCAAACAAAGCTGTTTTATATATTATTGGTCTTTCTTCAAACTGATTAAATTTAATAAGGTCGTGCTTTAGGTTTTTCTGAAAATGTCGCTGATTTTGACCCACTTCTGTTGTAATTTTTTATGTTTCGACCGATTTCTGTCTCTTCAACTAGGAGGCGGAGGGATTTTTGGGAACTTAGCTAATGTGGGAGTGCTTGCAATATATGTAGGAGTACTTGTCTATGTTGACGCTAAGGAATTGGGAAGACGGACAGTAGTAGAATTATTTTCTATCCTAAAGGAGTATATGTAGATGGGAGTGATAAAGCCATCGAAGGTTTTCGTTTAGGAACAGGATTAGTTAATGGGGACGAGGGTGAAGGATATAGGGAAGTATTTTGAAGCTGGTGAAATTCTAACAAGGGAATTTTTGTAGGAGGAGGCGTAGTTTTTGAATTAACTATGGTCGTATCTTCATATTATGTTGACACTGAGCAAAATGTATTATTTTCAGATGTGCTTTTAACTGCTTAAAAAAATTAAGAGATTGTTAGATATTAATGATATGGCTTGTATTTTTGCTTCAATATAATAATTTTTCTTACACCTTCAATTTTTAAATTGAAAATCCCTCCTTATATAGTTTTCAGCCTTTGTATCTGTGGGAGTGCTTGCCATTAAAATTTTTACAAGTTCGAGAAGGAAAACAAGCTGAATCACCATGGCTATTTATACCACAGGAAGAACAGATCTGAGTAAATACATAATTTTGAGAGGTATGGCCTACTCTCTGACACTGATAGAGTAGAGATAATGTAGAAGATTTGGAATATATTGATGGACCTTTAATCTTAAAAATATCGCCTTAATACGTTAGCCTTTCTGAAAGTAAGAATTAAACTACTTATATGGGATAGTACACCATCTTTTTTTTATTATTTTCTTCATGAGTCCACAATCTGCCCTATTGGCAATAAGTATTTCTTATGTCTATATTATACATATACATGGCATGTAGAAAATCACTCCATTTAGCAATCTTCTGTATAAAATATTATCTTAATTAATTAGTCTTATTCCAAAGCTTATTCTAAAGTCTACATATGTCCAGTAATCAGATCAGGTGGTATTAAAAGTTGTAGTCTACGTACTTCACTATCACGTCGCATATTTAGCTGATTAGCGAGTACATTGGGATGCACTGACACTCTTTCGAAATACTTCACACAAACACGTTGAATTACACTCGTTATAGGTTCTAGAGGAATATCGCGTTGTTTCACTTTATTTGAAATATAGTACGGAGCATCAACAATGGCATGCAACACCTTATTTTGGAACCGTTGGATGATGGATATATTAGATTTGCTAGCGGTACCCCATAGTTGGGTTCCATATGTCCAAATGGGATTGAGTATAGACTCATACAGCAATACCTTGATATCTAATGATAACTTGGATTTGCGCCCTATGAGCCAATACATTTGATATAATTTTAGTCCCAGTTGTTTCCGTTTAGAGGGTATGTGCTTCTTGTGCATACCAAGATATTTAACATGCTCTGCTTGGGGGAGTTGACGATGATTGATATTTACTGGTGGACATGTTCTTCTACGCAGGGTAAACGTTATATGCGTGGATTTTGTTTCATTGGCTTTAATGCGCCATGTCTTCAACCATAATTGTATTTGCTCCAGGTGGGTTTGTAAGTTTATTGATGCTGTGACTGGATCTTCATGGGATGCTAAGATTGCTGTATCTTCTGCATATGTTGCCACAGTAGTTATTTTTGTGGTGGGCACATGGTATTGGGGATGGGATTTAATTCGGTATGTTCATCGCCTTGATTTACAATAAAATGTCTGTCAGTGAGATACGATTTTAGTAACAGATAGTCCGGATGAGGGAGAAGTTTCTTTAGTTTAACCTGCAAGCGCGTATGCCATACTTTGTCAAAAGCCTGAGATATGTCCAGAAAAGCAGCCGAAAAATATCTTTTGGCATTTAGGTCAGCGTTTATTTTGTTTACAAGTCTATGCACTTGTTCTATAGTCCCATGCTTATTGCGAAAGCCAAACTGATGTTCTGGAATAATTTTTCTTTTTTCTATTATACAGTTTAGCTTTTTTATGTATAATTTCTCGAAAACTTTTGAGATTATCGGTAATAAACTTATAGGTCGGTAGGAGGTCATCTTCTTGTATTTTTAATGGTTTAAGAATCGTTAATATTTTAGCTACTTTCCAGATACTAGGGAAGTAATTAATTCGTAGCATAGCATTAAATATATATGTTAATAGTTTTATAGCCTTTTCTGATAGTTCTTTTAAAATTTTGCCAGTAATTAAGTCATAATCAGGAGCTTTTTTAATATTAATCTCTCTCATTATTGTATGATTAGCTTTTTTGCCCGTTAATTTCTCGTGCAGTAAATCCATTTGAAATGGTGAATCTAGAAAGCTAGTAATTTTATTTTCCTCATCTTTATGTAGCTGAGACTGGAAAGGTTTAAAAACATTTTTTAGTGTTTTGAGAAAATGTCGGCCTTCTCTTTATTGCTTCTCGCCCAATTATTTTCGTTTGTTTTAATAGGTGGGTTATGCTGCTGGGATCTCCTAAGCTTTTTGGTTGTTTTCCACAACGAATAGTCTGTAGCCTCAGTTGATGTCAAGTTTTCTAGGTATTCTTGAATGCCTTGGTTTTGTTCAATTTGGATTAGTTCTTTCAGCTCTTTTATTGCCCTATTAAATTTTCTTTTATTTTCTTCAGTCCTTTGCTGTTGCCAATTTCGTCGTAACTTTCTTTTTTCTGCTATCTTTTTCTGTATTGTACATGATATATGTGTATTTTTTCTTGGAAAGGTTTCACTGTCAGGAGTCGCGGAATATGTTGCCTCCTGTATATTTTTTGTAAGATTTATTGCTGCTATTTCTATATCTATTTCCGTTTGTAACGGTAAGTTTAGAGAGATGTTTTGGTCTAAGTTTTCTCTAAATGAGGACCAGTTAGTTCTATTATTGCACAGAGAAGGGGGTTTTTCTTTGACAGTAATTTTTGAAGAAATTTTTACTATGATTGGTGAATGATCAGAAGACAGGTCGAAACATGATTCTGCCTGACACTTTTTTGGATCAATATTTTTTGTAATACAGAAATCTATTGTATCTGGTTTTTATTTCTGTCTGAAGGCTAATATGTTGGTTCACCAGTAGAAATATATTGTAAGTTTTCTGTCCTTATGGCTTTTAGCAGTTTTCTACCTTTTGAGGTTATTATTCTTGAACCCCACATTAATGTTTTGCATTATAATCTCCTCCTGCTATAAATCTATTACCTAGCGTACTGAAGAATTCTTGAAATTGTTCTGCCTTGTTGTTATGTTTGGGTGGGCAATAAATCGCAGAAATTGTTAATGGTCCATGGGCTTCCTCCATGGTTATACTAGTGGCTTGCAGGTAGTCTTTGCGGAATGTTTCTTCTTCGAAATGCTTGATATCATCTCGAATTATTATGGCTGTACCTCCATGTGCTTTATCATCAGGGTGATTTGTATGATAAAGTATGTTTGTGAGTAGACCAAGCATCATACTCATTTGATCCATTAGTTTGGCCATCATGTTTTCTAATCTAGAGATGTTGCTGCTAGTTCCAGTAGGTTGAGATGTCGTCTCTCGATTTTGTGCTGAACCATTTTCAACTATTTGGACATAAGTTATGTCTGGTTGACTTGGTCTGGTGGGTAGATTGTTTTTGTTGCTGTTGATGCCTTTTTTCCCTTAAGGCAGGATAGAGTTTCTGTTGTAGTTGCTTGTGAACTGCGCAACCCTTGTAGTTTGCTGGATGATTTTCGTTACAGTTACCACATTTCGCTTTATCATCGAGAACTTTACGAGTACGATCTCCTGTTTTATGTTCTCCTGCACATTTTACGCATCTATATGTTTTGCGACAGTAAGTCTTTGTGTGCCCGTGAGCTTGACACCTTGTGCATTGTGGTATAATTCTTTTTATATGTGGTGGTTCACATTTAATAATATTATTTTCCAATTTGGTGATTTCATACACCGCCTTATTATTTCCATTAGTTTTTATATCTGTATAAAACATAGGCAGAGGTTTTTTTGTCGTGTGATGTCGTATATTGTGAATATTTACGACCTCGTGACCTTTTTCAGCTAGGGCTACCTTGATGGTGTTAAAGTCCGTGCCGTGATGTAATCCTTTTAACACGAATTTAAATGTTCTCTCGGATTTTGGCCTGAATGTAGGGTATTGGGAGCACGACATTCATGTTTTTTATAGCGGTAATAGTGAACGGTGAATATTTTTGTTGATATCTTATGGTCTCTATGAAATATTGTTCGGCGTACTCCAAGCTCTCCTGGTTAATTATGCATCCTGGGAATTTTCTTACATTATTGTTTGTGGAAAAATATTGTAGTAAGCAAAATTGCACAGGCACTCCCAATTCTTCTAACGTATACATTTCGCTAGCGCTTGGAGCAAAACCTAACTCTAGTTCAAGGAACATTGGGAAAAAATACAATCTCTTGACGTTGCTTGTACTATTTCCTAGTTTTAATGGCGGATATATTGACTGAAAAAAAATATAAATTGAATTAACAGCAAATATAAAATGATATTATATTGGTATGTTGAACGTGCTAAAATAAACGTTTACTATCTATATTTGCTAGTGAAATACTGAAAACAGGTCAAGACATTTAATATATTCAATATGGTTTTAAAACATTCAACTTCCATTTGATCAGAGTGGCTTTGGTTTATACTATGTTATGAATATATTTAGCAATTACCTGGTTTTCCCAATAACCAAAACCTTTGTTTAACATCTCTTCGTTGACATTATAGGTGTTATCAACATCAGTGATGTCCGTTAGGAGCACTCCTGTACACTCTTCATCCCAGTTGACATAAACAATTTTAATTTTAATGTTTTTTCTGTTGACCATTTCTTTAAATGCAGTACAGGATGATCTTGGCCAAATCCTATCTGAAATAGACGCAAATTTTAGGTTTTATATTTTAAAGAGTTAATTTGGTTTTGCCTACTTCTTAATTTTGGCGCTATGTTATGTAATTGGCATCTAATAGCCTGCGCAGGTAATTCAGCAAAATCGGTCTTTAAGAAGTATATTCCATTAAAGTGAACTTTACAAACTCTACCATAATCTATACAAAACACCTAAAAAATATTAGTCGTAAAATAGTAATGCTCTTTTCACACGTTTAAAAAATGTTCCATCGAAGTAAACGTGTCACAAACACTTACCCTAACTTCATTAGAATTGAGAATTACTTCTAGTATTCTGGCTCTATGATATTCACCACAAATTAGCGTCACGCAATTAAGACTTTCCTATAAAGTATTATCATAATATACACAATATACAAACATAGAATGAGCCTTACCTGAATAACTGGAATGGGTACTGAATACTCTTTTTGTACCTGCTTTCGCCTATAGAATTTCTTCATATTATCTGTCAGGTTATTTAATTCGGAATTGTTTGACGTTCCTATAATGAAACAGTATGTATTTTACCAGAAAATAACAATGTACAATTTACCTACCTAAGGACACCCAAAACTTCGATGGGTCATAAATTTCGACTACGACAATATCCATCTCATCTCCTTCTTCAGTATAAATTGGCAGGGATTGTCTGGTTAGTTCCGTAAATGATCGACAAATGTCATCAGGTATAAATGGTTCAAGATTAGACCAGTCTAAATTTGGCAAAGCATCAGCTTCATTCTCCTGATCGCAATTGCTTTCAAAGTCATCTAGCATGTCTGCATCATCATAACCCCAATTAGAAATAGTATAGGTTTCCGAAAGGTTTTCCGGTATATTTTTTATATCATACAAGGGATAGCCGTCAATGCCAGATCGTATATAGATGAATATATCTGTCAAGTCCTGACACATATCAATTGCTTTTTTTAGTGTATTGGAGCTGCACTGAATATTAACGTGCACGTTCTCTGAAATAACTAAAAAAACAATATAACCTTATATTCTCCAAAAAGAAAGCGTATTTATGCGAAAGTGGTGATGAATCAAGATCAGCTTGATGTTAGATGTATCAGAGTTCAAATATACGAAATGTATAAAAACTGTAAGCAGTTTTTTCAATCCAAACATAATTTAATAAAATTATTTCAGAGAGAGAATTGTTAGTCTTGAAAGTGGTGTAAAGATAATCCACTAATGGGTTTAATGGAACTTGTAGACATTGTATTTAAAACAATACAATTTCTGAAGACATAACAAAATCAAAGAACAATTATTATATCAATTTGCATATTTAGATGAGACGTGGATATATCAGGATGGTACACTGGGTCAGCCATAGCAAGATGATAATAGAGATAGCGTAAAGGCAACAACAGCTATCGATTAGGTTTTGTTAGTCATAACATTTATTAATAATTCATTGCAGACATTACTATATGTCATGAAAAACTACTTCGTGCTGGAAAAAGGAATATAAATGAAATATTTTTATTCCTGGTGCAGAATTATAGTTTTCCAGTCCAAGGGTGACTATCATGGAGAAATGAACCATAACTTGTTGTTACGGTGGTTTAAAAATCAGCTTTTAAAGAACTTGGAGGAACCATCAGTTTTTGTTATGAACAATTCACCACATTATAGTACACTAGTGGAGAAGATGCCGACAATAGAATCAAGAAAGATTAGCAAAGACTTATTATGTGGAAGGAAGCATTGTAGACCGTAAAACTTTCGGTTTTGATGAACTCGATAAGATATACAGAGGAAGTAAATAATAAATAGTGGCATCGTGAACCTGTTTTGGATAGATTGGAAATTAACAGTTCAGTAATTTACCTGGACAGATACTCGGAAAGTGAAAGTGGCTAATAAACTTTCAGGATAATTGATAATGATGTGCAATTCTGGAAATTCCTGAGACAGAATGATGAGAGTGGAAACAACTAAAGGTATGCACATAATTAATAGATTATTACTGTAGAAATGGTATTGTAGGGCGTGATAGATTTGTGTGCACATATATGATTGTAATTATTCAGAATTAAACATGAGCATTAAGTTGTAATGTATGAGAAGAGAATGAATACTAACTGTTTTGTAGATATGTTAAATACATTAGGCAAAATTCAATGATTAGTTTTATCAAGAATGGTGTATACAAGTGGTAGCAGAAGAAATACAAAATTCAGTGATATCAAGATGCCTTGACATGTAAACACACCATCGAAGGAAATAAGAACTAAACGAAAAAAGATAAATATGCTCTGGAATTAAAGTGAAATACATTACTTTGATATGTTGTTTTTAATTAGGTGAATTAGGCTTCCAGGTGATACCACTACATAAAAAAACGCGCCTAAAACTCTACCTTATGGGTGGTTTTGAAAAGAGTTGAATGTATATTTAATAAAACAACTCTAACAATTCCCTTTAAGTGCTTCGATAATATATGCATTAGATGTACTATTTTAAATAAAATTTTAAAAAAATTAAAATAAACTAAATACCTTTGACTTCAAAAAGGAGGAGGTTTTATTTTTTGTATTTTTTGTAATATATGTTATCCGTTAATTATAGACCGATTTTCAAAATCATATGGAAAAGCATAAAAATACCGCAGACAACTACTTCTATAGAATAATAGGTTGCGCGTTCAGTTTACACGCGGATGTCGCGTGTTCGATTCCCGACGGACGCAACTACTTTTTATTGTTCTAGTTTGGTTAGAACATTTATCAAATCACATAGATTAGGTAGCATACACGGAATACTTCAATTCCTTATTTTCAATCATTGTTTTTTTATTTCTATTCTTGCTCATACGGGCTGCGCCTTTATATGACCTATCCATTCTAATATTAATAAAATAACTGTGTAGTTTATTGAGTAAATATATAATACTAAAAAAATAGTGTAGCAGATGGGTTAAATTACGTTTCGTTCATTTTTGTTTAGTTATTTCAGCGATTATTATGTACATATGTTATTTTTAAACGTTTTTCTTTTGTGTTAAAAATTATGTTTGATTATTTTTTAATTTTTAGTTAGTTTCATATTTATTTTTTGAAGTAGGTTCATTTTTTTTGTTGAAAATATTTTATTGTTTATATAAAACATACTCTAGTATTTCAGCATTATCTAAAATATAGAAAATAATAAGTGAATACGGTTGAAAGTTTTAGTTTAGTTCAATTGGGCATATTTTTTGCTAGTACACAAGATTAAATATATTCTATGAACATATTCAGTTCTATTATGACCGTGAAAATACTAATGGAGAGTTCTCCAACTGTTGCAATAGTCGCGGGTTCGAATCCTGCAGGATATGAATATATTTTATGTTTGTTTATAATAAGTATCTCTATATAATAACTTAAAAACACCTAACAGAAAACTGTCATTTTATCTAGAAAATTGTCAAAACTATCAAATTTTATAATTTGTTTAGGTTGTTTAACAATAGGCTAGATGACTGTAATAAAGATTCACCAGAATATTGATTTATAATTTTTATTTAGTAAGATTTTATCATAAATGAAAACACAACATTTTAAAATCCGCCATGTTATGTAAAATATCATTCCGAAACGCTAAGAAACATTGACGTTACTTGTCGTTTTCTAGTCATCACTTTTGTATTTGGAACATTTTATTGCACTTCTATTTAATTTGGATTATTTATATAATATTTCGCAGTTCAAAAATAGGTTTTGTGCTACCAACGAAAATAGATGATAAACGGAATAATTGAATTGGAATGTATCAAGGCAAATAACTTAAATTTGTATTGTGCGATGATAACTAACTGAAGTAATAATTAAAAACAACTAGAACTTTTATAGAATTTAAATGAATAAGTATTTGAGACACGCTGACGGGTATATAACACAATATTGAAGAATAACAAGTAAAAATGCCAACAGTAGATCACTTATACTTATACCACAAAATTAATTAACAGCAGGTTATAACTCTAAAACATACCCAATAATACCACAATCGCTAGTTGGGAACTGTGAGAGTAGTATTAGTGAAATCAAATGCTATATCGCTAAGACAAATCAATATTATATCGCTGACAAACTTACTGAAAAATTTAATAATATTAATTATAATTTAATATTAATAAGATATATATAAGGTATTTGTTGCAAATTACTTTGTAATATATTTTTTAAAATGACACATATTTTTATTTTGAAGTTTATTTTATAATAGCATAGCCTTACAGTTGTAATGTTTCAACATTAAAAGTACTTTACAAAAATCTTTATCTATGTGTGTGGATTTTCTTTAATATATTTTCCTATACATTCTCATTCTAGAGTTTAATTTTATTTACTTTACTTGACTCTAATTACTAAATTTCTGTTTATACATTGTCTGTAAATATTCTTTCAAATACTTGAAACTCCTGTTTGTCGCAACTCACATATTCAAGGTTGTGAAAACTTCTTAACACCATATTGTTCAAAATCAAATACATATTAGTTACCCTGAACCCAGTGAAGTACAGTTCATCGAAATATTTATTATTACAAAAAATCAGATATTTAACGTTGGCTTTTTGTAATATAGCCAAGATAGGATTTGATTAAACCATGATGAGTTCCGTTTGAATCCCATTTTCTTGTGCCTGGTTGGCACTTGAATCTTAAGAATTACATATTGACTTCATGCATATTTGTACGAATAAACCCATTACATTGTATTAAATATTATTTGGTAGTGTATTTGTTAGTGGCAACTGAAAAAAGAATAAAAATTTTTATATATCCATAAACATAAGAAATAAAACAAACAAGGCTTAATCTCAAATGTTATTAACAGTATTATTTACCTCGATATTATGGTAATTATATTTCAAACAGAATTAATGTACTTAAAATAGTAATAGAATATATAGTAAATAGTAATAAGGAATAAGAAAGTAAGATATAAGGGCTATAGTTTTATTGCTAAGGTAACAAAATTTTCTAATAGGGCTCAGTGGTGGTTAATTGACTTGTAATTCAGATATGTTTTAGAATGCCTCTTTAGCCCGCTTTTTTTTTAAATTATTTATTTAATTATTTACTAAATTCAGTAGATTTAGATATGTAAATTGGACATAAAAACTAAATTAATTATAAGAGGTGTGAACATTAATTTAGTTTTTGTTCGTAGTATTAGATAAGCCAAGAAATGTGAACGTATCATATAGTAATAAAATTTCAATTCTTAAACTGTATATTAGCAATGCTTAACAATAATGCATAATATCAGCCAGCGATTTATTTTCATTTATAAATTTATATAACTTTCTAACTTGATTTCTTAAAATTTAATTTAATTATTAATTTATTATTTCGTTAAAATTAAAAATAATATTATTTATATTTTATATGAAATAATATATTGTTAGAAAAATAGACTGGTTAAGCTGCTTTGTTTGTAACATCCTTACGAACAAAAAAGGCTTGGGAAGTCCAAAAGAACAAGTCGTCCGAAAACAAACGAAAATCAGCGACTATTGGCTTCAAAAATCCATTCAAACATATAACAGTTTCAGTGCCCTGACAGAAGGGACACAAGAAAACAAGAACAACAAAGAAAACCAACTAAAAACAATTGCCGGAACACCCCCAGTAACAATGTATAAGGTAAGTGTTGCTAAACATCTGCATGACTTGCTCAAGAAAATATGTAAAAATTACCCAATAAAAGCAATCGCATCTGAAATAAAGAAGATTCAAATGTTTGACCCTGAATACTTCAAAGTGTTAATAAGAGAATTTGATAATAGAAATAGGCAATACAATAACTTTTGACCAAAGCCCGAAAATAACATTTAAATTCGTCATTAAAGGACTACATCACGCCACAGATTCAAACACAATTAAAACAGCTCTAGCTGAACAAGGCCGCGAAGTGGTAAATATACACAATATTAAACATCATTCTTTATTTTGATTTGATTTTGATTTGAAGCAAAAGGAAATAATAAACATGTTGACGAGATTAAGTATTTGGACCACAATGTCATTAAATGTGAACCATCATACACAAAAAAATCATCCCACAATGCCCCAGATGACAAGTATATAGGCATACCAAAACATAGTGTCGCAATTTGTATAGATGTGTAAAATGCGCAAGAAAGCATGCGACGAATGATAGGACGCGCAAAATACAAAACGATAAAGTAAAATGCGTCAACTTTAAAGGAGACCATCCTGTAAATTATAGGGGATGCCTAGTCAACAAAAACTTTAAAAAATCTTGTACTGAGAGAAAAAAGAAGCCACCAAGACAGCCTATACCATTTAACTCGACTGAAACACCAATACAACATCCTCATATATAAAACGCACACATAATAACCAACAGTCAGTCCCAAACTATTACGCAGATAACGCCAATCACCACTGAACCTGTAAGTACTATTAGTAAATTAGAGGAAATGATGAGTAAATTTATGGAGCAAATGAGTACAATGATGAATTTACTCACCGTCGTCGTTACCAAGCTAGCCTAATGATTGAGAGCCATTACAGCAAATACAAAATAGCCATCTGGAATGCTAATGGACAACATGCCAGGGAGCAAATAAAATAATCTTATCTGAACAAAATATTTATATCATGATGGTATCCGAACCACATTTCACGGATAGAAATTATTTACGGACTCCTAAATACGAGCTATATTATATAAAACAGCCAGATGATAAAGCAGATGGAGGATCACCTCTAATTATTCGTGAAAACATAAAACACTATGAAAGAGAGAAATTCAGCGAGGAGTGTATCGATTGTCCACCTAAACACAACAACAAGGCAGAACAGTATCACGGTTTCTTTAATACGCTGGGTAATAGATTCATTGTCAGATGAGACTACAATGTAAAAACGTGCAAAGCTGAATCATGCTTCGATCTATCATCTGATCACTCACCAGTTATTATAACAGTGAACTCAAATATTCTCAACAAAATGAAACCACCTTCTTTGCATAACACCAAAACTAACCATTATTTAGTGAGAAATTAGACATTAAATTTTAATATCTCTAAATGTACTTCTCAAAACAGAAAGAGATACAGAAATAGCACCGAAAAATATAACAAAAACTATACAAGCGGCCGCATGGTACGCAACAAATCAAAATATTACAAAACAAGAGAAAATTCAGCCAGGCGACAAAATGGCTGAAAGAGCTAATAAATAAGAAACAAAATCAAGGAATTCCAAACTATTTAGAAAATATAACGCCAACTGATGCTACGGAATATTCTCTCTGGAAAGTAATAAAAGATTAAAAAACCTTAACAACATAATCGACCCACTAAAATTGACAACAATACCTGGGCTAGGAATGATAAAGATAAAGCGGAGGTTTTCTCCATACACTTATAAACAGTGTTTAATCCGCACCCTTCTGAAATATCCGCAACACAAGAAAATAAAATAGCTGACTTTCTTAACACTCCATTTCAAATGGATCTGCCACACACAGGCTTTAAGGAAGTAAAACATTACTTAAAGAAATCAATGCTAAAAAAGCTCCTGGTGTTGACCTAATTACTGGAAGAATATTAAAAGATCTTTCAGAAAAGTGCATCAAATTAATAACATATCTAATCTTCATATTTAGTGCCTTGCTAAGACTTGGAAAGTGGCTCAAATCATTATGATTCTAAAACCTGGGAAAAAATCATAAGAGGCTTCCTATAAGCCTTTTATCTGTGATCTCTAAACTATTCGAAAAACTATACATTAAGAGACTCAAAATAACCATAGAGCTCTAGGCTTTTTTTAATATAGGCCAATATTGTATCATTATTAGAATCCTTCTCCATGAATAAAACTGGAGGAACATGTAAAAACAGACAAGCAGACATACTTCACGACTAAAAAATTTAAATATTTGTTAAATCTGTTCATTGTTTTGAATATTGTACAATTACTTTTATTTAATTTTATGCCGTCTGGTACCTATTAGTAAACACGCAACATAAAATAATTAACATATGAACAAATAATAAAACATTAGACAACTTTTATTATTAGAACTATATCCTTAGCGATATACTGCTCTGGAATGTAGCGTTCTAAATGCCGACTATGTGGCGATAAAAAATGAATGTGCGAGGAATACACAATCATACCCGAAGTGTAATTTTGGTTATACCCGAGCGGACAGGGTTTGCAGACTAACGATTACTCAAAACGTCGCAATATTGCTACATCAACTTTAAGTTTTAGTTCATTTTGGCTTTGAAATATAATAAAATTATATTCTATATAAATTAAGGAAACAAATATAATTCATTTTAACGTTACAGTATATTTAATGTATATATTATCGAATTTCTTAAACTGCAACTTCTTCTTTTCGTACGACATGAGAAGGGGAAAGGGACATTTCAGGTACCTGAATATCGATTGGCTTGATATTCCGCTATTGTCATTTATATGAGGACTATAAACTGTGTCCCTCTAGCTATTTCATATGCCACATAGCTAGGTTACACAGAATTTTTTTTTATTCAGTATACTAATGACTTGCATAACTGCCACGCTATAGGTGGGTACCAGGGTACTTAACTGTTACTCCAAAGTTTGCCTTTTTCCATCAACTTTTGTTGTCTTAACTCTATTTTTATTATAATTATCGTCTTCCCATAAGTGACTATTGGGGTTATTGGTACCGTTCTGAAATATCCATGTCTCATCTATTTAGTATTTACACAAATTAAAATAATAAGCCTTTCTCAACTTTATTATATATCACTATTTCTTTAAATCAGACAACAAAAGGAGAGAATATCAAACATTTAATTTTGAGTCTTAGTTGATTATTTTCTGTATATACTGAACAACTTAATAATACTAAACATTATTTACTAAACGTTTTCATACTTATTAAAACCATTGAATTTAACAGTTATGTTGTTTTTGTTTATAACCGTTTGATTTCGATACCTAACGTTAGTTACCAAGGTACCGCGGTTAAAAATACATGGAAACTTCAAAAGTATACAAGACTTGCATATTTAATAGTATAAGATAAAATTTTAGCATGCTCTATAATCCACATCATAAATAATCTGTATTTGTTTTGAAATTGAAATTTTGGTATATTAAATAAGCACCATTGATATAATTGGAGATTTTTTGATTGTTATATGTTATATATTATATATATATATATATATATATATATATATATATATATATATATATTTAAAGATTTGACTAAATAAGTTTGATTATATTAAACTATTTTATCAATTTATCTATCACTTATGATGTGCAGCATCCATACATACGGATCTTTACAAATAAACACTTCAGTTTTATCATCGACACGATCTGTATATATATCCGATTTCTCTCAGTCACATTGTAATTAGAGTAATTAAATTCCAAGATCATGATTTTTAACCTAATATTAGTTTGCTTTTGTTTTTCGGCCATTTTTGTGAGTATTTGAATCCAGAATGACTTATTCTAAAGTGAATTTCATTGAAATAATTTTAGGGGCAGCAAGTTCTTACCCCAGATGGCCCCATTAAAGGCACCACCAGTTACACTACTAATAACGAGCCATATTCAGCATATTACTCGATACCATACGCCAAACCACCTATTGGATCCCTTCGATTTCAAGTAAAGTTTGCGTATCATCTTATGAGTCGTTTTGAACTAAAAAATACTTTATTATAGGCCCCTCAAGCTGTAGACCCGTGGGCGGACGTGTTAGATGCCTCTGTAGATCAAAAACGGATCTGTTTTCAATTGTATTCAGATTATCCAGAAGAAACTGAAGATTGCTTGATATTAAACGTTTTTGTGCCGCAAGTATGTCGTAATTTTTGCGCTTTTTAACATTCGATATATTTTTAATAGTCGACACTTTCTTTGTTTTAGTTAAAGATAAGTTGAGTATCACTTGTTTATTTACTTACCGATCATATTTCAATTGTTTATTTACGTTATCGTATCAAGTGGCAAATTTACATTTTGTGTATTAAAAATGAGATTATGAAATCGAATTTTGTACGATGAATATTGATGTTGCAGAATATTAATGCTACAAATCTACCTGTTATGGTTTTTATTCATGGAGGAGGTTTTATATCAGGATCTGGATTGACTAGCGGCCCCGAGGGATATTATGCACCGAATTTTTGGATGCAAAATGGCGTCATTCTTGTGACTTTGAATTATAGACTTGGCGTCTTTGGTATAGTACATTTCACAATTTATGATATTAAAAAACAACGGCATTATTAATTTTTAAGGTTTCTTTTCTACCGGTGATGATGTCATACCAGGTAACAATGGATTGAAGGATCAAGTTTTAGCTCTAAAATGGGTTAAGAGGAACATAGCTGCTTTTGGTGGTGATTCTGATAAAGTTTTGATTTTTGGACAATCTGCCGGTAGTGCTTCTGTTGGCTATCTCCTTCTCAGTCCATCAGCTAGTGGTAAATAACTAAAATTATTTGATGATTTGCATTATTCACTTCGAAAATATTCAGGACTATTCAGATCCGCTATTTTACAATCTGGAACCCCTCTCTGTCCATGGGCATATCAACGAAATCAAACTAGCATCTCCTACAAAACAGCCAGCTTTATTGATTCCCAGTTCGAAACATCCAGAGATTCCAGTAAGCTATTAGAGGTGTTGCAGAGCGTCGAAGCAAGAACTATCGATGCTGCAGGACTCAGTTTTGCAAATTGGGTATGAAGCTTAAATTATACAGTTTTTACTTATTTAATTTACTATAACAACACAAGTATATAGGGCCCTGGACCTGAGCAACCAAAACTGATTAGAATGGTTTTAAAATCAGTAGCTCGGTTTCTTAAAATTGGTTCAAGTTATCGAAATATTTAATAAATTTATTATTTTACTGATTCTGACAATTAACGGCCATTTATTAAATTAAAAAGTGTAAATAAGAAATGAACAGAGGTTGAAATGAGTCTTTTTACTGTACGGGATCTGTTTCACGTATTAGGGTTTAACAATAATCGCTTAACATGTCTCCTTTCTAAAATCTTTGGTATCGCCTTTCGATTTTTGCCATATCATGGTGTAGCCGCTCTCCTTACTCGTCGTTTGTTTCACTCAAGATATGTGGAAAAAAATCAGTACATTAATGCAGACGAAATGTAAAACATGAAAAAGTTGTAGAGAACATTTTGTAATGATGCCCATGATGCTGCTTTGTAAACTTTACGTCACGTATTAATTTCTGAATGTTTGATCTGAGAGATATTCGTTCTTTATTTCTTGCATATGACGTGCGTTTTGGAAACAATTTGGTTAAATACAGTCCTTCGCGAGTGAGCGTTTGGACAAAGTTTTTAATAAGAATTTAATAAGTTTAACTTGAAGAGGGGGCAATAAAACATCCTATGGATTCACAAGTGGTACAGAGGACTGTTTCGTTGTCCTGATTCATGATTCATACGAATCGGCCACATCTTTCTCACTCTATGATGTTCAACTGCACCGCTGAACCTGAATTTCGTGAATCTAGTTACTATGATGCTAGATTGCATTAGTCAACATTATGTACATGAGTATGAATACGAATATGAGTGCATTTGTCATGATTTTTCTACTTTTGAACTTTAATCGAAATTTGAAGCGTTGTATATGAATTTTTACAAATTTCAAAACACAATAACAGCATAAAACATCCTCCAAATGGTCTTTCATTGTTTTCATTTGACAGTTGACAGCCATCATACGCAAACTTGTAAACGAGAATAAATCTTGACATATGGATTACATATTGAAAACACATGAATCTTTGTTATCGTCTCGGATACAAAAGTTGACCCGAATTTTTAAAGTTATGTAATTCATTAAGTCTTTTATTTGGTAATATTAGGACAGCTAGAAAATGGCGAACAGTTAGTTATTCTATCGGTTGAAATTTACGATGAATTGCAGGTAGATTTACTAATTATTTTGTACCCATTATACTGAAAGCAATGCAGTGCAAAAACTGCAGAATCTGGGTAATTATTTTAATGTAATATTCGTCTTTATTACTATAGAACTTTATAAACCGTCTTATAAGTAGGCTATATAATTATTTTGAAAACAGAAATTTACTTTGATAAAAAGGATTACTAATAGAATATTTATTAGTCCAAAATAATTGACATAATTTCTGACATACAGCAATAACATTATTGCAATTTTGTGTTTAACTTAAATATAAATATAAGGAATTAATATTGTTTAATTCCAATAAAGTTTAATACTATTGGTCCATGCGAAATACAATATCTCTTATATTAATGAGTTGTTGGTTTTTCAATAATATTACAGATAACATTTTAAAATGGAACTTTGAACTAATATCATCTTAAATCTTTTTGATATATTTTATAATTCAAGGCTGTGGGGATCTTGTTATATTTGTGTTTTATCTAGGTATGTAGGAAATTGTACCAGATGTTTATGTTTGTGTTGTAATAACTATCAAAATGTTATTGCAAAATACTGTTAAACGATTTAAAGTACGAGTGTAACACTTTTTGAAACTTATAATCTATTCAAAACAGTAGCGAAACGGGAGAACTGTCAAAACGTCGCAATATTGCCGCAGCAACTCTGAGTTTTAGTACATTTTGGCTCTGACATATAACACAACATTAATATAAATAAAAATGTTATGTGTTATAATTTATTTTAACTTTATAGTACATCTAATGCATATATTAGCGATTAACTTAAAACTACAATTAATTATACAGGCACAATAATTTTTAGGTTGGAGTTGTTTTATTATATGTCCATTGAACTTTTTTCCACACTAGTATGGGTGGTTCTAGGCGCATTTTTTATGTAGTGGTATGCCCCGAAGGCTTAATCCACCTAATTAACAATTCTTTATCTGAATAATGTATTTTACTTTCATTAGAGAGCATATTTATGTTTTACGCTTAGTTCTTGTTTTTTTCGATGCAATGTATCCTCGTAAAGTCATTATAATATTATATTTCTCTTTAGTTTGTCCTGTTACTATACTGTGTATATCTTTCTTGATAAAACTACATATCATCACTTTATTCTCCTTAATGCATTTGCCATGTATGCAAAACAATTAGTATTATTTCTCTCCTCATATTGATCGCCCTCACACAAACCGTAGGTGTTATTTTCGACAATGCCTCTTTCCATAAATCCAGATGGTTTGAATATCCTTGTCGATCTGAATATCTATCGCAGTGCCCCATATAAACTCAATTGGATTAAATATGCGGTGATAGGGAGGAAGACATAATACTCGGTGGCCATAACGTTCACTAATCTGATCTATCTGCATCATTATATATCTTTTATCAGGTTTATTTCTAAAAAAGTAAATTACTTAAAATGCACTTAAATATTTCATATATATTTACCGAGTAACAATTTGAAATAGTTCATTCTTTAACACGATCTCCTCGAAATTTATTTTATGTACTTTAAGCCATTCCCTAATTGGAGCCTTTGTAGATGCACTTGTTTTCGATTTCCCCACTAGTGTACTATATATATGGTAGATATGGTGCATTGTACATAACAATAACTGATGGTTCCTCCAAGTACTTTAAAAGCTTTTTAAGCTTTAATTTTCAATTTACTGTAAAATGATAGTCACCCTTGGACTTAGGGGAAAACACTAATTCTGCACCAGAAATAAAAGCATTCCTGTTTCCAGCATGAAGAGCTATATGTCTATAATGAATTATTAATAAATATTATGACTAACAAAACCTAATCGACAGTTATTCCAATGTTTACCTTTTTCTATCAACTTTTGTTGTCTTTACACTATATTTTTATTATTTTATTATTATTGATTATTTTGTTTAATGTATATTTTATTAATGTCTCACTTTATAAAGGAAACATTATTATAATACATACAAGCACCTAATCTAAAATAGGTAAATTCTTCTCCTATTAGGATTCTTCGAAACCAGATAATGTAGTCAGACAGCAACTGCAGCAGGGATTTTTTTTCGCTCCAGTCACGGAGGTCGAAAACGACGAGGCGTTTTTGACTGAGTACCCTTACGTGGCGTTGGAGAATGGCCGTTTCAATAAAGTTCCGATTATGATCGGTACTGATTCGGAAGAAGGCCTTATGAATTTGTCGGGTAAGACAGCTGCCAAAAGCTGATGTAATGTCAAAAAGTATATTATCTTTTATTTACTTACAGAGTGGCTTGATAATACTTTGCAGTCTTACGACAATTTTATCTATATGTTGAATCCGGGAAATTTGCATTTAACTGACGGTGCGGCTGTTTATGAAGTGGCAAACGCAATTAAGCAGGAATACTCACCAGATCGTACATTTTACGATAACAAGTTAGCAGGAATTCAGGTTTGATCACTACAGAATTATCTCATAAATTAAAACTCAATTTTGGTGTGTATTTTAGTACTTTACAGAACAAGATTTCACGAAATCTCTGGTAAAACATGCAGAATTACACTCGGCAGATGCCCCGACATACTTTTACGAATTTTCATACTCCGGAACGATGGGTAACAACGTTGATTATAAATATCCAGGTAAGGGCTCGATGATATAATAGAAGAATCTAACATAACTAGTTGATAATTGAAAGGGTCAGGAAATGTTACTCACGGAGAAGAAATGGGATACATTTTCAGCTATGCTGACCCAAAAGTTTATCCAGAATCGGATCAAGTAGTTCACGAAAGACTATTAAAACTTTGGATTAACTTCGCTAAATACACGTAAGTTAGTTAAAATAAGTAATTCTAATTTTTATCGCATTTACTGTTGTTATTAGAAACCCAACGCCTGAAGAAGATGAAGTTCTACAAAATCTAATTTGGCCTGTCGTGAAACCTGGCGAATTTCAATATGTAAACATATTGGAGGATCTGGTATTAACTCACGGAAAACCAAAACCTAATAGGATAGCATTTTGGGATAGCATATACGAAAACTATGGTGTAAGGCCATTCGATACGTATTAAAATATAATTATTTTTTAATCAGTTTTTAATATATTTTAAAAAGTTATTGAAAAATAAATACATTTTTAAACTATACAATCTTATATACATATATAATTCTTCTGTATCACTGAACTCCTTGAATACTTTAAAAGCCGTCTATTAGACAAATAATATATATTTTTTGTTAAACTTAGACTTGCCATCAGTTGAGATACATCAGTTTTACAGGCAATGAAAATTAATAACGGTATATGTAGTATATGAAATGTACAAAATATACCTATTTTCTGCTGCTTTCGTTCACTTACACCATCACTCTATTATTCTACTGACATGTCCCAAGCACCTTATGATTTGTGTTTGTGTTTGTTAAACTATATCATATTTATTAACAAAAATGAAATATATAGCATATTTCATATATATAAACTATATAGTGTGACTTATACGAAAACAACCCCTAGATACCTACACTGTGTTTTAAATGGAACAAGATCATTTGTTAATGCAATACCTGATTGGCGTGATAAGTGAGACGTCTAGAAATAGGGGTTTGATTTATGTTAGAATATATTTAAACCTTCAGTGTCGCTTTGTATCATCGTTCAATAAGTTGCCATTTCAAGTAAAGTAAAACAACTTTATATATAATTTATATAAACAATAGTAACTTTATTTACAATTATGCCATCTGATTATAACAATTATTTAAAACGTATTATTTCACACTGTTTACGGTAGAGTACCTTTACTTAACTTAGAGTATGATTATGTTTTGAAATAAAATAACAATTAAATATTCGATAAAGTCTGGCACGGTGATCTTATGTACATTGATTCATACTTTGGCTGTGTTTATACATAAACTTATGGTTCCCTGATGCAAGAGCAAAGATGCCTGATACATCCGTAAACACCAAGAAAAACTGTTTATAAGGAAATAAGAACATTATTAATATTAACCAGGAACAATAGCTAATACTCTAGTAAGTCTTAATTTCAAAGTCTTAATTTCAGAACTTACCGAATTTTAAGTCTTAATTTTGTATACTACCAATCTCATTTTGAGTTTCAATATAATTTTGACAATTACATATACAGTTAATTCTGTGAATTGATATATTTTATTTGATAATCTTACTATCCTCTGATTTTACCCACTTACATTTTGAATGTCACTAACATTTTGATAATTACATGTAGAGCTAATTCTGTGAATTGACATATTTTATTTGTTGATCTTTCTGTTTTCTGTCTTACCCACTTAAAACTCGAATGTCAATAAAATTTTATCAATTACATGTAGTTATGTAATTATTACTTATTATTAATTATTATTTATTACTTATGTAATTCTGTGAATTGACATATTTTCCACAATCCACAATCTGCCCTATCGGCAATAAGTATATCTTATGGCTATATTATATCTACATGGCATGTAGAAATTTACTTCATTAAGTGATCTTCTGTATAAAATATTATCTTAATTAATTAGTCTTATTCGGTATATGTCCAGTAATCAGATCAGGTGGTGTTAAACGTTTTAGTCTATGCACTTCACTATCACATCGCATATTTAGCTGGTTATGGAGTTTGTTGGGATGCACTGACACTCTTTCGAAGTACTTCACACAAACACGTTGAATTACACTCGTTATAGGTTCTAGAGGAAGATCGCGTTGTATCATGTTATTTGAAATATAGTTCGGAGCATCAATAGTGGCACGCAACACTTTATTTTGGAACCGTTGAATGATGGATATGTTAGATTTGCTAGCGGTACCCCATAGTTGGATTCCATATAACCCAATAGGCTTGAGTATAGACTCATACAGCCATACCTTGTTATCTAATGATAATTTTGCGCCCGATGAGCCAATACATTTGATATAATTTAAGCCCAAGTTGTTTTTCGTTTAGAGAGTATGTGCTTCTTCCAGGTTAGGCGTCGATCTAAGTGCATACCAAGATATTTAACATGCTCTGCTTGGGGGAGTTGACGATGATTGATATTCACCGGTGGACATGTTCTTCAACGCAGGGTAAACATTACATGCGTGGATTTTGTTTCATTGGCTTTAATGCGCCATGTCTTCAACCATAATTATATTTGCTCCAGGTGGGTTTGTAGGTATATTGATGCTGTGACTGGATCATCATGGGATGCTGAGATTGCTGTGTCGTCCGCGTATGTTGCCACAGTCGTTATTTTTTTGCTGGGCAGATCTGCCGTATACGGAAGATACAGTAATGGACCCAATACACTACCTTGCGGAACTCCTGAATATATGGGATTTAATTCGGTATGTGGCGTTGATTTACAATAAAATGTCAATCAGTTAGATACTATTTTAGTAACTGATAGTTCAGATGAGGGAGAAGTTTCTTTAGTTTAACCTGCAAGCCCGTATGCCATACTTTATCAAAAGCCTGAGATATATCTAGAAAAGCAGTCGAACAATATCTTTTGGCATTTAGGTCAGTGTTTTAGGTATTTTGTTTACAAGTCTATGCACTTGTTCAATAGTCCCATGCTTATTACGAAAACCAAACTTATGTTCTGGAATAATTTTTCTTTTTTCTATTATATAGTTTAGCTTCTTTATGTATAGTTTCTCGAAAACTTTCGAGATTATCGGTAATAAACTTATAGGTCGGTAGGAGGTCACATTTTCTGGTATTTTTCCTGGTTTAAGAATCATTAATCTTTTAGATACTTTCCAGATACTAGGGAAGTAATTAATTCGTAGCATACATTAAATATAAATGTTAATAGTTTTATACCCTTTTCTGAGAGTTCCTTTAAAATTTTACCAGTAATTAAGTCATAACCAGGAACTTTTTTAATATGAATCTCTCTCATTTTTGTTTGTTTAACTTTTTTGACCGTTAATTTCACGTGCGGTAAATCCATTTGAAATGGCGAATCTGGAAAGCTAGTAATCTTATTTTCGTCAACTTTATGTAGCTGAGACTGGAAAGATTTAAAGCATTTTTAAGTGTTTTGAGAAAATGTCGGCCTTCTCTTTAATGCTTCTACCCCAATTATTTTCGTTTGTTTTAATTTTAATGGTATTACTAGGTGGGTTGTGCTGCTGGGGTCTCTTAAGCTTTTTTGTTGCTTTTCACAGCGAATAGTCTGTAGCCTCAGTTTCCTCAAGTTTTCTCTAAATAAGCACCAGTTAGTTCTATTATTGCACAGAAAAGGGGGTTTACGTTTGATGGCAATTTTTGAAGAAAGTGTTACTATTATTGGTGAATTATCAGAAGACAGGTCGAAACATGATTCTGCAAGACACTTTTTTGTATCAATATTTTTTGTAATACAGAAATCTATAGTATCTGGTTTTTTATTTCTGTCTGAAGGCCAATATGTTGGTTCACCAGTAGAGATATATTGTAAATTATCTGTCTTTATTGCTTTTAATTCTGCAGTTCTCTACCTTTTGAGGTTATTATTCTTGAACCCCACATTAAATGTTTTGCATTGTAATCTCCTCCGTCTATAAATCTATTACCTAGCGTACTGAAGAACTTTTGGCTCTGAGAAGTGTTCTGCCTTGTTGTTATGTTTGGGTGGGCAATAAACCGCAGACATTGTTAATGGTCCATGGACTTCCTCTATGGTTATACTGATGGCTTGCAGGTACTCTTTGCAGAATTTTTCTTTTTTGAAATGCTTTATATCATCTCGAATGATTATGGCTGTACCTCCATGTGCTTTATCATCAAGGTGATTTGTATGATAAAGTTTATATTTGGGAATTTTCAAAAAATGTTTGTCCGTAAAATGTGTTTCGGAAACCATCACAACGTCAATATTTTGTTCAGTTACGAACATTTTTATTTCCCTGGCGTGTTGTTGGAGCCCATTGGCACTCCAGATGGTGATTTTGTAGCTAATGGTTTCAGGAATTAGGCAAGTTTGCTGACGACAGTTGTGAGTAGACCAAGCATCGTTCTCATTTGATCCATTAGTTTGGCCATCATGTTTTCTAATCTAGAGATGTTGATGCTAGTTTCAGTAGGTTGAGACGCGGTTTCTCGTTTTTGTGTTAAACGATTTTCAACCATTTGAGCATAAGTTATGTCTGGTTGACTTGGTCTGATGGGTAGACTGGTAGGTGTGCATTGTTTTTGTTGCTGTTGATGCTTTTTTTCTCTTAAGGTAGAATAGAGTTTCTGCTGTAGTTGTTTGTGAACTACTCAACCCTTGTAGTTCGCTAAATGATTTCCGTTACAGTTAGCACATTTCACTTTATCATCGAAAACTTTACGAGTACAATCTCCAGTTTTGCGTTCTCCTGCACATTTTACGCATCTAAATGATTTGCGACAATAAGTTTTTGTGTGCTCGTGCGCTTGACACCTCGTGCATTGTGGTATAATTCTTTTTGTATGTGGTGGTTCGCTTTTAATAATATTGTTTTTTAATTTGGTAATTTCAGACAGCGCCTTATTATTTCCATTAGGTTTCAAGTCAATATAGAACTTTTTTTTTTAACATCTTTATTAGATACGCTTAGTACAATCTTAATTATTATTATTACAATTAAAACGTTTAACACCATCTGATCTGATTACTGGACATATGTAGAGTTTAGAATAAGCATTAGAATAAGACTAATTAATTAAGATAATATTTTATACAGAAGATTGCTTAATGAAGTGATTTTCTACATGCCATGTATATATAATATAAACAGAAGAAATACTTATTGCCAATAGGGCAGATTGTGGACTCACGAAGAGTAATAATAAAAAAAAATTATTACAATTAATTTATTACTAATTTTCCTATGTGCTTGGATTAATTAACAAGCAAGACGAGTACGAGAAAATACATCAGTATGTATTCCTCAATTATAAAATTATAATTATTTATTAATTATTAACTTATAGCTATAGCTTATACTAATAATACACACTAAATGTTCACACAAGTTCGTATGGTTTTGTTCGTTTCAGTCTCCTGACATCCTGTGAGCTGTCCAGCAGTTGTATTGTTTCCACGTTAGAATGATTTAGTAATCTTCTTTCGTGTTTTAAGGCGAAATCCTGCACAACTTCGCAAATCCATTTGATTTCCTGGTCATCGTGCAGTTCTTCATTGGTTACATAGCGATAGGCATTGGTAATCAATCGAAGAATCTTGTTTTGACAGCGCTGTTTGACTAACTGATTTGAATATTTAGTGCAACCCCATATTTGCACCCCATAGGTCCAAATTGGCTTTATAATTGTATTATAGATCAACCTCTTTGATTTTAGATCAAGTTGAGAGTATCTTCCGACTAACCAGTATAGTTGTTTTATTTTGGTTCTAATGTGTTTTGCTTTTTGCCTAACGTGATGCTTCCAATTTAATCTACCGTCAAGATGGATTCCAAGGTATTTTGCTGGTTCTGCTTGAGATTCGGGCATCCATTGAGTGATACAATTAAGTTTTTATTATTTCGCCTTAATGCAAAATTAACGTGGACAGATTTGGAGCTATTAAGTTGAATTTTCCAATCTTTTGTCCATTTGTAGATTTTGTTGACTGCCACTTGCACTTTTTCTATTGCCCTAGGCAGAGATATATCTTTTGCCATAATAACTGTGTCATCAGCAAAGGTTCCAAGAAGTGTTTCTTTTGTTGTTGGAATGTCAGCAGTGTAGAGCAGATATAGGAGAGGTCCTAAGACGCTACCTTGTGGAACTCCAGCCGAGATATTTTTAAATGTCCAGAACGCCTTTTCGTGCGATACTCTAAATTTTCTTCCGAATAAATATGACTCCAGCAATTGACAATAGTTACGCGGTAACAATTTGCTCATCTTACAGATTAATCCCAAATGCCAAACCCGATCAAAAGCTTGTGAGACATCCAGGAATATTGCAGGGCAGTATTTCTTTTCTTCAAACGCTCTTTCAATAGCCGCAGTTACTTTGTGCACTTGATCGATAGTTGAATGGTGATTTCGAAAACCAAACTGGAAATCTGGTATTGTTACCAAATGTTTAACACGTTTATATATCAGCTTCTCAAATAGCTTTGATATTGCAGGTAGTAGCGAAATAATCCTGTAAGATTCGACTTGTTCTGCAGGTTTGTCAGGTTTTGTGCTGCTGCTTTTTAAAAAATATCGATAATTTTGGCAGACATTCTTTTGCCCAATATATTGATATATCGATATTATTTTAGCCGATATGTTTCGATTGATTGGGTTACATATTCGGACAGATCAGAAAGTATTGTAACGCCTTTTAAGTAGATTAAAATTAAAGGAAAAATACTGTATGATTCATGTTAAAATGACTGACGGGTATTAATGATTTTACTTGGCGGAAAACTTACCCGTGTTGATTAAGTTTTTAATCTTGATGCCCTAGTTAGCAGTAAACTGATGCTTCCTTAATCTTCGGTGTACTATAGCTTATTATCACAATCAATTAAATGACGCGACAATTGGTCAGACAAAGCTATATCATATATTACTGGTCTTTGTTGATTAAATTTAATAAGGTCGTGCTTTAGGTCTCCGAAGAAGTCAAAATCACAGCGGAGCTCGACATTCATGTTTTTTGTAGCGGTAATAGTCAACGGTGAATATTTTTGTTGATATCTTATGGTCTCTTTGAAACATTGTTCGGCGTACTCCAAGCTGTCCTGGTTAATTATGGATCCTGGGAATTTGCTTACATCAGTGTTTGTGGAAAAATATTGTGGTAAGCAAAATTGCGCAGGCACTCCCAATTCTTCTAGCGTATACATTTCGCTAGCGCTTGAAGCAAAACCAAAGCAAAACTCCAGTTCAAGGAACATTGGGAAAAAATACAATCTCTCGGCGTTGCTTGTACTATTTCCTAGTTTTAATGGCGGATAACAACAAATATAAAATGATATTATATTGGTATGTTGAACGTGCTAAAATAAACGCTTACTATCTAGTTTTTTTTTTGCTAGTGAAATACTGAAAACAGGTCAAGACATTTAATATATTCAATACGGTATTAAAACATTCAACTTCCATTTGATCAGAGTGGCTTTGGTTTATACTATGTTATGAATATATTCAGCAATTACCTGGTTTTCCCAATAACCAAAACCTTTGTTTATTATCTCTTCGTTGACATTATAGGTGTCATCAACATCAGTGATGTCCGTTAGGAGCACTCTTCATCCCAGTTGACATAAACAATTTTCATTTTAATGTTTTTTCTGTTGACCATTTCTTTAAATGCAGTACAGGCTGATCTTGGCCAAATCCTATCTGAAATAGACGCAAATTTTAGGTTTTATATTTTAAAGTGTTAATTTGGTTTTGCCTACTTCTTAATTTTGGCGCTATGTTATGTAATTGGCATCTAATAGCTTGCGCAGGTAATTCAGCAAAATCGGTCTTTAAGAAGTATATTCCATTAAAGTGAACTTTACAAACTCTACCATAATCTATACAAAACACCTAAAAAATATTAGTCGTAAAATAGTAATGTTCTTTTCACACATATAAAAAATATTCCATCGAAGTAAACGTGTCATAAACACTTACCCTAGCTTCATTAGAATTGAGAATTACTTCTAGTATTCTGGCTCTATGATATTCACCACAAATTAGCGTCACGCAATTAAGACTTTCCTATAAAGTATTATCATAATATACACAATATACAAACATAGAATGAGCCTTACCTGAATAACTGGAATGGGTACTGAATACTCTTTTTGTATCTCCTTTCGCCTATAGAAATTTTTCATATTATTTGTCAGGTTATTTAATTCGGAATTGTTTGACGTTCCTATAATGATACAGTATGTATTTTACCAGTAAATAAAAATGTACAATTTTCCTACCTAAGGACACCCAAAACTTCGATGGGTCATAAATTTCGACTACGGCAATATCCATCTCATCTCCTTCTGCAGTATAAATTGGCAGGGACTGTCTGGGTAGTTCCGTAAATGATCGACAAATGTCATCAGGTATAAATGGTTCAAGATTTAACCAGTCTAAATTTGGCAAAGCATCAGCTTCATTCTCCTGATCGCAATTGCTTTCAATGTCATCTAGCATGTCTGCATCATCATAACCCCAATTAGAAATAGTATAGGTTTCCGAAAGGTTTTCCGGTATATCTTTTATATCATACAAGCGATAGCCTTCAATGCCAGATCGTATATAGATGAATATATTTGTCAAGTCCTGACACATATCTATTACATCTTTGTAGCCATAGTCATCAAGGGGTAGGATTTCTTTAAACGATTACCTAGGAAAATAATGTTGTGTTTTTAAGAAATAATTTTAAATTTTTTTATATACTTACATATAGTAATGGGGTAGGTCACTGCAACATATACCTTCTTTAAAGTAACTTATTAAAATGTTGTAAATTTTCCTGCACATTCTTAGGTATATTTGATTCAGTATTGGTTTGTTTAGTATTGGAAGAGTTGATAGGTTGATTTCTAAAATGATTTTTAATTACAAAAATCATACAACTTATTTCTAAATAAATTGGCCAATTTATCACAATGGATGCTCTGAAAAATACATACCCATTATAAGTTTTCTTTTTAATTTCATTACACTCTTGCATCTGTATTATTTTTTAGGGCTGATGGCCCAGTGCCTTGAATTTGACAAACGTCAGGTATAGTTCTTAGATATTACTCTGTTGACTTTGTTTTGAATTTATTATAAGGTAATTCATACCCTACGAGTTCCTTGAAGTCGCCTTCTGGATCATCTATCCTCAGTACAAAATTTGAGGATATTAATAAACTCCTAATGATACTTTTCATTTCCAATTTAGTCATCTCGCTCTAAAAACAAGTCACATTAATAGAAGTTATTATAACTCTGTCAGTATTATAAATATCTACTTACCATTTTAATAATTATAAAATATATATTAATATGTTAATATATATAATAAATTAATAAATATAAAATTTTTAATATTTTTTGTATAGTTCTATAAGACTGTTAAAAACTGTCGAAATACGAACAGAATGAAAACTAAAAAATTTTAGTTTGTGTACTAATTTGGTTACATTGCCTGCCCCAAAATGTTTTTAACAATTCAGGATTGGTAGTTAGTTGAAAGATGTAGTAAAACAATTTAAAATCCATTAGTTCCACTTTCTAAGAAAAAAAATATCAGCAATTAAACGGTTTATTTTTATCGTATCCTACTAATATCTGCATAGTATACTTAGTGCTGTGTATTCCATATTGTTTTCCTTCTTCGAAGATTATTGAATGGAATTACTTAATTTTTAAAAAAATGTGAATTAAAAATAAATGGTGATACATTTTACTGAAGAAAAACAAGTAATTTTCTTAGGATGCAATTTTGTTTAAAATGTTTCATTTTTAGGAATAGAAAAAGAACTTAAAAAATATGGTGCTTTCTCTTTCATATAATTTCAACTCTTCTAGTTACTTGAAATTAAAAAAAAACATATCTTTAGGGAAATAGTATATATTTTATCGAGCAAGAGTGATTCGTTGTTAAAAAAAACGGCGCAATTATTTCTAATTGTGAGATGTCATGAATTAAGTATTCAGAATTAAAAGTTTTATTTAAGATAACATTATTAGAATTTAACAAATGCCTCCAAATGAATATCTGGATATGGATATAAATGATGCTATTTGTAGTTCGGCTAAATTCTATGGCAAGTAACTAGGAAAGTATATGAACATTACATTTGCCAAGATAACTTAGATAATATGCAAACTTATGTTAATATCACGGCTATTATGTCATGATTCGATAAAAAGCGGTCATTGTGAAATACGTTTATATATTGTTGTTACATTTTTGTGACTATCTAGCTCTACTAATTTATCTCTTCTGATGACTATTACTTGCTAACCAGAACTTGCCAGAAAATATATGTTTATGGAATTGCAACATTCCAGTAGCTTTTGGCAGAACTACGTCTGTTTGATTAGCTAGTAATACATATGCATATATATATATATATATATATATATATATATATATATATATATATATATATGTATATAGTCTACTCAAAATTTTTTTGTTTATATGTCATCAAGATATTTAATGTATTGTCTGCCGCAATTTGTAAATTCGTTTCAGAGTCAGCCAATATTTTCCTTGTCATTTTATTCTAGTTAAATACAGACAAACTGCTGTCTGATAAGTTCGAACGTGAAACCGAACTAGCTTGTGAAAGTCGTCCGGTTGTCAAAGGTACGCAAAATTGTTCAAAATATTACAGTTAGAGGTTATAAACTGGAAAACGTTGTTTTAATAAATTTTAAATCGCCGAGGTTTTTATTGAAAACATTTTTTTGTGTGTTGCAGCTGCACTGAATATTAACATTCACTGTCTCTGAAATACTAAAAAAAAAACTATATAACCTTATATTCTCCAAAAAGAAAGCGTATTTATGCGAAAGTGGTGATGAATCAAGATCAGCTTGATGTTAGCTGTATCAGAGTTCAAATATACGAAATGTATAAAAACAGTAAGCAGTTTTTTCAATCGAAACATAATATAATAAAATTATTTCAGAGAGAATTGTTAGTGTTGAAAGTGGTGTAAAGATAACCCACGAATGGTTTTAATGGAACTTGTAGACATTGTATTTAAAAGAATACAATTTCTAAAGACATAACAAAATCAAGGAACAATTATTATATCAATTTGCATATTTAGATGAGACGTGGATATATCAAGATGGTACATTGGGTCAGTCATAGCAAGATGATAATAGAGATAGCATAAAGGCAACAACAGCTATCGATTAGGTTTTGTTAGTCATAACATTTATTAATAATTCATTGCAGACATTACTATATGTCATGAAGAACTACTTCGTGCTGGAAAAAGGAATATAAATGAAATATTTTTATTCTTGGTGCAGAATTATTGTTTTCCAGTCCAAGGGTGACTACCATGGAGAAATGAACCATAAATTGTTGTTACGGTGGTTTAAAAATTAGCTTTTAAAGAACTTGGAGGAACCATCAGTTTTTGTTATGAACAATTCACCACATTATAGTACACTAGTGGAGGAGATGCCGACAATAGAATCAAGAAAGATTAGCAAAGACTTATTATGTGGAAGGAAGCATTGTAGACCGTAAAACTTTCGGTTTTGATGAACTATAAAATATACAGAGGATGTAAATAATAAATGGTGGAATCGTGAACATGTTTTGGATAGATAGAAAATTAACAGTTCAGTGATTTACCTGGACAGTTACTCGGAAAGTGAAAGTGACTAATAAACTTTCAGGATAATTGATAATGATGTGCAATGCTGGAAATTCCTGAGACAGAATGACGAGAGTGGAAACAACTAAAGGTATGCACATAATTAATAGATTATTACTGTAGAAATGGTATTGTAGGACGTGATAGATTGTGCACATATATGATTGTAATTATTCAGAATTAAACATGAGCATTAAGTTGCAATGTATGAGAAGAGAATGAATACTAACTGTTTTGTAGATATGTTAAATACATTAGGTAAAATTCACTGATTAGTTTTATTAAGATTGGTGTATACAGGTGGTAGCAGAAGGAATACAAAATTCAGTGATATCAAGATGCCTTGACATGCAAACACACCATCCAAGGAAATAAAAACTAAACGAAAAAAGATAAATATGCTCTGGAATTAAAGTGAAATACATGCTTTGATATATTGTTTTTAATTAGGTGAATTAGGCTTCCAGGGGATACCACTACATAAATAAGACGCGCCTAAAACTCTACCTCGTGGGTGGTCATCAAGATTAAACCATGATGATTTCCGTTTGAATCCCATTTTCTTCTGCCTGGTTGGCACTTGAATCTTATAGAATTACATACTGACTTCATGCATATTTGTACGAATAAACACATCACATTGTATTAAATATTATTTGGTAGTGTATTTGTTAGTGGTAACTGAAAAAAGAATAAAATTTTTAGATATTCATAAACATAAGAAATAAAACAAACAAGGCCTAATCTCAAATGTTATTAACAGTATTATTTACCTCGATATTATGGTAGTCATACTTCAAACAGAATTAACGTACTTAAAATAGTAATAGAATATATAGTAAATAGTAATAAGGAATAAGAAAGTAAGATATAAGGGCTATTGTTTTATTGCTAAGGTAATAACATCTTCTAATAGGGCTCAGTGGTGTTTGTTAAATGACTTGTAATTCATATATGTTTTAGAATGCCTCTTTAGCCCGCTTTTTTTTAATTAATTTATTTATTTATTTACTAAATTCAGTAGATTTAGATATGTAAATTGGACATAAAAACTAAATGAATTATAAGAGGTGTGAATATTAATTTAGTTTTTGTTCGTAGTATTAGATGAGTCAAGAAATATGAACATATCATATAGTAATAAAATTTCAATTCTTAAAGTGTATATTAGCAATGTTTAACAATAATGCATAATATCAGCTAGCGATTTATTTTCATTTTTAAATTTATATAACTTTCTAACGTGATTTCTTAAAATTTAATTTAATTATTAATTTATTATTTCGTTAAAATTAAAAAAAATATTATTTATATTTTATATGAAATAATATATTTTTAGAAAAATGGACTGGTTAAGCTGCTTTGTTTGTAACATCCTTACGAAAAAAAATGAACGTGTAAGTACTATTGGTAAATTAGAGGAAATGATGAGTAAACTTATTAGGAAATGAGAACAATGATGAATTTACTCACCGTCGTCGTTACCAAGCTAGCCTGATGATTGAGCGCCATTACAGCCATTACAAAATAGCCATCTGGAATGCTAATGGACAACATGTCAGGGAGCTTAAAATAATCTTATATGAACAAAATATTTATATCATGATGGTATCCGAACCACATTTCACGGATAGAAATTATTTACGGACTCCCAAATACGAGCTATATCACAAAAAACACCCAGATAATAAAGCACATGGAGGATCACCTCTAATTATTCGTGAAAACATAAAACATTGTGAAAGAGAGAAATTCAGCGAGGAATATTTACAAGTCACAAGTGTAACCATTGAAGAAGTGCACGGATGATTAACAATGAGTGTATCGATTGTCCACCTAAACACAACAACAAGGCAGAACAGTATCACGGTTTCTTTAAAACGCTGGGTAATAGATTCATTGCCAGAGGAGACTACAATGCAAAAACGTGCAAAGCTGAGTCATGCTTCGGTCTATCATCTGATCACTCACCAGTTATTATAACAGTGAACTCAAATATTCTCAACAAAACAAAACCACCTTCTTTGCATAACACCAAAACTAACCATTATTTGTGAGAAATTAGACAGTTTAATTAATATCTCTAAATCTACCTCTCAAAACAGAAAGAGATACAGAAATAGCACCGAAAATTATAACAAAAACTATACAAGCAGCCGCATGGTATGCAACACCTAATAGCGCGGATTGTCAAAAGTTTAATTATATTTCGTCTACAATTAAACAAAAAATTGCCGAATAAGGAAAACTTCTAAAAGTCTGGCAACAAATTAAAATATTACAAAACAAGAGAAAATTCAGCCAGGCGACAAAATGGCTGAAAGAGCTAATAAATAAGAAACAAAATCAAGGAAATCCAAACTATTTAGAAAACATAACGCCAACTGATGCTACGGAATATTGTCTCTGGAAAGTAAAAAAAGATTAAAAAACCTTAACAACATAATCGAACCACTAAAATTGACAACAATACCTGGGCTAGGAATGATAAAGAAAAAGTGGATGTTTTCTATATACACTTATAACAGTATATAATCCGCACCCTTCTGAAATATCCGCAACAGAAGAAAATAACATAGCTGACTTTCTTAACACTCCATTTCAAATGGATCCGCCACATGAGAAATTTACTGTTAAGGAAGTAAAACATTACTTAAAGAAATCAATACTAAAAAAGCTCCTGGTGTTGACCTAATTACTGGAAGAATATTAAAAGATCTCTCAGAAAAGTGCATCAAATTAATAACATATCTAATCTTCATATTTGATGCTTTGCTAAGACTTAATTACTTCCCCAAAATGGAAAGTGGTTCAAATCATTATGATTCTGAAACCTGGGAAAAAATCATAAGACGTTTCCTCTTATCGTCCTATAAGCCTGTTACCTGTGATCTCTAAACTATTCGAAAAACTATACATTAAGAGACTCAAAATAACCATAGAGCTCTAGGCTCTTTTTTAATATAGGCCAATATTTTAAAACGGTGTTATGAATTAGAGATTTCGATCCAATTCACATTCCAAGTAATATTCGGCATGCTAATTACGTTGCCGATTGCCAAATTGCATTATCTCTTATAGTTTCCGACATATGGGCTATCATCAGATATCAGTTATATCATCATCATTATCATTATTAGAATCCTTCTCCATGAATAAAAATGGAGGAACATGTAAAAACAGACAAGCAGACATACTTCACGACTAAAAAATTTAAATATTTGTTAAATCTGTTCATTGTTTTGAATATTGTACAATTACTTTTATTTAATTTTATACCTTCTGGTACCTATTAGTAAACACGCAACATAAAATAATTAACATATGAACAAATAATAAAACATTAGACAACTTTTATTATTAGAACTATATCCTTAGCGATATACTGCTCTGGAATGTAGCGTTCTAAATGCCGACTATGTGGCGATAAAAAATGAATGTGCGAGGAATACACAATCATACCCGAAGTGTAATTTTGGTTATACCCGAGCGGACAGGGTTTGCAGACTAACGATTACTCAAAACGTCGCAATATTGCTACATCAACTTTAAGTTCTAGTTCATTTTGGCTTTGAAATATAATAAAATTATATTCTATATAAAATAAGGAAATAAATATAATTCATTTTAACGTTACAGTATATCCAATGTATATATTATCGAATTTCTTAAATTGCAATTTCTTAGTTTCGTAGGACATGAGAAGGGGAAAGGGACATCACAGGTACCTAAATATCGGTTGGCTTGGCATTCCGCTATTGTTATTTCTATGAGGACTATAAACTGTGTCCCTATAACTATTTCATATGCCACATAGCTAGGTTACACAGCTAGATTTTATTTTATTCAGTATACTAATGACTTGCACAACTGCCACGCTATTGATGGGTACCCGGGTACCCGGTAATTGAACGAATGGTGAAAGTTTAGTCAGTGACCGGACGGTTAACTGTTATTCCAAAGTTTGCCTTTTTCCATCAACTTTTGTTATCTTATCACTATTTTTATTATCATTATCGTCTTCCCATAAGTGACTATTGGGTTTATTGGTACCGTTGTGAAATATCCATGTCTCATCTATTTAGTATTTACACAAATTAAAATAATAAGCCTTTCTCAACTTTATTATATATCACTATTTCTTTAAATCAGACAACAAAAGAAGAGAATATCAAACATTTAATTTTGAGTGTGATTTGATTATTTTTTGTATATACTGAACAACTTAATAATACTAAACATTATTTACTAAACGTTTTCATACTTTTTAAAACCATTGAATTTAACAGTTATGTTGTTTTTGTTTATAACCGTGTCATATCGTTACCTAACATTAGTTACCAATAGGTACCGCAGTTAAAAATACATGGAAACTTCAAATGTATACAAGAATAGCATATTTAATAGTATAAGATAAAATTTCAGCATGTTCTATAACCCACATCATAAATAATCTGTATTTGTTTTGAAATTGAAATTTTGGTATATTAAATAAGCACCATTGAAATAATTGGATATATATATATATATATATATATATATATATATATATATATATATATATATATATATATATATATATATATTATTTTTAAATATTTGACTAAATAACTATGATTATATTAAACTATTTTATCAATTTATCTATCACTTATGATGTGCAGCATCCATACATACGGATCTTTACACATAAACACTTCACTTTTATCATCGACACGATCTGTATATATATCCGATTTCTCTCAATCACATTATAATTAGAGTAATTAAATTCCTAATAAAACCTAATATTAGTTTGTTTTTGTTTTTCGGCCATTTTTGTGACTATTTGAATCCAGAATGACTTATTCTAAAGTGAATTTCATTGAAATGATTTTAGGGGCAGCAAGTTCTTACCCCAGATGGCCCCATTAAAGGCACCACCAGTTACACTACTAATAACGAGCCATATTCAGCATATTACTCGATACTATACACCAAACCTAACCACCTATTGGATCCCTTCGATTTCAAGTAAAGTTTGCGTATCATCTTATGAGTCGTTTTGAACTAAAAAATACTTTATTGTAGGCCCGTCAAGCTGTAGACCCGTGGGCGGACGTGTTAGATGCCTCTGTAGATCAAAAACGGATCTGTTTGCAATTGTATTCAGATTATCCAGAAGAAACTGAAGATTGTTTGATATTAAACGTTTTTGTGCCACGAGTATGTCGTAATTTTTGCTCTTTTTAGCATTCGATATATTTTTAATATTCGACACTCTCTTTGTTTTAGTTATAGATAAGATGAGTATCACTTGTTTATTTACTTACAGATCATATTTCAATTGTTTATTTACGTCATCGTATAAAGTGGCAAATTTACATTTTGTGTAGTAAAAATGATATTATAAAATCGAATTTTGTACGATGAATATTGATGTTGCGGAATATTAATGCTACAAATCTACCTGTTATGGTTTTTATTCATGGAGGAGGCTTTATATCAGGATCTGGATTGACTAGCGGCCCCGAGGGATATTATGCACCGAATTTTTGGATGCAGAATGGTATCATTCTTGTGACTTTGAATTATAGACTTTATGATATAAAAACTTCTTTTCTACCGGTGATAAGGTCATACCAGGTAACAATGGATTGAAGGATCAAGTTTTAGCTCTAAAATGGGTTAAGAGGAACATAGCTGCTTTTGGTGGTGATTCTTTTTTTTTTTTTTTTTTTTTTTTTATTACTCTTCGTGAGTCCACAATCTGCCCTATTGGTAATAAGTATTTCTTCTGTTTATATTATATATACATGGCATGTAGAAAATCACTTCAATAAGCAATCTTCTGTATAAAATATTATCTTAATTAATTAGACTTATTCTAATGCTTATTCTAAACTCTACATATGTCCAGTAATCAGATCAGGTGGTGTTAAACGTTTTAGTCTACGCACTTCACTATCACGTCGCATATTTAGCTGCTTAGCGAGTACATTGGGATGCACTGACACTCTTTCGAAGTACTTCACACAAACACGTTGGATTACACTCGTTATAGGTTCTAGAGGAATATCGCGTTGTATCACTTTATTTGAAATATAGTACGGAGCATCAACAATGGCACGCAACACCTTATTTTGGAACCGTTGAATGATGGATATATTAGATTTGCTAGCGGTACCCCATAGTTGAATTCCATATGTCCAAATGGGCTTGAGTATAGACTCATACAGCAATACCTTGTTATCTAATGATAACTTGGATTTGCGCCCAATGAGCCAATACATTTGATATAATTTTAGTCCTAGTTGTTTCCGTTTAGAGAGTATGTGCTTTTTCCAGGTTAGGCGTCGATCTAAATGCATACCAAGATATTTAACATGCTCTGCTTGGGGGAGTTGACGATGATTGATATTTACTGGTGGACAACATGTCCACATAGAAGAACATTCTACGCAGGGTAAACGTTATATGCGTGGATTTTGATTCATTGGCTTTAATGCGCCATGTCTTCAACCATAATTGTATTTGATCCAGGTGGGTTTGTAGGTTTATTGATGCTGTGACTGGATCTTCATGGGATGCTAAGATTGCTGTATCGTCTGCATATGTTGCCACAGTAGTTATTTTTGTGGTGGGCAGATCAGCCGTATACAGAAGATACAGTACTGGACCCAGTACACTACCTTGCGGAACTCCTGAATATATGGGATTTAATTCGGTATGTTCATCGCCTTGATTTACAATAAAATGTCTGTCAGTGAGATACGATTTTAATAGCTGATAGTCCGGATGAGGGAGAAGTTTCTTTAGTTTAACCTGCAAGCCCGTATGCCATACTTTGTCAAAAGCCTGAGATATGTCTAGGAAAGCAGCCGAACAATATCTTTTGGCATTTAGGTCAGCGTTTATTTGGTTTACAAGTCTATGCACTTGTTCTATAGTCCCATGCTTATTGCGAAAGCCAAACTGATGTTCTGGAATAATTTTTCTTTTTTCTATTATACAGTTTAGTTTTTTTATGTATAATTTCTCGAAAACTTTCGAGATTATTGGTAATAAACTTATAGGTCGGTAGGAGGTCACATCTTCTGGTATTTTTCCTGGTTTAAGTATCATTAATATTTTAGCTACTTTCCAGATACTAGGGAAATAATTAATTCGTAGCATAGCATTAAATATATATGTTAATAGTTTTATAGCCTTTTCTGATAGTTCTTTTAAAATTTTGCCAGTAATTAAGTCATAACCAGGAGCTTTTTTAATATTAATCTCTCTCATTATTGTATGTTTAACTTTTTTGACCGTTAATTTCTCGTGCGGTAAATCCATTTGAAATGGCGAATCTAGAAAGCTAGTAATTTTATTTTCGTCATCTTTATGTAGCTGAGACTGGAAAGGTTTAAAAACATTCTTTAAGTGTTTTGAGAAAATGTCGGCCTTCTCTTTATTGCTTCTCGCCCAATTATTTTCGCTTGTTTTAATAGGTGGGTTATGCTGCTGGGATCTCCTAAGCTTTTTTGTTGCTTTCCACAACGAATAGTCTGTAGCCTCAGTTGATGTCAAGTTTTCTAGGTATTCTTGAATGCCTTGGTTTTGTTCAATTTGAATTAGATCTCTCAGCTCTTTTATGGCCCTATTAAATTTTCTTTTATTCTCTTCAGTCCTTTGCTGTTGCCAATTTCGTCGTAACTTTCTTTTTTCTGCTATCTTTTTCTGTATTGTACATGATATATGTGTATTTTTTCTTGGAAATGTTTCACTGTTGGGAGTCGCGGAATATGCTGCCTCCTGTATATTTTTTGTAAGATTTATTGCTGCTATTTCTATATCCATTTCAGTTTGTAACGGTAAGTTTAGAGAGATATTTTGGTCTAAGTTTTCTCTAAATGAGGGCCAGTTAGTTCTATTATTGCACAGAGAAGGGGGTTTATCTTTGATGGTAATTTTTGAAGAAATTGTTACTATTATTGGTGAATGATCAGAAGACAGGTCGAAACATGATTCTGCCTGACACTTTTTTGGATCAATATTTTTTGTAATACAGAAATCTATTGTATCTGGTTTTTTATTTCTGTCTGAAGGCCAATATGTTGGTTCACCAGTAGAGATATATTGTAAGTTATCTTTCCTTATGGCTTTGAGCAGTTCTCTACCTTTTGAGGTTATTATTCTTGAACCCCACATTAAATGTTTTGCATTATAATCTCCTCCTGCTATAAATCTATTACCTAGCGTACTGAAGAATTCTTGAAATTGTTCTGCCTTGTTGTTATGTTTGGGTGGGCAATAAATCGCAGAAATTGTTAATGGTCCATGGGCTTCCTCTATGGTTATACTGGTGGCTTGCAGGTAGTCTTTGCGGAATTTTTCTTTTTCGAAATGCTTTATATCATCTCGAATTATTATGGCTGTACCTCCATGTGCTTTATCATCAGGGTGATTTGTATGATAAATCTTATATTTAGGAACTTTCAGATAATTCTTGTCCGTAAAGTGTGTTTCGGAAACCATCATAATGTCAATATTTTGTTCATTTACGAACATTTTTAGTTCCCTGGCGTGTTGTTGGAGCCCATTGGCATTCCAGACGGCGATTTTGTAGCTATTGGTTTCAGGCATTAGGCAAGTTTGCTTACGACGGTTGTGAGTAGACCAAGCATCGTACTCATTTGATCCATTAGTTTAGCCATCATATTTTCTAATTTTGAGATGTTGCTAGTTTCAGTAGGTTGAGATATTGTCTCTAGTTTTTGTGCTGAACCATTTTCAACTATTTGGGCATAAGTTATGTCTGGTTGACTTGTTCTGGTGGGTAGTGGTAGATTGGTAGTAGTGGATTGTTTTTGTTGATGCCTTTTTTCCCTTAAGGCAGGATTGAGTTTCTGCTGTAGTTGCTTGTGAACTGCGCAACCCTTGTAGTTCGCTGGATGATTTCCATTACAGTTAACACATTTCACTTTTTCATCGCGAACTTTACGAGTACAATCTCCTGTCTTATGTTCTCCTGCACATTTTACGCATCTATATGATTTGCGACAGTAAGTCTTTGTGTGCCCGTGCGCTTGACATCTTGTGCATTGTGGTATAATTCTTTTTATATGTGGTGGTTCGCATTTAATAATATTATTTTCCAATTTGGTGATTTCATACACCGCCTTATTATTTCCATTAGGTTTTATGTCTATATAAAACATAGGCAGAGGTTTTTTTTGTCGTGTGATGTCGTATATTGTGAATATTTACGACCTCGTGGCCTTTTTCAGCTAGTGCTACCTTGATGGTGTTAAAGTCCGTCCCGTGATGTAATCCTTTTAATACGAATTTAAATGTTCTCTCGGATTTTGGCCTGAATGTATGGTATTGGGTGTGTCTTTCATCTAATTCTTTTATAAGAACTTTAAAGTGATCCGCTTCGAACAATTGGATTTTAATTGTTTCATAGCTCACTGTTTTAATTGTGTAGTTCGTAGTAATGGTTTTCAATAAGTCATGGATGTTTTTTATTATTCCTACCTTATAGACTGTTATTGGTGGTGGTTTGGGAACAACTTTTTCAGGGCTTGGTTGTATGTTCTCTTCAATTTCTTCCGACAGGTTGCTAAAACTGTTTTTTGTCTCTATCGGTTTCTGCAACCAATAGTCACTGATTCTTGTTTCTTTCCTCGCGATTTCTTCTTCTGGACTTCTCAATCGTTTTTTGTTAATGACTGTAGTCCATTCTGATGGTGGAGTTTGCGTTATTGCTGTTTGTTCTAATCTTATATCAAAGTGTGCAGGTGATTTGGTTGAATCGCTATGGTTTGCCATTTTTTAATATTTTAATATTTTATTTAATTTACTTCCAGATGATAAAAAAAATAAAATAAATACATTGTTTATTTCACGCACTTCATTTTTCACTTACGTTATTTTAGCACTAGTTTTTTACTATAAATACTATAAATGAATTTCAAAAGGACTGTTGTAAAATAAGATGAAATAATTTTAAACACTAATAAAAATGAGATGCAGACCTTTTGTCTGGTCACGTAAACACGTATTCACTACACTTTAGGTCCACTGAGAGACGGATAGCCGCATCTGTTATGCGTTTTTAACACTCAATTAAATAACCGTAATATAATACTGGGTTTTTTTTAAAGAACGGTATCTTTTTATAGCTTGGACCGTATTGAAAATACGTCTTCACCCTACGAAGGTTGGAACTAAACTTGGTGGTGATTCTGATAAAGTTTTGATCTTTGGACAATCTGCCGGTAGTGCTTCAGTTGGCTATCTCCTTCTCAGTAGGTAAGGTATAGTGTATTACGAGCTGCCTGAGAAAACTGAATTAAACTGTTATTACACACGGTTTCTGACGTTAATTACGTTAGTACATCAAATGGGAAGTTCTGACGCATCCTGTGTACTCACCAGGCATAACGCTTTCTGATTGCTACTTGTTCAGATTGATACATGGCTTGGCTGGTACAGGGTTCTGAAGTGCTAAAATACTTTGAAAATAGATCGACGATTGAATCATTGCTAAACCAACTACTTTCAATACGGTATTTTGCCAGAAATTTGAGAAAAAATTGTAAACAATGATTATTTTGTTTAATGTATATTTTATTAATGTCTCGCTTTACAAAGGAAAATATTATTATAATACATACAGGCACCTAATCTAAAATAGATAAATTCTTCTCCTAACAGGATTTTTCGAAACCAGATAATGTAGTCAGACAGCAACTGCAGCAGGGATTTTTTTTCGCTCCAGTCACGGAGGTCGAAAATGACGAGGCGTTTTTGACTGAATACCCTTACGTGACGTTGGAAAATATCCGTTTCAATAAAGTTCCGATTATGATCGGTACTGATTCGGAAGAAGGCCTTATGAATTTGTCGGGTAAGACAGCTGCCAAAAGCTGATGTAATGTCAAAAAGTATATTATGTTTTATTTACTTACAGAGTGGCTTGATAATACTTTGCAGTCTTACGACAATTTTATCTATATGTTGAATCCGGGAAATTTGCATTTAACTGACGGTGCCGCTGTTTATGAAGTGGCAAACGCAATTAAGCAGGAATACTCGCCAGATCGTACATTTTACGATAACAAGTTAGCAGGAATTCAGGTTTGACGACTACAGAATTATCTCATAAATTAAAACTCAATTTTGGTGTGTATTTTAGTACTTTACAGAACAAGATTTCACGAAATCTCTGGTAAAACATGCAGAATTACACTCGGCGGATGCCCCGACATACTTTTATGAATTTTCATACTCCGGAACGATGGGTAACAACGTTGATTATAAATATCCAGGTAAGGGCTCGATGATGTAATAAAAAAATCTTACATACTAGTTGATAATTGAAAGGGTCAGGAAATGTTACTCACGGAGAAGAAATGGGATACATTTTCAGCTATGCAGACCCAAAAGTTTATCCAGAATCGGATCAAGTAGTTCACGAAAGACTATTAAAACTTTGGATTAACTTCGCTAAATACACGTAAGTTAGTTAAAATAAGTAATTCTAATTATTATCGCATTTATTGTTGTTATTAGAAACCCAACGCCTGAAGAAGATGAAGTTCTACAAAATCTAATTTGGCCCGTCGTGAAACCTGGCGAATTTCAATATCTAAATATATTGGCAGATCTGGTATTAACTCAAGGAAAACCAAAACCTAATAGGATAGCATTTTGGGATAGTATATACGAAAACTATGGTGTAAGGCCATTCGATACATATTAAAATATAATTATTTTTTAATCAGATTTTAATATATTTTAAAAAGTTATTGAAAAATGAAAAATTTCTGTACAATATTATATACATACATAATTCTTCTGTATCACTGAACTCCTTGAATACTTTAAAAACCGTCTATTAGACAAATAATATATATTTTTTGTTAAACCTAGACTTGCCATCAGTTGAGATACATCAGTTTTACAGGCAATGAAAATTAATAACGGTATATTTAGTATATGAAATGTACAAAATATACCTCTTTTCTGCTGCTTTCGTTCACTTACACCATCACTCTATTATTCTACTGACATGTCCCAAGCACCTTATGATTTGTGTTTGTGTTTGTTAAACTATATCATATTTATTAACAAAAATTAAATAAATACCATATTTCATGTATATAAACTATATACTGTGACTTATATGAAAACAACCCCTAGATATGGACACTGTGTATTGAATGGAACAAGGTCATTAGTTAATGCAATACCTGATTGGTGTGATAAGTGAGACGTCTAGAAATATGGGTTTGATTTATGTTAGAATATATTTAAACCTTCAGTGTCGCTTTGTATCATCGTTCAATAAGTTGCCATTTCAAGTAAAGTAAAATAACTTTATATATAATTTATATAAACAATAGTAACTTTATTTACAATTATGCAATATGATTATAACAATTATTTAAAACATATTATTTCACATTGTTTACAGTACAGTACCTTTACTTACCTTAGAGTACGATTATGTTTGGAAATGAAATAACAATTAAATATTCGATAAATTCTGGCACGGTGGTCTTAGGTACATTGATTCATACGTTCGCTGTGTTTATATATACACTTATGGTTCCCTCATGCAACAGCAAAGATGCCTAATACATCCGTAAACACCAAGAAAAACTGTTTATAAGGAAATAAGAACATTATTAATATTAACCAGGAACAATAGCTAATATTCTAATAAGTCTTAATTTCAAAGTCTTAATTTCAGAATTTACCGAATTTTAAGTCTTAATTTTGTATCCTACCAATCTTATTTTGAGCTTCAATATAATTTTGACAATTAGATATACAGTTAATTTTGTGAATTGATATATTTTATTTGATAATCTTACTATCCTGTGGTTTTATCCACTTACATTTTGAATGTCAATCATAGAAAAAATAGAAATTTCATGGTATAGGCGACCTTGGGAAAATGTTTTGTTTAAAAAGTTTAAATTCCTGGTGCCGCCACTAATATGAAACTTGATTGGTCGATCAAATTTTGTGAAGTCAGCATTTTCTATGGGCGTCCAAGTTTGTTGTTTGTAGGTTTTGGTTTTTGTTTAGATCAAGAAATTTTCGTTTTACGTTGTGCATATTTTCTGTTTTACATCAATTATTATGGAGTCAATTATTATTATATAGAAATGATGACAATGCGTCAGTGTAGTAAATGATGTAGTGTACCAGGGTAAAAATCTACTACGGAAATTACACATCGTTTACCAAAGAATGATCTCGCTCCTTTCCAAAAATGGGTTGATAAAAGTTGATAAGTAAATAGTAGTAAGTTACCTGGATAAACCACAATGCAAATATATCAAAGTCATGTCTGTCAGGGACATTTTAGTGAAAAAGTTGTTCCTATGCTGTCAGTGTGATGTCTCTACATAAAGAAGTCTTACAAGAAGGTAATAATTAATATAACTGGATAATTAGTACTAATAAATTCTACTTTTAATTGTAAAATATCCGTAAAATATTTGTAATACTTTAACTTAAAGAAACAACATGGAATATTTGTCTACATTCTATATTAAGTAGTTCCACAGATTAAATACTTTAAAATCTAATTATCTTTAATATCTTTAAAATCTTCTACGTAAATTTTTGCTGTTTCAACTATCCAATCCATAATGATTTTCAATACGAAATTTTAAGTTATTATGAGGTGTAATTGTATTTTTGGTTTAATAAAGTTAATGCAATATCAACAGGGAAGGATTTAAGGTTTACCTTCAATATATCAAGATAAGCTAGAACTCTAATAGATCTCATAAAATTGATGGCATTAAACAAATATGGGAAGGCGTTATAGAAGAATTATAGATATTTTAATTTTGCCTAGAATAGAGTTCATAATTGTTTTTTTTTGGCTTTTTGTTTAAATATATTTATATTATTTACACTTATGTATATTTGTATAAGGTTTTATTTTAATAAATTAATTTTAAAAATTAAATTTGATTTTCATTTAAATACTATTGGCCAATAAATGTGACGTCACAAATTAATCAGCCGAAAAGGCAAACCAATCAAACCAAAGTATTTTCCTTACAGGTTTCTACATAACTATTTTAAACTAACCAATCAAATTCACGTTGTCAGCGCCGCCAATGATTGAACTAAGCAAAACATTGCCCCAATACTTGTCATTGGATTTGCACACCCCTCATGTCAATAACAGTTTGACAATTACATGTACAGTTAATTCTGTGAATTGACATATTTTATTTGTTGATCTTTCTGTCTTACCCACTTAAAATTCAAATGTAAATAAAATTTTACCAATTACATGTAGTTATGTAATTATTACTTATTATAAATTATTATTTAATACTTATGTAATTCTGCGAATTGATATATTTTATTCGACGATCTTACAGGCTTCTGTTTTACCGATTTACTTTTTGAATGTCAATAAAATTTTAACAATTTTTTTTACCCTTTGTGATTTCACAATCTGCCCTATCGGCAATAAGTATATCTTATGGCTCTAGATATTCTTGAATACCTTGATTTTGTTCATTTTCGATTAGTTCTTTCAGATGTTTTATTGCCCTATTAAATTTTCTTTTATTCTCTTCAGTCCTTTGCTGTTTCCAATTGCGCGGAATATACTGCCTCCTGTATATTTTTGTGATGTTTATTGCTGCTATTTCTATATTAATTTCACTTTGTAACGGTAAGTTTAGAGAGATGTTTTGGTCTAAGTTTTCTCTAAATAACGACCAGTTAGTTCTATTATTGCACAGAGAAGGGGATTTACCTTTGATGGTAATTTTTGAAGAGAGTGTTACTAATATTGGTGAATGATCAGAAGACAGGTCGAAACATAATTTTGCATGACACCTTTTTTGTATCAATATTTTTTGTAATACAGAAATCTAAAGTATCTGGTTTTTTATTTCTGTTTGAAGTCCAATATGTTGCTTCACCAGTAGAGATATGTTGTAAATTATCTGTCTTTATTACTTTTAGCAGTTCTCTACCTTTTGAGGTTATTATTCTTGAACCCCACATTCAATGTTTTGCATCGTAATCTCCTTAGGCTATAAATTTATTACCTAGTGTACTGAAGAATTTTTGATTCTGAGAAGTATTCTGCCTTTTTGTTATGTTTGGGTGGGCAATAAATCGCAGATATTGTTAATGGTCCATGGACTTCCTCTATTGTTATACTGGTGGTTTGCAGGTAGTCTTTGCGGAATTTTTTTTTTCAAATTGCTTTATATCATCTCGAATGATTATGGCTGTACGTCCATGTGTTTTATCATCAGGGTGATTTGTATGATAAAGTCTATATTTGGGAATTTTCAAATAATGTTTGTCCGTAAGATGTGTTTCGGAAACCATCATAATATTAATATTTTGTTCATTTTTAGTTCCCTGGCGTGTTGTTGGAGCCCATTGGCATTACAGACAGGCAAATAACAATATTTGTTTCGTAGATTGTCGGTTAATTAAACCTGCTCGGGTGCTCATCGGCAGTGTTTTATCAGATTGATGATAATATTATGGCTGTCAGATACCGATTCAATGCTGTTTTGACCATTTTTACTGAGTTGTTTGTCTTTGTATCTGTAATTGTCTAAGATTTTGTCGGCTTGTTTCAGATACAAATTTGAATGTTATTAAAATATATTACCTTATATAATACATTACCTAAAAAGAAGATATGCAACAGTCCTGTAGAACACGCAGTCTGAAAAAGGACGTCATTTACCTTTCCAGATACTAATGAGCCTAATGAATTTGGTATACGTTCTGCATCGGATAGTAATAACAGTACTCCTACAAAGTAATACGTTTGTCATTGTATCTATAATTGTTAAATATTTTAATGACTTTTTTGTGATACAAATTTGAATGTTACTAAAATATATTGCTTAGAAAGGAGACATGTAACGTCGTTGTATAACTCGGGGTCTGAAAAAGGACATCATTTGGAAACAATTATTATATTTTTAAAGGTTCGCCATGAGTGGTTAGAATTATTTACATTCCAGATACTAATGAGCCTAATAGATTTGGTGGCGGGACCAAGATTATCTATTAAACTAATAGGGCAAAAGGAATAAAATTATGCATGATAAATAGTAAAATATTTTTGATTGAATTTATGGTAATAATGGGTAATGCTCTTTTTGTTTGACTTTTTCAAACTCTCTCGATGTTTGTTCAAGCTATTTGAATGTTAGAAACTCCTTTATTGATGTTTCAACTAATAATAATTTTAAAATATTAATAATTAACGACAAAATAAATTATTATTGTGTTTAAAAAGGGTGCGATGGTTAAAGTGATAAAAAATTATTGAGAAATACGATAGAAATATTTAGTGGTCATTCTCCATTCGTCCTTACAATCAAGTCAAATATCACTACATAGTATAAAACAAAGTCGCCTTTTCTGTCCCTATATCCCTATGTGCGCTTAAATCTTTAAAACTACGCAACGGATTTTGATGCGGTTTTTTTCAATAGATAGAGTGATTCAAGAGGAAGGTTTATATGTATAATACATGCATAATATACTAAGGCAACATTGCTAATTTTAGAGGTTTCTAACGTGATGTCGTAAATTAACCTATTTTTTTAGGCTTATTTAGCAATTAGCAAAAACGCTACCTAACTCTACGAGTTAGATCAAATTAATGTACTACAGTATTGTACACCATAAAAAGGTCTACAAAAAAGTCCGCGATGGTATATGTTTATCTTTTAGGGATAACCCACATTAACCATTTTTATTGTTTACTTTTTACGTGAGAAAATGGCTTATTTACGAAGCTATTTTAAGCAATACGGCATTAATCCTTATCGAATTAAGTACCTTAAATACAGTGTGCAATTAATATAGATCAATATGGTTCCTTACAGCATGTAAATTAAACAAATATTTTCGGAGATATTACAAATTTAAAATTTGCGTTTAAAAATGTGTAATGTAATAAAAATTGTATGAATTTAGATATTCCAAAGATAGCAGGAAATCTTCATAGTAAGTATAGGGGAAAAGGAATTGTTTTACTCCAAATTTAATGCGTACAGGTCAAGGGCAGTAATGAATGAACCAAAAATACTGGATCGATTTTAATCATGTTTTCATTGAGTGACATAGGCATATATATTTTATGCCCGTGCAAAGTCGGAGCGGGCCGCTATGTTTTTATATACAACATTCATATTTTTTCTGTAGTGTATTTAATTTAGTATCAGCATTGCACCCGTGCGAAGCCGGGGCGGGTCGCTAGTATAAAATATAATAATAATTCTACATCATTCAAAATGAAACTTTTTTTAACGTAAAAGAGTCCGGCAATTATTCGGCTATGAAACATTCGTTGGAGTGAAATAGAAATAAACCAATTACTTTTATTCTACTATGTTATTATTTTCAAAATAATAAAATAGGATGAAATATATTTGGTATCATTATTCCATTCCTTTTTTCACACTGTCATTTGCCTATTCATTATTATTTAATTAGAACTGATCTATGTTCTACAGAGAAACAAACAATTATCTTCTTCTTTTTCTCTTTCAATTTTTTTAAATTAATATCCTAAAGCGTCAATCTGCCCGCAAGAAGTAAGTAGTATTATACGATTTCAGTTATATAATATAATATAACTCCTGATATATAACTAGTTGATCACTTCACTAAGTGATCTACTGTACAACTTATAATCTAAATCTTATTCTAGACATTATTCTAACTTATTTTAAAGTCTCTCCTAACTTATTTTAAAAACTATTTTAGCTTATTCCAGAGATTATTAAATCTAACTCTATGTGTCTATTAATCAGGTCGTATGGCAGTTTGTATTTGAGCCTATGCACTTCACTGTCACCGAGCACATTTAACTGTTTAGCGAGAGCATTGGGGTGCAATAGCCTTTCAGAATACTTCGCACTAACACTCTGAATCACACTCGTTATGGGTTCTATGGGAATATCATGCTAAATCAGTTTGTTGGACGCGTAATATGGGGCATCGGCGATCACACGCAACATTTTATTCTGGAACCTCTGGAGGATATCTAGATTTGCTAGTAGTACCCCACAGTTCAATACCAAACATTTAGTTTAGTTTAAGCCCAAGCTGTTTGTCACTATATATTTTTCCATGTCAAACGTCGATCGCAATGCATTCCCAGATATATAACGTTGGTTGCTTGCGGAAGTTTATGATTATTCAATTTTACTGAGGGACATGTTCTTCTACAAAGGGTGAATGTTACATGGGTAGATTTTTCTCATTTGCTTTGATACGCCACGTTTTCAACCACAATTCGACTTTGTTAAGATGAAGGTTTTAAGGTTTTGTGGCTGATATTGGATGGTCGTGTGGTATCGTATCGTCAGCATATGTTGCAACAGTAGTATTTCTTAAGGTCGGTAGGTCAGCTGCATACAATAGATATAAAAATGGGCCAAAAACTGCCCTGAGGAACATCTAAATACATTGGGGGTAAGTCAGTGTATTTATCACCCTGTCTGACAATAAAATGTCGGTCTGTGAAGTACGATCAGCAGTTGAAAGTGCGTATGGGGCAAAGGCTTTTTCAATTTAAGATGCAGGCTAGTGTGCCACATAGAAGTCCCGAGAAATATCGAGAAATGCAGCGGAGCAATATCTTTTATCGTTTAAGTTTTTGTTAATTTGATTGACTAGTTTATGTATTTATTCTATTGTTCCGTTTTATTACGGAAGCCAAACTGATGGCCTTGAATAAAATTTCTCTTCTCTGCGATTATTTTGGGTCTCTTAATATTTAATTTTTTCCCAGGTTTAACAATCATAATTATTTGAGCCACCACATACCAAGTGCTAAGAATGTAATTAAGTCTTAGCATGACACTAAATATAAATGTTATTATTGATGCACTTTGCTGACAGCTCTTTTAATATTCTTGCAGTTATTAGGTCAAAATAAGGAGCTATTTTAGAATTGATTTCTTTATGTATTGTTTGTTTTACTTCCTTAACAGTAAATTTCTCATGTGGCAGATCCATTTGAAACTGTTCTTCTGTTTCAACTTCTTTTTTTTTTTGCCTGGAACCGGGTAGGGGAATCCTGTTACGGATACCTGGTCGGGAAGACCCGCAAGAATAAGCGAGTTGGACTGGTTATGTGGAGGCTGCCTCTGGGCTACCCACTAAACCCCACCCTATCAGCTGATCCAATGACCTTAACTGATACTTCTTACTGTTAGTAAGGAGGGTGCCCGTAACCGGTAACACCGTTAAGAGGCACAAGGGCCAGGCAAGGATGTAGCGTCGTTATCACACCACGCAGCTTGCGGTACATGAGTTAATCGCTCGCCGGAGAAGGTCGAGACAATTAGGAGTTAGAGCACGACGGGGTAGTGTCGGCTGTGATAGAATAAGGCTACGAAGAGCCGAATGAGTTATTGGCCTGAAATATCGGCCAGCTCGGTAATACATCTATTGTCCGAGAGACGAAGAGTGGAGAAATATCTCGAATAAACCTCGGATATAAAATCGTGAACTTGGGGGACGTCTGTTTCTCTATGAATTTGATTGTTCCTGACGAACCATGGGGCATTAATAATTCTCCTGAGAATTTTGTTTTGAAACACTTGGAGACGTTCCACCTGGCTAGGTGAGACGTATTTTAGATAGACACTGGAGCCGTATAGAACGACTGATCGAACCAGCATCTTATACAGGAGAGATTTTATAGATAGAGGAAGCCTGCTGGCTCTGTTGATAAGCGGGAACAGCAAATTTACAATACCTTGACCTTTATGGAGGGACTTTTGAATGTGGGAATTCCACCTAAATTTGCGATCGAAGTCAAGACCGAGATAGGTGGCTTCTTCTGACTATGGGATTTCTGCGTTCTCGATTTTAAGACGCTTCTTGTGGAAGAAGATGGCCTGGGTTTTCTGTGGGTTGACCTGCAACCTCCAGAAATGTAACCACTGGACCGTCTCATCGAGTTGTTTTTGGAGTCTGCTTCGGATGTGTGGTGCTACTCTTGAAGAAGCAAAGTAAGCAGTGTTGTCTGCGTAAAAAGCAGCCTCAACTTGTGGTCTCCTAGGGATATCTGAAAGAATGATATTAAATAGAGCGGGTGCCAGTGGGGAGCCTTGTGGAACTCCTGCGTCGATGGTTTTCCGGCTAGAGAGAATATCTTTAATCTTCACCTGGAACGATCGTCCTGACAGAAATGATTTGATAAGAGCTGTTAGGTCATCAGGTAGACCTAATCGGATGCATTTCGCCACTAAGCCTTCGTGCCAAACCTTGTCAAAGGCTTTGGTTAGGTCCAAGAAGACCGCTCCAAGTCTTTCACGTCGGTTAAAAGCACAGTTGATTTTTGCGGCCAGCCGATGGGCCTGATGAACGGCTGAATGTTTAGCGCGGAACCCGAATTGCTCATCTGGAATGATATTGTTTGTCTTCATAAAATCATTGAGGGCATAAAGAATTGCTCTTTCAGCCAGCTTGGAAATGGAACTTAGTAGGCTGATAGGTCTGTAGTCAGAAGGTGATGACTTAGCTCCTTTTTTGGGGATAACTGCGATGAATGCATGTTTCCATGTGGATGGAATGTGTTGCAGCCTCAGAATGGCGTTGATGATATTACTTAGTTCGGCGAGCTGCTTGTAGGGAAGATTTTTTAGTTGGGCTATCGAAATATTATCGAAACCCGTTCCTTCTTATTCCGAATCTTGCTGATCATTTGAGTGAGTATTTTAGGAGTGACTAGATGGTTTAAAAGATAACTCGGAGGCACTTGCGAACGAACGGAGTAGGAATTCCTAATGATTTCGTCGTTGTCAGCAGCGTTTATATTTGTAGCAGGAGGGAGGCGTTCCATTTGAGCCTCATAGGTTTTAGCGAGGAGCTCGGCCTTTTCGCGGTCGGTGACTGCAAAAGTTCCTGTCTCCGCTGACTTTAAGGGGGGTATGACGTTTTGCACCTTCCCCACGAGGCTTTTAGAGAGTCGTCAGAAAGTTGCTGGGCCATCCAGTCTTTGGTCCGCTAGAAATGAGTTCCATTTCTCGGATCGCCAGGCTTTGATGGATTCCTTCACTTCTCGTTTTACTCTGTTGGCCTCCCTTTTGTCTGCCGAGTTGAGGGTGGCACGAGCTCTACGATAGAGACGATTTTTGAGTCTGATCTGTGACTTGATGCCTTCAGGAACTGGCTCACTTTGAGAGTTTGAATAAGATGGAACTTCGAATGATGAATTGTGATAGGTGGACTGGATGTCTCGTGTTAGCTTCGACACGGCACGCTCGAGTTGGTCAGGTCGATCAATCTTCGGGATTGGACCGGATTCCAAGAGAATTTCCTGATATCTCTTCCAGTCGGTTTTCTTTCTGGCCTTGAAGCGAGGAATTTCGATTGCACAACAATCCCCGAGAGTTAATATAATCGGACGATGGTCCGAATGTAACTCGTCGAGAACTTGTACATCACAAGGACGATTGATGTTCTGGAGAATGAAAAAATCTAGAATGGGTGGAGTGCCCCGTTGTCCAATAGCGGGGTGATGGGTAGGCTCATCCGGCAGGGCGAGACCAAGCCCTAAGTTTGCACTCAGTGCTGCGATGTCGTTGCCTGCTCGATTTGCGCGCTCGCAATCCCACATGGGATGGTGAGCGTTGAAGTCTCCACCGATTATTTTTGAGGTTGGGCCGTCAAAGAGCGTTTTGAAGGCAGACGAGTCATGTGTGGAGCATTTCCTGTACAGAGAGGTGATCGCGATTGGACGATCCTGAGTTTCCACCTGGATAGAGGTGGACTCGATATTTGGTGACGATACAATTGAAGGCAGAAGGTTGTGTTTAATTCCTTTTTTGACTAGTATAGCAGTTCCGCCACCGCGAGTTGGGATACGGTCATTCCTGTAAACCGTGTAGTTTAGAAGGGAAAAACGATGAGAGGGTTTTAGGAGAGTCTCCTGGATAAGTGCTATATCGATGTCTGAAGACGAAAGAACTAGTTCCAGCTCCACTTTTTTATCGCGTAAGCTGTTGGCATTCCACGACATGATTTTGAGAACTTTGGAAGCAGCCATTTTGACGAGTAGACAACTGCTGAAAGCTAGATGGGAAAGGGGGGTTGCCGCTTAGGCGGCTACATTGGGAAATAATTGTTGGGATTGAATGAACTGCAGGATGCTGAGCATCTGCTGCAGTGTGAAGGTAGTTGGAAGACCCGCTGGCAGTGCAGAAGGTTGCATTGGGGCAGGGGCTGGGATATTGGCGGGAGCCGCCTGGTTGGAGGAGGCCAGCTTTTGAGCTAACCTCCTGCCTCCCTGGTTGGTCCACGCAGAGTTTGTGTTGCCGGAGGCTTATCTGGATTGGGTTGGTCTAAGATTCCTGGGAGCAGGTCGACAGCTACAGCCTGTGTAATTGGCTGTGTGTGGGTCTCCACAATTGCTGCATTTAGGTGGCTCATCGCGTACCTTGGTGCACAAACGGGTTTCATGGTGTCCGGCGCATTTGACACACCGGGGAGGCGCTCTACAGCGAGAGCTGGAATGGCCAAACAGCTGGCAGTTGTAGCACTGCACAGGCTGGCCGTTGCCTCGCTGGAGTTCGACTTTCATGATTGACAGGCCTATTTTGGTGAGATTAATGATGTTCCTTTCTTCGTTAGGAACAACGACCTGGATTATGGGAAGGCCTTCGCCTGATTTAAGTTTCCACCTTTGAAGAGATTTTGGGTGGAAACCTAGCGAAATAAGGTGTTCTTTGGCTTCGTCAACCGTTACAATCGTTGGGATGTTGCGGATGATGACTCGTATTGCCCTTTCAGAAGGAGGGCAGAAGGAGTGAAATGCGTATTTCCGGTCTTCAAGAAGCTTCAAGAAGTAATTAAATCTAAGCATGACACTAAATATAAATGTTATTATTGATGCACTTTGCTGACAGCTCTTTTAATATTCTTGCAGTTATTAGATCAAAATAAGGAGCTATTTTAGAATTGATTTCTTTATGTATTGTTTGTTTTACTTCCTTAACAGTAAATTTCTCATGTGGCAGATCCATTTGAAACTGTTCTTCTGTTTCAGCTTCTGTTGCGGATATTTCAGACGGGTACGGATTGAAGACTAATACTACGTTTTTTCTTTATCATTCCTAGCCCAGGTATTGTTGTCAATTTTAATAGGTGGGTTATGTTGTTGAGGCTTTTAAATTTTTTTTGTTACTTTCCAGAGATAATATTCAGTAGCATCGGTTGGCAGTAAGTTTTATAAATAGTTTTTAATTCCTTGATTTTCCTTATTCATTAGCTCTTTCAGCTCATTGGCGGTCTTATTGAATTTTGTCTTTTTTTCTTCTGTTCTGATTTGTTGCCAGGTTTTTCGCAATTTTGCCTTTTCGGCAATTTTTTGTTTAATTATAGACGAAATATAATTAAACTTTTGATATGTCGCGCTATTAGGTGTTGCGTACCATGCAGCCTCTTGTATAGTTTTGCTTGCAGCTTTACAGGTTTTGGTGTCAATATTTTTTGTAACAAAAAGTATATGGTATCGGGAATTTTGTCTCTATCTGACGACTCACCAGTAGATATATGCTCTAAGTTATGTGCCTTCATTGCTTTGACTAATTCTCTGCCTTTTGCTATTATTAATCCAGAACCCCATGTTACATATTTTGCATTGTAGTCCCCTCCGGCAATGAATTACCCAGCGTGATAAAAAAATCGTGATATTGTTCTGTCTTGTTGTTGTGTTTAGGTGGACAACAGATAGCAGTCATTGTTAATTGCCCGTGCACTTATTCAATTGTTACACTGATGACTTGTAAATATTCCTCGCTGAATTTCTCTCTTTCACAGTGTTTTCACGGATAATTATGCTTTGTTAAGAAATCAATTTACTAATGAAAGCTGAAATTAATCAGAAGTCAACCACTACAATTTACAGAAAAATCTTAACAAACTTTAGAATTACCTCTAATACAATTATATACTATGTCTCCAGAACCGTATGAATTAATAATGGTCATCAATCTAGAACAATTCTCCCTTTTCTTCACCAGACAGCAAATTTAATCAAAAGCTGATATGGAAAATCTAAATGTCTTGTTATCGAAGAAAGCACACAATTCTTATTATTTTCGAATTTTGTTAGTCTATGTTGAGATAAAATTTTCATATATGTCGGGTTTTTCTTTCACAACTGTATATACCGTCCGATAAAGGGGGCACCATAACTATACTATAATTACCATAACTCTTTAATAATTCCAAGAATAGAGGAATAAACAAAGTAACACAAAATCTTAAATAGCACTGCTTAATTTTAAATTAATTTCTCGTAATTTCATTCCGAAATGTTTGATTTTTGCCCCCAGGTCCGTTTTCTTCAATAAAGGAGGGAACATTTTCGCCAAGCCGATTAATACATAGAAGATATATTAAATTTTCAAGAAACCGTCATTCTGAGAAAAAAAGTTTTATAAAACATTACTTGGTTTGTAAAAAAACTTGGTCGATTTCCATTCGTAAATATGACAAAACTCTGTTATTAAGTCTCTTAATATTCATTTTGCTCACTTATTATCCTCGCTATTTGAAAATAAAATATTTGAAAAATATTTCTATTTTTATTTTGCACGAAATTCGTAAAATATTCTAAACTATTTTCAAATAAAATACTTGTTCAACTATCTTTTTTATTAGACGACTATTTATAAATGTTAAAAACCAAATAAAATAACATGGTAATTACTCCATAATTTTTTAAATAACGAATATACTTTAAAATACATTAAAATATTATGTTATAGACAATTAATTGATTCGAGTGATAATTGACAGCCTAATATAATTAACATAATTCATGCATTCACATCAACTCTATAATTGTTTACTTTGAAAGTAACTATTTCTATGAAAAAAATTGCGAGACACAATAAGAATCCTATAATTAACACAGAAAAAATAAATTTTGTATCAGAGATGTCCATGCTGAAGAATATTGGCTTCGTATAATCGGGTATCGGTTTTGGAAAAAAGAACAATATTTGTTCCCTGTTAATAACACCGGTCTCTTGTAATCGTAATAATCTAGAAAAATAAAAATTATGCTTAGAAAGACGAATACAATTTGTATAATATATTATGTGTTTATTTATAACACAAATCACAGATAATATAAATCATGCCATATTAGTCTGTAAGCATATTTTAATTTTATTATGATTCTTTATTTGATTATTTTTTCACTTTCAAAAGGCATTTATTGGACTAAATTGGTACGATAGCTATTAATTAATATATTTTCTATTTTTATATTTTCTATGAGTTTTCCGCTTTTTGCGACAATGTGATGTCGTGTCGAATGAATGATGCCGCATCGTTTTTTTTTTGGCCTGAAACCGGGAATGGGAATCCTGTTGCGGATACCTGGTCAGGAAGACTCGCAGGAATAAATGAGTTGGACTGGTTATGTGGAGACTGCCTCTGGGCTACCCACTAAATCCCATCATCAACTGATCCAATGACACTAACTGATAATTCTTACTGTTAGTAAGGAGGGTGCCCATAGCAGGTAACACCGTTAAGAGGCAAAAAGCCCAGACAAGGATATGGCGTCGTTATCATACCAAGCAGCTTGTGGTACATTAGTTAATTACCCGCCGGAGAAGGTTGAGACAATTTAGAGTTAGAGCATGACGGGGTAGTGTCGGCTGTGAGATAATAAGAGCTCGAAGAGCCGACGGAGTTATTAGTCTAACATACAGGCCAGCTCGGTAATATATTTATTGTCCGAGAGTCGAAAAGTTGAAAAATATCTCGAGCAGATAAAATAATCGGATAGAGAATATAAAATCGTGAACTTGGGGGACGTCCGTTTCTCTATGACTTTGATTGTCATGACGAACCAGGAGGCATTAATTATTCTCCTAAGGACTTTTTTTAAAGACTTGAAGACGTTGCACCTGCCTAATTGAGACCTATTTTAGATAGACAATGGAGCCTTATAGAATGACTGAATAAACCAGCATCTTGTACAGAACAAATTTTATTGAGAGAGGAAGCCTGCTGGCTCCATTGATAAGCAAATTAACAATACCTTGACCTTTATGGAGGCACCTTTGAATCTGGGAATTCCACCTAAATTTGCGATCAAAGACAACATTGAGATAGATGGCTTCTTTTAGCCATGGGATTTTGGCGTTCTCGATTTTAAGACGCGAAATACTCGGAGCAAAACGCTTCTTGTGGAAGAACATGGTCTCTATTTTCTATGGGTTGACCTGCAACCTCCAAAAATATAACCACTAGACCATCCCATGGAGTTGTTTTTGGAGTCTGCTTTGGATGTGCGGTGCTACTATTGAACGAGCAAAGTAAGCCGTGTTGCCTGCATAAAAAGCTCAACTTTTTGTCTCCTAGAGATATCTGAAAGAAAAATATTAAATAAAGCGGGTACCAGGGGGGAGCCTTGAATAACTTTAATCTTAACCTGGAAGAATCGTCTAGATAGAAATGATTTGATAAGAGCTGTAGGTCATCGGGTAAACCTAATCGGATGCATTTCGCCACTAAGCGTTCGTGCCAAACCTTGTCAAAGGTTTTAGTTAGGTTCAAGAAGACCTCTTCAAGTCTTTCACATCTTGCTCATCTGGAATGATATTGTGATATTGTTTGTCTTCGTAAAATCATTAAGAGCATAAAGAATTGCTCTTTCAGCAAGCTTGTAAATGGAACTTAGTAGGCTGATAGTTCTGTAGTCAGAAGGTGATGACTTTTTTTGGGGATAACTGCAATGAATGCATATTTCCATGTGGATGGAAAGTGTTGCAGCCTCAAAATGGCGTTGATGATATTAGTTAGTTCGGCGATTCCGCATCGATCTCAACAAGAGGTAATCATAATGATGTAGAACTTCCCATTCAAGGCGTAACAGTACGTCCTTTTCAGCGCTTCTAATGCTGCCTACAGACCGGGCCAACGAAAGCCAACGAATGAGATTCGGCGATGGATACCGTTGGCCTTACATGAAACGTACATATTGCATTTGTTCTTAGGAGCAAACGTTCGTTGGGCGTGAAACCGTATTTTTAAACGGTGGCGGAGATTATACTGAATATACCTACCGTCCACACCGCATTCGTCGATTCTATTCATTTCTTTTGATGTTACCGACACTATACGTATTGCAAGCGAATGCCAACAAACCTTCGTTGGTTGTCGTCAAACCGTCCAAACAGAACTAGAAACATATCTACAAAACCATTCTTTGGCTTTTGTTGGCCCGCTCTGTACGCAGCATAACTGAAATGGTATAAGGCAGGTCATTTAATTTGTTTAATTGGCATCGTTAGACATTTTTATTAATAGTTTAGCTCAAAGTTAGCAGCTTGTGATACATTACATTTTATCGATGGCACTATATATACAGTAATACTTTACTAAAATTTAGTTCGGTCTCAACCTTTATAGAGTCAAGACGTGTTTTCCCCTTCTCGAAATCAACTCTCTACCAGTTTTACATATATATATGTGTATTTTATTACGGTCAACTTTTAGTAAAGGGTCTTAAAGAGTTTAGTACGGGTTACGTTTGCGGTGGTTCAACCGAAATTGAACGTTTCAAGTTTTTTCCTTATAATAATCGGACGGCGAACTAAGCAGTTACTATTTAAAACAAATTGCTCCGGAGAAGATAAGCGATACGGTCAACTTTTAGTTAACGGTTTCAAAGAGTTCAGTAGGGGTTACCGTGACACTGCGAAACAAGGAACGTTCTATGTTTCGCCTTTATGATAATCGGACAGTGAAAATAAGAACCTTTGTGAAAACGCATTAAAAATATCATACAAAATCGATCCGTTTACATTTGTGGAACAAAACAATGAGTTAAAAGAAACAAAATCGGTTAAAGTTAAATCAATTATCAGATTAGTTAAAGTAAAAACTTTTTGAACTGACTAACCAGCATCGAGGAGATACCAAGAAAAGGAGTAAACTATATACGACGAGGACAAACTAGAACAAAAAGAACGAACACCCAAAATGGAGAGAGTGAGATAAGAGGATAAGATAAGAAGAGGGCATAACCGATAGTAAGAAAACATCAAAGAAACGCTTTATGAAAAATAAAAAAATAAACAGAAAGATAAAATGCCTCTCCGATCAGAGTAAGTCCTATTAATATTTTTAATATATCCAGAACACAGTTAAAATTAGTAGCTACTAACCAAATATAGTTCAAAGTTCTGTCAAATAATGATATTGACGTTACTGTTACTACACCCTAGTGAACGTGTTCGATTCGAAACAGCGAAATTATAAAATAAAATATTATCAACAAGGCGAAATTAAAAAAGAAGGAATATTCTATACGGCCTACCAAGAGACAAAATAGCACAGCAACAATACAGAGATTTATTTTCAAAGTTAGGTCCAATTAGGTAAACATACAGCTTGGGGTTCATGGTTAATAACATGCGCAAAAGGAAAGTAATTACTCACAGCAATTAATATTAAAAATTGTAATAATCATTCAGGACACGAACCCACTTATTGGCCCGCCGACAGTAATGAGTCCAGTCCCACAGGATTTTTATATTTTATTTGCACTCTCACTTTCTTTAACAGCTTTAAAGTAAGTTTTAGTTTCTCTTTCCCTTTAATAAGTTCGTTTTCCTGTTCCTGAAACGACACCCTCCACATATCATATTCATGGTGCCTTTGGGACTAATAGAAATTCCGTTAGTTTCTGGAGCGGGCTGGAAGCGAATGAGTTGCTTCTAAACTTCTTCGGCCATTCTGCATTACCGAACTTAAAAGAGGAAACTAGGTCCATATGAATAATGTTGTGGCGTAGAATAAGAATTAGAGCTGGACTAGATTCTGACATTGTTATATTATCATTTTCTTGAATTCTATTGAGTGACTTTGTTACTAAGCTTTTCAACCAATATAGAATCTGGTTCATCTGCAAACAATCGTTCAAAATAAATTTATCTAATTCCTTACAAAAGCCTTCTTTAATTTTAAACTTGAGCCATCCCGTATGTGATTCATCAGAGGCTATCTCAACGCAGATACAGTTTTTTCGTCTGCAGGTGTCACACTGCTTCGGAAGTACCAAGACTAGATTGATATCAAATTCATCAGACTTTTCTAGTTTCAACCCTTTATAGTAAATAACACCAAAAAAAAAATAAGTTCATATAATTTTTTAAAAAGGGGATCGAGACTCTTCATTGTGTTTATTAACAGATTTAATATGCTTATTTGGAAGTATTTTCAGTTCTCTCTCTTGTATCGATTGATATGTATTTTCTATTAATTATGTTCAACATTTCCTCTAATTCGGGGGTATAAAAGTCCTGTAGTGACATGGTGATATAATCTGAAACAAACATAACTCTAAATATTAACTCTCTATTTGTACTGGATTCATTGAGGAGGGCATTTTCTTTAATCAAAACCCTCCGATTCTGGTGTCAGTAATCAATTTTATGTGGCACAATGAAGCATATTTAATTTGTGTGGATTTTGCGAAAAAGTGATGTTTAACTGAAGAGATATCGATATCGATAAAAATAAGTACCAATTTTGTTGTTCGCCGATATAAGTTTTGCGATGGGTATGATTAAAAAACAGACTTCTTACAGTTTAAAATTTTAATTTACTAAAAATTGAATAAGAGACAAAATGTAAGAAAATATAGAACGGCATTGTTAAGGAATTATGTAAAGGGCACCTGATTACTCATTCGCTAACCGGGGCTGGCGTGGTATCGGGGCCGGGCGAAGGGAATGCTGAGATGTACAGTTTTGGATATAAAATTCCGACGCCTTGACTAGAAATGACAATTTCTAAGAGTCTCTGGAAGAGTATGTTGTTGACGTAATTGATAACCGAATGTTATTGTAGTCACCGTTGTAATACCTTGTATAGTATTTTATCAAGATAGTGACCAATATAATGTTTTGCTGAATATTCGTATTTAAATTACCAAGAAATAAAAGTATTTCTTATAAAAGGTATGTGTCGCGTGCGAAACGGTAGGGATGCAGAAGATATATCCATATTTTTGGCCGACATATCGATATTTTTTCACAATAAATTAAAACCATTTTTACTAAACCTATTTAATTATTATTTCACTATTTTTATTTTTTTAAATATCGATATATCGATATTTTTTGGGTGGCTAACACCGCTACGAGACAATATAATCAGTTCGAACTAATCTATTTCTTTTACAAATTTCACACGCAGCCAAAAGTGCGATGTCAACAGTATGTGATATATGGGCGATGGTCCTAACATAATTAACCTAACATATTGATAGAACCGATTTTGTATCATCGATTTGGTGAAGGTGCTGGGCAATTAAAACACTGGATTCAACTGAGTCGCTCTCTATTTATTTTTACAAGCATGTTGGTCAAAGCCCCAACACAGAATGAATCAAGATGGCGGGATCTTCATCCTGGAAATTGCTTTAATATTGACTTATGCAACCATATATATACATGAGGACGTTGCATATAGACGCAACCACCTAATTGTATATATACCCAACATTATATAGAATCTCTTTTTTAAAGATCGATTTATCGAGCGGCGGATATCCCTAGTAAGGAATAAGTATGTTGTCATAAAATAAGTTGTTGGTTAGTTATCAATGACTAATACCAATATCCTAATAAAGGAGAAAAAATTGTAATTGGCTCTTTAGGGTAAATGATTTGGCTCGGTAAATGGAGATAAAACGAAATAAAACCGTGGTGTTTACATTATGTGACCGTTATTTATCGGCTATATAAAAAATGTGGAAAATATAATTAGATAAAACGGATGGCAGCGGTGTTACCTGGAGACGAGGCTTGGGTAGTCGATGGTGGCACGTCTAAACCAAACGATGGTTGGACACTGAATAAATCGAAATACCCTTCAATAACATCGCAGATAAACGTCTCGGGGTTGCCGCCAGCTATTGGTTGTCGGGTTCTAGTTGGCGCTGCTGACACCCCGTTCGGGTTCAACATCTGGTATTATATTTCTGGGTATTTTGTAGACCGTTATTCCACGATGTAACATTCGACATGCCTCAAGGTCGTTACAATACTCCCCTGCCAGAATTTTACATACAATTACTCCAACCAACAAAAATGTATGAAAAAATATCAAATACAAAAAAAAATTATATACCAAACAAAATGTGTTGCATGAAAAGGGATTTGAAAAATATGATAAATCGAAACGGTTGTGGTTGGTACGGTTGCGATCTGGTACGGCTGTTGATATCTTCCGGTCCTACAGATACCGTTGCTTCATCGTCGCTTTGGCACTTGAATGTGGTCCATCGACGACGTCGAGAACAAGCTGTTTTTCGGACGGGGCTCCCTTAATCGACGCTGTGGGAGGATCGATTGTTCGACGACGTAGTAGCTTATTTTCTTCGACGACGAGACGTTAGCAGTTCTGGTACCTCGGCGAAGACATGACGAGTCTACGGTGACCGCAATTGGTACCTAGCTTCTGGAGCTGCTCTGTGACTAATCCATAGTCACATACGTTACGGTAATTCAAAAAAAAAACAAATAATGACGGTATCTGACCGAAGATGCCCAAAGCCTTTCAAATCAAAATATCTGCCATTATGATGGAGACGGCGAGCGAAGGAAGACATTATGATTTAAACATAGCGCCGAAAGAATTGTTTAGCCGAGACGTTGATGATTAAGCAGTGATGTAAAAATATTTATGAGTATAAAAGATTGTGAAAGAAAATTTTGACAAAAAATTTTAAAAAAATGAATTGGAAATAATGAAATGAAATTTAAGCTTCATTGTAAAATAAAATTTAATGAGGAACAAATGTTTGAATGAATGTAATATAGAAGGAATTTGAAAAGGAATATTGAAGATAAAATCGAAAATGAATCGAATTAAAAATATTGAAAATTTTGAAACAAAATATATAACGGCCACGTAAAATACACCATGTTGCACGTAACCTCCATTCACGAGTCCAAACCCAATTTTGCGACAGATTACAGATCGGGGTCACCACTTTAGGGTAAATGATGTGGCTCGGTGAATGGAGGTAAAACGAAATGGAACAGTGGTGTTTACAATATGTGACCGTTATTTATAGTCTATATAAAAAAATGTGAAAAATACAATTAGATAAAACGGATGGCAGCGGTGTTACCTGGAGACGAGGCTTGGGCAGTCGATGATGGCACGTCTAAACCAAACGATGGTTGAGCACTGAATGAATCGAAATACCATTCAATACCATCCCAGATAAACGTGTCGGGGTTGCCGCCAGCTATTCGCTATCGGGTTCTAGTTGGCGCTGCTGGCACCCCGTCCGTATTCAACATCTGGGATGATCTTTCTGGGTATTTTGTAGAGCGTTATTCCACGATGTAAAATTGGACATGCCTCAAGGTCGCTACAGTTCAATATAAAGTGTCTCAAAATATAGGTGATAATATAGGTAAGAAAAATGCGGGAGACAAATGTTTATATATTGAAAACAGTATGTTATACATTATAGTCTTTAAATTCTTTATTTACGTCTTGGACGCCTAGTAGCAGCTGCATATGCAATTCCTCCAATAACACCAATACCCAAAGCTGCTAAACCCATCCATAACCCAATATGGCTGCTATCATCTTGCTGTGATTCTGAATAACCGGACACATTAGTGTTTAACGATTGTGTATTTTGAACATGATCGTAATTTGATTGATTAGAACACCTTAATTCCTTATAGTATTTTTCGAAATCTTTATATTCTGATTTATTCAAGATTATTTCTGCTATTACAAGAGGATTACATTCGTATTCTCTCTTAAATTTATCAATCTTTTTTGACAGTTGGTTATAATGCTGTTCAATAACATCAGGTTCAACATTTTTCAACAAGTTGGCTTCTGAATACCAATAATAAGGTATTTTTTTGTTATATAGACAGTCTTGATATTTATCAAGGTATAATAGGAAGGCTTGTGTGAGCGTAGACTTACTTGTTATATCATTTACGTTCTCCAGAACAATTGTTTTTAAATAGTAACTGCTGATTTGCACTCGATTCATCGAAGAGCGCATTTTCTTTAACAGTTTTAGAGCAGGTTTTAGTTTTTCTTTTCCTTTAATGAGTTCGTTTTCCTGTTCCTGAAACGATGCCCTCCATAGATCATATCTATTGGAGCATGGAGCTTTAGGAACTAATAGAAATGTTGTTAGTTTCTGCAGTGGGCTGGAAGCGAATGGGTTGCTTCTAAACTTCTTCGGCCATTCTGCATTACTGAACATAAAAGAGGGAACTAGGTCCACATGTATATCGTTGTGAGGTAGAATAATAATTAGAGCTGGACCAGATTCTGATATTCTTATATTATCATTTTCTCGAATTCTGTTGAGTGACTTTGTTACTAAGCCTTTCCACCAATCTAGAATAATGTTTATCTGCAAACAATCGTTCAAAATAAATTTATCTAATTCCTTACAAAAGCCTTCTTTAATTTTAAACTTGAGCCATCCCGAATGTGATTTGTCAGACGTTATCTCAACGCAACCACAGTTTTTCCGTCTGCAGGTGTCGCACTGCTTCGGAAGTACCAATATTATATCGATATCAAATTCATCAGGCTTCTCTACTTTCGAGCCATTATAATAACTACCGCCGAAAAAATTACGTTCGTACAATTTTTTAAAAAGTGGATCGAGACTCTTCATTATGTCTGTTAACTCATTTAATATGACATTCAATTTTTTAATATTTTCTCTTCTTTTACTTGAATTGATTGATATGTATTTGCTATTAATTATTTTCAAAATTTCTTCTAATTCGGAGGTATTAATATCTCGGAGAGACATGGTATGGTAATATAATCTGAAACAAATATATTTTTGTATTAATAGTATGCAACAACTTTTTAATTTTTCAATTCCTTTAACGAATTATGAAGTTCGATATTCGAAATATTTAATAGAGTATTAAACGTCATTAAAATGCCACAAGTTTTTTATTTTTTGTTTTTGTATACATTTAAATGTGTGCAATTCCTCTTATACTAGGTTATCTTGAAAAGTAAGAGACATATAACAAACGCAGTCATATTTTTATAGCAATTTTGCGGAAATGCAAAAACTTTGTTACTTCTATATGCTTTATACCATATGTCCATATCAAAAACTAAATTGGTCTTGGTCAGAATACTTTAAGAATACTTTTCGTGTTCTTTTTTTTCTGAATATTTGAATTTCGCATCCAGATTATTTCCGTTGGTCATCTTCTCACCTCTCACAACTGAAAGAGGTACAGCAGAAATAGCAGCAATAAATATAATAAAAATATACGAGAGTGGAGTGCAGAAATATACAATCTGCCATATGAGATATTTACTGTTAAGGATGTAAAAGAAACGATAATGCTCTCAATGCTAAAAAAGCTCCTTGCTTTTACTTAATTACCGGAAGTATCTCAAAACAGCTCTCAGAAAACTGTATCAAGTTAATAATCTTTTATTTAATGCCATGTTAATGTGTCATCAGGTATGACATTTGGTATTAATCTACAAAACGAGCAAATTGCTGACGCTATTACTGTCATATGTTGGAATCATATGTTTCGAAAGAAAATTTAAAGAGTCTCACACGAAGAGGCATTCTCAACACTTGAAACTAGATTGTCTTGGGACTATTCCTATATCTGCTCTATAGTACTGATATCCCAACAACAAAATAAACAGTTGGATCATTTGCCAACGATACGGCCATTATCACGACAAAATATATATCTCTGCTTAAGCCTGTAGAAAAAGTACCATTAACAGTTAACAGGATCTACAAAGGACTAGAGACTGGAAACTACAGCTTAATAACACCAGGTCTCTGTCCATACTAATTTTGTTTATTTTACAGCGAAATGACAAAAATCTAATTATCTCACTTGGCGGGTGCCCGATTCCTAAAGCAGAATCAGCTAAATACCTCGGTATGCATCTCGGTAGGTGCATAATGGTAGGTGACATTGGAAGTATCATATAAGACAAAATGCAGAGCAGATTAGACTCAAAGTCAAGCAACAATAGTAACGATATTAGTAGCAACATACGCCAAACTTGACCTAAAATTAAAGAATAGTCGCGGGTTTGAATCCTGCTGGGGCATGGCCGTAAATTTATGTTTGTGATTGTTTAATTTTTGTGATTGTCAGAGTGTAAAAGCTAATACGGAAAATGATTCCAGTCATGCCAGTGTCAGACAAGAGGGTCACTGGACAGTCGGTAGGCTTAGTACCCAGTAAATAGTGATTATTATTTCAGTCAAATGCACACTTCGACTATTTTTTTATTTGTGATTGTAGACGAAAGTGTACGAATGCCTCCCCGTACCAAGTTTGAGAGAGGAAAGGACGGAGATAATTCAATCTGTGTGCTGTACAAATCAGTCCATTTTAAACTGGCAAACTGACAATTTTTAAAGTGGCAATGTGAAAAAAGGAATGGAATAATGGTACCTAATATATTTAGTTGTATTTTGAAACTCGTAAAGTAGCAATGATAATATAATAGAAGTAATTGTTTTATTTCTATTTTATTCCAACAGGTGCGTACTTTTTTTTCAGTCGTGCCGTAAGTAAGACAGAGATGTACATATTTCGTTTCAAACTTTCTTTGGAATGTATTTGTTATGTATTTGGCTTGATTGTAAAAATGAATGGAGTAAAGAGACCACTAAATATTTCTACCGTATCTTCTCAATCAATCTTCATCAATTATTTAAACATCGCACCCTTTTTTTATTTGTCGTTAATAAGGAAAAATATTCCTAAAATATTTATTATTAAGAATAGTATTATCCGTTGAATTTTGAAGAAGATAGAGTTGATAAAAGAAGTTTTAACATTCAAAAGATTTAAACAAACATAAAAAGACTTAAAAAATTGAAAAAGTCAATTAAAAAAGATATCAATTGCCAAGATAACATAAATGCAGTCAAAATTATTTTCCTATTTATCCATTGAATTGTCGTTCTTTTTACTTTATTACGTCAGTAAATAATCTTGAAAAACACAGTACCAAAATGCTGCTATTTTAATGCCCAATATGTTGTTATAATACATAAAACCATATATATTATATATCAATCTATGGCATAAATTCGGTACATTATTTTCAAGGTCGCGGCTAAGACGGCAAAGCCAGAACGTTAAAAATTACTAGAATTAAACTAGTAGGTCTGAAAATCAACTTAGGTCAAATCAGTCAAATTGAAAATAGCGACTGAAAGTAGTTGACCGAAACAGTCGATTGTAAAACTAGTCAAATCAGTCAATCAGTTAAATAAAAAGTGGGGAATTACTAAACAGTTTATAGTCGTTTTCAGTCAGTAGTTTCCAACGCTACTTTTTATCTATTATAAAACAGAGCCCCCTATCTAGACCATTCACTCATTATACCACTCAATTCACAGTCCTTAGGCAGTGTCGTCAGTCACGCGGAATAACATCAAAACGGAAATAAATAATAAAAATAAATAATAGTAAAATAATAAAATAAATAATCACCCACTTAAAATAATTTCTTCTTGCAAAACACCTTCGCCTATCGCCATCCCCGCAAAACGCCTATCAATTTCCCTATCATACGTAATTTTCAATGCCAATGGAATACGGAAAGAAACTTGATACGAATGATCTATAGTATTTTAATTCTTCATATGTTCATATCAATTTACTCAAAGAAATCATAAACCGTTATTATTGCTTATTTTTGAATTCTGATTTAAAGTCTCTTTTTGTGAAACTTAAAAGGAATTACGAATGTTTAACGGTAATAGGTATAATTAATACAAAGATAATAATTTTTATGAGATCAAAGAGTTGGAATGAAAAAGTGGAACTAAAATTGCAAAGCCTCATAGTTATTTATAAATAACTACCCTCTTTTTCAAGACCTGACAGTTACAGACGATACAGTTTTAGAAGAACACAATGAAGACCCTGCTCTTGTGCAAATGCGACTTATTGGTGATGGAGGTAAGTAAAATATAATTTAAGAAAACCTCATTAGTGAAGATTAGAAAAGACAACCACTTATAATACTTTTTTCCAGTTGTGGAATCCATTATGCGAGGTGAAAACGTTGGTATAACACCACGAAGATCCAGATCTTCAGCATTGCTTAATCAACAGAACCACAGTCATACCCTGCCGGTAAGTAATATATGCATCATATGTTTTCACAGTTTTCTGAAGCATAAAGTTTACCAATAATTAGAGCCTAGTGCCTGCTCTAGAGTGCGATAGTTCTAGTACTTGGAATCTGTGGTGTGTGGAAGAATGTTCTGTTTGGAAAACCAAAAGCTGCCCCTTTTGAACACTTATTTTGTCATTCCCTCTATAGGGCATTACTGTAAGCTCTTTCAAATCCGATGATTATGGGAAATTCTACATGTTTCTTTTCAAAGTTGCGTCTGAAATGACGTCATTAGTTTTAGATTCGATAATGAGCAAAAATATGAGGACCAAATTTAGAGAGGCAAATTACAATGTCCTGTACATGTCTGTTGAATGAAACATGAACGAATTCCTCATATACTCGTGTGGCGAAATCATAATTTTGGGAATAATTCCGAAAAAAACTCGAATCATAACTCATTGTTCGAGGCCAGAACAGTTACGATAGATCGTCAACTGTGGCGATATTTATTGAAGAATATTCGAGGTTCTGGAGCACCAACGGCAACTTATTGGTTGTGAAGTACGAGTAAACAACTCCTCCTGATCCCAGGTTGTGAATGGACGATTGATTGATGACCAAAACTTACCTACGCCTAAAAAGTGCCTACGTTAATCGTGTTATTAAGCGTTATTTCTCAACAAAATATTTTGAACATCATGAATTATCACATTGAGTCTCTTTGAGTCTATAAAATTTAAAATGCACGTTCAACATCGCCTAGTTTCAATTTTTCAAAACCCTTTATATACTTTTAAATTCTTAGTTAAAAACTATAATTGATAAGCTGACTTATTTCTTTTTAATATATGGATATATTTTTATATTTGGTGGACATTTAATACAAATGATTCACAGTTTGTCTAAATAATTAAAACAATGTAAAACAATGTGCAGTTTGGAAAATAGGGTGATTTTCCCTTCTCCTTTGATGCTCAAGGAAAACAAAGACGTTTGTGATGGATCAACATAGTTCACTACTTTCACTTTTATTGTGGAATTTTTTAAAATAAATTTTATCATATTAATGAAAGACAAATGTTGTTTTGACACAAGACAAATTACGTGCTAATATATATGCAGACGTTGTCCTACTCAAACGTCATTGTTCATACCGACTGATATGTAATCAAGTTTATCAACGATCATCCCAGTTTGGATTGCACGGAAATCTAATGAACAGATCTGGACGACCGTATGTATCCTCAAAACTCATGGTGTGCTGATATAATATTGTATATGACAACCAGTATATGATAATGGAATAATATATGCGGTACCGATGTCAATATTAGTTGTTCCATCTACGTTACTAATGGTAGCACTAGGTAAATGTACGTAGTCCTCAGAATGAAGCTATGCTTGATTAAACTTAATGTATCGTAATTTCTCTCTGAAATTTTTGCACGCATATCAACAAAGTATTGATAAATAATTGACGTCATAGAGGATTGTTATTATCTTGATTGCCATGGATCATCAATCATGGCATTAACTTTCTTTTTAATTCCTGAACAATGCTCGATGATTTTATCTTCATATTAGATTAGAAAATTAAAACGGATATTTACTTATGTGGAGTATCTCTAATGATATCTAACTTAATTGAATTGAATCTATAATAATAAATTATTATATTCAATGAATTGAAAATATATTTAATAAATTGTATTAAAATAATAATAATAAATACCATATTTCACATACCTCCTATACCGATGCACTAAAACCTAAACCTGAACTCAAACGTGTGATTTCTCTGTGAGAGTTATGCGGACTGACTAGCATTTATATCAGTGGCCTTGATATCGAAACTGCGCACACTCGAAGAAGTCTAGTTTCCTAGCGCATATTCGACATTAAACTAGAGTTTGTTGACCACCGAGAAAAATATCGATATATCAAAATATGGAGACATTTTTTATATTGACAATATATATTGATATTTTTAATAAACTTTTGCAATTAGGTACATAAATATACTAAACCTTTAAAATTAAAACCCAAAATATTCTAAATCTTTAAAATTAAGTACCAATTTAAGAGGTTCGTTAAAAATAATTAAATGATTTTTTATTATGTTTGAGAAAATGTCCAAATATCGGCTTACCAAAATATCCATATATCAATATATCAGTTAAATAAATATCAGCCAAAAATATCAATATTGTTTGAAATTTGATATTGTTTTCGGCGACCGTGTATTAGACAACGGGGTAAGAATCGACATATAATATAAAATTCTATATATATTGGAAGTGAACATTTTCTATTTCTCTTTGGAAAGCGATAAATAGTTTGTGAATTATAACATTTTGAGTGAAGCAGCTTTTGTTATTGTGAAAAAATGGACAAAAAGGAATTTCGCGTGTTGATAAAATATTGCTTCTTGAAGGGAAAAAATACAGTTGAATCAAAAACTTGGCTTGATTTTTTTATAACATCTTTATTAGATACGCTTAGTACAATCTGAATTTACAATTAATTTATTACTACCTTTCCTATGTACTTGGATTAATTAACAAGCAAGACGAGTGCGAGAAAATACATCAGTATGCATTCCTCAATTATAAAATTGTAATTATTTATTAATTATTAACTTATATAGTTTAGCTATAGTTTACACTAATAGTACTCACTAAATGTTCACACAAGTTCTTATGGTTTTGTTCGTTTCAATCTCCTGACATCCTGCGCGCTGTCCAGCAGTTATATTGCTTCCACGTTAGTATGATTTAGTAATCTTCTTTCGTGTCTCAAGGCGAAATCGTGCACAACTTCACAATTCCATTTGATTTCCAAGCCATCGTGCAGTTCTTAATTGGTTACATACCGATAGGTATTGGTAATCAATAGAAGAACCTTGTTTTGACAGCGCTGTATTACTAACTGATTTGAATTTTTAGTGCAACCCTATAGGTCCAAATTGGCTTAGATAATTGTATTATATATGAACCTCTTTGATTTTAGATCAAGTTGAGAGTATCTTCCGACTAACCAGTATAGTTGTTTTATTTTGGTTCTAATGTGTTTTGCTTTTTGTGATGCTTCCAATTTAATCTATCGTCAAGATGGGTTCCAAGGTATTTTGCTGATTCTGCTTGAGGAATCATGCATCCATTGAGTGATACAATTAAGTTTTAATTATTTGGCCTTAATGCAAAACTAACGTGGACAGATTTGGAGCTATTAAGTTGAATTTTCCAATCTTTCGTCCATTTGTAGATTTTGTTGACTGCCCCTTGCACTTTTTCTATTGCCCTAGGCAGAGATATATCTTTTGCCATAATAACTGTGTCATCAGCAAAGGTTCCACGAAGTGTTTCTTTTGTTGTTGGAATGTTAGCAGTGTAGAGCAGATACAGGAGAGGTCCTAAGACACTACCTTGTAGAATTCCAGCCGAGATATTTTTAAATGTGGAGAACGCCATTCCGTGCGATACTCTAAATTTTCTTCCGAATAAATATGACTCCAGCAATTGACAATAGTTACGCGGTAACAATTTGCTCATCTTACCAATTAATCCCAAATGGCAAACACGATCAAAAGCTTGTGAGACATCCACGAATATTGCAGGGCAGTATTTCTTTTCTTCAAACGCTCTTTCAATAGCCGCAGTTACTCTGTGCACTTGATCGATTGCTAAATGGTGATTTCGAAAACCAAACTATAAATCTGGTATTGATACCAAATGTTTAACACGTTTATATATCAGTTTCTCAAATAGCTTTGATATTGCAGGTAGTAGCGAAATAGGCCTGTAAGATTCGAATTGTTCTGCAGGTTTGTCAGGTTTTGTGCTGCTGCTTTTTAAAAAATATCGATAATTTTGGCAGACATTCTTTTGCCCAATATATTGATATATCGATATTATTTTAGCCGATATGTTTCGATTGATTGGGTTACATATTAGGACAGATCAGACAGCATTGTAAAGCCTTTTACGTAGATTAAAATTAAAGGAGAAATACTGTGTGATTCATGTTAAAATGATTGACGGGTATTAATGATTTTACTTGGCAGAAAACTTACCCGTGTTCAGTGAGTTTTTAATCTTGATGCCCCAGTTAGCAGTAAACTGATGCTTCCTTAATCTTCGGTGTACTATAGCTTATTATCACAATCAATTAAATGACGCGACAATTGGCCAGGTAAAGCTATATCATATATTACTGGTCTTTCTTGATTAAATTGATTAAATTTAATAAGGTCGTGCTTTAGGTCTCTGAAGAAATTAAAATCACAGAGGAGCTCGAAATTCATGTGTTTTGTAGCGGTAATAGTCAACGGTGAATATTTTTGTTGATATCTTATGGTCTCTATGAAACATTGTTCGGCGTACTCCAACTGGGAATTTGCTTACATCATTATTTGTGGAAAAATATTGTGGTAAGCAAAATTGCACAGGCACTCCCAATTCTTCTAACGTATACATTTCGCTGGCGCTTTGAGCAAAACCTAACTCCAGTTCAAGGAACATTGGGAAAAAATACAATCTCTCTACGTTGCTTGTACTATCTCCTAGTTTTAATGGCGGATATATTGACTGAAAAAAAAATAAATTGAATTAACAACAAATATAAAATGATATTAGATTGGTAAGTTGAACATGCTAAAATAAACGCTTACTATCTATATTTGCTAGTGAAATACTGAAAACGGGTCAAGACATTTAATATATTCAATACGGTTTTAACACATTCAACTTCCATTTGATCAAAGTGGCTTTGGTTTATACTATGTTATGAATATATTCAGCAATTACCTGGTTTTCCCAATAACCAAAACCTTTGTTTACCATCTCTTCGTTGACATTATAGGTGTTATCAACATCAGTGATGTCCGTTAGGAGCACTCCTGTACACTCTTCATCCCAGTTGACATAAACAATTTTCATTTTAATGTCTTTTCTGTTGACCATTTCTTTAAATGCAGTACAGGCTGATCTTGGCCAAATCCTATCTGAAATAGACGCAAATTTTATGTTTTATATTTTAAAGAGTTAATTTGGTTTTGCCTACTTCTTAATTTTGGCGCTATGTTATGTAATTGGCATCTAATAGCCTGCGCAGGTAAGTCAGCAAAATCGGTCTTTAAGAAGTATATTCCACTAAAGTGAACTTTACAAATTCTACCATAATCTATACAAAACACCTAAAAAATATTAGTCGTAAAATAGTAATGTTCTTTTCATACATTTAAAAAATGTTCCATCGAAGTAAGCGTGTCATATACACTTACCCTAGCTTCATTAGATTTGAGAATTACTTCTAGTATTCTGGCTCTATGATATTCACCACAAATTAGCGTCACGCAATTAAGACTTTCCTATAAAGTATTATCATAATATACACAATATACAAACATGGAATGGACCTTACCTGAATAACTGGAATGGGTACTGAATACTCTTTTTGTACCTCCTTTCGCCTATAGAAATTCTTCATATTATCTGTCAGGTTATTTAATTCGGAATTGTTTGACGTTATTATAATGAAACAGTATGTATTTTACCAGTAAATAACAATGTACAATTTTCCTACCTAATGACACCCAAAACTTCGATGGGTCATAAATTTCGACTACGACAATATCCATCTCATCTCCTTCTTCAGTATAAATTGGCAGAGACTGTCTGGGTAGTTCCGTAAATCGACAAATGTCATCAGGGATAAATGGTTCAAGAGTAGACCAGTCTAAATTTGGCAAAGCATCAGCTTCATTCTCCTGATCGCAATTGCTTTCAAAGTCATCTAGCATGTCTGCATCATCATAACCCCAATTAGAAATAGTATAGGTTTCCGAAAGGTTTTCCGGTATATCTTTTATATCATACAAGCGATAGCCTTCAATGCCAGATCGTATATAGATGAATATATGTGTCAAGTCCTTACACATATCTATTACTTCTTTGTAGCCATAGCCGTTAAAGGGTAGGTTTTCTTTAAACGTTTGCCTAGGAAAATAGTGTTGTGTTTTTAAGAAATAATTTTAAATTTTTTTATATACTTACTTATAGTAATGGGGTAGGTCACTGCAACATATACCTTCTTTAAAGTAACTTATTAAAATATGTAAATTGTCCTGCACATTCTTAGGTATATTTGATTCAGTATTGGTTTGTTTAGTATTGGAAGAGTTGACAGGTTGATTCTAAAATGATTTCTAATTACAAAAATCATACAAATAATTTCTAACTAAATTGGCCAATTTATCACAATGGATGCTCGGAAAATACATACCCATTATAAGTTTTCTTTTTAATTTCATTACACTCTTGTATCCGTATTATTTTTTGAGCTAGTTCTGGTACAATATTAGGAAATACCAGCGCTGATGGACCAGTGCCTTGAACTTGACAAACGTCAGGTATAGTTCTTAGATATTCCTCTGTTGACTTTGATTTGAATTTATTATAAGGTAATTCATACCCTACGAGTTCCTTGAAGTCGCGTTCTAGATCATCTGCCCCCAGTACAAAATTTGAGGATATTAATAAACTCCTAATAATACTTTTCATTTCCAGTTTAGTCATCTCGCTCTAAAAACAAGTCATATTAATAGAAGTTATTATAACTGTGTCAGTTTATAAATATCTACTTACCATTTTAATAATTATAAAATATATATTAATATGTTAATATATATTATAAATTAATAAATATAAAATTTTTAATATTTTTTGTATAGTTTTATAAGACTGTTAAAAACTGTCGAAATACGACCTGAATGAAAACTAAAAGAATTTTAGTTTATGTACTAATACGGTTGCATAGCCCGCCCCAAATTTTTTTTAACCAGTCAGGATTGGTTGTTAGTTGAAAGATGTAGTAAAACCATTTAAAATCCATTAGTTCCTCTTTCTAAGAAAAAAAATATCAGCAATAAAACGGTTTATTTTTATGGTATCCTACTAATATCTGCATAGTATACTTAGTGTTGTGTATTCCATATTGTTTTCCTTCTTCGAAGATTATTGAATGGAATTACTTAATTTTTAAAAAAATGTGAATTAAAAATAAATGGTGATACATTTTACTAAAGAAAAACAAGTAATTTTCTTAGGATGCATTTTTAGGAATAGAAAAAGAACTTAAAAAATATGGTGCTTTCTCTTTGATATAATTTCAACTCTTCTGGTTACTTAAAATTAAAAAAGAAAATATATGTTTAGGGAAATAGTATATATTTTATCGAGCAAGAGTGATTCGGCCCTTGTTTAAAAAAAAAACGGTGCGATTATTTCAAATTGTGAGATGTCATTAATTAAGTATTCAGAATTAAAAGTTTTATTTAAGATAACATTAATAGAATTTAACAAATGCCTCCAAATGAATATCTGGATATGGATATAATTGATGCTATTTGTAGTCCGGCTAAATTCTATGGCAAGTAACGAGGAAAGTATATGAACATTACATTTGCCAAGATAACATATATAATATGCAAACTTATGTTAATATCATGGCTATTATGTGATGATTTGATAAAAAGGGGTCATTATGAAATACATTAAAATATTGTTATCTTGCTAGCGACGTCTGTTTGGTCAGCTAGTAATACATTAATATATTAATATAATAATACATCGTCCGGTTGTCAAACGTACGCAAAATTATTCAAAATATTACAATTACAGCTTATAAACTGGAAAACGTTGTTTTAAGGCTTTGTTTTAATAAATTTTAAATGGCCCAGGTTTTTATTAAAAACATTTTTTAGTGTGTTGCAGCTGCACTGAATATTAACAATCACGGTGTCTGAAATAACAAAGAAAAAAAACAATATAACCTTATATTCTCCAAAAAGAAAGCATATTTATGCGAAAGTGGTGATGAATCAAGATCAGCTTGATGTTAGCTGTACCAGAGTTCAAATATACGAAATGTATAAAATCAGTAAGCAGTTTTTTCAATCGAAACATAATTTAATAAAATTATTTCAGAGAGAATTGTTACTATATCAATTTGCATATTTAGATGAGACGTGGATATATCAGGATGGTACATTGGGTCAGTCATAGCAAGATGACAATAGAGATAGCGTAAAGGCAATAACAGCTATCGATTAGGTTATGTCAGTCATAACATTTATTAATAATTCATTGCAGATATTACTATATGTCATGAAGACTTACTTCGTGCTGGAAACAGGAATATAAATGAAATCTTTTTATTGCTGGTGCAGAATTATTATTTTCCAGTCCAAGGGTGACTATCATGGAGAAATGAACCATAACTTGTTTTTACAGTGCTTTAAAAATCAGCTTTTAAAGAACTTGGTGGAACCATCAGTTATTGTTATGAACAATTCACCATATTATAGTACACTAGTGGAGAAGATGCCGACAATAGAATCAAGAAAGATTAGCAAAGTCTTATTATGTGGAAGGAAGCATTGTAGACCGTAAAACTTTCGGTTTTGATGAACTCGATAAGATATACACAGGAAGTAAATGATAAATGGTGAAATCGTGAACATGTTTTGGATAGATTGGAAATTAACAGTTCAGTGATTTACCTGGACAGTTACTGGGATAGTGAAAGTGACTAATAAACTTTCAGGATAATTGATAATGATGTGCAATGCTGGAAATTCCCGAGACAGAATGATGAGTGTGGAAACAACTAAAGGTATGCACATAATTAATAGATTATTACTGTAAACATGGTGTTGTAGGGCGTGATAGATTTGTGTGCACATATATGATTGTAATTGTTCAGAATTAAACATGAGCATTAAGTTGTAATGTATGAGAAGAGAATGAATACTAACTGTTTTGTAGATATGTTAAATACATGAGGCAAAATTCAGTGATTAGTTTTATCAAGAATGGCGTATACAGGTGGTAGCAGAATGAATATAAAATTCAGTGATATCAAGATGCCTTGACATGTAAACACACCATCCAAGGAAATAAGAACTAAACGAAAAAAGATAAATATGCTCTGGAATTAAAGTGAAATACATTACTTTGATATATTGTTTTTAATTAGGTAAATTAGGCTTCCAGGGGATACCACTACATAAAAAAGACGCGCCTTAAACTCTACCTCATAGGTGGTTTAGAAAATAGTTCAATGTATATTTAATAAAACAACTCTAACAATTCCCTTTAAGTCCTTCGATAATATTTGCATTAGATGTACTATTTTAAATAAAATTTAAATAAACTAAATATTTTTTACTTCAAAAAGCAGGAGGTTTTATTTTCTGTATTTTTTGTAATATATATTCTCCGTTAATTATAGACCGACTTTCCAAATCATATGGAAAGGCGTAAAAATACCGCAGACAACTACTTCTATAGAGTAATGGGTTGAGCGTTCAGTTCACATGCGGATGTCGCGGGTTCGATTCCCGACGGAAGCAACTACTTTTTATTGTTCTATTTTGGTTAGAACATTTATCAAATCACATAGATTAGGTAGCGGACACGGAATACTTCAATTCCTTATTTTCAATCATTGTTTTTTTATTTCTATTCTTGCTCATACGGGCTGCACCTTTATATGACCTATCCATTCTAATACTAATAAAATAACTGCGTAGTTTATTGAGTAATTATATAATACTAAAAAAATAGTGTAGTAGATTGGTTAAATTACGTTTCGTTCATTTTTATTTAGTTATTTTAACGATTATTATGTACGTATTTTATTTTTCAACGTTTTTCTTTTCTGTTAAAAATATAAGTTTGATTACTTTTTAATTTTTAGTTAGTTTCATATTTATTTTTTGAAGTAGGTTAATTTTTTTTGTTGAAAATATTTTATTGTTTATATAAACCATACTCTAGTATTTCAGCATTATCTAAAATATAGAAAATAATAAGTGAATACGGTTGAAAGTTTTTGTTTAGTTCACTTGGGCATATTTTTGGATTAAATTGCTAGTACACAAGATGAAATATATTCTACGAACATGTTCAGTTTTAATATGACCGTGAAAATACTAATGCAGGGTTCTCCAACTGCTGCGATAGTCGCGGGTTCGAATCCTGCAGGATATGAATATATTTTATGTTTGTGATTGTAAATGCCGCTAGGCACCAGCGTAAAATCCGACAAGGAATAATCATCCCAGTCAGGACGCGCTGATTTCCTACTTTTGAGTCTGTATCTTATTTTTTAATTACATTATTTGTTTTTGGCTAGAAAATATAATAATTACGTTACAAAATTATTTAAAAATTTTGAAAATTAACTTTATTCATTAATGTTTTATTTTATTGAAATGGAAGCAATAGAATTGTTTATATGTAGGTATAACCGTCATAAAAATAGTAAGTAACTCTTGTATAACTGTAATTCGTTATATTATATTATTAAACAGACTCCAATAATTTTAACCCCAAAGGTAAAGACTCAAATAAATACAATTTTGTAAGGCTATAAAACTTTTCATTTTTATTTGTGAGAACGCTATAATATTAACACAGCATTGGAATAAGAAATTGCTTTTAAATTTTCTGGATAAACATACAATTATATAACACAATTACATTATTATTTTATTAGTATTATTCGCAACCGGAATCTCTTATCATTGCAAAATAGCCTTTTGAATATTGTTTCTGCTTTCATGGCAGCTAATTAGAAAGCAGGTTTTATGAATTTGTTGACAGGTACGTTTGAGCTGGCGGCGCTATATGCCTGATCGATTTTAGCGTCAGTATTATTCAAATCAAACACGAAAAGTGTTGAAAAACATTTTAAACGGTGAAATTATTATTATAGTTGAAGTATCTATATATAATAACTTAAAAACACCTAACAGAAAACTGTTATTTTATCTAGAAAAATGTCAAAACTATCAAATTTTATAGTTTGTTTAGGTTGTTTAACAATAGGCTAGATGACTGTAACAAAGATTCACCAGAATATTTAATTATAATTATAATTTTCATTTAATAAGATTTCATTATAAATGAAAACACAATATTTTAAAATCCGCCATATTATATAAAATAACAATCAGAAACGCTACGAAGCATTGACGTTACTTGTCGTTTTCTAGCCATCACTTTTGTATTTGGAACATTTTATCGCGCTTCTATTTAATTTGGATTATTTATATAATATTTCGCAGTTCAAAGATAGGTTTTGTGATACCAACAAAAATAGATGATAAACGAAATAATTGAACTGGAATCTATCAAGGCAAATAACCTAAATTTGCATTCTGCGATGATAACTAACTGAAGTAATAATTCAAAAACAACTAGAACTTTCATAGAATATAAATGAATAAGTATTTCAGACACGCTGACGAGTATAAAACACAATATTGAAGAATAACAAGTAAAATTGACAATAGTAGATCACTTATAATTATAGCACAAAACTAATTAACAGCAGGTTATAACTCTAAAACTTACCCAATAATACCACAATTGCTAGTTGGGACTCAATGCTAAACTCAAATGCTATATCGCTAAAACAAATATTATATCGCTGACAAACTTACTGAAAAATTTAATAATATTAATTATAATTTAATATTAATAAGATATATATTGTAAACGTATTTGTTGTAAATCACCTTGTAATATATTTTTTAAAATGAAATGCACATATTTTTATTTTGAAGTTTATTTTAATAACAGCATAGCCTAACAGTTGTAATGTTTCCGCAAGTACCTTACACAAATCTGTATCTATATGTGTGGATATTCTTTATCCTATTTTCCTATACATTCTCATTCTACAGTTTAATTTCATTTACTTTACTTGATTCTAATTACTAAATTTCAGTTTATACATTGTCTGTAAATATTTTTTCAAATACTTGAAACTCCTGTTTGTCGCAAGTCACATATTCAAGCTGGTGAAAACTTGTTAACACCATATAGTTCAATCAAATACATATTAGTTACCCTGAACCTAGTGAAGTACAGTCCATCGAACTATTTATTATTACAAGAAATCAGATATTTGATGTTGGCTTTTTGTAATATAGCCAAGGTAGGATTTGATTAAACCATGATGACTTTCGTTTGAATCCCATTTTCTTCTGGCTGGTTGGCACTTGAATCTTATAGAATTACGTACTGACTTCATGCATATATGTAAGAATAAGAATAATCACATTATATTAAATATTAGTTGGTAGTGTACTTGCTAGTGGTAACTGAAGAAAGAATAAAATTATTAGATATCCATAAACACAAGAAATAAAACAAACAAGGCCTAATATCAAATGTTATTAACAGTTTTATTTATCTCAATATTATGCTAGTTATACTTCAAACAGAATTAATGTACTTAATATAGTAATAGAATAAATAGTAAATAGTAATAAGCAATAAGAAAGTAAGATATGAGGGCTACTGTTTTATTGCTAAGGTAATAAAATCTTCTAATTGGGCTCAGTGGTGTTTGTTATTTGCTTTTAATTTAGATATGTTTTAAAATGCCTCTTTAGTAAACTTTTTTTGAATTATTTATTTATTTATTTACTAAATTCAGTAGATTTAGATATGTAAATTAGAGATAAAAACTAAATGAATTATAAGAGGTGTGAATATTAATTTAGTTTTTGTTCGTAGTATTAGATAAGCCAAGAAATGTGAACGTATAAAATAGCTTTATAGTTTATAATTTAACATAAAAATAAAAAAAGAAATTATCTGTATAATATAGGAATAAAATTTCAATTCTTAAAGTATATATTAGCAATGCTTAACAATAATGCATAACGTCATCCAGCGATTTAATTTCATTTTTAAATTTATATAACTTTCTAACGTGATTTCTTAAAATTTAATTTAATTATTAATTTATTAATTCGTTAAAATTAAAAATAATATTATTTATATTTTATATGAAATAATATACTTTTAGAAAAATAGACTGGTTAAGCTGCTTTGTTTGTAACATCCTTACGAACAAAAAATGCTTGAGGAGTCCGAAAGAACAAGTCGTCCGAACACAAACGAACTATTGGCTTCAAAAATCAAAAATCCAAAAATCCAACAGTTTCAGTGCCCTGACAGAAGGGACACAAGAAAACCAGAACAACAAAGAAAACCAACTAAAAACAATTCCCAGAACAACCCCAGTAACAATGTATAAGGTAGGTGTTGCTAAACATCTGCATGACTTGCTCAAGACAATATGTAAAAATTACCCAATAAAAGCAATCGCATCTGAAATAAAGAAGATTCAAATGTTTGACCCTGAATACTTCAAAATGTTAATAAGAGAATTGGATAATAGAAATACGCAATACAATAATTTTTGACCAAAGCCCGAAAAAAACATTTAAATTCGTCATTAAAGGACTACATCACGCCACAGATTCAAACACAATTAAAACAGCTCTAGTTGAACAAGGCCGCGAAGTTGTAAACATACACAATATTAAACATCATTCAACAAAGGAGCCACTGCCAATGATTTATTTTAATTTGAAGCCAAAAGAAAATAATAAACATGTTGACGATATTAAGTATTTGGACCACAATGTCATTAAATGTGGACCATCATACACAAAAAAAAATCATCCCACAATGCCCCAGATGACAAGTATATGGGCATAACAAAACATACTGTCGCAAGTTGTATAGATGAGTGAAATGCGCAAGAAAGCATTCGACAAATGATTGGACGTACAAAATACAAAACGATGAAGTAAAATGCGTCAACTTTAAAGGAGACCATCCTGTAAATTATAGGGGATGCCTAGTCAACAAAAATTTTAAAAAATCCAGTACTCAGAGAAAAAAGAAGCCACCAAGACAGTCTATACCATTTAACTTGACTGAAACACCAATACAACATCCTCATATATAAAACGCATACGTAATAAACAACAGTCAGTCTCAAACTATTACGCAGATAACGCCAATCACCATTGAGCCTGTAAGTACTATTAGTAAATTAGAGGAAATGATGAGTAAACTTATGGAGCAAATGAGTACAATGATGAATTTACTCACCGTCGTCGTTACCAAGCTAGCCTAATGATTGAGAGCCATTACAGCAAATACAAAATAGCCATCTGTAATGCTAATGGACAACATGCCAGGGAGCTTAAAATAATCTTATCTGAACAAAATATTTATATCATGATGGTATCCGAACCATATTTCACGGATAGAAATAATTTACGGACTCCCAAATATGAGCTATATCACATAAAACACACAGATGATAAAGCACATGGAGGATCACCTCTAATTATTCGTGAAAACATAAAACACTCTGAAAGAGAGAAATTCAGCGAGGAGTGTATCGATTGTCCACCTAAACACAACAACAAGGCAGAACAGTATCACGGTTTCTTTAATACGCTGGGTAATAGATTCATTGCCAGAGGAGACTACAATGCAGAAACATGCAAAGCTGAATCATGCTTCGATCTCTCATATGATCACTCACCAGTTATTATAGCAGTGAACTCAAATATTCTCAACAAGGCAAAACCACCTTCTTTGCATAACACCAAAACTAACCATTATTTAGTGAGAAATTATACAGTTTAATATCTCTAAATGTACCTCTCAAAACAGAAAGAGATACAGAAATAGCACCGAAAAATATAACAAAAACTATACAAGAGGCCGCATGGTACGCAACACCTAATAGCGCGGATTGTCAAAAGTTTAATTATATTCGTCTACAATTAAACAAAAAATTGCCGAATAGAGAAAACTTCTAAAAGTCTGGCAACAAATCAGAATATTACAAAACAAGAGAAAATTCAGCCAGGCGACAAAAGGGCTGAAAGAGCTAATAAATAAGGAACAAAATCAAGGAATTCCAAACTATTTAGAAAACATAACGCCAACTGATGCTACGGAATATTCTCTCTTTAAAGCAATAAAAGATTAAAAAACCTTAACAACATAATCGACCCACTAAAATTGACAACAATACCTGGGCTAAGAATGATAAAGATAAAGCGGAGGTTTTCTCCATACACTTATAAACAGTATTTAATCCGTACCCTTCTGAAATATCCGCAACACAAGAAAATAAAATAGCTGACTTTCTTAACACTCCATTTCAAATGGATCTGCCACATGAGAAATTTACTGTTAAGGAAGTAAAACATTACTTAAAGAAATCAATGCTAAAAAGCTCATGGTGTTGACCTAATTACTGGAAGAATATTAAAAAATCTTTCAGAAAAGTGCATCAAATTAATAACATATCTAATCTTCATATTTAATGCCTTGCTAAGACTTGGAAAGTGGCTCAAATCATTATGATTCTAAAACCTGGGAAAAAATCATAAGACGCTTCCTCTTATCGTCCTATAAGCCTGTTACCTGTGATCTCTAAACTATTCGAAAAACTATGCATTAAGAGACTCAAAATAACCGTAGAGCTCTAGGCACTTTTTTAATATAGGCCAATATTGTATCATTATTAGAATCCTTCTCCATGAATAAAACTGGAGGAACATGTAAAAACAGACAAGCAGACATACTTCACGACTAAAAAATTTAAATATTTGTTAAATCTGTTCATTGTTTTGAATTCTGTACAATTAGTTTTATTTAATTTTATACCTTCTGATACCTATTAGTAAACACGCAACATAAAATAATTAACATATGAACAAATAATAAAACATTAGACCACTTTTATTATTAGAACTATATCCTTAGCGATATACTGCTCTGGACTGTAGCGTTCTAAATGCCGACTATGTGGCGATAAAAAATGAATGAGCGAGGAATACACAATCATACCCGAAGTGTAATTTTGGTTATACCCGGGCGGACAGGGTTTGCAGATTAACGATTACTCAAAACGTCGCAATATTGCTACATCAACTTTAAGTTCTAGTTCATTTTGGCTTTGAAATATAATAAAATTATATTCTATATAAAATAAGGAAATAAATATAATTCATTTTAACGTTACCGTATATCTAATGTATGTATTATCGAATTTCTTAAATTGCAATTTCTTCGTTTCGTACGACATGAGAAGGGGAAAGGGATATCACAGGTACCTAAATATCGATTGGCTTGGCATTCCGCTATTGCTATTTCTATGAGGACTATAAACTATGTCCCTATAGCTATTTCATATGCCACATAGCTAGGTTACACAGAATTTTTTTTTATTCAGTATACTAATGACTTGCACAACGGCCACGCTATTGGTGGGTATCCGGGTACACGGTAATTGAACGAATGGTGAAAGTTAGGTCAGTGACTGGACGGTTAACTGTTATTCCAAAGTTTGCCTTTTTCCATCAACTTTTGTTGTCTTAACACTATTTTTATTATCATTATCGTCTTCCCACAAGTGACTATTGGGTTTATTGGTACCGTTCTGAAATATCCATGTCTCATCTATTTAGTATTTACACAAATTAAAATAATAAGCCTTTCTCAACTTTATTATATATCACTATTTCTTTAAATCAGACAACAAAAGAAGAGAATATCAAACATTTAATTTTGAGTGTGAGTTGATTATTTTCTGTATATACTGAACAACTTAATAATACTAAACATTATTTACTAAACGTTTTCATACTTTTTAAAACCATTGAATTTAACAGTTATGTTGTTTTTGTTTATAACCGTGTGATATCGTTACGTAACGTTAGTTACCAATAGGTACCGCAATTAAAAATAGATGGAAACTTCAAATGTATACGAGAATCGCATATTTAATAGTATAAGATAAAATTTTAGCATGTTCTATAACCCACATCATAAATAATCTGTATTTGTTTTAAAATTGAAATTCTGGTATATTAAATAAGCACCATTGATATAATTGGAGATTTTTTTGATTGTTATAGATACATATATATACATACATATATATATATATATATATATATATATATATATATATATATATATATATATATATATATATATATATATATCTTATATATAAAAATGAATCGCAAAATGTGTTGGTAAGCGCATAACTCAACAACATCTGGACCAATTTGGCCAAATCTTTTTTTAAAATGTTCGTTGAAGTTCAAGAATGGTTTTTACGGCGATAAAAATTAGAATTATTGCTGGAAAAACCCTACAAATAGCCCTTTTCTTTTTCCCATACAAATGATTTGTAACTAAAACGTAGTCAATTTGAGCTTTATTGCTATGGTATAAAGTTCATATTAAATTACAAGCACTCACTGTTGTCTAAGCAATGTAAGTGTGTTCCTAATGTCAAAGATCATATCTATCAAAACAATGTGCGTGTGTGCGTTGGAGCACAGAATACATAGTTGGAGGAGTTTAATGTCGCGTTCCGAAACTCGCGTTTCTTTTGTATTAGTTTCGGCACGCGAGATAAAATGCATCAGTTTCCACGTCATTACATCAGTCAAACAAAAATCGCGTTACCAACAGTGTTTTATTATTTTTAATATCCCAATTTTAAATAAATAAAACAATTCGTACGGCTTAAAAGGATTTGAGTTCAAGTCATATCAAATTTAAAAAAAAAAGTTGTCTGTTACAGATGACTTTTGACAGATGACAGATGAATTGTCAACTGATACACGAAACAAATTCGTATATCGTGTTTTGTGCAGAGTGTTTAGTTAGTTAGTGTTTGTTTAGTTCGTGATTAGTGAAAAAATAATTTATATTTGATATGCCTCCTATAAGACGAAGCAATTTAGGTAGAAGAACCAGAAATGCTATAAACCAAGCTAATTACCGATCTAATCGTACTGCACAAGAACGTGACGACGGAAATGAACGTGAAAGAATTCGGATATCACAAACGCGTGAAGCGCGAGCGCGACATTCAACTAATAATCACGCAAGTTTGAATCGAGCTGCTTTCAGTTACGATGTGTCAATTGACTACAGTAACTACCAATGTGTTGTTATTGGTTCTATGAACTTGGTTTGCTCACACTGTAAGGCATTAAAATACAAAAACGAAGCCAATGGATTGTGTTGCGCAAATGGTAAAGTGAAATTGATACCATTGGATCCACCACCAGAACCATTGTACTCATTGGTTTCAGGAATAGGAACAGATTCTATACACTTTTTGACACATATCCAACAATATAACAATTGCTTTCAAATGACTTCATTTGGGGCAACAAATGCAGTTCGGGAAAATTTTATGCCAACTTTCAAGGTATGTATTATAGCAGTTACTCATAATTATTTTAGCGAACGAAATTTTCTGTCACCAAAGTTAAGATGTGTTACTAATCTTCAATTTCTTAATCATTACGAAATATATCACTTAGTCATCATATTATATGGTGATTCAGTTTCAGTGACACTTTTATTATATTTTATATTTGATAGATATTAGTTAAAACTAAATATATACTTTTTAAGATCAAATATTATTTAAGTTTGATCACTGACAATCCATTAATTTATACCACACCATAATATTTTTTTTTATTTACAGATACAAGGGCAAATATATCACAGAGCAGGTTCACTGTTACCAGTGTCAGATAGCGACAACAAATTCCTGCAAATTTATTTTATGGGCAATTCACCACAAGAAATTGATCTGCGTTGTGCACATAACAATTTAGTAAAGAGGTCTATTGTAGAACAATTACAAACTTTATTTCATCAACACAATCAATTGATTATATTGTTTAAAACTGCCCTGGATCTGATGCCATCCGATAATCACAAAATTGAAATCAGAGCTGATAAAACACCTGCAGGTCAACATACAAGACGTTTTAATGCATTAACTATTGATGAAGTTGCTATCGTTGTAGTTGGAGAAAATTTGGAATCCCGTGATATTGTTTTACATCGTCGGAATGATCAATTACAACGTATAAAGGAAACACACCGCTCATATGATGCACTGCAATATCCCATTATATTTTGGCAAGGTGAAGATGGCTACGATTTATCAATAAAAATGATAAATCCTATTACAGGTAACTAAAATATTAGTTTAGCTATGACGATAATATCTCAGTCACTATATTATGTATTTGAATGTTATTAAAACAAAATCTGTTTACAGGTTCTGAAACCAACAAAAAAGTCAGTTCAATGAACTATTATTCATACCGCCTAATGATTCGGGAAAATGAAGATAATCACATATTGAAATGTCGGCGATTATATCACAAATATGTTGTTGACATGTATGTTAAAATTGAAACGGAGAGATAAACATTCATCAGGTTGAATCAAACCAAACTCCGATCTGAAGAGTATATTCACCTTCGAGATGCGATTAATACTGATGGAAATGCACAGAATATCGGTCGGATGACTATTCTTCCAGCAACATACATCGGAAGCCCTCGGCATATGCACGAATATGCTCAAGATGCCATGTCGTATGTTCGTCATTATGGTACAGCAGATTTGTTCATCACATTTACATGCAATCCGCAATGGATAGAAATTAAGCAGGAGTTATTCCTTGGGCAATCACCCATTGATCGTCATGATATTACAGCCGGAGTTTTTAGACAAAAGTTGAAATCTTTAATGAATTTCTTCGTAAAACATAATGTGTTTGGTGGGACACGCTGCTGGATGTATTCTGTGGAGTGGCAGAAACGAGGATTGCCACATGCACACATTTTGATTTGGTTGGTTGAAAAGATAAGGCCAAATGAAGTTGATGCAGTGATATCAGCTGAAATCCCTAATGTACAAGTAGATCCTGGATTGCATGAGGTAGTTATCAAAAACATGATACATGGTCCCTGTGGAACTCTTAATCAAAATTCACCGTGTATGATGGATGGTAAATGTTCAAAACGATATCCACGGACATTAATATCGGAAACAATTACTGGTAATGACGGTTATCCATTGTATCGTCGCAGATCGACAGCAGACAATGGAAAATCAACAATTGTCAAATTAAATCAACATGATATTGAAATAGATAATCGTTGGATTGTTCCATATTCACCCATTTTATCAAAGACATTCAAAGCACACATCAACGTTGAATCTTGCCATTCAGTGAAATCGATTAAATACATTTGCAAATATGTAACCAAAGGGAGTGCTGTGATTGGAATTGGTGCAGAGAATTTTAATGATGAAGTTACCCAATACCAAATGGGCCGCTATGTCAGTAGTAATGAAGCAGTTTGGCGAATATTTTCTTTTCCTATTCATGAGAGACACCCTTCTGTTGTTCACTTAGCTGCGCATTTAGAAAATGGACAAAGAGTGTATTTTACAGCACAGAACGCAGTACAAAGAGCTGCTCAGCCACCATCTACTACATTAACCAGTTTTTTTGAGACATGCCAAAACGATGATTTCGCACAAACATTGCTATATTCTGAAATGCCAAAATTTTATACCAGGAATCAATCCTCAAGGAGATTTATACGACGGAAACAAGAAAAACCAGTTCCAGGATATACAGATGTATATTCCACCGATGCGATTGGCCGGATTTATTCAGTACATCCAAGCAATGATGAATGTTTTTATTTACGACTGCTATTAGTCAATGTACGTGGCCCAACATCATTCCAACAGTTACGAACTGTTGATGGTGAATTGTGTGGATCCTACAGAGAAGCCTGTCAACGTTTGCAATTGCTTGAAAATGACGCTCATTGGGATCAAACTCTCAATGATGCTTTAATATCATCACACGCTCATCAAATACGAACATTGTTTTCTATAATCATATCTACATGCTTCCCATCAAACCCAATTGATTTGTGGATGAAGTACAAAGATTATATGTGTGATGATATTTTGTATCAAATACGGAATAGAATGGGAAATCCAAATATACAAATCAGTGAAGAAATTTACAATGAAGCATTGATTTCAATTGAGGACATGTGCTTGATAATGTCAAACAAACTATTAATTCAATTAGGCCTGACCGCGCCCAATCGTCCAATGCATGACGCTTTTAACCAAGAGTTGCATCGAGAAAGACTGTATGATCTCAACGCTTTGAAAGAATTAATTCAAACAAATCTTCCACTATTAAATGAACAAGAGAAGTATGTATTTGAAACTCTTATGAAAGTAACAAATGATGAAACTGGAGGGATTTACTTCTTAGATGCACCTGGTGGTACAGGAAAAACTTTTTTGATTTCATTAATATTAGCAACAATTCGCTCATAAAATAAAATTGCACTTGCACTCGCTTCGTCGGGAATCGCAGCAACTTTGCTTGAAGGTGGTCGAACAGCCCATTCAGCACTAAAATTGCCATTAAATATGCAAAGCAATGAAACTCCAACCTGCAACGTTTCGAAGAACTCTGCAATGGCAAAGGTTTTGCAGCAATGTAAATTGATTGTTTGGGATGAATGCACGATGGCACATAAAAAATCTTTGGAGGCTTTAGACAGAACCATAAAATATCTACGTAGCAATAATAACCGATTTGGTGGTGCAATGATTTTATTAGCAGGAGATTTTCGTCAAACATTGCCAGTGATTCCACGATAAACGCCAGCTGATGAACTCAATGCATGTCTAAAGTCCTCCAATTTGTGGAAACATGTCAAAGTACTTCATTTAAGCAAGAATATGCGTGTCGAGTTGCAAAATGACCAATCTGGAAACATATTCTCTAAACAACTCATTGACATTGGTAATGGCAAATTTCCTATAGACATGATGACTGGCTGCATTAACTTTCCTCAAAGTTTTTGTCAGTTAACTCGATCAAAAGATGAACTTATTCAGAAGGTGTTTCCAGATGATTCTCAAAATTACAGAAACCATGATTGGTTGAGCGAACGAGCTATACTGGCTGCAAAAAACATAGATGTAAATGAATTAAATTTCAAAATTCAAGAACAAATTACAGGCGAATTGAGGATATATAAATCAGTTGATTCGGCTACTAATCAAGATTATGTAGTCAACTATCCACCGGAATTTTTAAACTCGCTGGATTTACCAGGATTGCCACCTCACAATCTTCAATTAAAGGTTGGATCGGTGGTTATAATGTTGCGAAATATCAACCAACCGCGTCTTTGCAACGGTACACGGTTAGCGATAAAAAAATTACTAAACAATGTGATAGAAGCAACTATACTCAAAGGAAAGTATAAAGGAGATGTTCTCATACCGCGCATCCCAATGATTCCGACTGATGTGCCATTTGAGTTTAAACGACTACAGTTTCCAGTGCGGCTTGCTTTTGCTATGACTATAAACAAGTCACAGCGGCAATCATTAAGTGTTTGTGGTATTAATCTAGAAAACCCATGTTTCTCACATGGTCAATTGTATGTTGCCTGTTCCCGTGTTGGAAAACCATCAGATTTGTTTATCTATGCGCCAGTTAATCAAACAAAAAACATCGTATACCACAAAGCACTACAATGATAATAATAATAATAATTATGATTCACATGATTAACAATAAAGCGATTACTTACTTTTCAATCCTTATATATGGTTTATTTAATTATTTTTTATTCACAACGCATAGGGCGTTGTGAATAAAAAGGTGGGGTGATGGTTCTGTTCAGGAGAATTTTTTAAAATACGTAGGCACAAAAACTGCCACATTACAAATCTTTTTGACAGGACGAAGTCTGCCGGGTCAGCTATATATATATATATATATATATATATATATATATATATATATATATATGTATATTTTTAAATATTTGACTAAATAAGTTTGATTATATTAAACTGCTTTATCAATTTATCTATCACTTATGATGTGCAGCATCCATACATACGGATCTTTACACATAAAGACTTCACTTTTATCATCGACACGATCTGTATATATATCCGATTTCTCTCAGTCACATTGTAATTAAAGTAATTAAATTCCAAGATCATGATATTTAACCTAATATTAGTTTGCTTTTGTTTTTCGGTCATTTTTGTGAGTATTTGAATCCAGAATGACTTATTCTAAAGTGAATTTAATTGAAATGATTTTAGGGACAGCAAGTTCTTACCCCAGATGGCCCCATTAAAGGCACCACCGGTTACACTACTAATAACGAGCCATATTCAGCATATTACTCGATACCATACGCCAAACCTAACCACCTATTGGATCCCTTCGATTTCAAGTAAAGTTTGCGTATCATCTTATGAGTCGTTTTGAACTAAAAAATACTTTATTATAGGCCCCTCGAGCTGTAAACCCGTGGGCGGAGGTGTTAGATGCCTCTGTAGATCAAAACCGGATCTGTTTTCAATTGTATTCAGATTATCCAGAAGAAACTGAAGATTGCTTGATATTAAACGTTTTTGTGCCGCAAGTATGTCGTAATTTTTGCTTTTTTTAACATTCGATATATTTTTAATAGTCGACACTTTCTTTGTTTTAGTTATAGATAAGTTGAGTATCACTTGTTTATTTACTTACCGATCATATTTCAATTGTTTATTAGCGTTATCGTATAAAGTGGCAAATTTACATTTTGTGTATTAAGAATGAGATTATAAAATCGAATTTTGTACGATGAATATTGATGTTGCAGAATATTAATACTACAAATCTACCTGTTATGGTTTTTATTCATGGAGGAGGCTTTATATCAGGATCTGGATTGACTAGCGGCCCCGAAGGATATTATGCACCGAATTTTTGGATGCAAAATGGCGTCATTCTGGTGACTGAATTATAGACTTGGCGTCTTTGGTACAGTACATTTTACAATTTATGATATTAAAAAACAATGGCATTATTAATTTCTAAGGCTTCTTTTCTACCGGTGATGATGTCATACCAGGTAACAATGGATTGAAGGATCAAGTTTTAGCTCTAAAATGGGTTAAGAGAAACATAGCTGCTTTTGGTAGTGATTATGATAAAGTTTTGATCTTTGGATAATCTGCCGGTAGTGCTTCAGTTGGTTCTCAGACCATCAGTTTGTGGTAAATAACTAAAATTATTTGATGGTTTGCATTATTCAGTTCGAAAATATTCAGGACTGTTCAGAACTCCCCTCTCTGTCCATAGACATATCAACGAAATCAAACTAGCATATCCTACAAAGCAGCCAGCTTCATTGATTCCCAGTTCGAAACATTCAGAGATTCCAGTAAGCTATTAGAGGTGTTGCAGAGCGTGGAAGAAAGAACTATTGATGCTGCAGGATTCAGTTTTGCAAATTGGGTATGAAGCTTAAATTATACAGTTTTTACTTATTTAATTTATTATAACAACACAAGTATATACGGCCCTGGACCTGAGCAACCAAAACTGATTAGAATGGTTTTAAAATCAGTAGCCCGGTTTCTTAAAATTGGTTCAAGTTATCGAAATATTTAATAAATTTATTATTTTACTGTTTCTGACAATTAACGGCCACTTATTAAATTAAAAAGTGTAAATAAGAAATGAACAGAGGTTGAAATGAGTCTTTTTACTGTACGGGATCTGCTTCACGTACTAGGGTTTAACAATAATCGCTTAACATGTCTTCTTTCTAAAATCTTTGGTATCGCCTTTCGATTTTTGCCATATCATGGTGTAGCCGCTCTCCTTACTTGTCGTTTGTTTCACTCAAGATTTGTGGAAAAAAAATCAGTACATTAATGCAGACGAAATGTAAGACATGAAAAAGTTGTAGACAACATTTTGTAATGATGCCCATGATGCTGCTTTGTAAACTTTACGTCACGTATTAATTTCTGAATGTTTGATCTGAGAGATATTCGTTCTTTATTTCTTGCATATGACGTGCGTTTTGGAAACAATTTGGTAAAATACAGTCCTTCGCGAGTGAGCGCTTGGACAAAGTTTTTAATAAGAATTTAATAAGTTTAACTTGAAGAGGGGGCAATAAAACATCCTATGGATTCACAAGTGGTACAGAGGACTGTTTCGTTGTCCTGATTCATGATTCATACGAATCGGCCACATCTTTCTCACTCTATGATGTTCAACTGCACCCCTGAACCTGAATTTCGTGAATCTAGTTATTATGATGCTAGACTGCATTAGTCAATATTATGTACATGAGTATGAATACGAATATGAGTGCATTTGTCATGATTTTTCTACTTTTGAACTTTAATCGAAATTTGAAGCGTTGTATATGAATTTTTACAAATTTCAAAACACAATAACAGCATAAAACATCCTCCAAATGGTCTTTCATTGTTTTCATTTGACAGTTGACAGCCATCATACGCAAACTTGTAAACGAGAATAAATCTTGACATATGGATTAAATATTGAAAACACATGAATCTTTGTTATCGTCTCGGATACAAAAGTTGACCCGAATTTCTAAAATTATGTAATTTATTAAGTCTTTTGTTTGGTCATATTAGGAATGCTAGAAAATGGCGAACAGTTAGTTATTCTATTGTTGAAATTTACGATGAATTGCAAGTAGATTTACTAATTATTTTGTACCCATTATACTGAAAGCAATGCAGTGCAAAAACTGCAGAATCTGGGTAATTATTTTAATGTAATATTCGTCTTTATTACTATAGAACTTTATAAACCGTCTTATATGTAGGCTATATAATTATTTTGAACACAGAAATTAACTTTGACAAAAAGGATTACTAATAGAATATTTATTAGTCCAAAATAATTGACATAATTTCTGACTTACAGCAATAACATTATTTTAATTTTGTATTTAACTTAAATATAAATATAAGGAATTAATATTGTTTAATTCCAATAAAGTTTAATACTATTGGTCCATGCGAAGTACAATATCTCTTATATTAATGAGTTGTTGGTTGTTCAATAATTTTACAGATAAAATTTTAAAATGGAACTTTGAACTAATATCATCTTAAATCTTTTTGATATATTTTATAATTCAAGGCTGTGGGGATCTTGTTATATCTGTGTTTTATCTAGGTATGTAGGAAATTGTATCAGATGTTTATGTTTGTGTTGTAATAGCTATCAAAATGTTATTGCAAAATACTGTTATACGATTTGAAGTAACTATTAAATTCGATTGAATTGTCACATACGGTGCATACGAGTGAAACACTTTTTGAAACTTATAATCTATTCAAAACAGTAGCGAAACGGGAGACCTGTCAAAACGTCGCAATGTTGCCGCAGCAACTCTGAGTTGTAGTACATTTTGGCTCTGACATATAACACAATATTAATATAAATAAAAATGTTATGTATTATAATTTATTTTAACTTTATAGTACATCTAATGCATATATTAGCGATGAACTTAAAACTACAATTAACAGGCACAATAATTTTTAGGTTGGAGTTGTTTTATTATATATCCATTGAACTTTTTTCCACACTAGTATAGGTGGTTCTAGGCGCCTATTTTATGTAGTGGTATACCCCGAAGGCCTAATCCAGCTAATTAACAATTCTATATCTGAATAATGTATTTTACGTTCATTAGAGAGCATATTTATGTTTTACGCTTAGTTCTTGTTTCTTTCGATGCAATGTATCCTCATAAAGTCATTATAATATTATATTTCTCTTTAGTTTGTCCTGTTACTATACTGTGTACATCTTTCTTGATAAAACTACATATCATCACTTTATTCTCCTTAATGCATTTGCCATATATGCAAAACAGTTAGTATTATTTCTCTCCTCATATCGATCGCCCTCACACAAACCGTAGGTGTTATTTTCGACAATGCCTCTTTCCATAAATCCAGATGGTTTGAATATCCTTGTCCATCTGAATATCTATTGCAGTGCCCCATATAAACTCAATTGGATTAAATATGCGGTGATAGAGAGGAAGACATAATACTCGGTGGCCATAACGTTCACTAATCTGATCTATCTGCATCATTTTATATCTTTTATCAGGTTTATTTCTAAAAAAGTAAATTACTTAAAATGCACTTAAATATTTCATATATATTTACCGAGTAACAATTTGAAATAGTTTATTTTTTAACACGATCTCCTCGAAATTTATTTTATGTACTTTAAGCCATTCCCTAATTGGAGCCTTTGTAGATGCACTTGTTTTCAATTTCCCCACTAGTGTACTATATATATGGTAGATATGGTGCATTGTACATAACAATAACTGATGGTTCCTCCAAGTACTTTAAAAGCTTTTTAAGCTTTAATTTTCAAATTACTGTAAAATGATAGTCACCCTTGGACTTAGGGGAAAACACTAATTCTGCACCAGAAATAAAAGCATTCCTGTTTCGAGCATGAAGAGCCATATGTCTATAATGAATTATTAATAAATATTATGACTAACAAAACCTAATCGACAGTTATTCCAATGTTTACCTTTTCCTGTCAACTTTTGTTGTCTTTACACTATATTTTTATTATTTTATTATTATTGATTATTTTGTTTAACGTATATTTTATTAATGTCTCACTTTATAAAGGAAAATATTATTATAATACATACAAGCACCTAATCTAAAATAGGTAAATTCTTCTCCTATTAGGATTCTTCGAAACCAGATAATGTAGTCAGGCGGCAACTGCAGCAGGGATTTTTTTTCGCTCCAGTCACGGAGGTCGAAAACGACGAGGCGTTTTTGACTGAGTACCCTTACGTGGCGTTGGAGAATGGCCGTTTCAATAAAGTTCCGATTATGATCGGTACTGATTCGGAAGAAGGCCTTATGAATTTGTCGGGTAAGACAGCTGCCAAAAGCTGATGTAATGTCAAAAATGAGTCACGACTCATAAGTCAAAAGTATATTATATTTTATTTATTTACAGAGTGGCTTGATAATATTTTGCAGTCTTACGACAATTTTATCTATATGTTGAATCCGGGAAATTTGCATTTAACTGACGGTGCGGCTGTTTATGAAGTGGCAAACGCAATTAAGCAGGAATACTCGCCAGATCGTATATTTTACGATAACAAGTTAGCAGGAATTCAGGTTTGATCACTACAGAATTATCTCATAAATTAAAACTCAATTTTGGTGTGTATTTTAGTACTTTACAGAACAAGATTTCACGAAATCTCTAGTAAAACATGCAGAATTATACTCGGCAGATGCCTCGACATACTTTTACGAATTTTCGTACTCCGGAACGATGGGTAACAACGTTGATTATAAATATCCAGGTAAGGGCTCGATGATATAATAGAAGAATCTAACATAACTAGTTGATAATTGAAAGGGTCAGAAAATGTTACTCACGGAGAAGAAATGGGATACATTTTGAGCTATGCTGACCCAAAAGTTTATCCAGAATGGGATCAAGTACTTCACGAAAGACTATTAAAACTTTGGATTAACTTCGCTAAATACACGTAAGTTAGTTAAAATAAGTAATTCTAATTATTATCGCATTTATTGTTGTTATTAGAAACCCAACGCCTGAAGAAGATGAAGTTCTACAAAATCTAATTGGGCCTGTCGTGAAACCTGGCGAATTTCAATATGTAAACATATTGGAGGATCTGGTATTAACTCAGGGAAAACCAAAACCTAATAGGATAGCATATTGGGATAGCATATACGAAAACTATGGTGTAAGGCCATTCGATACATATTAAAATATAATTATTTTTTAATCAGTTTTTAATATATTTTAAAAAGTTATTGAAAAATAAATAAATTTTTAAACTATACAATCTTATATACATATATAATTCTTCTGTATCACTGAACTCCTTGAATACTTAGCCTCTATTAGACAAATAATATATATTTTTTGTTAAACCTAGACTTGCCATCAGTTGAGATACATCAGTTTTACAGGCAATGAAAATTAATAACGGTATATGTAGTATATGAAATGTACAAAATATACCTATTTTCTGCTACTTTCGTTCACTTACACCATCACTCTATTATTCTACTGACATGTCCCAAGCACCTTATGATTTGTGTTTGTGTTTGCTAAACTATATCATATTTATTAACAAAAATGAAATATATAGCATATTTCATATATATAAACTATATAGTGTGACTTATACGAAAACAACCCCTAGGTACCTATACTGTGTTTTAAATGGAACAAGATCATTAGTTAATGCAATACCTGATTGGTGTGATAAGTGAGTCGTCTAGAAATAGGGGTTTGATTTATGTTAGAATATATTTAAACCTTCAGTGTCGCTTTGTATCATCGTTCAATAAGTTGCCATTTCAAGTAAAGTAAAACAACTTTATATATAATTTATATAAACAATAGTAACTTTATTTACAATTATGCTATCTGATTATAACAATTATTTAAAACGTATTATTTCACACTGTTTACGGTAGAGTACTTTTACTTACCTTAGAGTATGATTATATTTTGAAATAAAATAACAATTAAATATTCGATAAAGTCTAGAACGGTGATCTTATGTACATTGATTCATACGTTCGCTGTGTTTATACATAAACTTATGGTTCCCTAATGCAACAGCAAAGATGCCTGATACATTCGTAAACACTAAGAAAAACTGTTTATAAGGAAATAAGAACATTATTAATATTAACCAGGAACAATAGCTAACATTCTAATAAGTCTTAATTTCAGAACTTACCGAATTTTAAGTCTTAATTTTGTATACTACCAATCTTATTTTGAGCTTCAATATAATTTTGACAATTACATATACAGTTAATTCTGTGAATTGATATATTTTATTTGATAATCTTACTATCCTCTGGTTTTACCCACTTACATTTTGAATGTCACTAACATTTTGATAATTACATGTAGAGTTAATTCTGTGAATTAACATATTTTATTTGTTGATCTTTCTGTTTTCTGTCTTACCCACTTAAAATTCTAATGTCAATAAAATTTTATCAATTACATGTAGTTATGTAATTATTACTTACTAGCTGACCCGACAGACTTCGTCCTGTCAAAAAGATTTGTAATGTGGCAGTTTTTGTGCCTACGTATTTTAAAAAATTCTCCTGAACAGAACTATCACCCTGGTGATAGGGCGTTGTGAATAAAAAATAATTAAATAAAACATATATATGGATTTAAAAGTAAGTAATCGCTTTATTGTTAATCATGTGAATCATAATTATTATTATTATTATCATTGTAGTGCTTTGTGGTATACGATGTTTTTTGTTTGATTACCTGGCGCATAGATAAACAAATCTGATGGTTTTCCAACACGGGAACAGGCAACATACAATTGACCATGTGAGAAACATGGGTTTTCTAGATTAATACCACAAACACTTAATGATTGCCCCTGGGCCTTGTTTATAGTCATAGCAAAAGAAAGCCGCACTGGAAACTGTAGTCGTTTAAACTCAAATGGCACATCAGTCGGAATCATTGGGACGCGCGGTATGAGAACATCTTCTCCTTTATACTTTCCTTTGAGTATAGTTGCTTCTATCACATTGTTTAGTAATTTTTTTATCGCTAACCGTGTACCGTTGCAAAGACGCGGTTGGTTGATATTTCGCAACATTATAACCACCGATCCAACCTTTAATTGAAGATTGTGAGGTGGCAATCCTGGCAAATCCAGCGAGTTTAAAAATTCCGGTGGATAGTTGACTATATCATCTTGATTAGTAGCCGAATCAACTGATTTATATATCCTCAATTCGCCTGTAATTTGTTCTTGAATTTTGAAATTTAATTCATTTACATCTATGTTTTTTGCAGCCAGTATAGCTCGTTCGCTCAACCAATCATGGTTTCTGTAATTTTGAGAAACATCTGGAAACACCTTCTGAATAAGTTCACCTTTGGTCGAGTTAACTGACAAAAACTTTGAGGAAAGTTAATGCAGCCAGTCATCATGTCTATAGGAAATTTGCCATTACCAATGTCAATGAGTTGTTTAGAGAATATGTTTCCAGATTGGTCATTTTGCAACTCGATACGCATATTCTTGCTTAAATGAAGTACTTTGACATGTTTCCACAAATTGGAGGACTTTAGACATGCATTGAGTTCATCAGCTGGCGTTTATCGTGGAATCACTGGCAATGTTTGACGAAAATCTCCTGCTAATAAAATCATTGCACCACCAAATCGGTTATTATTGCTACGTAGATCTTTTAAGGTTCTGTCTAAAGCCTCCAAAGATTTTTTATGTGCCATCGTGCATTCATCCCAAACAATCAATTTACATTGCTGCAAAACCTTTGCCATTGCAGAGTTCTTCGAAACGTTGCAGGTTGGAGTTTCATTGCTTTGCATATTTAATGGCAATTTTAGTGCTGAATGGGCTGTTCGACCACCTTCAAGCAAAGTTGCTGCGATTCCCGACGAAGCGAGTGCAAGTGCAATTTTATTTTATGAGCGAATTGTTGCTAATATTAATGAAATCAAAAAAGTTTTTCCTGTACCACCAGGTGCATCTAAGAAGTAAATCCCTCCAGTTTCATCATTTGTTACTTTCATAAGAGTTTCAAATACATACTTCTCTTGTTCATTTAATAGTGGAAGATTTGTTTGAATTAATTCTTTCAAAGCGTTGAGATCATACAGTCTTTCTCGATGCAACTCTTGGTTAAAAGCGTCATGCATTGGACGATTGGGCGCGGTCAGGCCTAATTGAATTAATAGTTTGTTTGACATTATCAAGCACATGTCCTCAATTGAAATCAATGCTTCATTATAAATTTCTTCACTGATTTGTATATTTGGATTTCCCATTCTATTCCCTATTTGATACAAAATATTATCACACATATAATCTTTGTACTTGATCCACAAATCAATTGGGTTTGATGGGAAGCATGTAGATATGATTATAGAAAACAATGTTCGTATTTGATGAGCGTGTGATGATATTAAAGCATCATTGAGAGTTTGATCCCAATGAGCGTCATTTTCAAGCAATTGCAAACGTTGACAGGCTTCTCTGTAGGATCCACACAATTCACCATCAACAGTTCGTAACTGTTGGAATGATGTTGGGCCACGTACATTGACTAATAGCAGTCGTAAATAAAAACATTCATCATTGCTTGGATGTACTGAATAAATCCGGCCAATCGCATCGGTGGAATATACATCTGTATACCTTGGAACTGGTTTTCCTTGTTTCCATCGTATAAATCTCCTTGAGGATTGATTCCAGGTATAATATTTTGGCATTTCAGAATATAGCAATGTTTGTGCGAAATCATCGTTTTGGCATGTCTCAAAAAAACTGGTTAATGTAGTAGATGGTGGCTGAGCAGCTCTTTGTACTGCGTTCTGTGCTGTAAAATACACTCTTTGTCCATTTTCTAAATGCACAGCTAAGTGAACAACAGAAGGGTGTCTCTCATGAATAGGAAAAGAAAATATTCGCCAAACTGCTTCATTACTACTGACATAGCGGCCCAGTTGGTATTGGGTAATTTCATCATTAGAATTCTCTGCACCAATTCCAATCACAGCCATATCACTCCCTTTGGTTACATATTTGCAAATGTATTTAATCGATTTCACTGAATGGCAAGATTCAATGTTGATGTGTGCTTTGAATGTCTTTGATAAAATGGGTGAATATGGAACAATCCAACGATTATCTATTTCAATATCTTGTTGATTTAATTTGACAATTGTTGATTTTCCATTGTCTGCTGTCGATCTGCGACGATACAATGGATAACCGTCATTACCAGTAATTGTTTCCGATATTAATGTCCGTGGATATCGTTTTGAACATTTACCATCCATCATACACGGTGAATTTTGATTAAGAGTTCCACAGGGACCATGTATCATGTTTTTGATAACTACCTCATGCAATCCAGGATCTACTTGTACATTAGGGATTTCAGCTGATATCACTGCATCAACTTCATTTGGTCTTATCTTTTCAACCAACCAAATGAAAATGTGTGCATGTGGCAATCCTCGTTTCTGCCACTCCACAGAATACATCCAGCAGCGTGTCCCACCAAACACATTATGTTTTACGAGGAAATTCATTAAAGATTTCAACTTTTGTCTAAAAACTCCGGCTGTAATATCATGACGATCAATGGGTGATTGCCCAAGGAATAACTCCTGCTTAATTTCTATCCATTGCGGATTGCATGTAAATGTGATGAACAAATCTGCTGTACCATAATGACGAACATACGACATGGCATCTTGAGCATATTCGTGCATATGCCGAGGGCTTCCGATGTATGTTGCTGGAAGAATAGTCATCCGACCGACATTCTGTGCATTTCCATCAGTATTAATCGCATCTCGAAGGTGAATATACTCTTCAGATCGGAGTTTGGTTTGATTCAACCTGATGAATGTTTATCTCTCCGTTTCAATTTTAACATACATGTCAACAACATATTTGTGATATAATCGCCGACATTTCAATATGTGATTATCTTCATTTTCCCGAATCATTAGGCGGTATGAATAATAGTTCATTGAACTGACTTTTTTGTTGGTTTTAGAACCTGTAAATAGATTTTGTTTTAATAACATTCAAATATAAAATTAAAATACATAATATAGTGACTGAGATATTATCGCCATAGCTAAACTAATATTTTAGTTACCTGTAATGGGATTTATCATTTTTATTGATAAATCGTAGTCATCTTCACCTTGCCAAAATATAATGGGATATTGCAGTGCATCATATGAGCGGTGTGTTTCCTTTATACGTTGTAATTGATCATTCCGACGATGTAAAACAATATCACGGGATTCCAAGTTTTCTCCAACTACAACGATAGCAACTTCATCAATAGTTAATGCATTAAAACGTCTTGTATGTTGACCTGCAGGTGTTTTATCAGCTCTGATTACAATTTTGTGATCATCGGATGGCATCAGATCCAGGGCAGTTTTAAACAATATAATCAATTGATTGTGTTGATGAAATAAAGTTTGTAATTGTTCTACAATAGACCTCTTTACTAAATTGTTATGTGCACAACGCAGATCAATTTCTTGTGGTGAATTGCCCATAAAATAAATTTGCAGGAATTTGTTGTCGCTATCTGACACTGGTAACAGTGAACCTGCTCTGTGATATATTTGCCCTTGTATCTGTAAATAAAAAAAATATTATGGTGTGGTATAAATTAATGGATTGTCAGTGATCAAATTTAAATAATATGTGATCTTAAAAAGTATATATTTAGTTTTAACTAATATCTATCAAATTTAAAATATAATAAAAGTGTCACTGAGTGATACTAAGTGATATATTTCGTAATGATTAAGAAATTGAAGATTAGTAACACATCTTAACTTTGGTGACAGAAAATTTTGTTCGCTAAAATAATTATGAGTAACTGCTATAATACATACCTTGAAAGTTGGCATAAAATTTTCCCGAACTGCATTTGTTGCCCCAAATGAAGTCATTTGAAAGCAATTGTTATATTGTTGGATATGTGTCAAAAAGTGTATAGAATCTGTTCCTATTCCTGAAACCAATGAGTACAATGGTTCTGGTGGTGGATCCAATGATATCAATTTCACTTTACCATTTGCGCAACACAATCCATTGGCTTCGTTTTTGTATTTTAATGCCTTACAGTGTGAGCAAACCAAGTTCATAGAACCAATAACAACACATTGGTAGTTACTGTAGTCAATTGACACATCGTAACTGAAAGCAGCTCGATTCAAACTTGCGCGATTATTAGTTGAATGTCGCGCTCGCGCTTCACGCGTTTGTGATATCCGAATTCTTTCACGTTCATTTCCGTCGTCACGTTCTTGTGCAGTACGATTAGATCGGTAATTAGCTTGGTTTATAGCATTTCTGGTTCTTCTACCTAAGTTGCTTCGTCTTATAGGAGGCATATCAAATATAAATTATTTTTTCACTAATCACGAACTAAAGAAACACTAACTAACTAAACACTCTGCACAAAACACGATATACGAATTTGTTTCGTGTATCAGTTGACAAAAGCAAACTCAGTAGATTAGGTAACAGACAACTTTCTTTTTTTTTAAATTTGATATGACTTGAAGTCAAATCCTTTTAAGCCGTACGAATTGTTTTATTTATTTAAAATTTGGATATTAAAAATAATAAAACACTGTTGGTAACGCGATTTTTGTTTGACTGATGTAATGACGTGGAAACTGATGCATTTTATCCCGCGTGCCGAAACTAATACAAAAGAAACGCGAGTTTCGGAACGCGACATTAAACTCCTCCAACTATGTATTCTGTGCTCCAACGCACATACGCACATTGTTTTGATAGATATGATCTTTGATGTTAGGAACACACCTACATTGCTTAGACAAGGGTGAGTGCTTGTAATTTAATATGAACTTTATACCATAGCAATAAAGCTCAAATTGACTACGTTTTAGTTACGAATCATTTGTATGGGAAAAAGAAAAGGGCTATTTTTAGGGTTTTTCCAGCAATAATTCTAATTTTTCTCGCCGTGAAAACTATCCTTGAACTTCAACGAACATTTTAAAAAAAGATTTGGCCAAATTGGTCCAGGCGTTGTTGAGTTATGCGCTTACCAACACATTTTGCGATTCATTTTTGTATTATAGAAGAAGATTATTAATTATTATTTATTACTTATGTAATTCTGTGAATTGACATATTTTATTCGAAGATCTTACAGACTTCTGTTTTTCCGATTTACTTTTTGAATGTCAATAAAATTTTAACAATTTTTTTTTACTCTTTGTGATTCCACAATCTGCCCTATCGGCAATAAGTATATCTTATGGCTATATTATATCTACATGGCATGTAGAAATTCACTTCATTAAGTGATCTTCTGTATAAAATATTATCTTAATTAATTAGTCTTATTCTGTATATGTCCAGTAATCAGATCAGGTGGTGTTAAACGTTTTAGTCTATGCACTTCACTATGACATCGCATATTTAGCTGGTTAGGGAGTTTGTTGGGATGCACTGGCACTCTTTCGAAGTACTTCACACAAACACGTTGAATTACACTCGTTATAGGTTCTAGAGGAAGATCGCGTTGTATCATTTTATTTGAAATATAGTTCGGAGCATCAATAGTGGCACGCAACACTTTATTTTATAACCGTTGAATGATGGATATGTTAGATTTGCTAGCGGTACCCCATAGTTGGATTCCATATAACCCAATAGGCTTGAGTATAGACTCATACAGCCATACCTTGTTATTTAATGATAACTTTGCGCCCGATGAGCCAATACATTTGATATAATTTAAGCCCAAGTTGTTTTTCGTTTAGAGAGTATGTGCTTCTTCCAGGTTAGGCGTCGATCTAAGTGCATACCAAGATATTTAACATGCTCTGCTTGGGGGAGTTGACGATGATTGATATTCACCGGTGGACATGTTCTTCAACGCAGAGTAAACATTACATGCGTGGATTTTGTTTCATTGGCTTTAATGCGCCATGTCTTCAACCATAATTATATTTGCTCCAGGTGGGTTTGTAGGTATATTGATGCTGTGACTGGATCTTCATGGGATGCTAAGATTGCTGTGTCGTCTGCGTATGTTGCCACAGTCGTTATTTTTTTGCTGGGCAGATCGGCCGTATACGGAAGATACAGTATTGGACCCAATACACTACCTTGCGGAACTCCTGAATATATGGGATTTAATTCGGTATGTGGTGTTGATTTACAATAAAATGTCAATCAGTTAGATACTATTTTAGTAACTGATAGTCCGGATGAGGGAGAAGTTTCTTTAGTTTAACCTGCAAGCCCGTATGCCATACTTTATCAAAAGCCTGAGATATATCTAGAAAAGCAGTCGAACAATATCTTTTGGCATTTAGGTCAGTGTTTTAGGTATTTTGTTTACAAGTCTATGCACTTGTTCTATAGTCCCATGCTTATTACGAAAACCAAACTTATGTTCTGGAATAATTTTTCTTTTTTCTATTATATAGTTTAGCTTCTTTATGTATAGTTTCTCGAAAACTTTCGAGATTATCGGTAATAAACTTATAGGTCGGTAGGAGGTCACATCTTCTGGTATTTTTCCTGGTTTAATATTTTATCATTAATAATAGTAATTATCATTAATATTTTAGCTACTTTCCAGATACTAGAGAAGTAATTAATTCGTAGCATAGCATTAAATATAAATTTTAATAGTTCTATTCCCTTTTCTGAGAGTTCCTTTAAAATTTTACCAGTAATTAAGTCATAACCAGGAACTTTTTTAATAGGAATCTCTCTCATTTTTGTTTGTTTAACTTTTTTGACCGTTAATTTCACGTGCGGTAAATCCATTTGAAATGGCGAATCTGGAAAGCTAGTAATCTTATTTTCGTCAACTTTATGTAGCTGAGACTGGAAAGATTTAAAGCATTTTTAAGTGTTTTGAGAAAATGTCGGCCTTCTCTTTATTGCTTCTACCCCAATTATTTTCGTTTGTTTTAATAGATGGAATGGTATTACTAGGTGGGTTGTGCTGCTGGGGTCTCTTAAGCTTTTTTGTTGCTTTTCACAACGAATAGTCGGTAGCCTCAGTTTCCTCAAGTTTTCTCTAAATAAGCACCAGTTAGTTCTATTATTGCACAGAAGAGGGGGTTTACCTTTGATGGTAATTTTTGAATAAATTGGTAATTTTTGGAGTAACTGTTACTATTATTGGTGAATGATCAGAAGACAGGTCGAAACATCATTCTGCAAGACACTTTTTTGTATCAATATTTTTTGTAATACAGAAATCTATAGTATCTAGTTTCTTATTTCTGTCTGAAGGCCAATATGTTGGTTCACCAGTAGAGATATGTTGTAAATTATCTGTCTTTATTGCTTTTAATTCTGCAGTTCTCTACCTTTTGAGGTTATTATTCTTGAACCCCGCATTAAATGTTTTGCATTGTAATCTCCTCCGGCTATAAATCTATTACCTAGCGTACTGAAGAACTTTTGGCTCTGAGAAGTGTTCTGCCTTGTTGTTATGTTTGGGTGGGCAATAAATCGCAGACATTGTTAATGGTCCATGGACTTCCTCTATGGTTATACTGATGGCTTGCAGGTACTCTTTGCGGAATTTTTCTTTTTTGAAATGTTTTATATCATCTTGAATGATTATGGCTGTACCTCCATGTGCTTTATCATCAAGGTGATTTGTATGATAAAGTTTATATTTGGGAATTTTCAAAAAAATGTTTGTCCGTAAAATGTGTTTCGGAAACCATCATAACGACAATATTTTGTTCAGTTACGAACATTTTTAGTTCCCTGGCGTGTTGTTGGAGCCCATTGGCATTCCAGATGGTGATTTTGTAGCTAATGGTTTCAGGAATTAGGCAAGTTTGCTGACGACAGTTGTGAGTAGACCAAGCATCGTTCTCATTTGATCCATTAGTTTGGCCATCATGTTTTCTAATCTAGAGATGTTGATGCTAGTTTCAGTAGGTTGAGACGCGGTTTCTCGTTTTTGTGTTAAACGATTTTCAACCATTTGAGCATAAGTTATGTCTGGTTGACTTGGTCTGGTGGGTAGACTGGTAGGTGTGCATTGTTTTTGTTGCTGTTGATGCCTTTTTTCTCTTAAGGTAGAATAGAGTTTCTGATGTAGTTGTTTGTGAACTGCTCAACCCTTGTAGTTCGCTGGATGATTTCCGTTACAGTTAGCACATTTCACTTTATCATCGAAAACTTTACGAGTACAATCTCCTGTTTTACGTTCTCCTGCACATTTTACGCATCTAAATGATTTGCGACAATAAGTTTTTGTGTGCCCGTGCGCTTGACACCTCGTGCATTGTGGTATAATTCTTTTTGTATGTGGTGGTTCGCTTTTAATAATATTGTTTTCTAATTTGGTAATTTCATACACCGCCTTATTATTTCCATTAGGTTTCAAATCAATATTGAACATAGGCAGTTTTTTTTATCATGTGAGGTCGTACATTGTAAATCATTCTACATCATTCAAAATGAAATTTTTTTTAACGTAAAAGAGTGCGGTAATGAAACATTCGTTGGAGTGAACTAGAAATAAACCAATTACTTTTATTCTATTATGTTATTGTTATTTTCAAAATAATAAAATTGGATGAAACCTATTTGGTATCATTATTCCATTCCTTTTTTCACAGTGCCTTTTGCCAATTCAATATTATTTAATTTGAACTGAGCTATGTTGTACAGAGAATTAAACAATTATCTTCTTCCTTTTCTCCTTCAATTTTTTTAAATTAATCTCCTAGAGCGTCAGAAATCTGCCCGCAAGAAATAAGTATTATTATATGATTTCTGTTATATAATATAATATAACTCCTTATATGTAACTAGTTGATCACTTCAGTAAGTGATCTACTGTACAACTTAAAATCTAAATCTTATTCTAGATACTATTCTAACTTATTTTAAAATCTATCCTAACTTATTCTAAAAATTATTCTAGCTTATTCTAGAGATTAAATCTATTAAATCTATTAAATCTAGATCTGTAAAATCTAACTCTATGTGTCAATTAATCAGGTCGTATGGCAGTTTGTATTTAAGCCTATGCACTTCACTGTCACCGCGCACATTTAACTGTTTAGCGAGAGCATTGGGGTGCACTAATAGCCTTTCAGAGTACTTCGCTCTAACACTCTGAATCACACTCGTTATGGTTTCTATGGGAATATCGCGCTAAATCAATTTGTTGGACACGTAACATGGGGCATCGCCGATCACACGCAACATTTTATTCTGGAACTTCTGGAAGATATCTATGTTAGATTTGCTAGTAGTACTCCACAGTTCAATACCATACATTTGGTTTAGTTTAAGCCCAAGCTGTTTGCGTTTTGTCACTATATATTTTTCCATGTCAAACATCGATCGCAATGCATTCCCAGAGATATAACGTTGGTTGCTTGCGGAAGTTTATGATTATTCAATTTTACTGAGGGACATGTTCTTCTACAAAGGGTGAATGTTACATGGGTAGATTTTTCTCATTTGCTTTGATACGCTACGTTTTCAACCACAATTCGACTTGTGTATATGGGGCAAAAGCTTTTTCAATTTAAGGTGCAGCCTAATGTGCCACATAGTAGAAGTCCTGAGAGATATCGAGAAATGCAGCGGAGCAATATTTTTTATCGTTTAAGTTTTTGTTAATTTAATGGACTAGTTTATGTATTTATTCTATTGTTCCGTTTTATTACGGAAGCCAAATTGATGGTCTTGAATAAAATTTCTCTTCTCTACGATTATTTAGGGTCTCTTAATATATCATTTTTCGAATAGTTTAGGTATTACAGGTAACAAACTGATAGGACGATAAGAGGAGACGTCTTCTCATTTTTTCCCAGGTTTAAAAATCATAATTATTTGAGCCACCACACACCAAGTGCTAGGAAAATAATTAAGTCTTAGCATGGCATTAAATATGAATGTTATTAATTTGATGCACTTTGCTGGCAGCTCTTTTAATATTCTTGCAGTTATTAGCTCAAAATAAGGAGCTATTTTGGAATTGATTTCTTTATGTATTGTTTGTTTTACTTCCTTAAGAGTAAATTTCTCATGTGGCAGATCCATTTGAAACGGAGTGTTTAGAAAGCCAACTATGTTATTTTCTTCTATTGCGGATATTTCTGATAGGTACGGATTGAATACTGTCTTTAAATGATTAGAGAAAACTTCCGCTTTTTCTTTATCATTCCTAGCCCAGGTATTGTTGACAATTTTAATGAGTGGATTATGTTGTTGAGGTTTTTTAATTTTTTTTTTACTTTCCAGAGAGAATATTCCATTGCATCAATTGGCGGTAAATTTTCTAAATAGTTTTTAATTCCTTGATTTTGTTTCTTATTTATTGGCTCTTTCAGCTCTTTTGCGGTCTTGTTGAATTTTCTCTTGTTTTCTTCTGTTCTGATTTGTTGGCAGGTTTTTCGCAGTTTTCTCTTTTCGGCAATTTTTTGTTTATTTATAGACGAAATATGATTAAACTTTTGATATGTCGCGCTATTAGGTGTTGCGTACCATGCGGCCTCTTGTATAGTTTTTCTTGCAGCTTTACACGTTTTAGTGTCAATATGTTATGTAACAAAAAAGTTTATGGTATCAGGAATTTTGTCTCTATCTGACGACTCACCAGTAGATATATGCTGTAAGTTATGTGCCTTCATTGCTTTGACCAATTCTCTGACTTTTGCTATTATTAATCTGGAACCCCACGTTACATATTTTGCATTGTAGTCTCCTCCGGCAATGAATTACTCAGCGTGTTAAAAAAACCGTGGTATTGTTCTGCCTTGTTATTGTGTTTAGGTGGACAACAGATAGCACTCATTGTTAATTGCCCGTGTACTTCTTCAATGGTTACACTGATGGCTTGTAAATATTCCTCGCTGAATTTCCCTCTTTCATAGTATTTTATGTTTTCACGGATAATTATGCTTTGTTAAGAATTCCATTTACTAATGAAATCTGAAATTAATCAGAAGTCAATACCACTAAAATTTAGAGAAAAATCTTAACAAACTTTAGTACAATACTACTTACTATGTTGAGATGAAATTTTCATATATGTCCGGTTTTCTTTCACAACTGTATATACCGTCCGATAAAGGGGGCACCATAACTATACTATAAATACCATAACTCTTTGATAATTCCAAGAATAACCAAAGTAACACAAAATCTTAAATAGCACTGGTTAATTCTAAATTAATTTTTCGTAACTTCATTCCGAAGCTTTTGGTTTTTTGGAAAGGAGGGAACATTTTCGCCAAGCTGATTAATATATAGAAGATATATTAAATTTTCAAGAAACCGTCATTCTGAGAAAAACAGTTTTATAAAACATTATTTGGTTTGTAAAAAACTTGGTCGATTTCCATTCGTAAATATGACAAAACTCTGCTTTTAAGTCTCTTAATATTCATATTGCTCACTTATTATCCTCGCTATTTGAAAATAAAATATTTGAAAAACATTTCTTTTTTTATTTTGCACGAATTTCGTAAAATATTCTAAACTATTGTTAAATAAAATACTTGTTCAACTATCTTTTTTATTGGATGACTACTTATAAATGTTAAAAACCAAATAAAATAACATGATAATTACTCCATAATTTTTTAAATAACGAATATACTTTAAAATACATTAAAATATTATATTATAGACAATTAGTTGATTCGAGTGATAATTGACAGCCTAATATAATTAACATAATTCATGCATTCACATCAACTCTATAATTGTTTACTTTGAAAGTAACTATTTCTATGAAAAAAATTGCGAGACACAATAAGAATCCTATAATTAACACAGAAAAAATAAATTTTGTATCAGAGATGTCCATGCTGAAGAATATTGGCTTCGTATAATCGGGTATCGGTTTTGGAAAAAAGAATAATATTTGTTCCCTGTTAATAACACCGGTCTCTTGTAATCGTAATAATCTAAAAAAATAAAAATTATGCTTAGAAAGGACGAATACAATTTGTATAATATATTATGTGTTTGTTTATGACACAAATCACAGATAATATAAATCATGCCATATTACTCTGTAAACATAATTTAATTTTATTATGTTTTTTATTTGATTATTTTTTCACTTTCAAAAGCATTTATTGGACAGAATTGGTACGATAGCTATTAATTAATATATTTTCCATCATTTTTTATGAGTTTTTCCGCTTTTTGCGACAATGTGATGTCGTGTCGAATGAATGATGCCGCATCGTTTTTTTTGACCTGAAACCGGGAAGGGGAATCTTGTTACCGATACCTGGTCAGGAAGACTCGCAGGAATAAATGAGTTGGACTGGTTATTTGGAGACTGCCTCTAGGCTAATGATACTAACTGATAATTCTTACTGTTAGTAAGGAGGGTACCCATAGCCGGTAACACCGTTAAGAGGCAAAAGGCCCAGGTAAGGATATGGTGTCGTTATCATACCAAGCAGCTTGCGGTACATGAGTTAATTACTCGCCGGAGAAGGTCGTCTATTTCTCTATGACTTTGATTGTTCCTGACGAACCAGGAGGCATTAATTATTCTCCTGAGAATTTTGTTTTGAAAGACTTGAAGACGTTGCACCTGCCTAGGTGAGATGAATTTTAGATAGACACTGGAGCCGTATAGAATGACTGATTTAACCAGCATTTTGTACAGAAGAGATTTTATTGAGAGAGGAAGCCTGCTGGTTCCGTTGATAAGCGGGAACAGTAAATTAACAATACCTTGACCTTTATGGAGGGACCTTTGAATCTAGGAATTCCACCTAAATTTGCGATCGAAGACAAGATCGAGATAGATGTCTTCTTTTAACCATGTGATTTCGGCGTTCTCGATTTTAAGACGCGAAATGCTCGGTGCTAAACGCTTCTTGTGGAAGAACATGGTCTGGATTTTCTGTGGGTTGACCTGCAATCTCCAAAAATATAACCACTAGACCATCTCATGGAGTTGTTTTTGGAGCCTGCTTTGGATGTGCGGTGCTACTATTGAACAAGCAAAGTAAGCCGTGTTGTCTGCGTAAAAAGCTCAACTTTTGGTCTCCTAGAGATATCTGAAAGAAAAATATTAAATAAAGTGGGTGCCAGGGCGGAGCCTTGTGGAGCTCCTGCGTCGATGGCTTTTCGGCTAGAGAGAATAACTTTAATCTTCACCTTTAAGGATCGTCCAGACAGAAATTATTTGATAGGAGCTGTAGGTCATCGGGTAAACCTAATCAGATGCATTTCGCCACTAAGCGTTTGTGCCAAACCTTGTCAAAGATCTTGGTTAGGACCGCTTCAAGTGTTTCACATCTTGCTCATCTGGAATAATATTGTTTGTCTACGTAAAATCATTAAGAGCATAAAGAATTGCTCCTTCAGCAAGCTTGTAAATGGAACTTAGTAGGCTGATTGGTCTATAGTTAGAAGGTGATGACTTTTTTTGGGGACAACTGCGATGAATGCATATTTCCATGTGGATGGAAATTGTTGCCTCAAAATGGCGTTGATGATATTAGTTAGTTCGGCGATGCCGCATCGATCTCAACAAGAGGTAATCATAATGATGTAGAACTTCCCATTCAATGCGTAACAGTACGTCCTTTTCAGCGCTTCTAATGCTGCTTACAGACCGGGCCAACGAAAGCCAACGAATGAGATTCGGCGATGGATACCATTGGCCTTACATGAAACAGTACATATTGCATTTGTTCTTAGGAGCAAACGTTCGTTGGGTGTGAATCCGCATTCGTCGATTCCATTCATTTCTTTTGATGTTACCGAAACTATACGTATTGCAAGCGAATACCAACAAACCTTCGTTGGTTGTCGTCAAACCGTCCAAACAGAACTAGAAATATATCAACAAAGCCATTCTTTGGCTTTCGTTGGCCCGCTCTGTATGCAGCATAACTGAAATGGTATAAGAGCAGTTCATTTAATTTGTTTAATTGGCATCGTTAGACATTTTCAGTAATAGTTTAGGTTAAATTTAGCAGCTTGCGATACATTATATTTTATCGATGGCAGTATATATACAGTAATACTTTAAGGCCATATATATTTCACTTCGGATTCGAGGCGGATGACTTTTCTGGACTAATCTATGGCTTTTCCGCTTTTGATTGTTACTATTGATCTATTTTTCTTCTCTAGTCATGAGTTTGGTTCCAAAGTTCGTGGGGTGAAGACGTATTTTCAATACGCTAAAAGCTCTAGAAAGATACCTTTCTTAAACAAGAAACAGTATTTTATTACGGTTATTTAATTGAGTGTTAAAAACGCATAACAGATGCGGCTATCTGTCTCTCGGCGGACCTAAAGTGTAGTGAATACGTGTTTACGTGACCAGACAAAAAGACTGCATCTTATTTTTATTAGTGTTTTAAAATTATTTCCCCTTATTTTACAATATCCCTTTTGAAATTCATTTATAGTATTTTTGGTCAAAAACTAGTGAAGAAATAATACGTAAGTGAAAAATGAAGTGCGTGAAATAAACAATGTATTTTTTTTATTTTTTTATCCTCTGGAAGTAAATAAAATAAAATATTAAAAATCTAAAAATAGCAAACCACAGCGATTCAACCAAATCACCTGCACACTTTGATATAAGATTAGAACAATCAGCAATAACGCAAACTCCATCATCAGAATGGACTACAGTCATTAAAAAAAAACGATTGAGAAGTCCAGAAGAAGAAATCGCGAGGAAACAAACAAGAATCAGTGACTATTGGTTACAGAAACCGATTGAGACAAAAAAACAGCTTTAGCAATCTGTCAGAAGAAATTGAAGAGAATATACAACCAAGCCCTGAAAAAGTTGTTCCTAAACCACCAGCTATAACAGTCTATAAGGGAGGAGTAATAAAACACATCCATCACTTAGTGAAAACCATTACTACGAACTACACAATTAAAACAGTGAGCTATGAAACAATAAATATCCAATTGTTCGAAGCGGAGCATTATAAGTATGTTCTAGTAAAAGAATTAGTTGAATGAAAAACACAATACAATACATTCAGGCTAAAATCCGAGAGAACATTTAAATTCATGTTAAAAGGATTACATCATTGGACGGAATTTAACACCAACAAGGTCGCCTTAGCTGAAAAAGGCCACGAGGTCGTAAATATTCACAATATACGACATCGCACGACAAAAAACCTCTGCCTTTGTTCTATATTGATTTAAAACCTAATAAAAGTAATATGGCGGTGTATGAAATCACCAAATTGGAAAAATGTAATGTAAAATGTTTTAACTGTAATGGAAATCATCCGGCGAATTACAAGGGTTGCGTAGTTCACAAGCAACTACAGCAGAAACTCTATCCTGCCTTAAGACAAAAAAGGCATCAACAGAAACAAAAACGATCCACACCTATTATCCATCAGACCAAGTCAACCAGACATAACTTATATCCAAATGGTTGAAAATGGTTCAGCACAAAATCGAGAAACCGCATCACAACCTACTGAAACTAGCAGAAACATTTCTAGATTAGAAAACATGATGGCCAAACTAATGGATTAAATGAGTACGATGCTTGGTCTACTCACAACCATCGTCAGCAAACTTACCTAATGGCGGAAACCGTTAGCAACAAAATCCTCGTCTAGAATGCCAATGGGCTCCAAAAACACGCCAGGGAACTAAAACAAACTAATTCAAAATCAACAAAATCAAGACATTCAAGAATACCTAGAGAATTTGACACTAACTGAGGCGACAGACTATTCGTTGTGGAAAGTAACAAGAAAGCTTAAGGGGTCCCAGCAGCATAATGGTGCAGACCACATGGCTGTCTAATACGAACTATATCATGAAGATTGTTCGAACCAGCGAATGTTATCATACTGAATGCTATCTGAAGTTTTTCGGTGTTGGTATTAACTAGTTGAAATTTACAGGAAGCACAACATCCCCTAGGTGAAGATCAGCTTGGATCACAAATTAATTTAACAAATCATTTTGCATTCACACACAACTAATGGAACCATTCTAATATGCCTGAAGAAGTTTAATCAATTTTTAGGGGAACATGTTCAGTTTGTAAAGTGTTTCAAAAGAAGATTTATACCTTCTATAATAAAGTCGAAGGAAGAACAAAAATAAATAAAAGCGACAATCGCACACAATTTGAAAAACGACTATACGATACAAAAACGATATCTAAGACGTCATCGACAACATATAATATTAAAAAAAGTATGGAGTAAAGAATTTAATTTGTTTTGTTCGTAATTTAATTTTTTGCACTTTGGGCTCGGCAACGAATTCAAATTGATCAGCTTGTAACAGTTAAAATGATATTGTAAATAGAGAAATAGGTTTAGGTAGGTATTAAGCTAAACTGTGTGTATATAGTGGAATATAAAATAAGTGTAGTTGATGGTTAAATACGGTTCTTGTTTATTTTAATTTAGTTATTAGAACGATTATTATGTACATAATTTATTTAAGTCGGTTAATTTTTTGAAATATTTTATTTTTCTTTCTTTGGTCTTAAATAATTATTCAGTAAATTACGCAGTTATTTTATTAAGTATTACAATTATCAAGTAAAGGTGCAGACCGTATGAGGAAAAATAGGAGCAAAAAAACAAGGATTGAAAATAAAGAACCACCAGAAGATATTTAACAAATGTTCTGAAAACCTAACAATAAAAATTCGTAGCTATCGTTGAGGGAAACGCTTAAATTTCAAAGACTCATATAATGTTATTGATGAGCTGATATGACGTAAAATCCGAAGTCATTCAGTGCAAAGCCATTTAGTTTTCTTTTTCAGCACTAATTATACTATATAAGAGCTCGTAGAAATGTTGTAGACAACCGCTTCTATGATGTAATGCTTAACACGTTCAGCCCCCAAACGGAGATCGCGGGTTCGATTCCCGTTGTTCATAGCACTTTTTTGTTGTTCTAGATTAGTTAAAACATTTGTTTAATCACCTAGGCTAGGTAGCGGGGCCTTATTATAAATATTTGTTTCTTTATTCCTATATTTCCTCATACAGCACCTTTACTTGGCCTACCCATTGTAATATTAAATAAAATAACTACGTAAATTATTGAATAAATATCAAACTAAAAAGAGAAAAATTAAATATTTTTAACAAAAAAAATTAACACAACGACTCTATTTAATTCACACAATTTAGCTTAATACCTACCGAAACTTATTTATCAATTTATATCATTATTTTAACTACTACCATGTAATCACTTTGAAGCCAAAACCATACAAAAATAATAATACAATTTTGTGATATTACCAATAAAACAAATATAAATTAATATAATTGATTGAGTTCGGCATTTTATGTGTATGTAATTTATGTTTGGTTTAATTTGATCATTTATTGTTTTATGGTCTCTAATGATTCTTGTTCGAAAAATACAAGACACATAAAATTGTATTTATTTTAGGAATGTTTCTGATGCAATTTATTACGATAATAAATTATATATATTTACCCAATAGTTAGGACATCCTTTAATGGCGACTGCTTCGGTATACACAGGTAGTTATTGTAAAAAATTATGGAATTTATGAACCGTATTGATCGTTTAGTGACCTCGTCGAATTCCCTGTTAATTATATCATACCTGGAAAGAAAAATAATATTCTAGTTTATGATATCGCTATATTGCACTCAATATAATTACGCAGTGTTACTGGAGAGATGAAAGGCAAATTTTCCGTCGCGAACCGTCCTGATACCATCTTCGGCGTTCAACCAAAACATTTTTTCGTGACCTTTTATTTTAGTTTTGTATATCAGGGCTCGAATGTTTTCATCAACGCGATCATTGGTCGTCTGAAAAAGTTTGGGACTTGTTAAGGTGTTCATTCGAATTCTATAAAAATAAAATTTATTAATGCCCTTAAATAATCGTTATAGTTAATGTAGCAACAATAATAGATGTACTATCCATCATTCTCTCAAGTTTATTAAGGTGTTCATTTCTATTCTATAAAAACAAAAAGTTATTAAGCCCTAAAATAATCGTTATAATTAATCTAGCAAAAATAATAGATGTAGTAAAAATAAATCCATCATTCTTTCAAAAACTGAAAGAACGTTTAACGTACTAAGAATGATGCGCCGTTTTGTTCGATAATTTGTTGTCATTTTGAACATAATTCCATTATGACCTTCTTATAAAAACCCTGTTGCTCTATTGCTAAAACAATAGGAAATTAGTTCGCTATAGGCAGGGGCGTGTGCTAATCACTTGGCGCCAGGTCCAAACTGTAAGGTAGCTCTCCAACCAAGATTTCAGAGTTTCTGGCAAGTCGATATCGATTGTGGTCTGGCGTTGTTTTGGTAAAATACAATTTATTTGGAAAAGTTGGCCTCTTCTAGAGAATTGCTTTCTGAGTCTATTTATTCACATATTAAAACCTTCCTGGGCGTCGATCCTGGCTTGGCCATCGTTTGCGTGTTTCGACACCATGTAGTACAGTTATTTGGTTCTAAAAAGGGAGGTTACCCGGAAAATTCTCCAGGAGTTTTAAAAGTAGGTAGTTTTATATGCTTCAATATGCTCTTTCCGAATTTCGACTGTGCAACTTCATATCTTTGTCATTCGTGCCGCCTTATTGAAATAATGAAGGAAAGCAAAAAAAAACATATTTATATAAAAATTCATACAATTTATGTAATAAACTTTTTTTTAATAATATTTTTGTCCAGTTATAAAGTCCAGGGAAGGTTTATATGTTGAGGAAATAAGCAATATTTTCGACAAAATTATTCGGCGATATTATTATTAAAGTAGTAAGAACGACAATTTTGTTTCCTCATATAAAATATCACTGTCACTGTCATCAATAGTTTCACTGTCACAAAGAATCTACATTGTTGCTGGTTGTCAAATATCTATAGGTTCGTTCGGAAATTTATTGTATGTCAAAAAATGTTGAATACTGATTAAAACTACCGCTCACTATTATAAAAGGGTGATTAGAATATATAATGTATAAAACATCGAAGATATTTTATCGGCCCTGACTGCTTAGTACTTTACCAAATTTCAATATTTCATACACATATATCATTTTTTAGTTACAAATTCATCGTGCAAAATTATTCTTTACTTTTATTATTAACAATACCAAGAAGACTGCCTGTAATAGGTTGTTACTGTCAATCAATCGAGCGGCAGTCCACTATGATGCGGAAATGGATTTTGGTGTTAACAAATCAGTTGTATTTAAGGAAATGACAATCCTTTGTGAATGTTATAGGGTATTAAAATAAAGCAGATAATATTCTTACTACTTATTGGTCCACATTCAAAAATATAACGTTATTTCAAGTACGAGTATTATACCAAAAAATATTTTCGTAATACCAAATTTGTATCAGATATAAGTGTCTGATGTCCAAATTTGTATCAGATATAAGTAATCAGTAATAACGAATCCTTAAACAATTGAAAATATAGGAACAAATTTATCACTTGCTAGGAGTACTGTTACCACTACCAGATGAAGAACATCGATTCTTACAAATATATTATATGGGCAACTGGGATGCGGAAATTGATAAGAAATTGAAAATCACAATGTAACAATGATGCCAACTTTGTCCAAGAACTACAAACGTTTCTTCATCACAACAGCAATTTAGTCAAAATGTTCAAAATATCATTTAATTGAATGCCAACAGCTAAAGGTAAGGTAGATGTAGGTTATACGAAGTTCACCAGGTCATCTTGCCAGAATATAAAAGTAAATTTAATAATGCGTCTCTACTCTCAACTGAAGCAGCGGTACAACAACATTATCTTCGAATCTATTACCAGACTCAGTAGTGGTATGGGTGTAAATAAAATGCAGAGCAATGGGGATTGATTAGAAATGGACTAGCTGTCACCACACTTCAGCCTTGGGCTCAGGAAAGTTTTTTAAAACTTATTACTTACAAATGCAAAAGGAAAAAGATGGGCAATTTCGGAAATACTATGGAGAAAATAATGGAGTTAAAGTGCCCGTTATATGTATGAATTGTAGTGGTACTTGTGTAATTGAGTCATGTATTTTGAGGCAACAACGTCAATCGCGGATGATGTGAAAAAACTTAGGTCTGTGACGTTGTGACAATCTGTATTAAAGATAGTGAACTTATACTTGGCTCATTAAGAAGAGCGAAGAGAAGGAGAATTCGCTAAATTTTGGAAGAATGAATTACATGTAAATTAGGCCTGCTAGATATACCACAATTAAAAAACGCGGCACTTGCTCTGCGTGGGATGAAACTAGTTTTTGGTCAAAACGCGTGCTAAACTACAATTTGTGCCATTACATAAATTGAAGGAAATTTTCCCTAGTTTCATTTTGTTTGATTATATGTTTCCAATATCGCTGCGAGGGAGGCAAAGATACAAGATGGAAAGACAATTCGGAAACACCACATCGAAATGTTTAAAATTATCTGTTTTCAATACAACCGGAATACTTTTTAGGTAAAACTACCAAGTGATCATGTTGGTGACATTATCCGCTTGATGATTGATTCACCAAAAGACCAGTTTTCTAGACCGGTTGTCGTTGTTTGATTGGTTATAAAAATATCGGAAGCATTTCCAACTTTATCGAAGAAAATCTGCTATTTGGAAAAACAATTAATTCATTTCTATGAGACATAATATTATAGACATTTCTTCATGTGAGTATTATTTATTTATATAACAAATTAGTAAAATGTTGTTATTTTTCTATTAGGTTATTGGTTTGTTTTGAACATCGTTGAATTTTAGTGAATTAAAATTATTTTGATGCAACTTATAATGTTTTTTACATAAATATTTAAAACGTAAACTAATTTTTCGGTATTAAGAGGCTTGTTGATTATTAGTTTGAATCATACTTACTGTAAAATAGAATAAGTTGTAGGCTGTGTTTTCTGCTCCTAACCTCATTCCCGTATTAAGCAACATTTTAAAATCGTTAATATCGTCTAGAGACGACTGAAAGGCCAGTAAAAGTTTTGCAGTATACGCTGTATATAACAGCATATTTGACGTAAATAATGTTAAACATAGTATTTTTCCAGATATACTATTGAAAACGAACACAGAACCTACAAATTAAGAATATGTTTCAAGATGTGATGATAGAGATACGATGAAATATATAACCTCTTTGTGTTGCTGTTGTTAGTAATAACTCGAAGGCTTTATACCATGATATATTTCCTTGCTGTTTATCAGCTCGATACATCCAATTTTCTATATAATCTGTGAGTACCAGTAGTGTATAAATGATCAAACTAAAGATCGAAAGAACGATCCAAATTCTCTGTAAAAAGAATTACAATAACACTATATTGTTTATTTTAGGTGCTTATGTATTTTGATCATTTTTTCATCTTAAAAAGGTATTTATTGGGAAATTTTATAGTATTTTCAGCAAACTCAGAAAGATGCGGGTCTTTAAGCGAGAACTATTTCAAATTGTTACTCGGCAAATATAAACTAAATTTTTGTGTGTTTTACCTTTCTTAGAAACAAGCCTGAAAAAATGATAGATATTAGATCAGATGACAGAAAAATATGTCCACAGAGTATTACGCCTTCCTTCCCATCATTACATGTTTAATCCAATAGAATCGCTATAGGGAGTGGAAAAGACTTATTATAATGGACATACTAATCAAGAGGGATATATAATGGAGTACTATTTGGACTTGTGGCACACATTGTATACAATAACACCTTCGGTTTCGATGAACTCCAGCAGACATAGAAAACACGAAACTGAACTAAGGTAAAATGCTAATCAAATACATCACTTGGATATACAATTAATAATTAGGCGTAAAAGAGTTGTTATTTTTATTTAATTATTTTAATCACAAGAGAAAGATATAGAGGGTTAGCTTAAATAGGTGAAACCGAGGATATCTTTTGCGTGTTCATGTTTTGCGTTCATCAATCAGGGATTGAGACCAATTTTTTGGTTAGTTTCTTTGAACTACTCTACAAAGGGATTTGATTGGCTCTTTTCTATATCGCGATTATTCGTTTCTATGGGTTCTTTTAGTAGTTTATCACTATTATTTGATTGTAATGTATCTTAGTTTATCTAATCTTAGTCTCAGAAATGTTATGCATCCAGTATATGCGCGGAAAAAACGAGACGTCGTTTTCTTAGGAAGAGACAGCCCAAGTTAGCTAGACTAAGGAGATATATATATATATCTGTATTGTATCTTGTAATGTGTAGAACAAGTAAATATAATATTAAGACACATACTTAGTCTGCTTTCAGTACGAGGGAACAGAAATATAGGAACTTTCTTACGCTTTATGTTTTAGTATTTTAATATTTTATAACATTTGTTATGTAGAATTTCACACATTGAAGTTTTATTTCAAACTAGCTGACCCGACAGACTTCGTCCTGTCAAAAAGATTTGTAATGTGGCAGTTTTTGTGCCTACGTATTTTAAAAAATTCTCCTGAACAGAACCATCACCCTGGTGATAGGGCGTTGTGAATAAAAAATAATTAAATAAAACATATATAAGGATTGAAAAGTAAGTAATCGCTTTATTGTTAATCATGTGAATCATAATTATTATTATTATTATCATTATATTGCTTTGTGGTATACGATGTTTTTTGTTTGATTACCTGGCGCATAGATAAACAAATCTGATGGTTTTCCAACACGGGAACAGGCAACATACAATTGACCATGTGAGAAACATGGGTTTTCTAGATTAATACCACAAACACTTAATGATTGCCCCTGGGACTTGTTTATAGTCATAGCAAAAGCAAGCCGTCAACATGTCTATAGGAAATTTGCCATTACCAATGTCAATGAGTTGTTTAGAGAATATGTTTCCAGATTGGTCATTTTGCAACTCGACACGCATATTCTTGCTTAAATGAAGTACTTTAACATGTTTCCACAAATTGGAGGACTTTAGACATGCATTGAGTTCATCAGCTGGCGTTGATCGTGGAATCACTGGCAATGTTTGACGAAAATCTCCTGCTAATAAAATCATTGCACCACCAAATCGGTTATTATTGCTACGTAGATCTTTTAAGGTTCTGTCTAAAGCCTCCAAAGATTTTTTATGTGCCATCGCGCATTCATCCCAAACAATCAATTTACATTGCTGCAAAACCTTTGCCATTGCAGAGTTCTTCGAAACGTTGCAGGTTGGAGTTTCATTGCTTTGCATATTTAATGGCAATTTTAGTACTGAATGGGCTGTTCGACCACCTTCAAGCAAAGTTGCTGCGATTCCCGACGAAGCGAGTGCAAGTGCAATTTTATTTTGTGAGCGAATTGTTGCTAATATTAATGAAATAAAAAAAGTTTTTCCTGTACCACCAGGTGCATCTAAGAAATAAATCCCTCCAGTTTCATCATTTGTTACTTTCATAAGAGTTTCAAATACATACTTCTGTTGTTCATTTAACAGTGGAAGATTTGTTTGAATTTATTCTTTCAAAGCGTTGAGATCATACAGTCTTTCTCGATGCAACTCTTGGATAAAAGCGTCATGCATTGGACGATTGGGCGCGGTCAAGCCTAATTGAATTAATAGTTTGTTTGACATTATCAAGCACATGTCCTCAATTGAAATCAATGCTTCATTGTAAATTTCTTCACTGATTTGTATATTTGGATTTCCCATTCTATTCCGTATTTGATACAAAATATCATCACACATATAATCTTTGTACTTCATCCACAAATCAATTGGGTTTGATGGGAAGCATGTAGATATGATTATAGAAAACAATGTTCGTATTTGATGAGTGTGTGATGATATTACAGCATCATTGAGAGTTTGATCCCAATGAGCGTCATTTTCAAGCAATTGCAAACGTTGACAGGCTTCTCTGTAGGATCCACACAATTCACCATCAACAGTTCGTAACTGTTGGAATGATGTTGGGCCACGTACATTGACTAATAGCAGTCGTAAATAAAAACATTCATCATTGCTTGGATGTACTGAATAAATCCGGCCAATCGCATCGGTGGAATATACATCTGTATATCCTGGAACTGGTTTTCCTTGTTTCCGTCGTATAAATCTCCTTGAGGATTGATTCCAGGTATAATATTTTGGCATTTCAGAATATAGCAATGTTTGTGCGAAATCATCGTTTTGGCATGTCTCAAAAAAACTGGTTAATGTAGTAGATGGTGGCTGAGCAGCTCTTTGTACTGCGTTCTGTGCTGTAAAATACACTCTTTGTCCATTTTCTAAATGCACAGCTAAGTGAACAACAGAAGGGTGTCTCTCATGAATAGGAAAAGAAAATATTCGCCAAACTGCTTCATTACTACTGACATAGCGGCCCATTTGGTATTGGGTAACTTCATCATTAGAATTCCCTGCACCAATTCCAATCACAGCCATATCACTCCCTTTGGTTACATATTTGCAAATGTATTTAATCGATTTCACTGAATGGCAAGATTCAACGTTGATGTGTGCTTTGAATGTCTTTGATAAAATGGGTGAATATGGAACAATCCAACGATTATCTATTTCAATATCTTGTTAATTTAATTTGACAATTGTTGATTTTCCATTGTCTGCTGTCGATCTGCGACGATACAATGGATAACCGTCATTACCAGTAATTGTTTCCGATATTAATGTCCGTGGATATCGTTTTGAACATTTACCATCCATCATACACGGTGAATTTTGATTAAGAGTTCCACAGGGACCATGTATCATGTTTTTGATAACTACCTCATGCAATCCAGGATCTACTTGTACATTAGGGATTTCAGCTGATATCACTGCATCAACTTCATTTGGCCTTATCTTTTCAACCAACCAAATCAAAATGTGTGCATGTGGCAATCCTCGTTTCTGCCACTCCACAGAATACATCCAGCAGCGTGTCTCACCAAACACATTATGTTTTACGATGAAATTCATTAAAGATTTCAACTTTTGTCTAAAGACTCTGGCTGTAATATCATGACGATCAATGGATGATTTCCCAGGTAATAACTCCTGCTTAATTTCTATCCATTGCGGATTGCATGTAAATGTGATGAACAAATCTGCTGTACCATAATGACGAACATACGACATGGCATCTTGAGCATATTCGTGCATATGCCGAGGGCTTCCGATGTATGTTGCTGGAAGAATAGTCATCCGACCGACATTCTGTGCATTTCCATCAGTATTAATCGCATCTCGAAGGTGAATATACTCTTCAGATCGGAGTTTGGTTTGATTCAACCTGATGAATGTTAATCTCTCCGTTTCAATTTTAACATACATGTCATCAACATATTTGTGATATAATCGCCGACATTTCAATATGTGATTATCTGCATTTTCCCGAATCATTAGGCGGTATGAATAATAGTTCATTGAACTGACTTTTTTGTTGGTTTCAGAACCTGTAAACAGATTTGGTTTTAATAACATTCAAATATAAAATTAAAATACATAATATAGTGACTGAGATATTATCGCCATAGCTAAACTAATATTTTAGTTACCTGTAATGGGATTTATCATTTTTATTGATAAATCGTAGCCATCTTCACCTTGCCAAAATATAATGGGATATTGCAGTGCATCATATGAGCGGTGTGTTTCCTTTATAGGTTGTAATTGAAAATTCCGACGATGTAAAACAATATCACGGGATTCCAAGTTTTCTCCAACTACAACGATAGCAACTTCATCAATAGTTGGTGCATTAAAACGTCTTGTATGTTGACCTGCAGGTGTTTTATCAGCTCTGATTACAATTTTGTGATTATCGGATGGCATCAGATCCAGGGCAGTTTTAAACAATATAATCAATTGATTGTGTTGATGAAATAAAGTTTGTAATTGTTCTACAATAGACCTTTTTACTAAATTGTTATGTGCACAACGCAGGTCAATTTCTTGTGGTGAATTGCCCATAAAATAAATTTGCAGGAATTTGTTGTCGCTATCTGACACTGGTAACAGTGAACCTGCTCTGTGATATATTTGCCCTTGTATCTGTAAATAAAAAAAATATTATGGTGTGGTATAAATTAATGGATTGTCAATGATCAAACTTAAATAATATTTGATCTTAAAAAGTATATATTTAGTTTTAACTAATATCTATCAAATATAAAATATAATAAAAGTGTCACTGAAACTGAATCACCATATAATATGATGACTAAGTGATATATTTCGTAATTATTAAGAAATTGAAGATTAGTAACACATCTTAACTTTGGTGACAGAAAATTTTGTTCGCTAAAATAATTATGAGTAACTGCTATAATACATACCTTGAAAGTTGGCATAAAATTTTCCCGAACTGCATTTGTTGCCCCAAATGAAGTCATTTGAAAGCAATTGTTATATTGTTGAATATGTGTCAAAAAGTGTATAGAATCTGTTCCTATTCCTGAAACCAATGAGTACAATGGTTCTGGTGGTGGATCCAATTGTATCAATTTCACTTTACCATTTGCGCAACACAATCCATTGGCTTCGTTTTTGTATTTTAATGCCTTACAGTGTGAGCAAACCAAGTTCATAGAACCAATAACAACACATTGGTAGTTACTGTAGTCAATTGACACATCGTAACTGAAAGCAGCTGGATTCAAACTTGCGCGATTATTAGTTGAATGTCGCGCTCGCGCTTCACGCGTTTGTGATATCCGAATTCTTTCACGTTCATTTCCGTCGTCACGTTCTTGTGCAGTACGATTAGATCGGTAATTAGCTTGGTTTATAGCATTTCTGGTTCTTCTACCTAAATTGCTTCGTCTTATAGGAGGCATATCAAATATAAATTATTTTTTCACTAATCACGAACTAAACAAACACTAACTAACTAAACACTCTGCACAAAACACGATATACGAATTTGTTTCGTGTATCACTTGACAATTCATCTGTCATCTGTCAAAAGTCATCTGTAACAGACAACTTTTTTTTTTAAATTTGATATGACTTGAACTCAAATCCTTTTAAGCCGTACGAATTGTTTTATTTATTTAAAATTTGAATTAAATTTTATACAAATAAAAAATTTTAAATAAATAAAACAATTCGTACGGATTAAAAGGATTTGAGTTCAAGTCATATCAAATTTAAAAAAAAAAAGTTGTCTGTTACAGATGACTTTTGACAGATGACAGATGAATTGTCAACTGATACACGAAACAAATTCAAACAAAAAGGGCTATTTTTAGGGTTTTTCCAGCAATAATTCTAATTTTTCTCGCCGTAAAAACCATTCCTGAACTTCAACGAACATTTAAAAAAAAGATTTGGCCAAATTGGTCCAGGCGTTGTTGAGTTATGCGCTTAGGAACATATTTTGCGATTCATTTTTATATATAAGATTAAATTGGTCAGTAGAATGTGAACGTGATGAGTTAGTCATGTGATGCGTATGAAATCCTCAACCAATGAAATGCCTTCCTAATAAAATATTTTCTTTATAGGTGTCTTTATAGGTGTCGGTAATTTAAACTAACCAATGAAATGCAGCGAAATGGCGTTTTCAGGACATTCCTGCTAAGACTACGCAAAACAATTTTGAAATTTTAAGTTATGTATTAAGTATTAAAATTGTTATTGAAATGTATTAAGTTAACACTCTATATACTACACTATGGTTCTGACGTTATAAATTTTAATGACGTGAGTTCATAGTTATTTTGAAAGGATTATAGATAGTCAGTATTATAGAAAGGATTATAGATATTATTTTTTAGCTCTTAATCTTAATGACAGTAAAGTTAGTAACTCACAGAAAACAAATTACCTGTTCGAAAGGCATCAGCCAGACATTTTCTCTATATGATGAAGGTGGAGCGCGGAACGTCCATACCAGAATGGCTCCATTCAGTTTCCCACTCGATGGTATATATCGAAAATATTTCAGTCGTATATTTGACATAACTGCAGTGTTTCCTATATATATAATTCTAAGCGTTACAATTAATAACACGAATACTATTTCAGAAAGCATATTTGGAAAGAACTGTTTTAGCGTTACCAATTTTTCTATTAGTATAAATGGAATAAAGGTGCGTACCGGCAATATCGGCCAATCCATACTGGAGATCTGCAAACATGCCCGGTTGTGTGAAATTTCCAGTGGTTCCGTCAAAATCGCCCCAATATTCCCTGATGATGGGTACATGCGTGGCATTATAGAGGCTCGTTAATTGATTCATAAGCAGGTATATAGTTTTAGGACTATAATCTATTCCACGGTTGCTATTAAAATATAAAATTAAATTGGAAACACAAACTAGTTCAGTAGATTTTTTTTAAAATGGCTCTGGATGTTGTGAATGTTTCATAGTGATAGTCGATTTTGATGGTTTTGTAAAGGTTAAGTACATTTTAACAATATTTAATTTACATTGTTCTGTGTTTCATATAAAATCTCAATTATTTGCTGTAATGAATATATCAAATAATTTAATATTCTTTAATTTTTATTTTCACGTAATATCCAGATAATTGCAGTTTCTAGAAAATTTCTATGAATAATATTTTGGCTCCGCTATGGCTGCCTTCATAACTTCCATGACATGACCAATAAGTTCCAATGCACCTTTGTAGTCAAACGTGAAACAAACAAAGGTAAGACCGAAAAAGTAAAAATTACGTAAAGATCGAATCAGTAGGTTAATAAAGAAAGCTAAGAAAGATCCGCCGCAGGTGGTAAGTGTGTTCAAGGTCTCTTGTGTGTAGAAAAGTTTACATAGGAGAGACTCAGGAGACAATGTGTAACAGGCCAATTGAAAAGTCCCCGGCCTACCGTAGTAAAACACATTTTTTTGGCAAAATTAGTTTTTTATTCAACATAATTTCTTTCAAGGGTGATACACTAATTATAGCAACCCTCCAACTTTTCGGTACCATATTTGTAGTACGATTTGTCCTTTGCTTCAAAATAAGCCTCAGTTTCGTCGATCACCTCTTCATTCGACGAAAATTTCTTCCGCGAGTATTATTTTGAGATCTGAGAACAGGAAATAGTCAATGGGGGCAGATCTGGAGAATACGATGGATGACGAAGCAATTCAAAACCCAATTTATGGATTTTTGACACGGTGCATTGTCTTGGTGAAGCAGCACCTTCTTTTTCCTCCAATGCGGTAGTCTTTCGGCGATTTCGTCCTTCATACGGTCCAATAACGCTATGTAATAGTCGCTGTGGATGGTGCTTACTTTTTCAAGGCAGTCAATGAAAATTATTCCATGCGCATCCCAAAATACAGACGCCATAACTTTGCCAGCCGACTGTTGCGTTTTCCAACGCTTTGGAGCGGATTCATCTTGTTTCGTCACATATCGACGCAAAAACTCGGGTTTATTATGCCTCATCATCTTCAAACACTGCTCCGAATCATCAATTCGTCTTTGCATTTGGTTAAAAGTTAGCTCGCGCGGCACCCACTTTGCACATAGATTTCTTATATACAAATATTCGTGAATAATATGATGTACACGTTCAGTAGATATCTTTAGAGTGTCTGCTATTTCATTCAGTTTCAATTTACGGTCTTTCAGAATCATTTCGTCGATTTTTTTAATGTTTTCGTCGGTAACAACCCCTTTTGGGCGTCCACTGCGTTCACCGTCATCGGCGCTCGTTTCACCACGTCTACTTAGCATGCCAATATTTGAAGGTTCATTTTCCTGGGGCAGTGTCCGGAAATTTGGCATCAAACCAAGTTTTTACTTCAACTGTATTTTTTCCCTTCAAAAATCAATATTTTATCAACAGGCGAAATTCCTTTTTATCCATTTTTTTCACAGTAACAAAAGTTACTTCACCCAAAATGCTATAATCCATAAACTAATTATCCGACAGCTGTCAAATTTATACAGGTATCTTTTGAGTGTTAGGGCTAACTAAAAAATATATGGATTTAATTCTAGTAGCGCCATCTATCTATCAGGCCGGGTAATTTTCAATTGACCTGTTACATTAATAAAAGAATATCAACAATGTGCGAGATATGATCACACGGTTCAGTCAGATTTGACTGAATACTGGATGAATAGTGGCCACAATATTCAGTTCATTAAAGTTGAGGTCGAGGTGTTAGCCACTTCACAAGTTTATATTGTGAAAAACATTGAGCGGGTTTTGATGGGTACAAAAATTAGCTCAACAAAGGTAAGGGCTATAACATCGACTTTATGTGGTATAATGTAATACTGAATATTTAATTATTGACATAATGAGTAGGATCTGTATCGGTTGATCATTCAGTCAATTAAAATAGTTCCACTATAAAAGTTTTCGCCCTGAAGATGAAATCTGTAAAGGTTGGGAAACATTGATTATTAACTGATTTATTTGAAAAAAGGTCCATTTGAAAGCCGCAAAAAATATTTCAAGAATTTTTTGGTCATCATTTTTCTCATTATTCGAAAATAGCAATTTAGAATGTTATAGGTTTAAAGATTAGCTACAAGAGCAGTTGAATCATTGGGGTTACGCAATAAGTGGGTTCTTTACAGTTGAACATGATGGAAATGATTCTTAACGCGTTCGCTGCGAATTACGCTCTAGAGCGTAATATAGCTTTCATTAGACGCCAATTACCCTACAGCGATTAATAAGTAATAATTTTAAAATAAATGTACTTTTAATAATCTTTCTATAGGATATTATTATTGTAAATAAATATTTTTACGATTCTTCACTAGTTTTCTAGACTATTAATAGGATATTCCAAACAAGAAACTAAGTGACAAAGAAAAATAAGTAAGTACATTCAGCTTCATTTAGTTCTCATTGCTATTGATAATAATTGAGAGTTACCGTAATTCACTTACCGATAAGTACCCAAATTTTGAATACTGTCGTTGCTTACAGCATATGAAACCCGAATTGGTTCCCCGTGAAAATTTAACAGTTTCTTCTCCAATTTTCTTTGGTCGATGTCAAGTCTTGATTCAGTTTCATGCCATTTAGCAATAAGAAGCTTCGTGTAGCGTTTGGACGAACTGGTGATTTTGTATACCTTGGAAATATATATTGTTTTCGGTGTGACATCAATCAGGTAAACGTTGGTGTAGTAGGAATAGAATCGGCTTGATTTTTCGATATCTGATATTTCACCAAACAAGAGCCACACGTTTCGTTTTGTAAATAAGTCATTTTCGCTAGCCTTAAATTATGATGGCAAATTAGCAAACATGTTGTCAGTATTATTATATCTTAAGAGGTTAATTGAAAAGTCCCCGACCTATCATAGTAAAACACATTTTTTGCCAATTTTTTTTTATTTTCCCTTAATAAATTTCTTTTATTCCCTTCAAGGCTGATACACTAATTATAGCGACCCTCCAACTTTTCGATACCATTTTTGTAGTATGACTTGTCCCTTGCTTCTAAATAAGCTTCAGTTTCGGCGATCACCTCTTAATTCGACGATAATTTCTTCCCAGCGAGCATTCTTTTGAGATCTAAGAACAGGAAATAGTCGCTGGGGGCCAGATCTGGAGAATCCGGTGGATGACGAAGCAATTCGAAGCCCAATTCATGGTTTTTTGCAATCGTTTTCACTGACTTGTGTCACGCTGCATTTTCTTGGTGAAGCAGCACTTTCTTTTTTTTAAAGGCGGCCGTTTTTCGGCGATTTCGTACGTCAAACGGTCCAATAACGCTATGTAATAGTCGCTGTTGATGGTCCTTGCTTTTTCAAGGTAGTCAATGAAAATTATTCAGTGCGCATCCCAAAATACAGACGCTATAACCTTGCCAGCCGACTGTTGCGTTTTCCAACGCTTTGGAGCGGGTTTATCGTGTGCAATCCACTCGGATAACTGTTTATTGGATTTCGGAGTGAAATGATGGAGTCATGTTTCATTCATTGTCATATAGCGACGCAAATATTCGTTTTTAACGGGTTTATATGCTTGATCATCTCCAAACACTGCTCCAAATGATCAATTCGTCGTTGTTTTTGGTCAAAAGTGAGTTTGTGCGGCATCCACTTTGCACAGAGCTTTCTCATACCCAAATCCAAGTGCGTTCACTGTCTTCGGTGCTCATTTCAGCAGGTCTAAACTTAATATACAAATCCTTGATGGTTGATTTTCATGGGGCAGTGTCTGGAAACACGGCATCAAGCCAAGTTTTTGCTTCAATTATATTTTTCCCTTCAAAAAGCAATATTTTATCAACACGCGAAATTCCTTTTTATCCATTTTTTCACGATAACAAAAATTACTTCACTCAAAATGCTATGATTCGCAGACTAATGATTCGACAGCTGTCAAATTTATACACGTATCTTTTGAGGGTTATGACTAACGAAAATCATATAGATTTAATCCTAATAGCGCCATCTATGTGTCAGGTCGGGGACTTTTCAATTAACTTGTTATGAACTATTTAGTTCTAAATTTTTGACTGGAAATTAAATATTAATTGTAAAATATTTATAAAAACAAACAATGATATTTTAAAGCATATTTCTAGTTTATTCAAATTAACAGTCAAGTCACGTCATCACAAGCATTTAACCGAATCAGCCTATAAAATTCGTGATACTAATCAGAGATTATAAACCGACAAACCTTGTTTTGTTAAATATTTGTTTTCATCTTCACTTTCATTTTCTTTCACCCAAACCATTAGATGGTTAAAGTCAGAAACATATTGCGTCCTTAATCAGTTACTTCGAACAGGAATGAGATAACGAAGGTCTCCTCTTGCCTGTAAAATGCGTTAGAGAGGTAAGTATTGATACTACTGAATATTAAGTTGCTGGGGGTATTTAATGGAAATATTATAGCGTGTCAGGCACTGCGATTAAGCTCTCTCAAAATGTGAAGAACGATATAATGTTGGATTCACCAAAAACAAAGCTAATCAAGAGTAGTTTTTCATTATAAACATAAGTTAATATAATTATTTCAGAGAAAACTGTTAGTTTCTAAAGTATGTATAGAAAACTTAGGGAGAAAAGCTCTTAATATACTATTAGGAAACAAAGGAATTCAAACGTTTGTTTTGAAGGTTTGTGAGTTCACATTGTGCATCTGGATGAAATATGGATATTTCAAAATGGAACATTGGGCCACTCATGGCAAGATTAAAAATAGCGTAAAAAGAATAAATATTCTTCGAAACTTAAAAGACTTTGTTGTATATCTCTTTGCTGAAATTTATATTCAATTGTCAAAGAAAACAAGAAAAATATGTCAGGATTTTATTTTAAAATAGATTAACAAAAGTCGAAAATAATCTGCCATCGATGTTTGATTAAGGTGCAACAGTCTATGGACCAATTCTGAGATTGAATACGTTTATCGTAAAACTTTTGAGGCAAAATCTACTTGCTTGATGGAAAATATAATAATCACTCGAAAAGAACTTGAACTAAGATCATTTAAAAATATTTGAAAACACAAGGTTAACAGTCTCTGATGGTTAGCTTAATCAAATGATTAAGAGGCAACAGTTTATGAACAAATTCAAAGATTTCATACATTGATTGTAATACTTTTGAAACAAAATCTACTTGTTTGATGGAAAGTATAGAAATCACTTTAAAAAATAGATTTAGATAACAGAAAACGTAAAAATGCCTCTGATGGTCAGCAGTCTTTTTAATAGCAGCAATATGATCGGTGATCATTCTAGTAGATATTCTTCCTGAGTGCGTACATGAAACTATACTGTCTATGTATGTTTTTGAAAACGTACATGGATAATAGTGTGTAGCTGCGACTTAACGCAGTAGGATTTTATTTTACAGAGCTATGTTAAGGGTTGGCATCCCCCCAGCGATGTCGTAATAGGAATTTAATTGCTTTTAGCATTGGGAACTATCGGCTGAAAATGACCATCTATGTTACTATGTTGACTACTTTTTACTATCGACGGTTTCAGTCGCTATTTCTGTTCGACTAATTTTACTACTTTTTACTATCGACTGGTTCAGTCAACTACTTTCAGTGGCTACTTTTGGTTCGACTAATTTGACTACTTTTACTCTTCACGTGTTTCACTCGTGTACTTCCAGTTATTACGTTCAGATCTACTAGTTTATTGAACTGGTTTTGAATATATGCCCTATGGCCGTAATATATGGAAATAATGTACCGAATTTATGCTTACATAGATATATATTTAATATGTATGGTTTTATATTTTGTTTGTAGTGTGATTGTATAATAATATATAGTGATAATAATATATTGTATCTAAATATAGCACCATTTTGGAGCTCTATTTTTCAAGATTATTTATTATTTGATTATTTGATTGATAAATAGAAATAAATTTTAACCTCATTTATGTTATTTTAACAACTATTGTTTCTTTTTTTGATGTACTTTCGATTTTCTAAGTCTCTTGATCTTCGTTCAAGCCTGTTGAATGATAAAATTTCTTTCATACAAGTTTCTACGAATAATAATTTTAAAATATTCCCGAGCAATGATAAATTAAACTAATCCCGTTTTTAAAAGGGGTGCAATAGTTAAATAATTGATATAGATTGAGTGAATAAAAAAAAAGATAATATTTGTACAATATTACACTATTAGTGGTGATTATGCTATTCCTATTTAAAATTAAGTCAAGTATAAAATATAAAAATAATTTTATATAATTCAAAATAAAACTGTTATTTTGAAGCTAATAATTTATAGCAGTTATCTCTTTTTTTCTTTACCAAAGAAACTTTGAAAAGTAAAAGGTACATCTCCGTCTCACTTATGACACTAACCGTGTCATACACATAAAAACATGTATAGGCACATGTTGGAATGAAATAGAAATAAACCAATTACTTTTGTGTTACTTTTTTCATTGTTACTTTCCGAATATTAAAATATGAAAATATATTTGGGATAATTAAAACTACAATTATTTAAAATGAACTAATTTGTCCAGCAGAGAGAGTTAAACAATTATCACCTTCCTTCCTCTCTTAAAATTAACGGAGGGATGAATTCGTACATCTAAGTCTATTACCACGCATGTAAAAACACATTAAGCACGCATTTAAGTGAAATAGTAATTATTATTTTCAGTCGTTAGTTTTCTTTTCTATAATTTGTGACTATCAACTGTTTCGACTGTTTACCCAAGATGGTAATCACGTGCTAATCATTATTAGACCTTAAATATCTTGCGTTTAGTTAAAAATCAGCCGTGTGTAAAAGCTAAAACGCTCAACTTAATGAGTGAATAATTTAGATTATCCGAGTTAGTATAAAAATATTGCTTTACAAAATTATTTTAGTAACTAAAGCAATAGAATATACTACTACTATAATACTAATATAATAAAAATTATAATTAATATTATAATATATAAAATATATAATTATTATTATTAAGGATGTTAATATTACTTATTAATAATACTTACTTCTGTTAATATATCGTCAGTATTGCTACATTTTAAATTTATCGTATAAACTACATTTTCCAAATGAAGAAAATCCTTTGGAATAGATTTTCTGTCATATACTGAAGCGGCTTGAAAGTGTCTAGCTTGATATTTTTTATACAAATTAACAGTCTCTGAGAACAGACGAAATAAACATAATGACCATCTATCCTATATATAAAACACTTATACTTACTTTTCTTGTTACAAACAAAATTTATTAATCGGCTAGGACTATCGATTTTTTCTAAAAATTCGTTTACAAAGCCCATAACATATTTTCTCTGTGTAGTCACATTGGTGCTACATTGTGCTAAAATTACAAACAAAAGAAAGAAAATTCCGTTGTATACGATGAGAGACATTTCTATAAAAAAGCACCTCACTATTATATAATACATAAATTTCTGGAATTCTCGATGATAGCAATGAAAGGATATATATCATATTAATGGGCAGATTTATTGTTTTACATTAAGGTGGTTTTATAGGACGTACTCTAATACACAGGATATTACCAGCTAAAATAAAAATATGTCAATTAAATCTATATATAATAAATTAATCCTTATTTTTCTTAATGAGTTTACCGATATCATTCTTTTTTTTAAGTTTTCTAACATCCAGTAAAAGGTTCTTATGTAAATAAGAATTATTAAAATTGTTCAGAAAATTGGAATTTTTAAGAAAATTTAATTAGCACTTAAACTTCGCGTGATTCTTTTATCGTGACAACTTGGCAAATGATTAAATCGAAATAAATGTCGCACTTAATCCAAATTATAGAGTATATATAGAAGTTTAACTTAAATAGGTCAAACTGAAGAAATGTTTTGCGTACTCCCACCAATACAGGCACCGACACTACTTTTTTGATTGTTTGGTTTGAATTCCCCCTAAAGGAATTTAATTTCTACGATACGATTATTTAGAGAGTCATAGTCATTCATAGTGTATATATAGAGGTTTTACTTAATTAGAAGAAACGGAGAAAATGTTTTGCGTGGTTCGTTCAATGCTGGATCTGAAACCACTTTTTTGATTGGTTCATTTGAATTGGCCTACAAAGGCATTTGATTGCCTCATTTCTATAACGCGATTGTTTGTTTCCTACGCCATATTTGTATGTCTGACATAAAGTAATATCAGCACGTTTGTGTCTTAAATATAGTCACTACTATTTGACTATAAAGTATCTTCATTCTCAAAAGTGTTTCAGATGACCTTCAGATGTTTCGAATTTTCCCGCAATTCTCAGCAGCCCACAGATCTACCCGAGGCGTTGCACATACCTGAAGTTAGCACCCACGGTGAGGTGGCAACAAGGGGTACTGACAGAGAGTACGACGTGGCAACCTCGGGTGGTAAAGCTAGCGGATGACGCGACGCCTGGAAAGTTAGGTTTTTCCGTTCCCGACTCTAAAAAAGTGATCAGACGTGCCACTGTTCGTAACACCTGAAGGTAACCCTGCCACGTGCATTTCTTTCTGTTTTTATATTCTTATAGTGGGTTAATGTTTAGTGTTAATATATTGTTTATTATTTAATAACCGTTCGTCTAAAAATAAATATTCCTTCTGCATATAATTAGACTTCATTTGTACCGAAATAAATCGCCGAATATTGTTGTCTTTATCTAACCGCACCCGTACTCCAAATTGGTGACCCTGACGTGCGACATCGTGTTATATTCCACATTTTGTTTTTTTTTGGGTTATTTTCGATTCTTGAAGGTTTAGTTATTTTTTTGGTTTGCGACGCCATTTTGTTGTTTTGTTTATTCGTTGTAAAGCATCATGTCGGCGTCAAACATCAGATTGCCTGCGTTTAATCCGAACGATCCAGAGATGTGGTTCCTGCAGGTCGAGTGGACCTTGAAACATGCAGGGATAACCACAAGCGCAGAAAAGTTTGAAATCGTAGGGGCAGCGTTGGACCCCATCTATACTCAGGAAGTGCGCGGCCTCTTATTTAATCCCCCACCGGAAGCTGAAGATCCATTCAGCAAATTAAAAGAGGCGCTCCGGGAATGCTTAGGGCTGTCAATCCAGAACCGGACACGGCAACTCCTCGAACGGGAAGAAATCGGTGACCGCACTCCGTCGCAGTTTCTCCGTCGGTTACAATCATTAGCAGGGGACGCAGCGGGCCACGATATCATTAAAGTAATATGGATGAACCAATTAGACCCCATTACCCGAGCTAGTATCGCGGCGCAGCAAGCGAGCATCAAGCTGGAAAACCTGGCGAAAATCGCTGACAACATTAAAGACTCCATAGGCTCGTGGCGGCGAGCAGGCGGTACGGCACCGACGAATAGTTCAGAGAGCCAATTGGCGGAGGAGTGCGCGCGGTTGAGGCTGCAGATTCACGGGCTACAAACCAAAGTCGACGAGGTAGCAGAACACCAATGCGCGTCGTTCCGTAACCGGGCATCGTCGCGCTCGTCAAGTCGTGGCCGATCGTCATCGCACTCTTCAAGTCGCGACCGGTCTCGTATTCGCGGTTGCGAGCTCTACGATGGGTTGTGCTGGTATCATTACAATTACGCCGAAAGGACATGGAGGTGCAGACCGGGGTGCCGTTACGAGAAGCCCAAGCGCGAATGCGGGAAACCAGCCGGGCGGTCACTAATGGCGGCAAGTGACGGCCATCATATCATGCGCCGCCTGTTCGTCAAAGACCGAAACAGCAACCAGGAATTCCTAGTGGATACAGGAGCGGATTTGTGCGTGTTTCCTCGGCGATTAGTGAACGGGCATCGAAAAAAAAACGAACTACGATCTGACTGCGGCGAACGGTAGCATCATAGCCACGTATGGCTTTAAAACAATGACTTTAAACCTCGGTTTACGACGCGATTTTCCATGGAGTTTCGTTATCGCGGATGTGTCGCGGCCTATTATCGGGGTTGATTTTATTGTTCATTACGACCTCTTAGTTGATTTGCGAAACAGGAAATTAGTGGACCGGAATACGCGTATTAGTGTCAACGGGAGACAACCGCAGTACGAAAATGTCGCGAGTATAAAACTCATAAACAACAGTTCGCGATATCACGACATCCTGCAGAAGTTCCCGGAAATCACTCGACCCGATGGAGCGTGTAAAACAGCCCCCGTAAAACACGCGACGGTACACCATATTAACACGACACCCGGACCTTCAGTAGCTGCGAAACCACGACGCCTGGCTCCAGACCGACTAAGAGACGCCAAGAGGGAATTCGAGACCATGTTGAAACTAGGATTATGCCGCCCGTCGCAGAGTAGCTGGTCTTCTCCGTTACACATGGTCCCCAAAAAAGGCGACGAATGGCGTCCTTGTAGCGATTACAGAGCGCTCAATGCACGCACCATCCCAGACCGGTACCCTGTAAAGCATATTGAAGACTTTACACAGACACTCCACGGGAAGAAGGTATTTTCAACCATCGACCTAGTCAGAGCATACCATCAAATATCCGTGGCACCCGAAGATGTCCCGAAAACCGCCATTACAACTCCTTTCGGGTTGTATGAGTTTACCATCATGGGTTTCGGTCTTCGAAATGCAGCACAGACCTTTCAACGGTTCATCGACGAGGTACTTTTGGGACTTGATTTTTGCTATGCCTACATCGACGACATCCTGGTGGCATCAACAACAGAGGAGGAACATCGGCAACATCTTCAAACTCTATTCGAGCGTTTGCAGCAATATGACATGGTGGTCAATCCTAGTAAATGCTGCTTTGGACTAACCGAAGTTCACTTCCTCGGATATCGGGTCTCAGAAAAAGGGACCGAGCCGCTCCCAGACAAGGTGATTGCTATACGGGAGTTTGGACAGCCAGAAACGGCGAGGCAGTTAAGACAATTTCTGGGTATGATTAATTTTTATCGGAGATTTATACCCAGAGCAGCCAGAACCCAAGTACCGCTCAACGAACTACTGAAGAACAACATAAAAGGGAAGACACCGATTAAGTGGGATGAGACAACAGAAAAAGCATTCGAGGAATGCAAAGATCAACTTTCCCGAGCAACCTTACTGGCACATCCAGAACCAGGGGCAGAAATATCACTGGTATGCGACGCTTTAGACTACTGCATTGGAGCCGCCCTATAACAACGCGCAGGAGACCATTGGACACCGCTTGGTTTTTTTTCAAGAAAACTTAACCAAGCGGAGTGCAAATACAGTGCGTACGATCGTGAATTACTAGCGATCTACAGTGCTGTGCAGCGGTTCCGTCATATGATAGAGGGACGCCACTTCACGATACTGACTGACCACAAACCGCTGACATTCGCATTCCGTCAGAAGACCGACAAATGTTCTCCACGCCAATTCCGTCATCTCGATTTTATTAGTCAGTTCACCACAGACATTCAACATATCTCCGGGCAGGACAATATTGTAGCTGACGCACTTTCCCGCATCGATGAGATTACATCACCAGCAGTCAATTTCGAGGCCTTAGCAGCATCCCAGGAACGAGACGACGAGTTACGGAGTTACTTGGAAAATGGCAATACGGGCTTGGACATGCGAAGAATTCTCATCCCTGGCTCAACTACAGCGGTATACTGCGATGTCAAGACACCAACCGCTAGACCATTTCTCACGAAAGCTTTCCGCAGGGCAGCCTTCAGCGCAATTCATGGGCTGTCACATCCTGGAGTAAGAGCATCAAAACGGCTAATGAAGGAACGGTACGTATGGCCATCCATCGATAATGACTGTCGCACCTGGGCTCGCTCTTGTATCCAGTGCCAGAAAGCTAAGATCGCTAAACACGTCTCTTCTGCGATCGGCACCTTTCAAATGCCATCTCGCCGATTCGAACATGTCCACTTAGATTTGGTTGTAATACCGTATTCCCAAGGTTACAGGTATTGCCTGACGTGCGTCGACCGTTTCTCGCGGTGGCCGGAGGCGATTCCCCTACCAGACCAGGAAGCAGAGACCGTAGCACGAGCCTTCTACAGCAACTGGGTCGCGCGGTTCGGCGTCCCCCTTCGGATAACTACAGATCAGGGCAGACAATTCGAATCTCGACTCTTCCGTTACCTCAATCATCTCATGGGAACCATGCACCTGCGGACAACGGCCTACCACCCAGCTGCCAACGGTATGGTCGAACGCCTACACCGTCAATTAAAATCCGCGATCAAGTGCCTCCAACCTGACCGCTGGACGGAAGCCCTCCCAACCGCCTTGCTGGGCATTCGTTCTGCGTGGAAGGAGGATCTACAATCCACTACAGCAGAGATGGTTTACGGCGAACCATTACGACTGCTAGGCGAATTTCTGGTAACCAACGCTAAGGAGGTAGACAACTCCGTCGAGTTCGTGCGCAATTTACGAAGGCAATTCGAGTTGTTGCGACCAGTTGAAGGAACAAGACACGGCGACCGCAAGATTTTCATCTTCAAAGACCTTGACACAGCTACGCACGTCTTCGTACGTCACGATAGCCCCAAAACGCCACTGCAGATGCCCTACGATGGACCGTACGAAGTGATTTCTCGCAGTGAAAAAGTCTTCATACTTTTAATGCGAGGAAAACAAGTTCCGGTGTCGATCGATAGATTGAAGCCAGCATACTGTATCAACGACAACCTCAGACCACGTGAAAGCGATTTAGATGATGACGGAATAGTGGTCGTGGCGACGCAACAAAATCCAGACCCCCATTCCCCCCCACAACTGAGACGATCAGCAAGACGGGTTCGATTTCCCGATCAGTACCAGGCGGGATTTCCATAATCAACCCAGGTAGAAATGTCTATAAATCACACATTGTACGAGATATGGGGGTAGGGTCCTTTTGTCTAGATAATAATTTTTTTTTGTAGTTTGTTTTTTTTAATCACAAATTAGGATTACGCATTTAGAATTATTGCTAGGATGTCATTCTTGTTATATTACTTTTGTATTACATAACATATATCGCTAAGCCGGTAGATATAGATAGATGTAAGTTAGATGATTTGGTTTTATTTGTATCGAGATTTATATTAGGGTAATATAGTATTACGTAGGTAATATATGTAAGGTATTGGGGTATGTTTGTAGCTATTTGTATTTTTGTATTCGTATATGTAATCTGTATAATCATTGTCGGTAAAATTCTAGTGGGGGAGTACTGTAGCGACCTTTAGATGTTTCGAATTTTCCCGCAATTCTCAGCAGCCCACAGATCTACCCGAGGCGTTGCACATACCTGAAGTTAGCACCCACGGTGAGGTGGCAACAAGGGGTACTCACAGAGGGTACGACGTGGCAACCTCGGGTGGTAAAGCTGGCGGATGACGCGACGCCTGGAAGGTTAGGTTTTTTCGTTCCCGACTCTAAAAAAGTGATCAGACGTGCCACTGTTCGTAACACCTGAAGGTAACCCTGCCACGTGCATTTCTTTCTGTTTTTATATTCTTATAGTGGGTTAGTGTTTAGTGTTAATATATTGTTTATTATTTAATAACCGTTCGTCTAAAAATAAATATTCCTTCTGCATATAATTAGACTTCATTTGTATCGAAATAAATCGCCGAATATTGTTGTCTTTATCTAACCGCACCCGTACTCCAAAACTACATAAAAAGGTGTTTGTAAAGTGCCATCAAAATCAAAGGGGTTGATTTACTTGAAACAAAAGTATATTGGTTAAGATACTTATAATTAATATTTTGGCTTAACGCTCCTTAACTGAGATAACCTTCCCTCAACAAGGATATTAATAAAATATATTAATACGAAATACAAATGAAGAATTTGTAGACCAACAAAATGAGCTTGATTTTATAGAGATTATCATGCTTGTTTTATTATATTGTTAATAAATGTTTTTTTTTTGACTCCTCGATTTTACCATAGGAGCGCATCATTTTAATTTTTCGTTTCAGTTCTTTAAACTATTACTTTTTGGTATGCTTTCTCCATTGTATATATGATTTAACTATTTTAATTTTCTGTTCCATTTTTGTGTTGAGCAATTAAGTAAAATATTAACAGACACATACTTTCAGCTGTGCTTCTCTGCTTTCAGTATGAGGGACAAAAAGACAGAAACTTTAATACATCTTATCTGAATTGATAGCAAAAGAAATATAAAAAAGGGGAAAAAACTGTAGACAATTTTGATTATATTTGCCACGAGATATGTTATGTTATCTGTTAGATTGCAGCCATTTTTATATCCACATTTAATTATTTTTTATTTTTATATTTATATTTTATTATTTTTTATTTATATACATTATATATATTCGTTATATACTTATATTTTCGCTTTTTGATATTGCATAATATTTGTAATTATATAGAATTTTATATTAATAAATGGTTTTGAAAAATTATATTTTGGTCTTATTTGAAATTTAATTAGTCAGTAAAATGTGACATCAGAAGTTAGTCACGTAAAGCGTATGAAATCGTCGACCAATGAAATGCTCTCTTAATAAACATATTCATTACATGTGCCAGTAATGGTAATTTAAAATAATAAATGAAATTCTGCTGAGACCACGCAAAACAATTCTGAAATTATTTGTATTAAGTTAAAACTCTATATATTACACTATGGTTTCAGTTTGTTGATGTCACAATATCGAGAATGCATATGAAATATTCAACCAATGAAATGTGTTCCTAATAAAATATTTTCTTTACAAGAGTCTGTAATGTTAGTTTAAACTAACCAATGAAATACAACGAAACCTTTTTCATGCCATCGTGCATTAGCCAATTGTTGCTACAATACTTTGGCTATTGCAGAATTCCTCGAAAGGTTGCAAGCTGGAGTTTCATTAGTTTTCATACTCAACGGAAGCTTCAGTACTGAAAGAACTATTCGATCGCCTTCCAGTAACGTAGTTGCAATATCGGATGAAGCAAGTGCTTATTAAAAACGTCCTTTCAGTTACACCAAGAGCATCTAAGAAAACAATTCCGCCAGTTTCACCGTTCAGTAACGTCATGAGCGTATTGTTGTTTTTCTTATTAATTTAAAATAGAAAATTTTCTGTGAGCGATTTCTTTCTCCGATGTCTCGGAATCGTATTGGAGTTCGAGTCTCAAACTCTTAATCAAATGCGTTGTTCGTTGGTCCTTGACATTCCTAATAGTAATAATGTTTTGTTGGTAAGGGCCAAGCACATGTCATCAATTAAAATAAATGCTTCATTGTGAATATTTTCGCTCAAAAGATAGAAAACCATTATTTATTTACTTACAAACAATATTCTGCATCGAACAGTGAACCATTACAATACTAATGTTTTTGTAAAGTGTTTTTAAAAATATTTATTCCAGTTCAAATTGAATGTTCAGAGCTCAGACAAGACAACATCTGACGGGTGAGCTGGTCAAAATATATTTATCTAATTGTTATTCAAATTAATTAGATTGTTAGATATTTTAAATGGAATAGATTTAAATAAAAGCACATAGTATATGTATTAAAATTAGTAATTGACTGTTTAGTCTTCATATTATTTTTAACTTAATTCACATTTGATGGATATATTCCTCCTCATCACTCCCCATATTTTTTAAACATTGTACAATTTTTGCCAATAATTTAGCCATATTTGTTTAATGATTTTTGTGTTTTCAATTTTTAGGTAAGACCACTGCTGTCGAACAATTGTAGTATTTCGGCGTATTTATGTTGTGTTAAGATTGGTTTTAATTTTCAAGCTTGCGTATGGCGGCAGCACTGCGTTGTTTCAACAGCACGTTGCATTAAGTATCATCTGGAACTTGTAGTTATGCTTCGAAACCTGCGGAAATGCAGACAAGATTAAAAGTTCATTTAAAGTGTTTTTGTTATATTTGTGGATGTTATATGCTCTGTTAATATGGAAGAACAGCGTCAAAATGATTCAAATATGCTTATTTGTAGTACTTTGGTTTTCCTGTAAACACTGAAATGCCATGAGTACTGAAATTATTTTATAACGCGTGCAGAACATACCTGTATAAGTGGAAGAAAATGATGATCGCTTAGTGAAAATGTATACTTTCAATTTTTTGAGCCAATTTTATGCTGACAACGGAAAAATCATGATTGCTGCTCTTGCTCGATGAATGTCGTCGGTATAAATATAAAAAAATGGCACAGTATAAATATCTCGACATGTCATCAGTCGAAGACTGAAATTAAAAACTGGCCTTTCAAAGCAAACACTTGGCTTCCCCAATGCCACGAAAACCCTCGGGTATTGCAAGTACAATACACTGCCTCCACTTAGCGCTCCTCGGAGCCATTAGAGAGGCGGAGTATTGTATAAGTTCGTGATTGCCTTAGCTTACCTTTCCCCTTAACCCTTTACCACATTTTATCAATACTAGATAAGCGAACCTGTTTTAGACGATACCCTGTGTTTTTCGGATATTACCAATGAAAGTTGTTCGGCCAAGTGTCTCCCTCGTGAAGATTTGAGTCCAACTCTCCTTAACAAAGAAGGGAAACGTCCCTAAGGACGCTCCCCAATTCTGTTCAAACCATCTCGACAGTCAGCAAGGCGTTTCCTCATTATCTACTACTTGCATTGATCGCCATTCAGTTTTTTGCCTGAGATTGGTTGTCCTGATGTTGTTTATCTCATTCCTGTCTTAACAAGTAAGTTAGCTTTTTCTCTCGAGAACTATGCTCGTCTCCAGTTTACTGGGAACTGATGTTTGTTCCCCTCGACTTCCTCATCCATTACTACTCTATTAATTTTACCACTTATTTTTGTTTTCCTCTAATTTTTTTGACCTCTACTAATAACTTAGATACTAATTTCAAACCTCTGTTCCAAAATGACTTCCCTTTAAATTTAGGCTGTCGAGCGTTCCGGCCAGGTTCTACTGAAGGCAGGACCCTTCCCGGCCTGCAAGGGATTTAGGCCTGATACCCGTTTTATCTGGTTATTCCGCCCTTATTCGGTCGCCAGAGTCAGTGCATCTTATAAATTCGTACAGAGTGCACTTTCGCAGGTTAGGTTGAATTTTAATTTCCCCTTGCGGGAAGAACCCTTGCACCCCTCCACGCACGGACAGTAATCCGTTACCACTTTATCCGGCATAACATAACCATAACCGGCGAGCAATGAAATTTTCATAGAAAAATAGTATTTAATATCAAAGGTGAGTGATTTGATGCGTGATTTGAATTCATAGAAATAAAAGCAGAGTTGTTTGCTTTACTGTTGAAAGAAAGTGGAATATTGATCCTAAAACACTCGCCACTATATACAGACATAGACATAAAATAACATATGTTTTTGCAATCATATCAAAATGTTTACTTGTCGTGATGAGAATACCTTATGATCGAAATAAATGAAGTGTGCTTATCCCTACTCCACATTAAAAATAAAAAGCCATCCATTTCGATTGCTGAGGCAGTACAAAATAAGAGTATCACTATACAATGCGTACAATTTTGCACTTAATTATATTCGAAATTTTAATTGATTTACATATTCATCACAGGTAATTGGTTTATTATACAGGTATTATATTTATGGATATTATTAATACAGTGTAAATACAATATTTATCTAAGGACACTACCTTGTGGTGCACCCGCATAGATAAGTTTCAAACTTCAATATTCGTGACCGTATCTTATTGTGAAATGACGGAAAATATAGGATTTAAGAATCACCTGGCTAGGTAATTTGTTTCCAAACTCCTATTCGAGGTCCTCTTACTATACTTTATCAAATAAAGCCTTTGGTCAATCCTGCAACATTTTTTACAATTAATTTAATTATATCCCTAACAAGTTATAATTTGTCAAACGTTTTTCCTAAATCCCAACTGATGAGTAGGAATAAGTTGCATCAATAGTTATTTTGAGGCGTTTAGAAAAACTTCTCGTGTAATTCAGATATGATTTCGGTATATAAGCTGATTTAGTGACTCAGAACAATAAACCACTGTATTGTCCATCTTCTAAACTTATTTGTTAGTTTATTGTTTCTTTAATGATCTTTATGAGAGCTTGAATAGGTGGACAGATCACCCATCTCTGTACCTGAATGTGTTACTGGGATTGGGGATGTCGCTCCTTTTGGGCCTCATAAATAATTAGCCTCACTGCCCGCTGGTTCTACAATCACAGAGAAATTTACTATCGTGTTCATCGACTCGTAATTTGGTGTGAGTAGGAACGCGTGTGGAAGTGGGCATGTCCGCGGATATTTGAAACAGGGAAAAGGCGCAATATCGATCGGTGATTCGGTTTTTGTTTTTGGAAGGGAAATCACGCAATGAAGTCAAAGAGCGCTCCTCCTTCAATGGCGACTATCAACAATTAGTTTAACGAGTTTCAACGTTGTCGCACGTCGGTTTTGAGCCACACCCAGGTATCCCGAAAGCGGGTAATACGGAAGATTACGTGACAAAAATCCACAATTAGTACTGACAGACCGCCTATAGATGTTTCACGAGATAGCTGAGACAGTAGTTATCTCAAAAGACTGCATGAGTCATATTCTGAATGAAATTTTGGGCATGAGAAAGCTGTTGGTGTGATGGGTGCCGCGTTTGCTCACTCCGGACAACAAGCGCAACTATGAGATCATTTCAGAACAATATTTGATACTTTTAAGATCAATGTAAAGAAGCTTCTGTGTCGTTTCGTGACCGTCGACGAAATATGGATTCATTGGTACACACTAGAGGCCAAAGAAGAATCGAAAAAGGCGAAGATCGTCCTCTCAGTCGGAAAGGTGAAGGGCACAATTTTTTGGGATTCACAAAGTGTGATCTACATCAACCACCTAGCGAAGAACGAAACAAAGGTCACGGAACTATACCATGCCGTGTTATTAGACCGATTGGATGACAAATTGCAGAAAAAACGCTCTCATTTGATGAAGAAAAAAGTTTTCTTTCACTATGACGGTGCAACTGGCTCACACCTCTGCGTTGGCTGAGGAAAATTGGTCAAATTAGGTTACGAGCTGCACCCGATCCACAGGTTCGTTATCCGCTGATAATTCAGATTCACGCCCTATCAGCCAGTACATTTGGTTTAGTTTAAGCACAAGTTCTGTTTGCGTTTTGTAACTATAGGTCTTTTCCATGTCAAACGTCGATCGAAATGCATTCCCAGATATTTAACGTTATCTGTTTGCGCAAGTTCACGATTATTAAATATTACTGAGGGACAAGTTATTCGTCAGCATATGTTACAACAGTAGTGTTACTTGAGGTCGGTACATCGTCGATATACAGCTGATAGGCTATATAATAGCTATAAATAGCTATACAATAGGTATAACAATGGGCCAAGAGTACTGCCCTGCTGAATACCCGAATATAATGGATGTAGGTCAGTGTATTCGGCACCCTGTTTGACAACTAAATGTCTATCTGTGAGGTGCGATTTCAGCAGTTGAAAGTGCGTATGGGGCAAACGATTTTTCAATTGAATTTTAAGTTAAATGAGTGAATTTTGTTTAGTTTGCCCTTATTCTGCACTGGTTAAACTATTTCGCTATTTTATTTAGATGTCATTAGACTTAGAAGGAAGCAGTTTTTGGGTCAGCACTGACAGGGCGACAGTATCGTCAGGGTAAGTTGTACTAATTGTGTCCTAGTTGGACTAGTTACTACTGCACTGTATTAGTTGGAAGGTCTGCAGTGTAAATATCTGCAGTATAGCACACCGATCCCAGTAGCCTTCTCTGTATTTCGAGCGAGAATATTCATCCAACATTTAACCATGAAACATCTTCGATTGAGATTGAGAGTATGTAATTTCTTTCTTTACTTATGCCCGAAAAATCAGTAGAGCAGTTTAGTCCATTTTACGGGGGTTTACTAATCACGTATAGAGTGCGATATAGTTGTTCGATTGTTCCATGATCGTCTCGGAATTCAAATTGGTGACTGATGATCGTTTGGGTGCTCGTTTGGAATCACTCGAAGAATTTTTTTCATTGTTTTACTAATTAGTGACAGGAGGTTTATATACGAGGTCCTATTCTGTGGTGGTTTGTGTGGTTTGGCTACCATTAGACCTTGGGCAATGTTCCATAATCCTGGAAAAGTTAGAGCTTAAAGCAGACATTGAAGATTTGGACTAGGCTCTAGATTTTCAGAGGAAATTAATGTATTATGATAAACTGATAAGAATACGTTAATTAGAAGGTCGGCAAAGATACTGGTTTTCTCCTTCTTTGATCTTGCCTGCCCTCCTATATAGTGTAATAGGAGTTTATTTTAAAGATTTTCGGTTTTTTGTGGCTTTATTTGCTGTTGATGTTATTGTGGACAGATAGTTCTGGAAGTTGGTTTTTGATATGATCGATACGATATTGGCGGATTTACCAGATTTATGGATCGTAATAATTTCCCTAATGTTCTACTGCATAGGCGTATATTGCAACCGAAATATGCTAGTTTAATGGAAAGTTTTATGGAGAATGGAAACTATGTAGTAAATTAATATAACAGCTTACAAATTACTTAAAAATATATATATACGATTAAATTAAATAACATTTCACTTAAAATAATTTTATCGTTTTATTAGTTTCAATCTTGATTATACGACTTATTGTGTGACTTATTGTGAATGAAGTAAATTTAGTTTTGTGCTAAGATATAAGCATTCGAACTTCTGAGAAATGATTATATTGAAATCATTAAAAAATCGAGTCATTCAATTCATGGTTCAATATTGCCTTTATATAAATTATAAGGATTTGATGCTATGTTTTGAATAAATATCTGAAGGTTATCAGCGTTGGCCTTATCCTGTTAATAATAAAATATATACATAATAAATATATTGTTATTTCGTAATACAGAATATTAGAAGGCACAATAAAACTGACGAGGCAGTGTATAGAGGATACCAGTTTTGATTTGTGTAAAAATTAAAACATATTTTTACTTTATGTCTTAGATGTTGTTTATAGTTTAGCCTACTAAGTTAAAAGGACTAGGCATTGCATTAACAAAAGCTGCTATACAGAGTATAACATATATACTTTGTACTTAAAGATGAATCATTTAATGATGAATGATAGATAATTTATTTATGATTTGCTTGAAACATTATTAAAATATTAAAAATCAAACGGGCTTACAGACCAAGTAAATTTGGCGCTGAAACTGTTATTGCACAATTGTTTATTCAAAAGAACAAGAATTTGACCAAACCAAAAAAAGAACCAAACAGAATCACCAAGAAACCGTAGACAAAGCTTACAAAATATAAACACCTTAGAAGGATGTGAGAAGTGGGGTGGGAGGGGCATCAGGGAAGAAAACTAACACAGTGTTAGCAAGAAAACAAAGCGACGTCTTTATTAATCTACATATAGTGATGACACAAAAAATATTAAATGAAATATAAATATTAATTAATTAATTACTAAAATCAATCTTATTAAAAGAATAGCATTTTGGTTCTAATTGCATTTAGAAGAAGCCTTGTAAGCTCGCGAGGATGTTGATGTGTTGAGTAGTGTCTTTCTTTTGAAGAAATTGGTCACCAATGGTCACATTCCAGTCCAAGCAGCTTGCGCTTTGGCATAATTCAGTAAAATAAAAATATTGTAGCATAATCTCTAAATAAGAAAAACTTATTTTTATCAAAGTCATGAATCACAACTAGGCAACTAGCACTAACAACATTTTAAAGATATTATTTATAATAAAGTTTAATTCAATTAAAATTGACCACAAAATTACATTGGTGTCGAGACAGATTTCAAGATTTCTATCATTTTTATGTAAGCTTACACCATAAGTTGCGATGATGCCTTAACATTTGCGATATCCAGATCTCATTTTTCGGAAGTAAGTTTAAATTTTTTGTGACAAAATGGGGTAAATTTATATAGTGTTCATAAATATGAAAAATCCTCGTCCTTGTTGCTATTTTTGTTTATCACAATATTTTGATATTCAATTCAAAGCTGATAATAAATTATTAATTGCTTTGTTTCTACACTCGTGCTGTGTTTTCATTGTTTTAAAGTTTGTGACAAAGAATCCTCATATTTAACCAGTTATTGTAGTTAATATAGTTGTTTTATTACGACATTTTCTTAGAAAATTTTTCTCAACACTATTAAGATTTGTATCGTTGTGCAACTTTGCGCAATTTGTATCATATATGTTAATTAAACGAATTGGTTTATGAACATTTAAGTATACCTATTTAAGTACCTATAATAGTTATTATTTATATTCATAGTTAGAGTTTGATATTGGGTTTTTTATTTCATATAATTCAATAAAATCTCTATATAAAACTTACTACTCTATATTTGAATTGAGTTTTACACAAACATTTTTTCAAACCTGCAAAAGAACATTCCGTTTGTAAATATCGTTTGTAGTTTCCATCTTCAACATCATCTTTAGCTATATATCTTCTCAACTGTGACGTTTTTCCCCAAATATGAGGGACATATAGGCTAGGCATGTTTTCAAAGCTTCGTCCGTCTAAAAGTTCGCAGTGTAGGGGTGACTTTGGCAACTTCGAAGCCATTGTATTGCAATAGTGTATTCTCTCACTTCATATTTAATGACTTTGCATCCTCTAAGAAGCGGTGACTTTCTTGCCTTTAAGAAGAGAAAAAAAATCAGAATACATACAAGAATCTAATAGAATAACACGTATAGTGTAATTCGTATAACATTTTTTTACAAAAACTACTATAACAAGATTAAAAGCAAATGGGTGGATAGAGTAAGTAGAAAAATTTGCTGGATAATAAGCTAGTTCAAAAATGGTTATTTCAAAATAAAAATAAATTTAAAATGTACAACCAATGATAGGATAAGAAGAATCACAAACAAATTGGAGAATAAATGAGAGAAATGCAGAAAAATCTGATATTATTTATAGGGAAGTTTTCGGTTTTCACGAATTTTACTTTTTTAAAGTGTTTGAACGTATTCTCAACCACCTCTCTTGTACCCTGGAATTCCATTTGTTAATATGCCACTTTCAGTATAGGTTTCGCTCTGGTCGATTCATAGTTAACCAATGATGTGGATTTAGAAAACGACGTAAGAAATACGTACACTAACAGAAATCATCTATTGGCACTATCACCGAATTTACAAAATAATGTATGAGTTAGTAAAAAAACAGTTTAAACTGCTTCGGGATCATGGGTAATATCTTTCTTCTAACTATTTTCTCTAGCAACAGATCTTTTCGAGTCAGTTTGAGAAGTTTTCTCTCTTCAACCTACCCGCTGTCGACCGGAGTCCCTCAGGATTCAGTTCTTAGTCCCACTATTTACAATTGTTTTATATTCATTTAACTAGGTTTCTCGACCCTTATTTACTGCTCAGTCAAGTCCCCAAAGATTGGAGAAAGGCACCTATAAGGAGCACTAACCGCGTCTCTTCCTATTCTTCCTCTTTCTTTCTTTCAAAGTCACCTGTAATTCACTTCTGTCGGAGGCGTAACGGTAATTGCGTCCATTCTCTCTCTTAATAACAGTATAATCCCAACAATCGCCTGCATAAGGTTTTTGGAAGTTATTTTCAACAGGTGGCTGTCTTGGAAGCATCGTATTAATGATCTTAAAACTTGTTGCTCCAGAGACGAGCAAATACAGGGACGCTAAACCGGCGCACAGGTACAAACCAGGAAACCATACTTAAAATATATTACTCTACAATCGTTCTTAAACTAGACTCTCCTGTGTGCGGCTGCTGCTCTAACCTACCTCAAATCCCTTGATGCTATACAGTGTACTACTGTTATATCTCGCTGGGTGCCTTCCAATTCTCGGTTATTAGCCTGTGCGGTTTTACATTCATTCCACCTCTGATGCATTACAGGGACATTCTTTCACTGAAATTTGCTGTGATATTGCTTACTCTGCCATTCTCCTTAGATATGACCTCTACTTGAGGTCATCCACCTGTGCAGGGTTTTTGTTCATCCTAACCTTCTACTCCACCTAAATCTCCTATATAATATCTAACCTTTTTTGCAAATCTGGAATTAACACAACACAGAACAGAAATTCAAGCATTCCTGTTCGATCTTCGATACTCTGTTTCTGAATGGCTATAGCATAATTTTACTATATCTGTATCCGTACGAATCTCTTCGTCCCCAGGCCATAATTCTAAATCGACTGAAACTGAGACCACTATCATTTCTTGTACGATCATTTAATACTTCCAGCCGTCTTGCTCACTGTGAGTTTTGTCACCTTGTCCTTACCTCAGTCTACCACGTATAGCGAGACTGTCCTTGTCTCAACCAGCTTAAAGCTATGTAGGGGTACACAGCTTCAGGAACTCTTTAACAGGAGATAATAGAGACAGACTCCTTGGATTTCTGAGATTGACTATTTTCACAAAATTTAGCTCACACTAAATTAATATTACTGACCAAATTACCATTACTACTTCAATGTAAATGCTAACATTTGCAATCTAGACGGAATTTTTACTTTTTCTTGGTCCTGTTTGTTAGTTTGAATTTATGTCCATTTTTAAGGATTTATAAATTGTTTGTTCTTTTAATCGCCCCTTTTAATCCTTGACTTTCATTCATACTTTACGCATAGTGTTTTAATTTAATTTTAACATCACCTTATATGTATATATACTAAATATAATGATTAAATTATTTAATAAATTAAGATCAGTTAGAGTTGTTCCTAGAATAGTTTTAATGATCACATTGAAATATTATTTATTTTTAATGACCACCATTAATTTAAATATTTAGCCCCCCTAATAAGACAATAATTTGATAGATATTGAAGGTCAGTGAAAATATCATTTTTAAATTACCCATTTTCCAATAAATATTTTTGTTGTAGCTATAATTAAAATGTTGTTTTTCAAAAAACACACCAACAATAAACACGATAATGTAAGTATAAACAATTTTGTGTCATTATGCTTCTTCATTGGACGAAACTAACATACTGATTGTTGTGCACATGTGGTGGGAGTTATATAATTGAGCCTGTTCAACTAATATACCGCCATATAACGTCCAGTTGGCGGTGTAGTTGTACAGCAACATTATACGAAGATGCCCATAAAACTATACGGAGTCTTGCCTAGCCCACCAGTTAGGGCTGTTCTACTTTGTGCCAAAGCCCTGGGCATCGAGGTTGAATTTGTTAACGTGAGCCTGGTGGACGGTGAACATTTAAAAGAGGATTTCCTAAAGGTATCAGTTGTTAATTTTAGTGACCTATAACATTTTATAAAATTAATTAAACATTTTTATCACGTCTCGCGCTTGTTTTTGAAAATATGTATACATATTTGCCACTATTTTTAATTCGAACGTATTTAATTTCAAACATTTTTGTTTCGATTTTTGTAGATATAATGTGTACATTTAAATTTTATTTCATGTACACATTACACACCCGTTGATGTTTTAAATATGGCGTATAAAAATATTTCATAGAAGTTTAAGCGAATAACGTTTATTAAAACCTTTTAAAAATACTATTGTTGTTATAAGTAGATTTTCATTTTAGGTTTTACGTAGTTCCATAATTACTTTTTAGAACTTAATTTTGATAGATTAGACTGTTTCTGTTCAAACTGTTTTTTAAGCAATGAATTTAATTTTAGAAGCATTGTCTATTGTTTTCTATGACCTTGCAATAACATACAAATGCCGTCGTCAAAGAAAGTCGCATATTTCAAAACGATAAAATTAACGACGAATTTATTATATTGTATATTGTCCATTGTCCGGCATTTTAAACCGCTACTATAGAGTTCTAAATTAAATTAATGCAACAAATGGTAACCAGATTGGGCCAAGTTTGATGAAAATGTCACGTACAAGAGTATACAATTACTCAATAATTGGCGTTCTTGATCAAGTTCCTTGCTCATTTTGTTTACAAATGTCCTATTTTGGCGTCGATACATTGCGTTGTCCGGCATATACTCATTGTTTTCCAGTACGTTCAAGTAATACTAGTGATCGCCCTGTGAAATTCGACCCCAATTTATTAAGATGATAATATTTTTTCTATAACAGAGTAAAGGGAATAATTTAAAAATAATAGGCTGTATTTTAAAACATTTTAAAATAACTATCTCAGGAATTAATAGTCACTATTTCCATTATGTTTCAATAATCAACAAAGTATTAGTAAGTTTAAATTACTGTACATTAACATTAAAAAACATTAACATCTTCAGAGCATTATATATAAGTATACATGATCTTTCTTTACTGTTATGCTATAAACGTTAATATGAAATAATAAATGAAGTAATAAATTAAGTTTGTATATTAAAGCAGATAATATATGAGTAAAACAATTTTGAAATGTATATTTGACTTTGGCACCAAACAATAACCAAAATAATTAGACAATGTAATTTTTATTTCATTCATATGCCACATAGCCAGTTTACACAGAATTTTTTTTTATTCAGTACACTAATGACTGGCACATCTGCCACGTTATAGGTGGGTACCCGGCTACCCGGCAATTGAACGAATGGTGAAAGTTTGGTCAGTGACCGGACGGTTAATGTATTTTGGGAAGAAATTTTGGTATATGTCGGGTTTTTCTTTTACAACTGTATATACCTTCCGATAAAGCAGACACATTAAGTTGTTCTCTCTATAAAAAATATATAATTGCATATTTTTTTCAAACTTGTTATAATTATTTTATAGTTCCAATAATATGGGAATACTGCTTAAAATTAAATAACTTTTCGTTTTAGAACACAGAATTTTCGTATTAATACAGTTTCAAATGTAAAATGTAGGTATTTGTTTTTCAATTTAAAATTGCCGGCCGGAATTTTACGGTATAACGTTATAATTATATATTATAACAGGTCAATTGAAAAGTCCTCGGGCTTACACTAGATGGCTCTACTAGAATAATACGCTAAATCCTTATGTTTTTTTAGTTAGCTCTAAGCCTCAAAAGATGCGTGTATAAATTTGACAGCTGTCGGATCATTAGTTTGTGAATTATAGCATTTTTAGTGGAGTAACTTTTGTTATTCTGAAAAAAATGGATAAAAAGAAATTTCGCGTGTTGATAAAATATTGTTTTTTGAAGCGAAAAAATACGGTTGAAGCAAAAACTTGACTTGATGTCTAGTTTCCGGACACTGCCCCAGGAAAATCAACCATCAATGATTGCTATGCTAAGTTTAAATGTGGTGAAATGAGCACGGATGACGGTGAACGCAGTGGACGCCAAAAAAAGGTTGTACCGACGAAAACATTTAAAAAATCCACAAAATGATTTTTAATGACCGTAAATTGAAACCGAATGAAACAGACACTCTAAAGATATCGATTGAACGTGTACATCATATCATTCACAAGTATTTGGGTATGAGAAAGCTCTGTGCAAAGTGGGTACCGCGCGAGCTCACTCTTGACCAAAAACAACGACGAGTTGATAATTCGGAGCAGTGTTTGAAGATGATCAAGCCTAATAAACCCGTTAAAAACGAGTTTTTGCGTCGATACGTGACAATGGATGAAACATGGCTCCATCATTTCACTCCGAAGTTCAATCGATAGTAATCCGAGTGGACTGCACACGATGAACTCGCTCCAAAGCTTGGGAAAACGCAACAGTCGGCTGGCAAGGTTATGGCGTCTGTATTTTGGGATGACCATAGAATAATTTTTATTTCATAATTCAATTTCATTCATTTTTTTGTTCAAAAATAAATTTCATTTTCACCAAAAACAACGACGAGTTTATAATTCGGAACAGTGTTTGAAGATGATCAAGATGGATGAAACATAACTCCATCATTTCACTCATAACTACATATTTCATAAGATACAATACTACACTACTAGTGTGAATTCTGTGATTTAAACAAATATTTTGTCTTTGCTTGGTAGCCATTGTGGTCAAAGTAACGGGATGAACCTTCTACTGCCTTTTTACTATTATAACACATGTTTTGTGCATATTTTGTTTTAAACTATTAATAACTAAATATGAAAAACATCTTCAACTAAGGATATCGGCCGCCGAGAAAAATATCGATATATAGCCATTGTGGTCAAAGTAACGGGATGAGCCTTCTACTGCCTTTTTACTATTATAACACATGTTTTGTGCATATTTTGTTTTGTGCATTTAAAAGTTTAATAACCAAATATGAAAAACATCTTCAACTAAGGATATCGGCCGCCGAGAAAAATATCGATATATCGATATACCGGAGAACAAAAAATATCGGCGAACCATGAACAAATATTAATATTTAATAAAAAATATCGATATTTCTTACTCCAATCCGATAGACGATAGGCGGGGGCAGAAATTTCAAAGTAAAAATTCGATACTCGATAATTCGATACTTTCAAAAGGACTAGGTTTTAATATTGAACTTTTTCATTCAATTGAAAAATTTTATACATGAAACACGAATTGCAACATGCAGGCTATATGAATTATAAATAGAAATTTTATGGCACATACCTTTTAAATTTAAGGGGTATGGATTGGTACAGTGATTCGATCTCCCTAAATAGAAAAATGGTGATTGATATGACTGCAATATAGTAAAGGTTTAGAGTTTCTCTTTGACAACGTTTGATAATAGTGTTGTTTCTGAGTTTTCTGAATAATCAAAGGAATACGTATTTTCGACCTTGAAATATTTGTAACTATTGGTCAACGCAAGTCATCAATATAGGTAACAAGATGGTCCAAATATTGGAAATGTCTCGATTGGACTATAGGCTGTGAAGAAACTGTGTCATAGGAATTATAGAAAAAATGAAATACAAAATGTGTAAATATTAATGAAATAATAATATAGCATCTGAAGAACGATGTTGCTTAATTTCGCTGGTAACAGGAACTCTTACAAAAGATCCGATTACTTACACTAGATGAAAACCCAATATAAACAGACATTAACATTTTTTTTTAATGCTTTTTTTATTTAATACTCGTATGACACGCATTGAACTAATATATAATAAATATTTTTTAAAGAAAAACCCTCAACATACGGTGCCGGTTATTGAAGACGAAGATGGCTTTATTCTCTCCGACAGTCATGCTATTATGGCTTATCTAGTGACTAAATATGGTAAAGACGATTCCTTATACCCAGCTGGTGATGCCAAACATAGAGCCATTATTGACCAGAGATTGCATTTTGATTCGAGCACTTTATTTAGTGGAGGTTTGGCGGTTTGTGTAAGTATAGCTATATCGTTATCTACATTAATATTTAGTGTTCTAACAAAGCAGCATGTATATTAACTGAAAATATATATATTTTTTAATTGGTTATTACCAAATTTAATTGATCAAATTTCATTCCTTTACAGAAACCTCTTATTTATAAAGGCATTAAGCCTAAACAAGAACAAATTGATGCCTTGAGAGAGGCCTATGGAATTTTAGACACAATTTTAGCCATAAATAAGACTCAGTATGTTGCTGGCAACACGGTATCAATAGCAGATTTTAGCATCGTAACAACTGTAACGTCATGGGAATGCCTTTTGCCAAATGACAAATTTCCTCATATTAAGGCCTACGTCGAGAGAATGCAAAAGTATCCTTACTACGAAGTCATAGTGGAGGGCTCCAATATACTAAAAAATTTAATTTTAACAAAGTTAGAGAACTAAATTCGTGTTCAATAATATTTGTATAATACTTTTCGAGTAATAAAATATTTCTATAGGACCATTAAAGAGCTTATTTCATCCAATCCAATATAGCCATGACATAGACATGTATATAATGGAACAATAAAAATCCCTATATAAAGAGAGATAATACATTTAATTCAATAATAACTTTTTGTTTTTTTATTATACCCAATTGCTATTGATATAAGTAATTATATTGCAGTAAAAATTGGTATAATATTTCAATAATGATACCGTAATATTCTATAATACTTTTATTTTAATTATTTTGCTAAACATTTCAATATCTGTTATTATCTTAATACTGTAGAAAAATTATTGTAGCATTTAAATCATAACTTAGATGACAATTCAATTATTATTTTATTGGTAATCCTGTATTAAAGAAAAGAAAATATTCTAAATAGTTTTGAATATCATTCATATATTATTCTTTTTTTATTAGTTATTATTATTAGTTTTTTTTATTAGTTCTTTATTTCACTAGGTTGGTTGGACTTTAACATTTATTTAAAATTTTAATACTAATAACTAATAAATACTAATACATACTAAAAACTAAATTAATACTAATAGTGTTAGTGTTGTTGTACAACAACACAGGGGCTTTTTCTCGATATTTACAATTAGATAGAAAAACATGTCGAGGGCTATGAATGCCTTGTAGTATGCAACCATGGTCAAGTCGAGTATATTTTCCTTTTCTGTTGTGTGCCATGGCAGTATGTTTCCAAATAATAAGTCACTGTGTTGTCCATCTTCTAAACTACTGAATTATTGTTTTTTTTTTATGAAATAATTTCAGTCTGTCGGCGTAACTCCCATTGCTCTATTTGGCTCTGTTGCTGAGACTGGGGATGTCCATCTATTGGGCTTTACGTACTCTTGTCCTTCTATTCCAGTCATCGCCAATGTTGCCAACGTGCCTATCTTGCCGTGTTTGAAAGTTTCTTCTAATATTTTATGCTAGGCTGATTTATTTCTTGATTTATAATGAGATCTAGATACATGTACCTGCCGCTCATGCTTTGAAGAATGTTGATCATGTTCCTTGGGGCCTTGCTCTGGAATTTTTATAATATTTCAATGTTGCTGTTGCTTGTTGTGTCTCAATGCCGTATATCCAGATTGGCTTGATCATGGCTCTCTATATCAGCTCTACTGTTAATACTATACTGTTAATCAGTTCGCACTATGAAACACTTTTCCATTTTCTTGGGAAATGTTCCAGCTTAAAACCGACATTGAAGATTTTGACTAGACTCGAGAGACTTGTATTGACAAGGTCGTAACCTGGTGCTTTAAGTCAAGTAAATCATGGCAAAAATCACTGTTCACTGATAGAGATCTTTCTGACCTTATCAATTTATTATTTGTGTCTATTCCATCAAGTTGTTCAAGGTGTTCCTGCATCAATAATTCAGGCTTTAAAACCATATCATTAAGCTAGTTACCAAAAATATTATATCGCATAAAGAATATATTAATATATAATATTTAAATCTCAGTTTTTCGATAAAAACCATCTGGGTTTACAAAATATCGATTTCAGGCTGTTAAAACGTTATTAAGCGCTTCACTACATCAAAAAGAGTTGAAAAATTAAAGTTTTTGATATTGTTAATTCTGCCAATGAGAAATGTTATTTCGGTGTTATGAATGTTTCATTGATACTAAATTATTTTTTCATGAGGTCGGAATGGTAGGTTTGGTGATTTTTCGTAATTCGTTATTTTTCAAAAATGCAACATCCTTGTTCAACTTATTTAGCTCCACCGGAGTTCTGACTATTCTAACATATAAACTCAATTGAGGATATTAATACTAAACAAAAGAAGGTTTTAAAGACCATTCTAGAAATTCAGTTTCAACTGTTATAGTTCAAGTACGATAGAAATCAGTAAAAATATATCACAGTTTTCGATTTATTTCTAGTCCTACTATTTTTTGATTGCGACAGCATGTCTAGGGCTTTTTAAGCTGTAATTTTTTTTAATATTCCACTATTTTACGTTGACAATAATAAAATATCTCATTAAATTAGTTAGTTTAAGGATCCGTGTGAAATATTCTGAACCAAGATTAGATTTTTGTACTTTTACAGTATACTAATTAGTTAAGTAATTTCCCAGGTAGTGTTCCATTGGCGTTGTAAATATTAGCGCTATATTTAGTTTCGGATTAAACTAATGCATTTTTGATAAGAACAGGTCTAGTTATTGTTGTTATTATAGAACTTAATACGCGAGGGTAGATATGACATTAAATCTAATTAAAGGAGTATCGTTTCGTAAACGCTATAAATATTTCTTATGTTTCTAAAACTAATTGCTAAAAATTATTACTAAGTAATAAACTATAATTATTAAACTAAAAAAACACTATTAATTTTATTGATATTTATTGATTTTTGTGATACATGATTAAAATTGTAAACATTTAGCACAAAGTACGAAGTATATAAAAACAACTGTATAAATTAATATTTCTGAGGATACTTTCTCAGTCTAACAAAAAAAATAGCTCCATTATAGGCCTATATAATTTATATTGAAACATATTGCATAATATTACACAGCTATTGACGCATTCCAAGATGCGGTAATTTATCGAGGTTCACAAAACGATAAAGACTATAATACATTAATATACGAGAGCAGTTTGATAAGCCAGTGATTTTTTGAATTTACGCAAACCTAGGTTACATATGGTTTTACACATTTGATGTCATTATAATAACAGTATATATGTATAGCATATGGAGTATGCCGTGGAAATTTGTAATTTTTCAATTATTACTCTTAATGGTTAGACAATCTACCCAATGGGCAATAAATATTTCTTATACTTATAATATATACATGACATGCAGAAAATCACTTCACTAAGTGATATGCTGTGTAAAATATTGTATTATTAGTTAGTCGTATTTTAAATGTTATTCTAAAATCTATATATGTGCTATAACCTGATCGGATGCTTTTAAACGTTTTAGTCTACGCACTGTACTCACTACTGTACACATATATTGTGGTGCACTAACACTCCTTTAAACGACGGATATCGCGTTGTATCACTTCGTTAGAGAATAGTATAGAGCATCAGCAATGACATTCAACACTGCTTTGGAACCGTTGTATGGTGGCTATGCTAGGCTTGCTAGCAGTACTTATTACCTTGGATTCCATATGATCAAATATGATTACGTAGTTAGTTACGTTAGCAATACTTTGTTAATTGTTAGAACCGATTTTGTAGAATCGATTTGGTGAAGGGCAATTAAACACTGGATTCAACAGAGTCACTCTCTATTTATTTCTACAAATATCTCGGTCAAAGCCCCAAGACAGAATGAATCAAGATGGCGGCATCTTCATCCTGTCCGGGTGGCATTAGTACGAGCATGCGCCGTAGCGCACATTACAATTTACAGGAAACTACTTAATATCTGCTTATGCAACCATATATACATGAGGACGTCAGATGTAGGCTCATCCACCCTATTATTTGTATATCCAACATAATCTAATAACTTGGATTTGCGCCCGATAAGCGAATACAATTGATAAAGTTGTTTTCATTTGGCAAGTATGTTCCACATTAGGCGTCTTAGGTGTCCTCAACTTGGGGAACTTGACAATTATTGATATTTACTGACGACCATGTATTTCTACGCAGAGTGAATGTTACATAGGTATATTCATTTGCTTTAATACGCTATGTCTTGAGCCACACATGTATTTTATTAATATATATTTGGATGTCCTTTGATGCTGTTATTGAATCTTTGTGCGATGTTAAGATGGCTGTGTCGTTAAGATATTTGTAGTTGCCACAGTAGAGTAGGAGATTGCCTTTGTCACAGTCGTAGTTGTCTTTGAGATGAGATTTTAATTTAATTATTCTTTAATTTAACCTGTAAACGTGTTGTAGCTGCACTGAATATTAGTATGGGCATTAAAATGTATCAAACGAAAAATATCATCTTGGATTCATCGAAAAAAAGAACGGTCCTCACACCAAGCGGGTGACGAAACAGGATCAGCTTGTTGTTAGCTCTTCTATAAGAGATCAAATATATGAAATGTATAAAAACAGCAAGTTGTTCCATTAATACTAACAAAATAATACAATTATTTCAGAAGAAAGTGTGTGAAAAGTATCCATAGATATCTTAGAGCTATGAGATATGGTCTTTGAGGCATGTATAACATCCCTTCGTAGACTGTCAAACCCAGGAAGAATTTTGAGACATTTCCTTTAAAATAACACAATTTTTAAAAGCATATAGCAAACTCAAAGACGAGTTGTTATTTCAATTTGTGTATTTAGATAACACATGGATATTTCAGAACATGGTCACATAACACATGGTCACTTCATGCCAAGATGATAATAAAAATAGTGTTAAACTTTCTGAATGTGGGATTATGACTTCCAAGAGAGGGTGATGAGAGTGCAAATAACTAAATATGAGTATATAGTAATAAAAGATAACTGTAGGAGGTAGTATTGTAGAGTGTGAACAATTTATGTGAATAGATATGTGTGTAATTGTTCAGAATCATAAATGAGCATTAGGTTAGAATGTATAAGGAGAGGATGAATATTAACTGTTTTGTAAATATATTAAATACTTTAGGGAGAATTCAGTGATTAATTTTAGTGCTAGTGATTAGTGACAGTGATATCGAAATAACTTGACAAGGAAATAGATCATCGAAGGAAACAATAATAAAACGGTAAATATGATCTCTAATGAAAGTAAAATACATTACTTGGATATGTAATTGTTAATTAGGTAGTTCACCGGATTCCATTATATAGAAAAACACGCCAAGGAGCCTACCTCATGGGAAGTGACGAAAATAGTTAAATGTAAATATAATAAAACAACTCCAACCTATAAACCACTGTGGCTGTATAATTAACTGTAGTTAAAATTATTCAATAATACATGCGTTACATGTACTATAATGTTAAAATAAATTATATTTGATAACATTTATGTTTTATTATTTTATTTAGATTAGAATCTTGTTATAGGTCAAAGACAAAATGAACTAAAACTCAGAGTTGATGCGGCAATATTGGACCGTTCTGGTGTCATAAATTGAGATGATGTAGAAAGAAATATTCGGCTTGGAAGCCGCCGTCATCAAGACCACTATGATCTTCCTATATAGGAAAATCCTACAATAGTCGAATCCCAAATAGTCAGAGCATGGATAGATTTGTGATTGTTTGTAATTGCAAGAGTCTTCTGATAGGCAACGGAGTAAAGTATTATAATCCACGACCACACTATACCATAAACTCCAGTAACGAAGTTAGTTATGACGCTTGCCAATTGGTAGACTTAAATGTCGAGTGTCCTGATTTATAGTCGACATTAAGAAGTAGGGCCATATAAATCTTAGCTGGAAAAAGCATACTAAATAAAAAGTATATAATTGATAGTAACTTTAATATAAATTATAATCATATATTTATTATAAAAAAATGTTCATACAGATATTTATATAATTTATCTATATATGTAAACATACATATACAAAAATGTACATGTATATTTTCATATATTGTGTGAGTATAGCTATATTAAAATGCACTAAACTTAGAAACAAACAAAATAAAACACACATATATTAACATTCTATTAGGAAATAATCAGGATTGATTCGTGTGATATAATTAACGAATAACGGTGAGTATACAAAATATGAATACTGTTTGTTAATATTAATGTTTGTTCATTACAGTTAGTTGTTAAAATTCAGAGTGATGTGTTTTAGATGTTTAGCAGTTTTACTTATTTAGGGATTACTCTTTAATTTTGGGCGAAAAAGTTCATGTAGTAGACTCAAACCTTCAATGTTCTCTTTGTAAAATGGCATTTTTTCCATTTTCTCAATATACGCTTTTATATTTGTAAATTTGGAGTAAGGGACGAATAAGTTAGAAGCAGTTAAACTGGTGATAAAGCTAAAATCTGCTATGGACAATTGGTCCCCGGCGATGTAACCGCTGTTATTTGTTGCCAAAATTTGATCCACAATACTTAGGGTTTCGTCCAGAGCGTCTAATCTTTCTTTAGATGGATATATGTTTTCAAACAGCAAGGGTTTCTAAAAAAAAAGAAAATTAATGTTATTTTATACAAAATATTAGGCGAGGTATTCTGATCATTTTTTTTTTCATTCTAAAAAAGTATTTCTGGAAAAAGTTGATACAATATATATTAGTAAATCTTATATATAAAATTAAATATATTCGTCATTTTCTACAATTTTCCCGTTTTTTGTTAACATGGTGATACTGCATCGTAAGAATGAGGTTGGTTTGACAGTAATTCAGTTATCAATTTACTTTTCTTCTGTACTTCGAAATCGTCTGCATCTATCTAAAATAGCTGCACCTATCTGGAGAAGTCGTAATAAAAAGGCTTTGTTGAGTATCCTAGGTGTAGCAGAATTTCTCAATTGAGGTCTTATAAAGTGAATGACTTTGGTACACATTTCCATTAATAGTTTCAGCAGCTCGTAATGCACTCCACCTTGCAGATCCTACAATTCATATAAACGGCAAAACTTAATAACCATGAATATTCCCCGTCAGCGTCCAGGTGGTTGAACCTACTGCACTAACCCATGACATTTTGCGTTTATAAAAGCCATAGTAAATTCAAAAAAACTCTTCCTTTTGCTTCGCTAATTAAACCGCGATGCTGAAACTATTGGAAATGATATTTCCGATCAATTCTGAAACAGCTGATTGGTCAACAGCTAAGCTAAATGTTTTGTGTTTGAGGTGGGTTTTCGTCCAATCAGTCTTGCAATTCCTCAGCTTAGAACTTTTTAGTCCTTCAGGTTGTTCTTTAACAATAACATAAAAATCACTACTTTTAAATAGTTGACGACAATTGGGATAAGGAGTCGAATGACCATTCTAAAGGTATTTGATGGGCTTCGTCAACAGATTTCTTCAAATCAAACAAACGTATATGTTATATAATACATCCCCAAGTATCCGGCCATCTGTTTTCACTAATTAAAAAAAAAGTATACCTTTGCTCACCATGTATACTGTTATGCGCACAAATTAAATTTAATTATATCTAAAGCTTCTTCCACAAATAAGTAAGTACGTGAATGCATCTGGCAATCTACAAGACATTCCTGGCTTTTTTAGTAATTCACCCAACGAGAGAAGGATCCCTCACGGCGCTCCAAGCCGTTGGAACCTTAATATATGGATTATTAATATTGGGTATGAAAATAGAGACCATCTCATTGAGTGTATGGATGAAATAGAGGACCAATTCTCCAGCAACACAGTGTGTAGCGCAGCAGCCCCCATTCGCCGTAAATTAAGTCATCCGATCTTCAATTTTTGGCTAACTTTTTTCCATCATGTGATGCCCTACGTAGATATTCTTCATCAAAATCGAATCTACTGGAATAAGAGACGCTATCGTTCATTTTGGACGCAGTATTATTCAAGGTCGATGTTATATTAATAACATTAGTGACGCATGAGATAAAATAAATCATGAGGCACCAGAAAATAAACGCAACCGTTCAGGCAACGTTAGAGGTGTCTGATATTATTTTAAATTGTGCAAAAGATTGATTTCGTTTTAAAGAACATCTAGTAGCTGCATCGATTTTCTTTTTCAGAATACTTGGGACTGTATTGCGGTAAATATTCTGAGGATAAACTTACTTCCGTATGCTCCTTTTTTCCCACACTTAATAAATAATTTTGAACTGAACTATCAGTTATTTATTAAAGAAATGATTGCAGAAAATTAAATTATTTCTCTTCTAAAATTTTTAATAGCAAACATTTTAGAAGACATGTTGAAGAGACTGAACATTTATTATAATTCTTAATAACAACTCCCATGACAACATCAGAACTGAAAGGTGCTTCTTAACACTAAAGCGAATCAAAAACCTTTCTCAGACATCCAATTCAATTAAAATTTTTATCAAGAGCCGCCATGCTTTAGGATACAAAAGAAATATTTTTAATTAATTAACTGGTAACATCACAAAATATTTGTGTTCTTCCTGTTTAAAGACAACATTTTAAGGAAGTTTTTTTATAATTGTCGTTATTCTTAGGCAACTCTAAACTCATTAAGGGTTTCCAGAAGGTATAGCTTGGTCACAGTAAGGACATGCTTTTAAAACCAAGTTATGAAACTTTATTAGTATTTCATATTTGATATTAAATCAAGAAAAAATATACGTTGTGACGACGGCACCGTATTATAGATGAAAATCTTGGAGAATGTGCGATTGTGCACCTAGCTGAGAGGAACCAGCAGGCGAGGCTTCAGCTATTCTATAACAAGGTTCTCAGACGAATTTTGAATATTCATCGGTTCGTTATTAACTTCCAAATTCCGATGTCTCCATTAGCTTCCGATTTGTATGGTCTCTACTAGCATTGCTTTTCAGCTCCTCTTTAACGACATTACTTGATCACTAATTAATCTAGGTGTCGCAGAATAATATCTATATGTATAGATATTTAACGCCTCCCACAACCTCGTGTTCCTGGGTAAAAATAACAACGAGCATTGTTTTTTAAATCAAATAAATAATAACCTTCATTATATGAAAAAAACAGATACCGCCATCTATAGGAAAATAATCAAAAATTAGAACAGCTATTTCGAACAGACTTAGATTAGAACGGGCTTAGACGTATAGATGGCGCAAGATTATAACACAGCTGGCAACTTTACTTTCAACAATAAATTAGGGCTTGGAAAAAGAATGCTTGAGGATAAGTTTTTTTTTCTATTTTTCATTTCCGGTATGAAGCGTATTAAGAGGAAAATAAAAGAACTGGGCTTGAAGTCTAAAAAAATGCATTGGTTAATCGGAAGAATTTCTGAATTATCCGTACACAAGTTGTTGTTCAAGCACATTTTAAAACAGGCATTAACCGTAAAATAATATAAGTAAAACACACAATTTTTCAGAAAGGTCTAGGAGGTCTTGTAAATGGATCTAGACCTTTTTTCCAGACTTGTAAAGATATATTAGGAGAATATACACTTTTATGTTAATACAGAAGTGTTGCAATTCTTGGACAACACTCGAGCAGAACAATTACTCAAAACAATGCAATAATTTCATTTCATATATTTTGTATTCAGAGAAGTGAATTTAACATAAAAAATTGTAGTGTTAATTAATATAAACGTGTTAATAAAATATATTACATAGTATTACATAACTATATGTAATATTTATATTATATATATATATATATATATATATATATATATATATATATATATATATATATTTTAAATTAATAAATTAATAAACATTTAATTTTAATTAATAAATGAATATTATTACCATAGACACTAAGAAAAGACCGATGGTTTCTAAAAACCACATTTTTAAATTCTTGTAAAAATAAACTATGGGTTATTTGGCAATGATAATTACAATGTATAACTAAAAAAGTTCCGGTATGTTGTAACCTTGAAGTTAATCTATATTTTTACCTACCGATTATATAAATTTGTATCAAATAAGTGAGTTAAAGGAATTAATGTTTCTGTTTCCATGTAAATTTATTTTCATGTAAATTCAATGAATTTTTTATATCATTGTATTTGCTATAACATAAATTAGATTAAATTTTAAATTTATTTGACGAAAGATGAAAACAAGTATCCGGCAGCTCCATCTATGAGGAATTTTCGAAGGTTATCGAAATTGAGAAGTATGTATAATTTGAAGGTTATTATTTTCTTTTTAAACTATTGTCATGTTTGTGTATTAGAATAAGTGGTTTGTTTATGATGATCTTTGTACTTAGACCAAATGTCAATATAACTATTAGGAATACATATAAGTGTGTGTACTTACACTAATTAACACCGCCCTTGTAAACAAAGTACTGGAATCAAAATGTAATCTTTGGTCGATGATAGCTCTGCGCTTCAAGTCTTTAGCGGGATATAGAGAGTCGTCCTTTCCGTATTTTGACACCAAATATGCCATAATAGCATGACTGTCAGATACAATGAACCCATCATTTTCTTCCAGTACCGGGACGGTGTGTTGTGGGTTTTTCTTCGGAAACATAAAATTAAATAACATAAAAACTACACACAACTCATAAAATACCTTGAGGAAGTCCTGTTTCATATGTTCCCCTTCTAACAAATTAATATTGATAAAATCTAACTTAATATCGAGAGCGCTTGCACATAACAAAACCGATCTAACCGGCGGGCTAGGTAAAATTCCATAGAGTTTTGTTAACATTTTGTTCGAAACGATGTTGCTTTTACCGTGTCTAGATGCCGACCGCCGGATATACCAAGCCTCGATAGCTATATATTTTATTTTCAGACGCTTACAGAGAAAAACAAGTCTAACTCATCTATATAATTTGTTTGTTTTGTTGTTAGTGTTACTGATCTTTGACCTCACTTTCATTAAAACTAGACGAATATATTATTACTGGATTAGGGATGTCGGATTATCGATATCTTGATATTTAAAAAAATATACCAGTAGTTTATATAATATAAAATATTTTTTAAAACGTTAATATACTTGATATATTAAAATATATCAATATTTTCTAGGTTTATTATTCTTAAAAGAGAAAGAGCCATTGGCTCTAAAAAACATGGATTTTTTCTATATTTATTATTGTGAAGAGTAGAAAAAAGGTCATTGCTCCGAAGAAATATATGGGAAAAAATATTGTTCGAAATTTGAATAAAACATATCGAATTAATGATATCCATATATTCTTTTAAAATACCAATATATCCGAATTTTTTAAAATTATCGATATTTTCTATTCTTTATCTGCCAAAATTCGATAGTCGATATTTTATGAAATATCGATATTTTATAAAATAAAAATGTGTCGATGTTTTTTCCTCTTCTAATATCCTTATTCTCAATGTATTTTTGAAAATATCCATTCATTTATATTGATATATTTAAAAAATATCAATAAATCCGAACTTTTATAAAATACCTCTATTTTGTTCATATCATCTATATTATCATATTATCTATATTATAATTCTAAAAAACAAGAAAAAAGTCGGGAAAAATATTATGAAAAGAGAGAAAAATATCAAAAAAAGATTTTTTTTACCATTTGTTTAATTTTGGCATTTGTGTTGAAAGCTAAATCAAACATTAGATATATATTAACATTTTTGCTAAAATTTTAACAAAGCGTCTAAAAGATGATATTATATTTATATTGGTAAACTTTAACACTGGCTTTTCATGACTTTTTCACCTAGAACAAAGTCTATTATTATGCTAAAACAATAATTGTTCATATTCTTTAAATCCATTCTTTTGATCCAAAATAAAAATATTTTTCGAATTCTAACAGGTCGAGTATTTCGAAATTGTATTGCGTTCTAATAATTATAGTTCTAATATATTAATGTAAATTATACAATGATATTATATGATATACCAAGAAATATTCGAATTATATCGATTATTATAAATAATTTTATCGATTTTTTTTACAGTTAATATAAATCGATTATGCCCAACACTAAAGCGAGTCGAAAGATAAACGACATCAACTATTTTGAAGTACAGAGGCATAATAATAATAAGAAGATAGTATATAAGTACCTTATTCTAAATTTTAATATAAGTGTTGAACGTTGAGTGGCTGGTTGTTATATTTTGACAGTCTATTCTACATTAGTGAAAAAAGTTGTTTTCAATATTCGATAATATAATTAATTTATTTTAGATCATATTTTACACTATCACCAATTTGCTTGTTATTGATACTGTTGTTATTTTTAGATTAATATATTACGAATTACATTTATGAAAATCTATTATAATATTTAGTTTGATCAATAATTTACCTTCTCCCTTATACTCACTTTCAATTACTAAAATCTTATCTTACAGTTAGACATTTTACCATAAAACAAGACGATGAACTCATTGAATTACATCCAATATGTTCAGGAGTTCTACAAGATATTGTATTGGGTCCGAATTTGTATTTCCTATATACAGCTAAATTAGTGCCTTTAAAAATCACTCACGGTGCAAGATAAGCAGACGACATGGTAGTTTTCACCCCAAGATTCAGTAACATCATCAGAGAACCTTCAAAACACACTTTTGTAGCGACCTCTACAACCCTTTAGGCCTCCACGCATTCACCTTCATTAAAGTCAACGGTTAGCAATGCTGGTTAATTGGTACCATGCGATTCTCGGCTATAAAAGACTACCACGATGACGTCGCGGTCTCTTTTCTTTTCTCTACCCCCTTGTAACATTACCACTTCCACAGCGCTACCGTACTTCCTTTACCTAACCTAATATCCTGTTCATTCTCCCGTCGACTACATGTATCAGTCAATATCGAAATAAACAAGTATTTATTCAACTAGTGTTTTCAGTTCTTATGTGAATTCCTTCCACAAAATAGTAGTGAGTTTTCGGACAAACAATCGAATCGACAGCCACACATTCGGATCGATCGGACGAACATTCCTACAATTGGTGACCCCGACATGATCGAAGTGCCTAATAGATAAACCAGCTCAACACATGCCACTTGATAAGTGCTCGACACGTGCATATAAGGATAGCGCGAGGAACCCATCACTATCACATGGTCAACGTTATCCCACGAGACTAGCCCGATGGAAAAAAATCACAGAAGCCCATCATGCATAACAGCAATACATGAACGCATCACGAAACGGGACACGTAAGGCATCACACTTATAGGTACACTAAAACAAATCGGAAAGCCCCAAAAAGAACGACTTTCTGCTACACCTTCGATGGCAGCTGATCCTGTAAAACTCCTGACTATGGCTGGGATCCCCATCTCATAAGCAGTCCCTGGGCGATGATTGCGTGATTGCGGGTGCACTCAGGAACCTGCACTACATGGAGGTATGTTCCACTAGGAAGGGAGTGATGTAGCGACCGCTACAGCCCTTTAGGCCACCACACATTCACCTACATCAAAGTCAAAGGTTGGCAACGCTGGTGGATTGGTACCATGTGGTTTCCGGCTATAAAAGACCACCACGACGACGTCTCGCTCTCTTTCCTTTTCTCTACCTCCTTGTAATAGTACCACTTCCATAGCGTTACCATACTTCCTTTACCTAACCCAATATCCTGCCCATTCTCCCGTCGACTACATGTATCACTCAATATCGAAATAAACAAGTATTCATTGAACCAGTGTTTTCAGTTCTCCTGTGAATTCCAGCCACAAAATAGTAGTGAGTGCTCGGACAAACAATCGCATCGACAGCAACACATTCCGACCGACCGGACGAATATTCCTACACTTTAATAAAAATGATTGCTGCTGAAAACATTGCGTAGTAAAGCAAATGATACAGTCTACCCATGTAACTATTATATTGTCTAGACGAACATACCAACTAGTGAATATTAATGTTACAGAGCGATATCCCATTAAAATCCTTAAGGAGCATATTTCAAAATGTTTGTGTTAAGTACTTCTAAATGGTGTTAGTGCACTCCAATGTGCTTGCTAATCAGCTAAATATGCGACATAAAAATGAAATAAAATATTTAACGGCATTGGATCTGATTAATGGTAATGATTAATGATTTTAAAATAAGATTAAAATAAGATATTTTACACAGGAAATCGTTCAATGAAGTGGTTTTCTGCATGTCATGTATTATCATCGTTATCATAAGACGTACTTATTGCCCACAGGGTAGATTGTTGTTGAATAAAAAATACCTATTTTCAATTTAAACATAGGTTTCTAGATAATAAAATGAAAGTTTGATTACATTCTAGTTTAGAAGACGTTTTTAAAAAATAATTAGAATTAGTAGTTTATTTTTTATAGGTAGGAAATCGACAATATGGTGCGATATTTACGTGGGGATATATAGGAAATTAATTATGTAAGAAAACATATGATTTAAATAATTCAGATAGACATTATGGTAAAAGTAAATATAAACTTTTAAATGAAACAGGAAACTATTTAGCGAGTCTTTGAGGGTGCTTGACGCGGGAATATCTGTTACACAGGGAAATTAAAAAGCAGGATTTTAATAAAATATTTTAATTACAGGGGATACTACAAACTAAAAAACTAAACTAAATGAAATTTACTGAATATAAGAAATATATATTTCAATTTTCATTATCAAACCTCTTCCTCCTCAAACTTCCTTTTAGTATATTTTTATATGTACATATTATAAGTGGTCATGCAAATTTTTTTATTTTCAACCGCCAGGATAAGCGACACCTAATTATTTTCGTAAAATTTGTGTTTACGTACTTTTGATAATAAATAAAGTCTGGAGATCATTTCGTATCCAAACGAATTAAAATTATATCTTGGTTAAACAATGCTTTTCTGTACTTGAGTCCATAATCAGCTGGTCTGATATGCAAAGAACAAATCTTGCTCATAAGAGATTCCACAAGTTTTTCATTGTTTACTTTCCAAAGCCGTTTCTACGGTAGAACAGAATCTTTTGAAAAATCAATTAGTTTTATTTAAACTTTCACATTCTAGAAAATAACACTTCAGTTTTTGCATTTCAATAAATCATATTTTTCTGAAAAAATAGTATTATATCAAGAAATTTCGTTAAAATTACATACAAAAACGCAAGTTGTTCATCACAATTGATCTCATTTTTAATACGATATCGTAAAGAGACGTACAAAATTTTGAATTTATTTATTTTTTAATTTATTTGACCTTAGAATGTAACAGTATCTTGAAATCTCCTAAATCTTGGAGGTATACAAAAGTATTGGCAAGATAAGCTCTTGAAACAGTTTTTAACATTAATGTTGTACTTCCTATATACAGTTATATAGTTCCTGCAGCTTGCCCGGTTTGCTTATGACTTTCTCTTATTGATATATTGCTACTTTCTTTTCCAGTGTTAATGGATCAAATTGGAACTCGTTAAGATTTACAATACCAGATGATCTGTAAGTCGTCAATACTTTCATATTTTCTTCAATAACTCTCAGGCCTCAACATCTGTATCAGATAATATATGTATATATTATCAGTGAATCAGATAAGAAGATAGTAGAATCATATTGAAGACCATACTTGTTTTGGAAAGAAAGTAGAATTGCATCCCCTACTATGTTGAAAATCAGTGGATAAATATATTATTGGCGAGCATCTACTGGGATTTTAAACGAATGCTAGCATTATAATTATGATGATTATGATCATAAGATCTCTGAAAAACTCCCTTAAAAATAATTCAAGAAACAGGAACGTTTGTTTAGTTTTATCAATTTTATAATATTTTAAAATTTTCTAGAAATACTTCAAAATATATATCGTTGTTTAAATAAATACTGGTTCAAATATGACTCTACTGTATGTACAAATTCTCGATAGATGACGGAATAACATGCCTTTTCATAAAATTATTTCGATTCAAGTACAGATATGATATCAACAACTTTTAATGAATTTGCACAATGCATTAATATAGAAGGCAACATATTTTTATGTAGATAATTTCACTAAAATTAATTAAATGATTCCTTATTTGTGCTTGGTATTACAAATATCAGTGTTATCGGGATGATGAGTAGAAAATTGACGACCTACCGTTCACCTTTTATAAATGTACGGTTTTTCGTGCATGTAGTATACATTAATATTAGAAAAATCGGGATTAAAAATGGTCGTATGAAATATTCGATGTTGGCATCAGGTACAGAGTAAAGTCTTGTAACATTTTTTGGCAACCAACTTTAATTAAACGACTAGGTGAGTAGGTTTATGCAGTCGTATTAGGTTTCTGGTTCGATAGGCCTGTTATGTGATAAGCCGACCGGTGTTAATTTTATTTGTGTTATGGTACTTACTTAATCGTAGAATCATATATAATGGTGCTATTAAGGCTAAGTAGCGTAAAACCAATACGTTTTCTCTCTTAAATATTCAATTACATTCCAGTCACTTTTACAGTTTATCGTTGTCGTTCGACCTTCGTAGAGTAAAGACGTGTTTGGAGCGACGGTCAGTGTAATAAATTTGAAAGTGTACTACCTGTGCCACAAATGCGATTTTAAAAAATAAGTAAAAACCGTGACGACAATAACAGTGTTAAAACTGCGCGTTAAATGTTTAGTGAAAATGTGTTTAAAACGATGGTCACTGCAATAAAGTAACAAAGGTAAAATTTTGGGGGCTGTTAAGGGTCGGAGGTGCATCATCTGTACCACAAATGCGGCGATATAACGGTTCTGAAACAAATACCGGTACTGAAATTTTTGTAAAAACGTGAATTAAACTATTCATTAAATAAAAATGATTGATAGAGAGAACCAGAGACTAAATGAGATGGAAACATAATCCTCAACGTCAGGTGAAGCTCATCTGGCACAACAGAATCAAATCTTTTGTCAAGAAAACCATAAGAGAACGCAAAATGAGCAAGCTCTCTATAATGCGTATATTAACGAAAAAACAGCCCGACGGAATCTGGAAATTGCACTAACAAATATGCAAAAACAATTAGATGCACTACAACTCCTAATAAAAAACCAAAACACATACAATCCAACTAGCATTCCCGTAGTGAACCAGTGCACTGAAAACAAATTGCCTGTAAACTATGAAACAGACGAGGAAGAATTGCAAAAAGAAGTAGGCTGGATAACAGTTAAAAGAAATAAGAAACGAAAAGCAAACTATACACCTGAAGCTTCACCACAACAACCAAAAACCATTAAAGCACAAGAATTGAATAAAGAAATAAAAGTGCCGAGACCACCTCCAATTATAGTAAGTAATGTCACAGACTTTGACTTGCTATATGAAACAATGAAAACAAATAATATACTATTTAGAGCAACAACATTAAACAATGGACAAATCAAATTAAACGCCGAATGTCGTAAAACTTTTACGAAAATTGCTGAGTGCTTGGAATTCCTAAAATTACAATGGCACTCGTATGAAGATAAGCAAACCAGAGACATTAAAGTAATGGCAAGAGGGCTTCCACCGACAGCTAAAACTACTAAAATAGTGGAAGAGTTAATAAAAAATGGACTTAAATGTACTGACGTCACAAATATCCTGAAAAAAGAACGAAATAAAAATAACAATGGAGAAATAGTTGTCCAGAAGAAGCCTTTACCACTGTTTATGTTATCATTCCAACATAACACGGACATAAAAGCAATTTATGAAATTAAACAAATTCTAGGAGTCGAAGTAAAAATAGAACCTCTTAGAAAGGCAAATCTTGTGCCACAGTGCAAGAGATGCCAATTACATGGACACACACAAAAATTCTGTAAAAGGGAACCAAGGTGTGTAAAATGCTCAGGAAAACACATCACGGGAGAATGCAAAAAACCCAAAGGAACAAAAGCGAAATGTGCGAATTGCAATGAAGCGCATCCAGCAAGCTACAGAGGATGCGTAGTTGCGAAAACATTCCAAGAGAGAAGAAATAAAATCAGTCAGGCTAAAGAGCAAAAAACAGTGACTCAAAATAAACAACCAAAAATGTACAACGAAGTCAACGATGAAATGACCTATGCTCAAAGCATAAACCAAACCGCTCAAAAAGAAACAAAAAAAGAAGACGTTACAACCAACGAACTGCTATTGAAACTTATAGCAAAGCTGGACAACCAGGAAAAGATTATTGAATCGTTTTCTGAAAGATTACTTAAACTCGAAAACAATAGGGCGGTGGCCTCAAGAACTAAAAATGGCAAGTAAAGACATCCGCATCGCAATTTGGAATGCTAATGGGATTCAGAAACATCACGCTGACCTACAAGTATTCCTAGAATTGCAAAAAATAGATATTTGCTTAATATCTGAAACCCATTTGACAAAGGAATCCTTTATTAAATTTAGAGGATATCACTTTTACCACACCATTCATCCAGCTAACACAGCAAGAGGAGGAAGTGCAATAATAATAAAAAATAATATATGCCATCATCAAGAACCCGGACTCAGTTTAGCAGAAAATCAGGTAACGGCAGTAACTGTTATATCTAGCAAATACAGGGTTACATTAGCTTCCATATATAGCCCTCCAAGATACAACCAAAAAAAAGAAAATTACTTGAATGTTCTAAACAACCTAGGAGAAAAATTTATAATCGGTGGTGATTTCAATGCTAAAAATACAAGATGGGGATCTAGAATGACGACAACTAAAGGTAATGAATTACATAAAGCAGCTGCTGAGCTAGGGTGCAGTTACATGTCGACAGGAAAACCAACTTATTGGCCTACCGATCCAGAGAAAACTCCAGACCTGTTAGACTTCTTTATAGCTAGAAACATAACCACTAACTACATGGAAGTTGAAGAAAATTTTGACTTAAGTTCAGATCACACACCTGTGATTTTGACGCTGAGTGAAAACATTATAAGAAAACAACAAAATCCAACATTAACCAACAAGAGGACAGACTGGGAAGGATTTGTTGAAGAAATAAACAATCGAATTCAACTAAATGTTCCCCTTAAGACAGAAGACCAATTAAATTATGAAACCGAAAAATTCGTTGCAGACATCCAACAGGCTGCTTGGAATAACACTCCAGAAATTAAAACTTCAACCAAAGGAATAAATTACCCGAAAGAAATCAAGGAAATGGTAGCTGAAAAACGAAAACTACGGAAAAAATGGCAGCAAAATAGAACACCTGAAAATAAGAATATCTTAAACAACATAACACAAAGGTTGAAGAGGGAAATTTTGGAAATTAAAAACAATTCCATAAATAACTATCTACGAAATTTAACAGACGACAAGAACACAGACTATTCGCTCTGGAAAGCCACTAAATACCTAAAACGATCCTGTCTACATAGTCCTCCGATAAGAAACATGCATGGAAGTTGGGCACGCAGCAACCTGGAGAAAGCAGAAGCATTCGCTGACCATTTAGAGAAAACTTTCAAACCAAACGAAAGTGAAATTGAACATACTTTACCGGACATAGACGGCGAAAATTCGACAATTCAATTAACAACTCCGAAAGAAGTCACCAACGTTATTAAAACAAACATCAAGCCAAATAAATCACCAGGCTATGATTTAATAACAGGGCAATTGCTGCACAATCTGCCAAGAAAGGGTATTATAAAGCTCACTAACTTAATCAATGCAGCATTTCGACTGAAATATGTCCCAGACGTTTGGAAAATGGCTGAAATAATAATGGTTCCAAAACCTGGAAAATCACCAAATGATATAAAAGCTTATCGACCTATCTCACTGTTACCGATGATAGCTAAGGTATTTGAAAAGCTCCTCTTGAAAAGATTAAAACCAATTATAGAGAGAAAAAACCTAATACCAACACACCAGTTTGGGTTTATTACCAAACATTCAACGATTGATCAAGTGCATAGAATAACAGATGTTATTGAAAAAGCCTATGAAGATAATAAAGTATGCTCAGCTGTATTCTTAGATGTAGCACAAGCTTTCGACAAGGTATGGCACAAAGGCCTCGTCCATAAGCTACAGAAAATATTACCGAAGCAACACACCGAACTATTAAAATCCTACATCACAGCCAGAATGTTTAGAGTGAAACAAGAGGAAGCTTACTCTACAATAAAAGAAGCTAAAGCAGGTGTACCACAAGGAAGTGTACTGGGGCCAATTCTGTACCTACTTTATACATGTGATATACCACAAATCGAAAACATTACAATGGCTACATTTGCTGATGATACTGCTATTCTTGCTGTCGGAAACAATAGCGAAGATGCAACCAGAAACCTACAACAGGCTACTGACGCTATAAATAAATGGACCCAAATCTGGAAAATACAAATTAACCAAAACAAATCTGTGCATGTTCAATTCACCTATAAACAGGCCGCGCTTACACCATTGACCATAAACCACACTGTCATACCATACAGCAATAATGCTAAGTATCTCGGAATGACACTTGATGCAAAACTACGGTGGAAGGAACATGTCAAAAAGAAAAGAAAAGAACTTGAGTTAAAATATAGAAAAATGTATTGGCTAATTGGAAGAAAATCTCAATTAACTATACATAATAAATTACTTCTATATAAACAAATATTAAAACCTATATGGACATACGGAATACAATTATGGGGATGTTCCACAAAAAGCAACATAAATCTAATACAAGTTTTCCAGAACAAAGTCCTAAGAAGCATCGTAGGTGCACCCAGATATTACCGGACCATTTATTTACATCGAGATCTTCAGATACCGACTGTCAATCAAGAAATTAAAAGAATTGCAAAGAGACATGAGGAGAGACTTCACTCTCATGTTAATTTCGAAGTATTACAACTCTTGGACAACACCAAAACCGGACGCAGACTCAAAAGGACCAAACCATTTGAACTTGTGTAGTGTGTTGTAGTGTAGTGCAGTGAGGTGCATTAGAAAAAACTCAAAGTGTTAAAACAATTATTATTATGTTAGAGACTATGTAGGACTGATGAGTCCTATTAGATATATACCTAGATTTAAGCTATTATAAGGACAAATTGTAGGTTAGTCGGCAACGACTAGTAACAATGTATATAATTATAAAAAAAAAAAAAAAAAAAAAAAAAAAAAACTTTTACAGTTTAATTACAGAATTAAGAAGTATTCCTAAAAATATGAATTAGGGATAATATGTTAATCGTAACGGCCTGCTTGTTGAAGTATATTCTGAAGAAATAGTGATTTTAACATGTGAAATCCGTTTTGAAAATGAAGTGATTGACTGAATCTAAATAAAATACCAGAAAAGCTAGGACAATTTTTCAAAAAGGAGGAAAAATTAATCTTACTATTTAATTAATCTAACTGCAATTTCAAATAAAGAGACACCAATTGACTTATTTCGATCTAACAGTTTCACTTTGGAAGACATGAAATATACAGCAAATAGTGATGCCTCGCCGCTGAATTTGTTTTTTTGATATGAGGGTCCCCTTTCAGCTGTTTCAGCTAGCTTGACACAGTTTATAATGCCTAATGATGGATGGAAATATAAGGTTTGATGTAAAATTCGGAGGTTTTTATATCCTTCGATAAATTTACTCTGTCCATTATCTTCCGTACTCTTGATCACTGCAGATATATTTTTGCACGTATCACATATCGGCTATGTATAGATATACTTCAATTGATTATTGAACAGGTTGAACAGAATTTGTATACAAAACGAATGTAAAGATTTTAGAACTATACAGATCATGTAGCGATCATGTAGCTTAAAGTATTTTAATGACATACGCTTTCCTCAACATTGTAATTTTCATGAGAATTTGCTGAAAAATAATTGTTATAATCTGCAAATTTGGCGGCTGTAACTTTGTTAATGTGGCTGCTATACTCTGTCAAAGTTCTAGTGTTCGTATTGTCGGGAAACATTTTTTTCCCATAGAATTGCTTTTTATATACCAGATACTTAGATTATTAGTTGTTCAATCTACGTCTTAACTTAGTAATGTCTGTACTGTTTTTATAATTTTGTTCAAGTTTTGTGATATACACTAGATATTCTACCAAAGTAAATGAAATTGAATATGGTACATAATGATTTGCCACTGATTCATACGATTAAAGAAGAACTTATGTTGTTTATGGAAAAGACATCTTGAAACGGCGCGTAATAATAATCCAATTTAGAGTAATAAATGCGATTTATTAAAAAAATAAAAGGTGATTTCATTAAATTATATTTTTATACACTTTTACGGTTAAGAATAGAGAAAAGTCGATCGTATGACTTTGACAGATAAATGGTAGAAAATATTTTTTTTAATGTATTTTAAAGTCTCCGTTTTACCAACGTGGACTCCGAGCCACGGTACTCGGTATTGATCCTACCGACTGGCGATTGACCAACTTAGAAATCATCCCAGAAGACATCCGGTCTTACCCAACCTGGTTACTGATTCGAACCCGCGACTATCGCAACAGTAGGTGGACCGTCATGTCGCCTTTACCACTGCGCCAACTAAGGCGGCAGAAAATATTTTATAGTAATAAAACGTTGATTCTTAATAATGTTTGGTGAACGCTGTTGGTTTTGTGCGAAATGAAAGATTGTTACAGAAAGAACTGATCTTTTATGGGTGCGAGTACAAAAATTTGTATCAACTTTGGTTCTAATGAGTTGTTTAACTTTATGTAGAATCATTAATTATTGTCATTAAGTTTATTATGTGTGCTAATGGTCGTTTAAGAGACTGTTTTTCATTCAAATATGTTAAAGACTGTAATAGAGCTGTGAGGTTGTGATATTAAAATATGTGAATTAATATGTAAGAAATAATTGAAAATGAATATGGAATATGAAAATATATAATAAAATATGAAAATATATAATAAACTGAAAGTGAAATTCTTTCAAACAGTATTCCTTTTAAAAAAGCAAAAATCATATTAAAGTATTTAATTTAAAAATGTTTTGAATTGATATATACTCTGAATACTATAGATTAATTTGTTCTTATAAAAATGCTCTGCTTCAACTTACACTGCATTTTGTTTCATTCATTCATTTTGTTCCATCTGCTGTTTGTTGCATTTGATTTCCCCTTTTGTCCTCCTCTTCATTTGTTTTTTTATTTTAATTGACTTAATTTGCTGTTGTTTTAATAATTCAGTCAACTCCAAATTATGGAATTCTATGATCAACAACATTTTTCCAGATTTATAAGTGAAATTAATGTTCAACAAAAATGTTACATTTGAAGATTGCGGCTGGTTCTCTTTAGTAAGCGCAAAAAAGATCCAATCAAAATCGACAGGCTAATGATGTCAGCTATCCTCACTAGTTTTAATTTAAGCCGACGTCTATATAAAGATTCACATCGTTGAAATCCAAGTCTTTTAAAGGTTACGCGTCCATTAAGTGTCATCAAGCCAATTGTGTGAAAATGGTGAGGATATTTTCTAGTTTATTTGAAACATTTTATTGGGTTTCTTATAATTTGAAATTAAATAGTTACTTAGAGGTGCATCAAATAATCACCAAATATGTATTTAATAATTAATTTAAAATTAAATAATATAAAAATTTAAAGTATTTTCAAACAAATAACTTCACCATTCTATCATCAGAAGGAACCAATTTTTTATATACATTGTCAACTATTGGGATATCTTGATAGCAAAATATTTTTTTAAAATTTTAATTCAAATCTCCATTATTATGTATATTATATATGTAATTTGTTAAAGAAAAATAATATAATAGATGCTTTATTGATTAATTTGTATGTTTGCAGGGGGATAAACTAAAACCGTCAGAAATGGAGAGTAAGTGTATTTTATATCTAATTTAAGAAATTTGTATAGTATAAAACAGTCTTTTATTTTACTTGAAAACTACTTTATGTTAACGAAAATGCGCGAAGACTTGTTAGAACATCGATGCCTTAATTCTAAACACTCCACTCATCAGATTGTAGGGTGAGACATAAACACTCCATTTTCTTTACTTTCCAGGCCCTATCAGCTATATGATATAACTCCTTCCGCCTAAGGAAAAGACCAAAGGGATGTATGTGATCGTTGTCAATCCTCCACAGCTTACAGTTGTAGTAAAATTATTTCTGGGTATAGATTGTACCTTCAGTTTAATAATCTTCTGAATCACACTATCTTTATCCAAATATCTAAGATTTAGCCTGTACAGCATAGCTTCCCAAGTTTTCTTGCCTCCAAATTTCAATAGTGTGTGGCTGAGTATCTAAGCTACGGTAATTCGCCTTTGGTGGCGATAGATTCTAAATTGCCGTAGTATTCTAAATTCTAAAGTCCTCCTTTGCAGTTTTTACACACTGAATGTTTGTGTCAAGAATCCGCTGACTAGGAGTATTTATTAAAACATGGATGGTTTCTAATTCTAATATTTATGATTAAGATACTTTGAACACCTTCTATGTACATTTGGTGACCTTATAACTAAAATGCGGTTCTTTTGTCTGAACTGTTCGAACCTATGTTAAAGAATGGTTTTGACAGCGTTAGTTATGAAACATGTAGGGATCAAAACAAACATTTTTATTTTACTTAAACATCATTTTATACCTAATTAAATAATATACATAAACTGTTATCATTAGTATTTTACCGTTATTGTTTAACTTGTAAAGTGCCAATATAATGTTTAATCTGTTTTTATGCAGCGATAATTTTGATTTATAAAATATAATGCGGGTCAATATTAGAGTAGTTGGCGCATTATCCAGAAAAGCTTTTGGGCAGGCGTTCATCTCCTTTATATATCAATGGTTCCAAACATTTACAGACAGCTTGTTTATTGTTAGTTTTATTGATATCAATATATGTATTGATCAAGATATTTTCCATCATTTGCTATAACTTTTTCCTATATTTCTGGCAACATAACCCTGATAGTTTGCCAATTTCTTCACGTCAGTATTGACGTGGGCACCTACCATATGAACAGCAAGACTTTATAACTATGAATATTCCGCTTCAGTGTCGATATGGATGATTTTCCTGGACCATTCCATGACTTTCTGCGCTTGGGATTATTGTAGTTAGGACAATGCGTCATAGTTTTTTTTGCTTGACAAGAAATAAAACCGCAATGTTGAAATGGTTCAAAATTGGATTTTCTTATTCATATGTAAATATCTAGACACAGTTGATTCATCAACTGCTAAGCTGACTGAAATTTCTATATAAGTGAAATAAGTCTTGTAATTCATTGTATTTGAACTTCTTTGGACTTCCAGGTCTTTGGCTATTGAAGTCAAAATCACCACTTTTAAATCTTTGAAACTAAAACTAACTACTGGGTTATTACGGCGTTACCATAAGTTTATAAAAGTTTTTGATAGGCCTTGGTATCAGATTTCTTCAATTCATAATACTAAATGTGCAAAATATAATTTTTAGCGTTTAAAATTAGGTGGACACTAAATAACTCAATAATTTGAAGACGTATTAAACATATGTTTTTTAGCATTGGAATTTGCGATGGAAGTATATGGTGGTGATGATAAAATTATTGACGCCAAAGATCTGGGCCTAATCTGTAGGGCTTTGAATTGTAATCCGAGTTTAGAGACATTAGAAAAAATGGGCGCTACGAAAAAACCAGGTATATATGAATTCCTATTATCGTTCGCTGCAATTATATAACGAGTTTTTTTAATTAGGAGAAAAGAAAATGAAGATGGACGAAATTCTTCCGATCATACTGGAATTAAGGAAACAGAAGAAGGACGAGGGCTGTTATGAGGACTTTGTCGAGTGTCTGAAATTATACGATAAGGCAGGTGACGGTCATATGATGGCAGCTGAGTTGCCTCATATGTTACTTTCGCTGGGTAAGCTTCTTCATTTTAATAATTTGTTGATGTTGCTCCCGTTTTACCTTATATATTATCTGGGAATTTAATTAAAAGATAAATTACTGACATATTTAATAATATTTTTTGAATGAAATTACTGTTTATGCAATTTTAACTAAGCCGATTTTGTGATAATTGTATAATTTTATAAGGAACATTGTATGCGCTGATTAATTTTTTATGAAGCCTTGGACAAACAGACATATAAAACTCTAAACATAAAACTGACTATAAGACTGACAATATTTAAGAAAAATTACAAATGCTATCTCGATGATATGTAATTTTTTCACCGAAAATATTTGTTACCTATTTAGTGCAAAATAATTTGAATTATATGTGTATGTATGTATATACATATATAAGTGAAATATTATTGACGGTCTGCCTGAGATATAATAACGAATTCTAATAATTCACTCGATTCATAATCTCATAATTGTTTTGAAGTTTGGCATAATCATGTGCTGCGGAAATATCGAAGGTTGATAAAATGTCGTATATTTAATAGCTCAAATTAGTGTCATGCGAATCGATTTTCAGCATAATTTAAGAGCGACAAAGTTTTCTAAATTTTTGGTTGACATCGGCAACGGAAATATTTAAATAAGAAAATATAATTACTGCAAAGAATCTTTGTGATAGTATAGCAGATTTGATTTGGTAACTGCGAGATAATACCTAAATTCCATTTTTGCGCTGATAGGACGAATGCGCTGATGGGTTTAAAGTTTTTCTGCTAGAGAAACTAACAACTGAACATATAATGTATGAATCTCTGTATACCGTAATAAAATTGGAAGATAGTGTTCAATATCCTGTGAAATTTTTGCATATTCAACCCACAATGCACGCTATCTAAAGATATAAAGATCGGCGGACCAATAATGCTATTGCATAGTCTGAACCGTAATATCGCTAGGATGTGAAAACTGCGAATATTATTGAAGCAAAGGAAAGCATCAGGCGAAAATGTATTTAGTTCAAGAATACCTTTGATTCCATGAGATAATTACCTGCAATTTTTAAATTACTTGCGTTTTTAAACCAAACCAAGTCCACTAAAGCTCAAAACATCTCACAAGACGATAATGAAAAATACTTGGGTCTTTACTTGGAACGTAGATTAACTTGACAGAAGCACATCTGGGTCAAACGATAACAAATCGACAACTTCATAGTGTGAATTCATTAACAAGTCGCCTCTCCCACTTAAGCAATGAGAGCAAAATGATGGATTACAACGCCATCATCAAGCCAATCTGGATATATTGCCTTCAACTGCAGGGGTCAGCAGCAACAACAATATTAAAATATTAGATTCCAGAGCAAAGCTTTAATCAACATGCTAAATGTTTCCCAAAGTATGAGCAATGGGTACTTGTACCTAAAGTCTATCCTATAAAACAGCCAATGCACGTCATAAAAAAAAACGTCGGCACTGCGCAATGTTGCCGCATTAACTTCATCATCATCATCAATCCGTAGCCGGTACTCGGGGAGAGTGTCTACTTCTTACCCAATATGCTGCTATTAGTGCCTCAGGACTTCTTAACAAATTTTCGTCACAGTTGGCGATCAGCTGTTTTGGCCTAAAACAATGTCAGTATCCTATTTTTCTAATCGTTTTCAATAATCTTGACCCATATCTTTTTCGAAACTGTTCATTATATCTTCCGCCCAAGACGTCGATTTTGCCACAGACATTTTTGAGGAATTCGTTCACTTTTCATTCGACAAACATGTCCTAACCATTGCAATCTGCGGTTCTGAATTTGGCTCTAAACTGTGCTCTAATTACCATATCTTAAACGGATTACTTTATTTCTAATACGATCTCGGAGGGCTTCGTATTTCAAACACTTCAAGCTTACATATAACAGACTATAATACAGTCTCGGACCTATACAGAAGATAAGCCTTCGAAAGAGAAGGATTTTAATCTAGATTGTAATACTTTTTCTCTTCCATACGTACCATCAAAAACAAAAGCTAGTGCAGCTTGGTCGATTCGGTTTATTACTTCGGCGGTAGATGCCACTTTTTTTCTCCTGTATGACTCACCCCAAGTACATGAACTACACCAACTGGATGCCATTGAGATTTACAATAGCAGGCGGTGCGTTAGTTGCCAGGTCTTTTCTTCATTACTTTTCAAGACATGTGGTTGTGCGATGCGAATTATCACATAAAGGATACTAGAAGCTCCAATATCCTTATCAGCGAAGTTAGCGCGATCTTCAACGAACATCAGATCAGTTAAGGAGTTTTCATGTATGTTTTTAAAGTACTTTCGCATAATTGCATCCACTAATATGTTGAAAAGCAGTGGAAGGACGATATCATTTTGACGAACACTGGTTTGTATCCTCTAATTATTTTCACTAATGTTTTGAAGATTTTTGAAAACATTTGACAACAGAGGCGACCAATAGGAACGCAAATCGAATTTTATAGGCTGATCCGGTTATATATTCCGACGCATCAGACAACATTCTGTTTTTTTAATTACTGTAAAATGAGAAGGGAAACTCGACGAAAACGAATATTATATTTTTAGCCGATGGATTAGGAAAATAAAATACTATACCTATGTACCACAAATTTCAAGTTTATAATTCAGAAGTAATAATTTATTTATGTTACGCCCATTAAAATTTTATATTTATGTTTACTATTGTTTTGAAATTCAGGATTTCAATATTCAAGGTCAATATTTTACGCCTCTATTTATTATACAGACAATGAAATTTTTGTTTTCTCCATCTGATACAATTATCCAAAAAAATGTTATTTTTAGGTGAAAAATTAACGGAACCTGAGGTAGAAGAACTGTTGGAGGACTGTTTAGATGAGGAAGATGATGAAGGCCAAATAATTTATGATCGTAAGAAGAATTCATTCATTGGTATGTCCGTATTTAATTTGGTTTTTTTATTTCAGCATTCTTACGTAGAATGTGTGAGTTGGACCCTCCTTTAAAGAAGAAGAAGAAATAAACACGTTATTACTAAAATGTATTATATTGAGTTAAAAGAAAATATACAGCAATAACTATCTTACCAGTTGTATTTAGCTTATTTGTTAAAACACAAATCATAATATATAAATAAATAAGTATAAATAAAGTAACACTAAAATGTATGAAAGGACACAAAAACGGTTTATTCTTCAGGACAATTAATTTACAAAAACAAAACGGATGCACTTTCACTGTCTGTTAGTTTCTTTGACACTGGTCAGTATCTTTTCCAGGTCCTCGATGGTAAACTCGATCGGAATCATTTTCCGGCGGTCTTTGGGGTCCGGTATTTGTACGGTGACAGTGTCCTTCTTGCTTTGGTGGTTGTCTATCGCTCGGTTGTAGATACTTTGCCATAGACGATATCGATCTGACGTGTTGGTTTTCTCCAAAATTTTGAGAAAGTGTTTTTTATCTGTTGAAATACACAATTAAAATTCATTATTATTGATTGGTACATTACTATCATTGGAAAAAAACAGAAAGGACGTGAGAAATAACAACTCAAAAATAATGTTTATTCGCGTCTTTTGCATAACTATAATAATCTCTAACATAACTAATAATAACCAACTTGGCCTTCGAGAGGAGAAGGGAATGAATACTAGAGTTTGAAAAATAATGAATTTATATTACGCTTTAAGTAGTAAATTTTTAAAGAAGATCAAAGGCAATAAGAAAATGGAAGTGTGCAAAGCAATATAGATTTAAACCCTAAAATTCGGTTATGAGACGTGGTTCAAAGAGGAATAAAAACATATATATATATATATATATATATATATATATATATATATATACAAAATACATTTATCACTCAAACATAAGCGGTGTGAAAAATAAGCTATACGTGTAGGAAATCTGTCAATAATATGTATATATGCACAATTGATTATATCGAAGCTGTTACTTCGCACAAAACCTATCATATTTGATATTAATCTTACTTTATTGCTTTTATATCAATGATATTTTCAGCACCTCTGTTAATTTAAGTTATTTAATAGGAAAAAAAATATTAATTTACGGAACATAATACTCGTCCATTTATACAAGTTCGTTTTTATTTTGAGTTCATTTCTTATTCTAAAAGAGAATAAGTTTAAATAAAACAATATACGATATGGTAGTTTACTTTTTAACGATTTATGATTCTTTAAACAATCTTTAACATAGCCTTATACATAGCCAAACTAAATTGAACTATTACATCTTGTTTAGTTCCCTGTAGTTTTGTTTCAGTAAGCTCACATAATAATCTTTATTTTGGATTTAGATTTTGTTGTTTGGAGAGAAGAAAAAGGCACTTCCAAAAAATGGAAATTATGCCTTAGAGCTCATACATAATTTAATAATAAACTAATGATTCAACGGACGTTCCAACAGTTTTTGACTGGATATTCGCTTTTCATTTTGATTAAATAACTTATTTCAACAATACAACAAACACTATGAGATTATGACATTTACAAATTAACTCAATTCATTTAATTTTACGAAACAGCGTTTATATTCTTTGTTTTAAAAAGCATAGCATGATACAGATATTACAACTAGTTTTCGCTATCTAATAACGTTTTCTTAATATTGTTCTTAAAGTCTAGATGTACGTTTGAGGTATGGCACGATATACTAGTACAAAGAGTTTTAGTCTCTTTAAACTACAGGCAAATCCACTATTTTCAAGAAGTTCTAGCAGTTCAAGGCTGTTATTTTCTTGTAACCTGATTTGGTGGTTTTTCGCCACTTAATTTCTAATTTACCATACCATGTTAGCAGTGCTTTTGAAGAACTTTGATTTAAACTATCGCATTTCTTTGATTCTCATACAATGTTTTCCTCAACAAGTCCAAGTATTTTGTTGTATTCGCATACGGAATTACTCTAAAACCAATTATCACAACCAGGTCTAAATGTATGTCTAAACTTCGTAGCATTAAATTAATTTTAGGCCATCGAATAATATTATTGATATTGGTTTGTGATCTTCTTACAGTTGTCTTGATGTACTTGTATCCTATCCAGCAGTATCCTCGCCAATGTGGTTATTGCATATACGTCATACTTAGAAAAATCAGTGGTATAAAGAATATTGATCCAAGTACACTACGTTGTCCAGTTCAATGCATTGTACATGCAACAATATTTTTACTAAAAAATGTTTTCATTAATTGTATTAATGCGATAAAGTTACAGAATGTATTCTTCAGCTTATGCAACTTTGTATACCTATATATAAAGCTTTGTACTTCCTCTATGTCCTCACTAATGACGTTGACTGACAAACAATCACAATTTTTTGTATATTTTTGTTGTTTTACGCAAGGCCCAATTGTTTTCAAATTTATAATATCATTAGATCATTGTTAGTACTTCACATATACACATATTGGTTTAATATTTTGTTGTATAAAATATATTTTTATCTAGTTTTCCAAAAAGTATCATAATATATGGTATCATGATAATATCCATCATCATTATTTAGGTAAAATTAGTATATGAAAACGAAGTAGGTGTACTAACATCAACCAGAACAGAAATATATAAATAGGAATAGATGACTTTCAAATGTTAGGGCTGGACGAAAGTGTTCTTTATGAAAAAACGAGATGAAATGAATGCATAAAAAAGGAAAAGTTATTATAATTATTATATATATATATATATATATATATATATATATATATATATATATATATAATATATATATAAGATTATATAAGATTAAGTTTCCATTTTCTGATTAAATAGTTTTAATTAAGTTGAGGTGAAGAATTAGATTGCATGAGCAAACTGAGTCCCATTCAATTTGATTCGTCATTGCTTGAAATAACTGCAAATGTACAAAATACACTAATAATGCTTGATTGCTTGGTATATAATGTTTCAATATTCTTATTGCCGTCTTTTAAAATAAGATTGCGTTAAATTAATACGACATTGACGAAACAGATAATTTTAGTTTGGAATTAGGATTTGATTTGATTAGATTACATATATATTCGATTAGTAGTTTATATAGAATACTGTGTTGTATTATATATTGCAATAAATAACTAAATTAAGGCCTAGGCTTGATATTGTTCTTGTTCGAAAATATTAAAAAGAGCAGAATGGAGAGGCTTCCACGAAAAACGAGATCCTGGATAATTAATTCAAAATTTCAACATCATTAATACAATTTTGTACAAAAAAGATAGTTTATAATAACTTACGAGTTCTCTTTAGGTTTTCCGTCATTTTCTCTCTGTGCACTTCACCATCAGTTGATTCCACTGGAAATGAGGCGGACGATTCTTCGGGCCATCGTGTCACCTCCGGATTGACATACGCCACATTAACACTTGGACCTTTTTAAAAAAGAATTCAGGAAAGTTAAAAATACTACCGTCACCTACTTCGTCAATCTGGAAACTATATCGATCAGCAATATGCGTTCTGTCACGGTCATACGATGGGTAAGTCAGGATGGTATGATTCAAAATCTCGTGAATAATTCGATTTTCATGGCTATATAACATGAACGAGAAAAATGGCAGCCATACGAATGCGGTAGATAATAAAATAACTTAATTTTATTATGAAAATGTTCATTGTGTTTTCAATAAAAGTGATATATTACTAGGATGTCGAATTTGAAGTTATACCGTTTAAGAAGCAAAATAATCAGAGCCCCATCTGGCTCTGCGAGATTATTGAATAACCTAGTGCTAAACAAATAATTATACATTTGGAAATAAATTGGTATCCTATTCTAAACCACATTTACTAAAGCACAATTTTAAAGATTATGTCTAAAGTTTCTTGGTAGTGATTACCAATAGCAATCAAATTGGAAATTTAGTAATTTGAAATATTGAAGTGTGAACAATTGAAAGGTTTGGTGAGAATTGTTGCTTTTACGACGTTGCTAGTATTTTGTTGCTTTTTTGTCGTTAGTTAATTCTCAATTGGTCAATCATTATTAGATTAAGTTAATTAAATAATTTTACTTGACACTTAAACGGTTCATCTGTTTCTATAAAAAATATAATATTAATAAAACATAATATAAAATATATAAGTTATATTAATAAATTCGAAAATTGGTCTTCTGTAATTATTTTCCCTTGCCAAATACTTTGAATATATTTTATACGACTGTTATTTGTGCAGTTCTTACAACTTCAAATAGCGAATCCGAAGTTTGAATGGAAACTATGAGCTTTTTTATTTTATCAAATTTATGCTAATGCAAATTATTAAAATATAAAAACCTTGAACGATAGAGCAGCAAATTTTAGGCAACTGTCTTCACTATAGTTGAAAATCGAAGATAAATAAGTAAAAAATGATAGAAGCCAAAGCTGAATTCGAACGTACAACGTTTTCGTTCGTTGTTTACTAGCACTGTTTGTTTGCACTTAAAAATGAGAAGAAAAATATGAATGAAAGCTGTACTTGTGATAGGTTATAGCAAAAAAAAGTGCCCAACCAGATAAATATCTCGGCATCCACTGAAATATTACCTTAGCCAAAAAGTTGAGCAGATCAGACTCAAAATTAACAACTGTACTGGTTAATTGGAAGATACTCTTAATTCTGTCTAATATTAAATATATTAAACCGATAATAAGTCCTATTTAGACTTATAGTATGAAGTTATTAATTTATGACGTTATTCAAGATCTCGTCGTAAACATGAAAGAAGATTTCTTAATTATAGTAATGTGTAAATAATACAATCACTGAACAACGCCCTGGAAATCGAAATATGGAAGCGAAAGAAACCACACGTATTCATATAGTGTATGTTACAGTGTTAAGTCTTGTGTGTAAACTCTTAACTTAATTAGTTTATTTTAATTTTAATTTGGCAAATAAAGATGTACCGCTACGACCCTTTAAGCCATCACGCATTGACCTACAGCAAGTTCAAAGGTTGGCAACTCTGGTGGATTGGTACCATGCGGTTTCCGGCTATAAAAGACCACCACGATGACGTCTCGCTCTCTTTGCTTCTCTCTACCCTCTTGAAACAGCACCACTTCCACAGCCCTGTCCATTCTCCCGTCCACTACATGTATCATTTAATATCGTAATAAACAACTTTTTATTCAACGAGTGTTTTCAGTTCTCGCGTGAATTTCCTCCACAAAATAGTAGTTTATAGTTAATACACTGTTCGGACAAACAATCGCATCGACAGCCACACATTCCGATCGACCGACCAGACGAACATTCCTACAATTGGTGACCCGGACGTGATCGAAGTACCTAGCAGGTAAACCAGCTCAACATAAGCAGCAACATAACTTGCATGGACGGATAGCACGAGGAACGGAACCCGTCAACATCACATGGTCGACGTTATCTCACGAGACTAGCCCGATGGACAAAGACCACAGAAACCGAGACATGTAAGGCACCACACTTATAGGTACCCTCAAACAAATCGGAACTCCCCAAGACGAACGACGTCCTGCTAGAACTTCGATGGCAGCTGATCCCGTAAAACACCTCAGGTTAGAATCCCATCTCATAAGTAGTTCCTTAGTAGGCGATTCATTACGTAATTGCGGGTGCACTCCGGAACCTCCACCACATAGAGGTTCGTTCCACGGCAACTCCACTAAGAGGCGAGTGATAGGGATATAGGTTAGGGCTACCTAACCTAATATCCTCTCTATTCTCCCGTAGACCACATGTACCATTCAATATCGTAATAAACATAAAAAGTTGTTCAACTGGCGTATTCAGTTCTCGTGTGAATTCCTTCCACAAAGTAGTAGTGAGTGTTCGGACAAACAATCGCATCCTGCAAATACTTATGTATTTATCACGTACTTGTCTTGCTTGTGAATTGATTCAAGTACATAAGAAACGCATTAATCAATTGATTGACAAATGCAGTTTGTATCAAGCTTATATAAAAAGATAACGTACTAACGAAAATATGAAAAGTGTAACAACCACATATTCAGTATATAAAAACCTACACGTTCTAAATATTTCAAAGTTATTAGGATTTCGGATTTTCGACCTGACACAGAGATGGCGTTCCAGTTAGCAAAATTGTATGTTTACTACCTGGTGAATTTAAAAGTGCAACTAATTTTGAACGTGTTCGACGTTCCCCATGTGAAGTGTTGATATAGTGTGATATAGATATGGTATAGTATTGAATGATACACAAGTGAAGGTGAGTATGATAGCTGAAATAGTGAAGAAATTTCAAAAAAAGGGCGCGAAACATCTGGGATATTTCTGCGCATGTTAGGTACTGCATTTGCAGAATTTCGATCAAAAGCTAATACGCAAACGCTTATTGCTGCAATCGTTGGACCTATACACTAGATATCCTGTCGATTTTGGCTGTGGATTTGTGGCCATGGCCGCGACTTGAAGAAGAAATAATATAATATGAATATCAAGAAATGAAATAATATTTTAATCCTATGTACAATGAGAACAATTAAGAAATAGGAAAACTGCGAAATATAGGATACAATTTGCTCGATAAGCCTCCTTATTCCTCTTAGTTGACTTCCTCAACCTTCCATATCGTCCTGGACTTAAAAGAAAAGAACCATATGAAAGTACTTACAGTTTCGCAGACTTTCCATTTGGTGAAGAATTACTGATATTGGAGAAGCGCTAGATGAAGTACGTTGAAGTCAACTGAGATTATGCAGAAAAATAAAATCATATTTTAATAAAAAATCGCTGTATTTAATTGTTACTTAATTAATCTCAGTCTTTGATTATATTTATAATTGTTTTCTTTACTTAGTTGCTAAAACTAGACTTTTCTATTTGAATTGAATATCTAAATTAAATGATTTGTTGTTTCCTAAATTATAAAGGTCTTATTTATATATATTTCACGTATATCTATTTCAAATATATCGTCATTGAGAATAAGATAAGAAGCGGTAGCACAGTGGAAATTACATTTGGACTTTGGAGTTTAGTTTTAATAAGCAAAGGCTTTTATCTCTTAAAAATTCCTGATGACATAAATATAATATTTTATAAACGTTTAATGAGATTAATTTAGAAACATTTAACTCCATAATTAGCAATAAAATGATCTAGCAATATTCTGGACATTATAGCTAAAATATATGAAGATTTGAATTTATATTTTAAGATTTTATATCAAAATAAATAATTTCAATATTTGAATTATTTACCGATGTAATTCACTTTTGTTTTGCTTAAATATTTTGCATATAAATTTACAAATAAAATCATTACTCCAGCAGCCCATTAAATTTCATTAAGACATCTCTGAAATTATATATTTGACTACATTAATGTCTTCAGCAGTCAAAATGCCTTATCCTAGTGCGAAAAAAGGTTATTGGACGCCAAAAATGAAATCGTACGAATTAATTTAATATTTTCTGTGAGAATATTTTGTGTGAACGTGTGAACCATTTTTGCGATGGGTATGCCGACTGCTTAAAGTATTACCTATTAATATCAATATTCAATAAGCAACGATGACTGAGATTGACTACAGTTTTATAGTATTGCTTGATGATCGTGAAAAGTTGAGTTGAGCTCATCGATTCACTCTTGTTATGATGAAGCACGTTCAGAGTTGCTAAGAATCTTAAAATTATTGCGTCCAGTATAAAAAGGCTTGTTCAATGAAACATATATATCAAATCATATATATCAAATGGTCTCCTTATAGACTATATAGATACAAATTATCAAAAAACAAATATTGAAAGAAATTATTCATGTTCAAAATACAATGCTACGAGAATATTTACATCTTAAAGTAAACTTACATGACACTACTATTAGAATTAGTTTTATTATGCTATTATCCTAACGTAAAAGATTGACAATTATTTGTGTCAGAAATATATCTACAAGCGTTTCTTGTTGCAAACGATCTTCAAATATTAATTAATACACACGATGATTTAAACAGTTTTTCATTATTAAGTTTTCTACTTATAACACTATATTGAATCTGTCTGATTTCAAAGTTTTTTGGAAGCTGACAAATAGGACTCTGATGAATAATGAGAAAATTAGTAAATTACATATTAATCGAAATATCTTCTATGAACTTTCTACATTTCTTTATTCCATTTATCTAGTAACATGGAGTTACTGTGTCGATAGAATGGTGTTCTGAAGAATATATTTGAAAAGGTTTTAAGGGTTTAAGCACAGTTTTCACCCACAAAGTCCTTAAAATTGCGTCCTCAATGTTTTTTGCTCTTTCAGGCTTCTTTATGATCAAAACATCAAGATAGAAATATTAAAATTATCGAATTTAATAGCTAGGTTAGTTTCATTAACAGTTGTTTTAATTATTCAAAAAATAATGTTACAGTTCTACAAAAAACGAAGAAGGAAAAAAATTGGCTTGATTATAAATTGAAATGTATAGATCGAAGGACATTTTTCTACCTATGCGTTGCGGTTTCAATAACATATAAGAAGGTATTTTGATATGATTATAGCCAGTGATGAAAAATTGATGTATTTTAACAATCTTAAATGAAGAAAATCAAACTAAACCAAACTAAATGGTTGTGAAATACTACCAAACATAATTGATGCGCCAGAAGGTATTGAAACAAAAAATTACCAAAATATTCTAAAAGGTACAGTGTTACACGACAATGAATTCCAAAGAATAATGCGACCATCTAAAAGTCATTATGTAATGTTTATTACACATATTTAATAATTTTTGGTGAATTTTAAGTTGTTTATTTAAGTTGATAAGTTGTTTATATTCTTTACATATAATAAACTTTTATTGAGACCACACATAATGAAGTAAAACTCAATTTGATAATCAAGATAGCAATAATAGTATAATTTAGAAAATAATCAATTCATTAATGAAATACATTGTGTAAGGAAAAATATGTTGATGATCGATTAATTTTGCCAGTGACGAGATAAATATATAAATTAAAAAAGGACTGTAATATTTACCTCTAGTTTGTCGTAATTTAGATTGAATACGTTCTCTGGTTTCTTGGGTTTTCTTATAATCACCCTTTTGTAATTTGCCCTTTTCTTTTGTTTCTTTTCTCTTGGTTTCGGTAGTTCTTGCCAAGTTCAGCGACAGTTTGTCCTCGAATGACTGCAGATCGTCTTTCCTTGAAAGTCAAAAACTTATTTTCTAATGATTACAATATTATTTACACATCAGCTAACAAATACGAGAATAGAATATCGCTTATCGCTGTGATATCAGATACAACGTTTGCACACTAACTGTAAGCGGAGTTGAGTGAGTGATGGTTTAAATTGTTTGTAATCTATAATTGAATTTTAAGCACTGTTTTACGTCTAAGAGATACTGGTTATTATGGGGATTATAAGTAGGTTTATTTTCAAGTTAAGGAATGTTATATTTATTAATATTATTGATATCTGCTAATATCTACACACACAAAAATAGGACTGCTTGTTCAAAAGTAAGATGGTTAGTTTATGTTAGACTGGAACATTTTACTAGTTTATGTTAGAGTAGTGGCAAGCAGGAAGTTTAGTTTTCATTTTCAGTTGAAGAGGTCATCGCTTTCTTAAATTATTACACTTTTTAAATACAATACATTTTGTTGTTGTTTTACATCATTCACATTTCATAACTTCGTTTAAAAAGCCCGTATGTTATAAGTTTTATTTTAGTTCAAAAATCTTAGGTGATCGAAGCTAAATACTTCAACCACCCACTAGTTGTTCGTTCGTTCAGATTTACAATAGCTACTACACATTGATAAGACTTAACAGTACGATTTCAGTCGCCCGGATTCTTAGACATATGGGGATCAGTATGAACGAGAAGGCTGATCTATTGGCTAAAGAAACCATATTAAATGATAGTAACCTTGATTAGTCGTCTAAATTAAAACGCGACTTGATAAAGAATGATAATAAACAGTAGACCATCAGGAGAAGTTTCTTTACGTTTCTTAATATTGTCCCACCAATTGGTCTAAGCAGGTCTCAACAAACGCATGATTGCTCTTTGTCGCTTTACAAACTCGTATCTTATGCCAAGAGAAACTCTATCAGTTTTTAAACTGCTATGGACTCGCAACTTTACTTCACTTCTTAGAATTATTTGTAATATACCCAGATCGTTATTAATAAAAAATATTCACATTTTATCTCTAGAAAATCTCTTTGGTTTACCGCTTATGAAAATTTCCTAGCGAACCAAGTTTCAAACAATTTTGTATGTAAACCAAATGAGAAATCTTGGAAGTTCAAATGTGAGAAGTTGTGATATTATAGGCAAAAAAATTTTTGAAAGAATTTGAATTGAATTTGAAAGAATATGAATTTGGTTCCAAAAACATTTAAAAAAATTGAAAAAGACATTTTTGTCTAAAGGTAAAAAGTGATATTTGTACATACACAGTTCTTTTGTAACAACTAAGCTTAAAAGAGACAGTTTAAAAATGCAGCAGTGAATTCATATTTGAAATCTATGATGACGACTATATTCACTTATGTTACTGCTTTATTCGCATTCCTGTAAGTAATTTGCTAGCGCTACCCCATAGTTGTATTCCATATGAACAAATAGGCTAGAGTATAGACTTATACAGCAACACCTTGTTATCTAATGATAACTTGGATTTGCGCCAGATGAGCCAATACATTTGATATAATTGCAGTCGAAGTTGTTTTCGGTTAGAGTATGTGCTTCTTCCAAGTTAGTCGTCGATCTAAGTGCATACCAAGGTATTTAACTTGCTCTGCTTGGAGGAGTTGACGATGATTGATATTCACTGGTGGACATGTTCTTCTACACAGGGTAAACGTTACATGGGTGGATTTTGTTTCATTGACTTTAATACGCAATGTATTCAACCATAATTGAATTTGATCCACGTGGGTTTGTAGTTTTATTGATGCTGTAACTGGATCTTCATGGGATGCTAAGATTGCTGTGATGTCTGCGTATGTTGCCACAGTAGTTATTTTTGTGGTGGGCTGATCGGCCGTATACAGAAGATACAGGACTGGACCCAGTACACTGTTTTGCGGAACTCTTGAATATATGGGATTTAATTCGGTATGTTCATCGCCTTGATTTACAATAAAATGCCTGTCAGTGAGATACGATTTTAGTAACTGATAGTCCGGATGAGGGAGAGATTTCTTTAGTTTAACCTGCAAGCCCGTATGCCATACTTTGTTAAAAGCCTGAAATATATCTGGAAAAGCAGCTGAACAATATCTTTTGGCATTTAGGTCAGTGTTTATTTTGTTTACAAATCTGTGCATTTGTTCTATAGTCCCCTGCTTATTGCGAAACCCAAACTGATGTTCTGGAATAATTTTTCTTTTTTCTATTATATAGTTTAGCTATATATTAAAAGTTTATATTTGGGAATTTTGAAATAATGTTTGTCCGTAAAATGTGTTTTGGAAACCATCATAATATTAATATTTTGTTCAGTTACGAACATTTTTAGTTCCCTGGCGTGTTGTTGGAGCCCATTGGCATTCCAGACGGCGATTTTTAGCTAATGGTTTCAGGAATTAGGTAAGTTTACTGGCGATGGTTGTGAGTAGACCAAGCATCGAACTCATTTGATTCATTAGTTTGGCCATCATGTTTTCTCATCTAGATATGTTGCTGCTAGTTTCAGTAGGTTGTGATGTGGTTTCTCGCTTTTGTGGTGAAACATTTTCAATCATTTGCGCATAAGTTATGCCTGGTTGACTTGGTCTGGTGGGTAGACTGGTAGGTGTGGATTGTTTTTTTTGCGATTGATGCCTTTTTTTTCTTAAGACAGGAAGTAAAATTCATTAGAGTGGTAAGCATTTTTACTGTTTAATATTAGTTTGCTACGATTTTTATTGAACATATTTTTAGCATGTTGCAGCTGCACTGAATATTAGTATGGACATGGTCACGAAATATATCAAAAAATGAAAAATATAATATTGAGTTCATCGAAAAAAAAATCGTCCTCACTAAGTGGGGATCAGAGATTAAATATATGAAATGCATAAAAATAGTGAGTAGTTTTTTAATACAAAAAGTATCGAAGAGGCGGAATGGAATTTGCGAATATTTCTTTTAAAAGAATTCAATATTTAGAAGCATATAATAAAATTAAGGAGGAATTATTTTTTTAATTTATGTATTTAGATGAAAAATGGATATTTCAGAATGTGACCAATATACCCAATAGTCACTCATGGAAAGATGATAATAAAAATAGGGCTATAATAACAAAAGTTGATGGAAAAAGGTGAACATTGGAATAACAATTGATTAGGTTTTATTGGTTGAAAAAAGGAACTCGATCAGGCACTTTGAAGAAGAAGACAAATGTTAAATAGATTGGAAATTAACAATGAAATTCTGAAATGTTCTGCAACGAAAGTAGAATATATTACTCGGATACTCCAGGGGATGCAACTACATAAGAAACGTGCCTAGAATTCTAACTTGTATTCAAACACAACCATAACCTACAAACTATTATAACTGTGTACTTAAATGTAGTTTTAAGTTCTTCGATAATATATGCATTAGATCTACTGTAATGTTAGAATAAATTATATTTGATAAGAGTGTTCTTGTTTAAGTATTTTATTTAGGTGAGAATGTTGTTGTATAGCAAACTGAACTAAAACTCAGGGTTGATACGGCAACATTGCGACGTTTTGTTTTCATAAATTTCAATGACGTATGTTCAAAACTTCTTTGGATATACTATATATGAATTTTGTCTACAATAGTTTATATGATCTGCTAGTGATAATAAGCTCTAATATAATTACGTATGCGAACACAGTAAAATACATGGGTGCTAGGCCCCAGTGAAAAAATATCTTATAAAACAAGAATATTGTACCAGCACCAAAAAAATTCGTTATAAAATAACAAGTTGTTATTGTGTTAGTGTACACATATGGATAATAACTATGAGCTCATAAAACTAGTCTTCTAGGATGATTTCCAAAGTGGTCACTCTCTAGTTGGTAGGTTTAATGTCGAGGGACATCGTTTGGAGCCCACGTTAGGCAGTAGGTCTAATCAAGAGAAATTACCTAGTACCTATTACCTATTACTTATTACCAGATAATATCCAGCTGGTAAAAAGGAGGCTCTAAAATATAACAAAAAAACTGCAAAGGATAATAATATAATGAAAACATATAAAAACAAAGACTATTGAGGCATTGTCACCATTGCATGGTATTTCTATTAGAAATATGAATATACACAAATACAAAGACGTGTACCTATAATCAACTAAGAAATTAAATAATAAATAAAAATAAATGAGATTGCGTAAACAAAAAAACGTGGAAGTGCTGTATCCACTCGACGACAGTGGATTTATACGAAGGCTGAAAAGATTAAAGCCGTTTGAACTAACATAGTTAAGTTATATGTGAAAGTATTAGATTTTGAGCTTACGTGGAGTGTATTAGTGCGACTTTGTCTATCAAATACTTTTTAAATGTGTCTTTGATATCTTAGATTTGGGTTTGAAGAACAAATTACTTATGAAATCTAGAGGTAACATACCTAATACCATATGCCTTTTTAATTTTATTTTAAGATCATGTGGGATGTAAATAAGTTCATATTGACAGTTTTATATCAAACATCAAACAAACTCATTATAGAAGTAACGTAAGTAAAAATGCAATTTTGTAATATGAGGATATTCAATTTCATCTTGCAAAATTGATCACTTGAATCGAATTAGATCTTGCATCACATTTTTTTACGAATTGATCAATTCATACCTCGCCTCAAAAGATAAAGAATCTTTTAATGTGAAACTCTATCTTGCCTGATAGATGATAAAGCCCAAGACTAACAATAAACATTACTTTCAATAAAATGTGTACTTTTGGGTATGCAATAATGTCTAACAAACAAATGAGAAATGCTCTCGTACCAAATTTAATATTTTTTCTAATGTGGAAAACACAAGTGCTGATTAAAAAAACACATTTTCATAATTTAAAAATAATTTCGGATGCCTTCATTTTTTCGTAATAATTTAAGCGTGAAATTTTATTGAACATCAATTTTATTACAAAACAAGATGAGTTTCACTATCTATTTCTTATGTTTACTATTTGAAGTTTTATGTTTGCTGAAGAAAATACAAAAATGTATGCACCCAATAATATTATTTCCAGTTGAGTATAGGGTACATTAATCGATAGCCATTAAATTAATTATTTAATATAATTGGATAAATACGCAAATATTTGTTTTATGACATTTGGCTCGTTTTTCTAAGTATTGATCCTAGAATATAAAACTATTAATCAGCTAAATGAAACAATGGCGATATCTAATTGTAGAGTAACAAAACTAACATAAACAATTAGACTAACGTATTGAATATTGGGATAAATTATATTGATTACCGTTAATTAAAGTATTTATAGTTAATAACATTTTATTGAAATTGCTACCGCTAAATTCTAGTTACTCATTTTATTGGACTATTTTTTAAGCCTTCTTTATATTTCATATATATACTAAGAGTTTGCAAATTTTCTGTAAACAATAATTACTTACAGTAATTGTAAATACTTATGACTAGGTATTATTCCTAGTATATAAGGACTTATTAAAATATCACGGACAGATGGTGTTTAAGTGTTTTCAGGGGTAACATTAAATCAGACTAGGCATAAAATAAAATGGTATTATGCATTTTTCAATGTTAATAATATATCCAACTGGAATTTGTTATATATTATATTTAAAAAGTTTTTTTGTTCTCACTTTAGTTACTGCGGCATCTATATCAGTAAATTAATGTTTTATGATAAGCAATACTTTTAATAAGATATTAATAAATTATTTGCAATGACTAATAGTAGATATATTATCCCAATATTTTATTAAAATTGAAATACTAATCATATTAAAAGTTTATTGATGAAAAATTGTATGAATAAAGGGAATTGTACATTTAAATTATGTTGGGTCTGAATAATTTGACTTTGATACCTTTAAATAAAACATTGACTAGAAGAGGTTGTTATAGAAGTAAAAATGCGATTATATGCCTAGCTCTATGCTAGTAGTGGATACGATAATGTGAAAAGTTTTAAAATAGACATAACGTTCAAGATGATGCTACTAATCCCTTACTGATCTTATATTCGCTCAGCATTCTTCATGGTATAGTTAACATTTCAGAGTCATGTGGCTTGAGAATTAGTGAAGAAAAGACGAAGGCAATGATAATAATGGCAAATAATCACCTACAAATCTGAACGAGATCTAGTTAGAGCAATACAAGGGAAGAAAGTAGCCTCGACTGCCGAAATAACAAGTTGAATCGGCCAAGCTCCAGGAACCCTTGCTTCTCTAAGGTAGTTCTTGTGGAAAAGAGGAATATTACAATCAAGACCGTTTCTTTCGAAAACTGTCTTGCCAATTATTTTCTATGGAGCTGAGACTAATATCCGAGTTTTTCAGACATCTGTTAGCATAAGGTCTTTCAAATGCAATACCTAAGGCAAATCTTATATATTTCCGTCTGAGATTGTATTAGAAATTAAGTACAAATTTAAAGACCCAGATTACAATAATACGACTACTTCTTTGGATGGGAGATATGATAAAACAACGGACCAAGGTCATATAAGCGATGCTGAACATAGGAGACCAGTATTGTCCAAAGCCAGAATAGATACGGCCGACAGCCAATTATGGCGAGATTTAGTAAAAATCGTTCGGAATTCTACAGAACTAACAGCAATGTGTTGTTTGATATAAGTAAACATGTCTCATACAATTGTATTTCTTAGATTGACTTAAAAAACGAGAAATCTTGACGTAAAATTCTATCTTGATTGAGAGATATGAGAAAACAGATTACACTGAATAAACTGTGTATTTTTCATTATGCAATAATATTTAAAATGTCTATAAATTTTCCTCTCCTTCACAATTTGACCAAAAAATTTACAAATGTTGCTAATAGAATACTGAATTTGTAAGAACCCTTCAAAATTTGTGAATTTTTCTATCTGAAAATTTTCTTGCGCATAAATATTATTATTATACAAAATTATTTTCATTATTTGTCAAGTTACATTAACTAACTGAAGCTTTATATTTCTTGAAGTAAATAGAAATATGTATACATTCAATATAGTTATTGCCTCTTAAGAATGCATTATAATTAATCCATAAACATTTGTTTAATTATACAATAGAATTGTAGAATTTTATAAATATTTATTTTAACTTTTTTGGCTTGTATCATTTAAATAGTGACGAAATATGGCAAAAATGTTAAGCAACGAAACTAACATAAACATTTATAGACTAACCTATAAAATAGTGGGATCAGTATATTTATTACCGTCGATTAAGATATTAATAACTAGTAATGTTTGATCAAAATTATCAGTAACTAAATCCAAGTTAATACTCTGTGTGAATTGGTTTTTAAAGCCCTACATTTATTTGCCATAGATGACAACGCTTGAGCAACGGCCTCTAATGGGCATGACGTCTAATTTTGTATTTAATTTCCCCAAAATAATTTTTATTTTTGGAAAAATATTGATATTTGAAATCATTGAAAAAATACTTTAATATAATGTTAGTTTTAAATGTGCGTCAAATAAAAAAAGTAAATCTTTTTAAAAAGCTCCTGGTTTTGACATAATTATTGAAAGAATCTTAAAACAGCTTCCAGAAAGGTGCATCAAATTAATAACTTTTATATTTAATGCAAGATTACCTAAAATCATTATGACTCTTAAACCAGAGAAAAAATCAGAAGACATCTCCTATCGTCCTATAAGCCTGTTATCTGTAATCTCCGCAGTTTTTGAAAAATTATACAATAAGAAACTCAAAATAATATAAAAATAATTATAATTTCTCGATATATATCAAGCCTTAGACAAAGTGTGTCACACTGGACTGCACGTTAAATTTAAAAATCTCTTGCTCCGTAAGCACTTTCAACTACTGAAATCATACCACACAGATATACATTTTATTATGAAACTGTGCGGCGATCACACTGACCTACATTCAATATATTCAGGTATTTTGCAGGGCACTGTTCTTGGTCCATTGTATACAGCTAACCTACCGACATCAAGAAACATTACTGTTACAACATATGCTGATGATACAGCGGTTTTATCATCACACGAGGATCCAATATCAGTCACAAAATCCTCCGACTTCATCTAAACAAAGTCGAATTGTGGTTGAAAACATGGCGTATCACAGCAAACGATACAAAATCTACCCATATGACATTCACTTTTTGTAGAAGAACTTATCCTTCAGTAAATCTGAATTATTATGAAGTCCCGGAAGCAGAAAATGTTAAATATCTGGAAATACATTTTGATCGGTACTTAACATTAAAAAAACATATAATGACAAAACGCAAAAAACTTGTGCTTAAACTAAACCAAATGTATTGGCTGAGAAGCTGTCAATCTAAATTATAGTTAGGTAACAAGGTTTTGTGATATGTGTCAATACTAAGGCCTATTTGGACCTATGCAAACCTAACATAGCTATCCTTTAGAGGTTCCAGAATAAAGTGTTGCGAGTCATCGTGGATGCTTCATATTATCTCTTCAACAGACTAATTCAGCGCGATATCCCTTTAGAACCCATTACGATTGAGATTCGAAATGTTAGGGCAAAACACTCCGAAAGACTCTTATTGCGTCCCAATACACTCGCCAAACAGATAAATATGCGCGATGACATTAAAGTGCGTAGGCTCAAACGCAAATTACAATACGAACTGATTAATAGATACATAGAGTAAGATATAATAACCTCTAGAATAAGATAGAATAGTCTTTAGAATAAGTTAGGATAGACTTTAGTATAAGTTAAAATAGTACCTAGACTAAGATTTAGATTATAAGTTTGTACAATGGGAAGTATGATGATCTACATGTCAGTATAGTTACATTGTATAACGGAAATCATAAGATAATACTTATTGCTTACGAGCAGATTTTTGAAGTGCTAGGAGATTATAAAAAAAGATATTCCAGGATCACATTTTAATTGTTAGCAAATCAAGATATATCTTTACATTTTAGGAAATTTTTAAATAACTTTTTTATTAAAATACTTTTTTAAATTTAACGCACCCTCTAGTGATTATTTCGAGCTAACCTTAGCCCCATTCCTAGATATGGAAGATTTCCATATAAATACTCTTTCCAACTTAAAGTTTTAAAACGCTTTCTAACAGCAAATCAATGCAGGTAGGAGTTTACAAGTTTCCCCACGAATGAAATTCTTATTCAACCTATTTTAAACATTTGGACATTCAGATGAGAAATTATGACACGGATGACATGGTCTTTTTTATTGGTGCATGTCCTGTTGATATTACTCAAAGAGAAATATAGGTTTAACTAAACGCCACGGCAAATCGTTTAACATTCAGGAGGTTGCCTATCAACCTATCAAAATAAAAAAAAACAATCTCATTACGTCAAAAGATTCTGTCTCTATTTCAATCGTAAATTGCTATGGTCAACCGAAATTAACAAGGCCATGAAAGAAACTTTCACCAACAATTAAAGTTTTGTTCTACAGTTCATTAATACAATCTACATGTGTCCGACACATATTAGCGGTACATTAGTCTCGGCCAAGTAGCTTCAGATATAACAGAACATATTTCTACTATAATATTTGAGTTTCATGGTTTGTTAGAATACCTGAACTCATCGGGAAATAGTAGTGCCAACACCAGATCGGGATTCGTATTTACAAAATTTCGCATATATGATGGATTTTCCAAAAATCCTACGTCAAGTCTCTGTCGAAGGTTAGTTATATCGCTATTAACCCACCAACTCACCCGCAAAAGCGGAGATTCAATGTCCGCCTAGGGATCTCCGGCCCCACCCCGCAAAATTTCAGTATTCGCGAGTACTCCCCTTAACAATGGTTAACATCAGCAAGGAAATAAATCAGCAGGTTAAACAGGTAATAATATAGTACTCTTTATGTTGTGTATTATTCAAACGCGTTTTATGATTTAAGCAATTTATATTTTAAGTGTAGCGATTTATTCGCTGTGTTCTTTCAGAGTTTTTGTATTCATTAGAACACTTAGCTAAAGAAAGTAAATCAGTGCATATATAATTTACCTACAACCAAGCTGTTCACATATAAATAAATATAAGTAGCACTATTATCCTATTCAGTAATAATGCGAAGTAACTTGGAATGAATTTTGACGCAAAACTTGGTTGGAAGAAGCATAATTAAAAAGAAAAGAAGTTGAATTGAAATAAAAGTGTGCTTAGACAACACTGAATTATGATGTAGACTTAAGTAGATCACACCGTTTGATCTTATGTAGTTCTGTAGTTCAATTCAATTCATTCTTCTGTACTGAAAAGTGATACTAATTTTTATTTTATTAGAGTATAATTAAGTGCAAATGGGCCTTTCTAGATAAGTATCTAGTTTTAAGTTACTGTAGAGAAATTGTAAGTTAGTCGGCAACGACTAGTAATAATATATCAATGAGATAAAAAAAAAGCAACATTTGCTGACTACGATATATCTGTATTAGTCGTATATTAGCATATATGACGGTTAACTAGGTAAAAAGACATTTTTTTATATTGTAAGGTTTTTATCGATAGATATAGAGACAAGACCTATTTGGAAATCTTTGATTTAACTTTGTCCCGTTTTGTAAAGGACCTCTGAAGTATTTAAATTATTTTTAAAAATAATTAACAGCTTATATTTTATAAAAGAAACATTAAAAACTATCCACATACTTTTGTTCATCAACTTTCTCCCATCCTTTTTTCAAGTTTTGCAAAGTTTCTTCTAATAACATGACCACTTTGTTTTTAAAGTCTCGTCCAGAGGTTAAAACATCCCCACCCCACCTCCACAAGCCGTCGCTTGGTGATTTTGGTGGTTCCGTTGAGGCACACTCCTTGGGTTCTAATTCTTTCTCAGCCGGGCTTTTGAACGTATTGCTAATCAGTGCCGATCCAGTGAAGAACCGATGCTGTTTATCCTGGGGCTTGTATTGATTGTAGGACATGGAATTGTCTTTGCGTCGTTGACTGTATACCTGATTGTGAAAGAAAATGATGAGTACCGGATACCGTTTTGGTTTTAGTTATGTTTAGTTACTGAGCTTTTATCCTCGGTGGTATAGTGAGTCAGCTTAGTTAGATGGTTAACCAATTTCGTGATAATTTTCTTGAAATAGTCCTTGGGAACAGCTTTCTCTTCTTGTATGGCGATACGTTGCTCGAGATTGGTGATGCGGGCTGATAGAATGTCGATTGCAGCGTGACACTGTTGATGATCGTTGCTAGTAGATGGAAAGTCGTTGGCATGCTTAAAAGCAACCTGTAAATACTATGATATCTTTCGGGACCATCATATTGAGGAAATTATTCAATTCAAATTATTGAAATTCAATAATTTGACAAGATTAATTAATTGTATTAAATTAACGTGAATACAACGCAATAATTAGATAATTTTAGTAAAATGTACATATAGTGTATTCAAAGTTTTTTTGTACATACGTCATCAAGATGTTTAATTTATAATCTGCCGCAACTTGTAAATTCGTTTCAGAATCAGACAATATTTTCGTTCTCATTTTATTCTAGTTAAAAAGAGATATATTGCTATCTGACAAGTTCGAACGTGAACTAGCCTGTCAAAGTCGTCCGGTTGTCGAACGTACACAAACTTATTAAAATATTAGTTATAATTATTACAGTTTATAAACCGGCAAACAGCTTTGATTATTTTGATAGCTTTTAAATCGCTGCGTAATATATCATAGTACTTTGTTTGAAAATGCTGAAAACAATAGATAATCAGAGTCAAGAACTGATAGCGTCTATAATAAATGATTTTGAAAAGGAACGAGATAATGGATGACCCCTTTTACCCGTAAATTTCGTTAGGTATGTATATATTGATGATATTAAATATTATATGTTGCTGCAATTTTATTGAAAATGTTTTTTAGAGTGTTGCCGCAACACTGAATATTAGTGTGGATACTCTGACTAACATGGCTTACAAAATGAAGAACAATAATACCAAATAAACAAACTGGTCTACATTTGAAGTGGGTGACGAATCTTGACCATGTTGATATTGACTCTATTCGAGATCAAACATACGAAATGTATCAGAACAGTGAGTACACAAGCTATTTTATCGATACAAACATAATTTAATAAAATTATTTCAGAGCAAAATGTTAGTCTGGAAAGTATACATAAAAGAGTTAGGGACATGCAACTTTTTGAAGTATCTAAATCATCCCTTCATACACTTTTACGGCCCATATGATTTAAATGGTAAAGATAACATTCGAAAAGGTCTAATGGAACTTCCAGATATTGCCTAAAAAAGAATTAAATTTTTAAAGGCGTACAATAATATCAAGGAAGATAAATTATTTGACTTTGTGTATTTTGATTCATCAAGATATACGGTGTGAAATAATTAGTCAAGTTTCACTTTTGACAAGACAGTAACATAAAAATTGTAAACATAACAATACTTGATGGAAAAAGGTAAAAATTACAATAGCATTTCGAGCGATCGAGTTGATATGGGGGTTAGCAAAGAATTATTATAATAGACATGCTGGTCGAGAAGAATATTCCATCAAGAACTGTTTGGATATGTGGAAGAAAGCATTGTCGACCACACCACTTTCCTTTTGGATGAACTCGATAAGATATACAGAAGAAGAAATTAATAAATGGTGGAATCGTGAACATACTTTTCAACTTGGACAGTGACTCGGAAAGTGACAGTGACTAAACTTTAGAATTTGTGATAATGCTATGCAATGCTGGAAATTCCTGCGACAGAATGACGAGAGTGAAAACAACTAAACGTATGCACATAATTAATAGAGTATAACTGTAGAAAATGGCATTGTAGGGTGTGAAAGATTTGTGTGTACAGATATGATTGTATTTGTTCAGAATTAAATATGAGCATTAGATTATAATGTTTGAGGGGAGGATGAATACTAACTGCTCTGTAGATATGGTAAATGCATTAGGCAGAATTCAACAATGAATGAATCATGAATGGTGTACACAGGTAATAGCAGAAGAAATAAATCAAATAATATCAACACGACTTGACAAGTAAAAACACCACCATCGAGGGAAACAAGAACTAAAGGAACAAAGGTAAATATGCTCTGTAGTCAAAGTAAAATATATTACTTTGATATATAATTGCTAATTAGGTGGATTCGACCTCCAGGGGATACCACTACATTAAAAAAACGCCCCTAGAACTCTACCTCACGGGTGGTATGGAAAAGAGTTCATTATAAATATAATAAAACAACTCAAACCTACAAACTATTATACCTGTGTTCTTAATTGTAGTTGTCCTTCGATAATATATGCATTAGATGTACTATAATATTAAAATAAACTATATATGTTTGTATCATTATTTTATTTAAGCTAAAATTTTGTTGTATGTCAAAGCCAAACTGAACTAAAACTCAGAGTTGATACGGCAACATTGCGAGGTTTTGACGTCACAAATTTAGATGACGTATGCAAAAATAACTTTGAATAGACTATATGTTATTTTGCATGACTGATACCGCACTTCTTGTTCAAGAAAATACGATGCGATTATTTTAGACTGAAATATATGATAAGTGGGATGGCTAGGTATAGGGTTTCGTTTATGTTTTAACAGGTATGGAAACGCAGTACCGCTTGAGATGTTGATCTATTAAGTTGCCACCTCCTTCGGACGATTAAAATAGTTTTAAAATAAAGTAAAACATTTTGTTGTTTGACAGCATTAGACGAATTACTAAGAGATCATAAGGTGAAAAGAAGAAATGTTGACGTTGGATTGGTAATCGTTCTGTATTTCCTCGAAACATTCCTTAGTCTTGCCAGATAGTGTTAATAAGATAAAAGTATCGTAATCGATGCTGTCGCATCGCTGGTCAGAAATGGCGCGTTGAAGGTCTTCAAATTCACCTAGACGTAAACTAGTAGAATAGGAAACCTCATTAAACGCTTTGAAAAATACTCCTAGTCCATGGATTCCTGGCACAATTATGTCATTTCAGGATGTATGCCACGAAACATTGCTGGAATTAGTGTTGGATAATATTGTTCACTGTAATTTAGATGCAAGTATGCAGTTCAGAATATACCGCTACTAAATGTTGATTGAAGAGGTCAATTTGTCAGACGTAGACTAATTGTACTTGTAGCATTTTCTACCTGTATAAGAGGTCCTCAATTCCAAGTCTGTTATAGAACGTAGTAAGTGGTTTAATAAAATAATATCTCTCACGTGTATATGTCAACAAAAACATGTCATAAATAAAATTTATAACTTTTATGTTTATACATATTATTCACATTTTTAATCTTATATATCTTATAATTGTATTTAAATTGTGGTTATTTGTAATGCGTTTATATTTATTATATTTAAATTTACATTATCTAATTCACCATTTACGTTTATTTTATCATGTACATAGTTTAGTTCTATGTATACGCTCCCTTTGTATAGCAAGATGTACTAATACATTGTAATACTTCAAGCACATTGCTTTTAGACACTATATAATAGAATAGTGTTGAAGTGTATAAAATTATAAATCATTAAATAATCTTGACAGGATAACGTATTATAAGTTCAAAGGTAATTTAACGAAGATAAGGCAACGGTTATCCTCAAAAATATATTTGATCGCAGAGTAATATGATGAATTAAAAACTCAAAAATAATATCTCAAATTAGATATAAGTACTATCTGAGGATTTTATAATGTTAACTTTAATTGCATTATTTGTTTTGGTTTATAAATAGATAATAAAACCGAAGTTCTCAGCGATCGTCAACTTGACGGATATTCATATTCCACAAGGCTGACCTCCAGATGAGGATAAGGTAAATACAGCCTATTCGCTAACGATATCGCGCACTATTTCATAAGTCGTATCTTAGTCTAGAATTCGGCCGACGATTCCAGTGGTCTGTCTAAACCCAACAAGCGATATCATGAGTGTACTGCTTCCAAGCATTTACATGCGATGCAAAAAATATAAAAGGAGGGAAAAATAGCTACCATAATAATTAATCCAAGACATAACGTTTCCTAATTACTATTTGTTCAGACCGATACAGAATGTTTTGATTTGCTTGATATATATATATATATATATATATATATATATATATATATATATATATATTCCTTATTATTCATTTATCCCTATTCATTTATTAACCAACGAAGAACTGCACAATAGCTTCAAAATCAAATGGATTTAAAGCACATGTTTAAGCACATGAACTTGTCTGATGTATAAGTGTTTAATCTTAACTCTAGCTTAAATAGTTTAATTTTATTTTAATTTGGGAAATACATATTGATGTACTTATCCCGTACTCGTCTTGCTTAGTATTGATGCAAGTACAACGGAACAGTAGTAATAAATTAACTTAATTAAATTTGTACTAAACGTAAATTAAATTTCTACTAAGCATATCTAATGTAAGATGTAATTAATTTAAAAAATCAACACTATTGATTAAACTAATCAATTTTTTTTGTTTTACATTTTTTAGTTATTTATTTTACAATTTCACAACTTTATGTTTATATTTTTAAATTTATCGAAACATTATATTTAACGATACGATTTAGATCAAAATTAAAATTCTTACAGATTTTTTTCTTGCCGGTTTCCTAAATTTTTCCTGGCTGGGTTTGGTCTCGGGTATCGGTTCCGTAGCGAAAGGTTTTTTCTGGGAGTCAGTCAGAATACCAACTATGGCACAGTTTTGGCACAAGCACGGCTGGTCCGGTTTTTCTGTTGTGCGATCTTTGTCTTTATTGGTGCAAGCGAACATCTGACGTATGTTATCGTACGTTTTGGGTGTAGTATATATTTGTTGATGTGGTCGTATATATCTTGATGGACCTTTCTAAAAATAAAGTTATATATTTATGTAATAATTTATTTGTTAAGATCTTCAAACACAACCCTAACCTACAAATTATTATGGCTGTATAATTAACTATAGTTTAAGTCCTTCGATAACATATTCATTAGATATAGTATAATGTTAAAATAAATTATATTTGATAAAATTATTTTGCTTTCAATAATCTATTTAGATTAGGATTCTGTTATATACCCAAGTCAAAATGAAATAGAACCTAGACTTGATGCGGCAACATTGCTATATTTCGATGTCATCATCAATTCAGACGTCAATTTAGATGATGCGAGTTGACTGAGTTTAAGGACATCGGTAGGTATATAGTTGAATGTAGCATAGCTTATTGACATTGTTTTGCGGTCTCATAAGACCTTATTAGAGGTCTTTCAGTAACCATCGACGAATAAAATACATATACTAATGACCACCAATCAGTAACATTTCGTGAATGTATTTAATTTGCTGAATTTCATGTAAATTGGCGTCAAAAGAAGATAGGTTTGCGTTTACTAATCTACCGTTCCACAGTTTCAGCAAAGTAGATCAAGCTGTAGGTGACCAAAGGCTCAAGTAGCTGTAAATTATAGGAATTTGAAAATCAGAAATTTTCAAGTTGAGGAAATACACCTGAACACTGTCTATTTGAATTTGGCCTTTATTTACTTGTGCCAAAGGACGTTTTTTTTGCTTAACCGTATACTATCATAACTTGTATCAACTTAACAACTTATTAACTTGAACTTAATTCAAAATAATGCCTTGAAGTATTAAGCAGTATTTTAAGTTTATGACACAACTATTTCGGATATTTAAGTTAAACAGTACTAAAATGGATGTACAAGGCAGAATTATTAAATATTTTAAATAATAATGAAATTTTCGTATAATAATGGCAAATATAACACCTATTCACCAAAAACAACTCTTAAACTATCTTACTTTTTTTGATTGTGGTAGTCAATTGTCTAATAATCTAATAATCTAATAATCTAATAATCTAATAATCTAATAATCTAATAATCTAATAATCTAATAATCTAATAATCTAATAATCTAATAATCTAATAATCTAATAATCTAATAATCTAATAATCTAATAATCTAATAATCTAATAATCTAATAATCTAATAATCTAATAATCTAATAATCTAATAATCTAATAATCTAATAATCTAATAATCTAATAATCTAATAATCTAATAATCTAATAATCTAATAATCTAATAATCTAATAATCTAATAATCTAATAATCTAATAATCTAATAATCTAATAATCTAATAATCTAATAATCTAATAATCTAATAATCTAATAATCTAATAATCTAATAATCTAATAATCTAATAATCTAATAATCTAATAATCTAATAATCTAATAATCTAATAATCTAATAATCTAATAATCTAATAATCTAATAATCTAATAATCTAATAATCTAATAATCTAATAATCTAATAATCTAATAATCAATCTAACAATCTAATAATCTAATAATCTAATAATCTAATAATCTAATAATCTAATAATCTAATAATCTAATAATCTAATAATCTAATAATCTAATAATCTAATAATCTAATAATCTAATAATCTAATAATCTAATAATCTAATAATCTAATAATCTAATAATCTAATAATCTAATAATCTAATAATCTAATAATCTAATAATCTAATAATCTAATAATCTAATAATCTAATAATCTAATAATCTAACAATCTAACAATCTAATAATCTAATAATCTAATAATCTAATAATCTAATAATCTAATAATCTAATAATCTAATAATCTAATAATCTAATAATCTAACAATCTAACAATCTAACAATCTAACAATCTAATAATCTAATAATCTAATAATCTAATAATCAATCTAATAATCTAATAATCTAACAATCTAACAATCTAATAATCTAACAATCTAACAATCTAACAATCTAACAATCTAACAATCTAATAATCTAATAATCTAATAATCTAATAATCTAATAATCTAATAATCTTACAATCTAATAATCTAATGATCTAATAATCTAACAATCTAACAATCTAATAATCTAATAATCTAACAATCTAACAATCTAATAATCTAATAAAACTAAGCTAGAACAAATATTTACCTGATTATGTAAAGAACAAACAACGGATTGGACATCGGTCGCCGAAAGAACATCACCTTGTTCCATTTTAACGGATGATCTCTTGGCTGAACATCTACCCTTGCGAGATAAACAAGTTTTTCGTCTACCAATTCCACCATAGTGCTTATCTTCATTTGCACCGAACAGTTTTTTTATCAGTTCTTTTTTACCGTCATTGGTCAAATTCATCGAAGCTATGAGTTGACGTACCTCTTCGGTTTTCAGCGTCTGCTTTTCTGTTGTGAACTTGTCCAATCCTTTGGGTTTTATGACGGTAACGTCTAGTAAGGCCGACTGGCATTTATCTGGGCTTTTTATTATATCTCTTACCTGGAGATATAAAAAATTAAAATAAAATAAATGCTAAATATATTATTATGCTTGCATGTACTCTGATTTATTTTCATGTAAGAAGGTCATTTATGGAGAAAAATTGTTACAATATATATTATATTAATATAATGCTAAGTTTGTCATTACCATTTGTACATTAGTATGGTGTATGATTATACAGATTATTACAGTATATTACATTTGTAATATAAAAAATATAAATATAAAAATAACAGTCATTTTCGAAAAGAAATTAAGAATTTAAGCCCTATATACATTATTCCCATATTTACCTCTTGTTTATATCTTCACTTTACCGTATTTCTTTAGTATTTTTCTTTGTCAGATATCCCAATCATTATTCGTAACAAGATATGTTTTCAACTCAGTTTTCTTTTTAATTCATGAATGTGTTCCTCTTTATATATTACTGTATTTCTAATATTATTTCTAATTCATCATTTATAAAGTCAAATGCTAGTACTCATTTAAAATAGTTTAAGATTTGGTTTTTTATTTACGGGTATGTTTTGTGTGTGTTATGAGTATTAGTTGGGAAAACGTTAATCAAAAAACTATATATTTGTTTATTATGGCAGTACGTATTCTATGATTATTATTATGTGTAAAAAATCACTCCAGTGAGCGATCCTCTGATAAATATTTCATTTTAAATTTTATTCTAAAGCCGTTATATATCTTTTAATCATATCGTATGGCGGTAAACGTTTTAATCTACACATATCACGCGCATTTAGCTGATTAGTAAGTACATTGGGGTGTCTTTTAGAAGTATTTAATGCTAAGAGTTAACAATTCGTTATAGTTTATAGAGGAATATCTTTCTACATCATTGAAGACTTGGTACAGAACATCGAATATGGCATGCAACATTTTATTTCAAATCAATGAATGATGGATGTATTATATTTGCTATATATTCCGTAAGATTAAATAAACCTAATATGTACACTAATATTTTATTTTCTGAGGATAATTTCCATTTGCGCCCGACAAACCCAACTTGTTTTCATTTAATAAATATGGATGCCTTATGCGTTGGTCTAAGTACATGCCAGATATTTAGCAACCTGCGTTTGAGGAAAAAAAAATCTATATCTGATATTGAATATTTAATTCTAGAGGAACTCTTCTGTAATATATCATCTATGTATTATAAACTGATAATAGTTTTGTCATAGATACTCTGTTATTAGTTATGAATATTATATCTTTTATATTACCTAACCAATTTCTAGTAATTATTAATGTAATAACTTCTTTTTGTCATTTAATTTTATTTAACAATTGAATTTTTTTAAAATAATTTAATAATTTATCATTTCTACATATTATAATTATTGTTTTTAGTCATTAGTGTATTCGATTTCTTTTATGATATATCTTTATGCTTAATTAATAAGATTAAATTAAAATCAAATTTAAGTTAACTTTAGGCGATAAAATGTTAATTCGACAAAACTATTAAAACTAGCCTAAATGCAATGAAAATACAGAGTAGGAAAAAAAGAGAGAAACTGGAAAGTCTTTAAATAGTTGGTAAGGGAATTATTTAACACTACACAGCCACTGACTGAGATATGTATCTATATAGCGCAATTTTGTAGAAATGTGCGAATTCCGTGAGTAACGCTCAACGATAATGCCCAAACTATTAGTGAAGCTATTCTCAAACCAGTTACTAAAGAAAAGCAACCCATTCTGTAAGTATATTGTATTACGCTTACATTTGTAAAGAAATGTGTTCACCTGTATTTCTAGGCTGAAGCCTGGCAAAGCGTGGCACGAGTACTTCGAATACTAGTTAAGAAATAAATGGCGTAACCAGATGAGCTATACCTGTCAAACCCTACAACCCTACTTCAGAGTAGGGGTTTCGGTCACCAATAAAAATATCTATATTTTGATAAATTTATATTTTAAAAATTATCGATTTTATTCAATAACTACGAAAAATATCGATATTCTACAAAATATATAAGGATATTTTTAAAGAATAATAAAAATATTGATATATCGGCTTCAAGAAATATCTGTATTTTCTAAATATTCTAAAAAGTAGCGATACATTTAATAAATTTTTAAAATTAAGTACCATTATTTTTTTTTAGTTTTATTGAGAATGATACATTTTATACGATTTATTATAATGTTTAAGAAATATCTTTAATTGTTTTTGAAATAATATCGAAAAATGTCGGCTAACACGAATATTGATATATCGGTCAAAAAACTTTTACGAGTCACTTTGATTCGGGACCTTATGGTATATTATGGTATACCACTTATAGACTTGGAATGAAACTTTATTTTATTATAGTCGACTTAATATTATGTGTTTCTAATGAAAGACTTTCCATTAAATTCACTATTTGTTCTTCGTGTCCTCATTTTGTGTTCCAACCTTTAGATGAATTTCTCAATCCATACAATGCCCAATTTAAATTATCGTATCTTGATTCAGAATTAAATCCTCCAATTTCTTGATTTAAATATCTAGATCTAATGTTCCATTTACAATACGATCAAACGTCATTTTGATTTATCTTTCACTTTGGATCCACTTGTATTGAATTGATATTTATATCAAATTCTAATGCTTTCTAACTAAACTCTTCTTCATTGGGTTCAATAGCTTTTCATTCTACTTGTAATTCTGTTGGACCCTTTATTTCTAGTTTTCAATACTTCTCTGGCCCTTACAATTTACACATGGTTGATTTTCTAAACTCTTCTCCGTTGATTACAATGTTTCTGTTTATCCTACATATAATTCTGTTGGACCCCATGTTACTAGTTTACTGGTGTTCCAGTGATCGTTGTAAATTATACACGTGGTCGATTTTCTGAACTATTGATTATTGTATTACTAATTACTACATTGATTACAATGTTTCCTTCTATCCTACTGATAATTTTGTTGGATCCCATGTTACTAGTTTACTAGTGCTCCATTGATCCTTGTATATTATACACATGATTAATTTTCTAAACTAATTATTCCATTTCTATTTACTACATTGATTACAATGTTTCCTTCCTTCTGACTGATAACTCAAGAGCAGGTGTATCTAGTTTTCTGGTGTTCCTTCTGATGGTCGTTGATCTTTGAGTGCTCTAGTGCTCCGCAATTAATTTCCGTCTGTTGCATAGAGCCATCTTGCTACTTTCACTTTCTTTCGTGTATATATAATTATATATATATATATATATATATATATATATATATATATATATATATATATATATATTACACCGAACTAAAAACTTTACCTAATCTCCATTCCCCTGCACTTTTCGTCGTCCCCCTACTATTGCTTCTCATTTACACCGAGAATTCTGGGCCCATAACCTTTTACGAATCACTTATGATTCGGGACGGGACGGAATTAATACACCACTTATGGCCTTGGAACAAAAGAAAAACTTTATTTTGATCCCTGGTAATTTATACCCACTCAATACAAGTCACAGCGCCCACTATTAACTTTCCTTCCTCTTTTCTATACTGGCTCTTGTATCGAGACAAGACATATATTTAAGAAAAACGGCAATGAATATACAAAATTGGAACTCATGTATGCGGGTATACTGCAAGGTAGTGTCTTTGTACAAATATTTTAATTACTTTACCATTGATATTCCAAAATGCGATGGAGAGAATAGCTACAATGGATTATAATACTACCTTATTCGCTACAAATAAGGACAAGCTGAAACAACTGTAAATATATTATAAAACATTACACACAGTTGCCAATAATATTAGTGAGTGGATCAAGTAATGGAAAATTAAATTAATTGCTATGTACTATATTAAATAAATTAAATACTATATATACATATGGATATCACCTGCAAAATTATATTGCTTAGCAATAAATTAGTTCTAGAGAAATTTCGTATGCTGACACAGTAAACATAAGATTTTTGGGCAGGACACTGGATGCCAAGCTCAAGTGGAAACAGCACGTTAAGAAGAAACGATCAAAACTTATCAAACGCTAAAAAAATTATCAAACGCTAATTAAGTTTCGATTTGGCCTTGAAGAAAAAAGGAAAAATTACTAGACTGTAAATAAATGGTTCCGAAATACACGTATGTTCCATATGCTTTATAATTTAAAAAATGGGCTAGTACTGGCAAAAACTATATCTAGTGACACAATAAACAAAAATTTATCTTAAAAGTAGTATAATACTGAGTATATGGAAGATAGTACTTACTTCGTCATCCATTTCCACTTCTAAACACAACTCAACATTCTTCGAAGTCGATGTTTCAGCCTTGCTAACGTTCGTATAGTGTGACCGTTGACTTCTCACGTCTTCATCGTCGTACCGAAATTTTGCTCTACGTGTTAGCATTGTCTGTCACTACACGGAGATTCATTCTGATAATTCAGTCAATATACATCTTGTAATTTTGCTGCCTAAACCTATGACAAGTCTGGATCGAAACGTCAATCGTTGCCCGTGCCACAAGCAGGGGAAATGTCAGACCAACGTCTCAATTCAATCCATTCCGTTCCTGACATTAGCTTGGTGTGAGGGACCTGAACATGGCCGCTGTAACCTGTGATATAATCGGGACGGGGGATGGAAAGGCTGAGACCATGGCGAAGTGCGAGGGCTTCTCGTCGAGCAACATTGCCAAAGAAATCGTGTTGGAGATAGTCAACAACGCAATGGAGAAATCTCGTAGTGCGTCGAGCATTGAAGCTGTATCAAGTAACATGACGGTAGACGCGCTTAAATCAAAATCTAAATCAAACCGAAGAGAAAGTAAAGAAAAAACAATGGTACCTTTAATAGGTAGGTATTTTATTTCATTAAAATATTAGATGCTTGCATGTATTCTAATGATTTTTTTACTTTAAACAGTTATTTATAGGTAAATTGGTATAACGCTATTAGAACTATTAACTTAAAAAAAGCCGCACGACATAAATGTTAGAATTTTAATATAATTATATATTTGTAATATATAATAATAATAATTGTATGCATCTGTAAGATAGCTAGTCAATTTATTAATTTATATATATATATATATATATATATATATATATATATATATATATATATATATATATATATATATATATATATTATATAATTGTTGTTAATTTTATTTTTATGTTATTTTAATGTTTTGTACGTATATATCGGAGTTAATTTTTATGCGTTGGTCCTTAGTCTTTCCGTTACTTAATTTGGATATATCAGCTTATATTAAATTATATTAATATTAATCCTCTTATATTAATATTTAAAATTACTGATACATGAACGCTATATGTTCGGGGATAGACAAGGGCAAATAGGTTTTTCATATTTAAGTTTCGTTCTTTTTTTTTAAACAATGGAGGTAGGGGATCACAAAAAGATAATAACGTTATTCGAAAAAATGTTATTTTTTATCATGGACGTATCTCTTAACGTCATCCGTTTCGCGCTTCTTCAACATAAAGAAACCGCGTGCCAGCCAAGCCATGCTGCATCGAGTTGAACAAGTAGCAATGAGAAGGCGTTAAGACCGTTAAGTAAGTTGGGTGTGGCAGAAATTCCCATTCGAATTGCAAAAATTTATATTTCACAAATCTTTCAACACCTGACCAAGCGTTGTTATACAAGGGGATGCTGGTATGCTATTGCTGGCATTTTTGCAAAAAATTGTCGCCCAATTTATTTTAACTTTTTTTAAATATAATAGGTAGATATTTTCAATAATAGTTTAATTCGTTATTAGTAGGTCGTGGTACACTACCTCTTGCTGATCCCACGATACACAGAAAGACTTTATGACTATGAACATAGAGCTTCCATGTTAATGAGTTCTCAATAGAGTTTTCCTGGTAGGACAATGAATTTCTCTTAACTGTGCTTTTTTGAGATTCAGATTGTCGGAATAGATCTACTTTATTCGTCACTCTACTCTACTCTACTCTACTTTACTCTACTCTTATCGTTCATATAGACTGAACAACTCAATGATAATAAATCGAAAACTGTTATTCTATGTAGAGAAACGTCCGCAATATAGAATTGAACAGTTAAAATGCTATTTACAATAATATCTTGCATTTACACTAAATAAATTTCGCTGATCAATATACGTGCAAACATCTAATAATATTATAGACTTATAATATTCTTTTTTTATGAAGCGAAATTTCAAATACTAAGGATGTTTATTTCGTCACAGTTTGATATATTTATCACGTTATCTTTAATCTATTGCTATATATAACTTAGTTTAATTGCAATATTTATTTATATTAAATCATACCTCAAAAATAATAAGTCAGAGGAACATGGCTTATATTGGAGAACCTCTCCGATAGCTTCGTAGATTAAACTGCCTACTCTACTCTACCTAAAAATGGGGTGTACTGTACTTAAATTATAGATAATATTACTTTGAATGAAGTGAACCAAGGCGAGCTTTAACTTTGGTATTTTTTATTCGATTTCTACAATCTTGCGAAACTATTCATTCTAATCTATTGAAACCATCGATAAAAAATTTTAAAAAAATTGTCAATGAATTGACATTGTTGTAACGCAAATTATAGTTATTTAATATTTAAGAAAGTCGTTTAAATTTTTGTTTAAGAACATTGTAATATTTTTCTTTTGAATAGTTTAGGGGTCAAATTTATTAGAGCATTGAACTAATTTTCGTAATATTTGTAACACGAGAAATGAATTATGACTTGAGATAATATAAAACATTCGCATTATATTGAGTGTCTAGTGAAACTAAGCCAACCAAGAAAGGCACCGAGTAAACTGTACATCCCTACAAAAAGGATACCCCATCGGCTCGTTGTCGAGTGTTTCGGATAATAGGGATTCAAGTACCGAGACTAGACGAAGCGTGTAAGAAGTTAGACCTGATAGAGGACTCTTTATGGTGCCTGCAACCAAAAGCATCAAGAAGACCCGATATCGTGGAATTTTCCAGAATTTCGAAGAGTCCGAAACGCACATGTTCTATAGGGGTCAGAACTTTCTAACTGGAAGTGTCTTTCCCACTCCGACATTGTAAATGAATTGGGATACAGAAAAGGGTTTCTTGGACCAGCCTTGTCCACCACCACTAACAACCCGAGGGAGGAACTGAGACAATAAAACACGATGCGTGGACAATGAGAATCAGAAGGAACACGTGGTGGTATTAAAACACCTGGTGACTTCAGTGTGAATAGTGGTATGTGAACTTAGTAGCATACCGTAACTATTTAAGGAAATTGTGCATACTCCAAGCATGAGTATAGTTTCCCGCGAATATGGCCGGCCAATAGGCGCGGCCGAAACCTAGTGCCTCAGCAAAATCGACAAAATGAACAAAAAATGCAGCCAAAATGCCCAAACAACAAAAAGACGTGCATATCAGGCACCTGGAGGCACAAATTGCGATATTACAAAATCAAATGTCGCAATTGATTAACACTAGAATGGCGACCGGCGAAGCCGATAATGAATTGATGATCAACACCGGAAAATCAGAGATCGAATCAGGCTCTGACAGCAAAGGAGAATTTCAACCTGTCCGCCGAAAAAAAGGACAGAGAAGGCTGAAATCAACGACAACAACCGACGAAGAATCGAACCTAAATGGCAGCATAAAGCAACATGCAAAGGGACAAGCTGTGATCAAAATAGGGTTGAGTCTGCTTTTGAAATTTTGTTCAGTAGTAATATCGTAGTAGCTTCTACTCCTTCTTCCGCTCCTCCGCAAACTAACGCGACGCGTATCATTGAACCGATGGATCACACCACAACAAGCGCTAACAAACAAACTATTCTAACTCAATCCAATGATACCTCGATCCAACTGCAGCTAGCACCACAAAAAACCGAGTTCAGCCTATTATCCTCCGCGATAAAAATGCGTACTCGGAACTGATTCGCATTCTGACTTTCCAAGGTATTCAGTTTGGGTCCATACAAACTAAGCCCGAAGGGGTAGCTTTCTTTTCCCCCACACCTGACGACTACAGGATGATGATCAATATCCTTAACGACCGAAAATACGTCTATCACAATTTCTGCCCACCGGAGAAACGACATTTTCTAACGATTATCAAGGCCGTTCTTGAAAGTATCTCAGTCGATGAAGTCCGATCTGCACTCATGAAGCTCGAATTCAATCCCATTCACGTAGAATGGTGGAAAACTAAGAGGGGTGGGAAATTGCCATCGTGCAAGTGGTTGTCCCCCGTGAAGAACGCCGCATCTTCGCGGTCGACCGCCTAATGTATCAGGTGGTAAAAGTGCAAGCACAACACAGCAATGGCACGCGCATAAAATGTTTCAACTGCCAAATCTACGGTCACTCATAGGCCAACTGACAAGCTACCTCGGCCTGCGTCAAGTGAGCAGGAAATTGTGCTAACTGTGGAGAACCACACACCGCTAATTACTCGAGATACAGATGCCCACCAGCTCCCAAGTCAACCAAATCAAAATGACCAATCCCTCCTCCCACTCATGTGTGGGGAACTCAGAATTTGCAGAACAGTCGTCTAGCTGGTCCTTCCACAACAACACAAACCCGATACCCATTGACGAAATACTCTCTAGAACATCTTCAGATGATCTAGGAGACTATTTTCAATGCCAAGAATATATTCAGGAGATCTAAAAGGTGAAATACTATAACTATGTACTCCAATACATATAATATTGTACCACCTGTAGTTTGCTGATATGGGATTCTTGATAACATCAAAAAACTCCAACCACATCACTTTAAGTAGAACTGTGACTGAAAACTTGGCGGATTCGAGCCAATGAAGCAAAATCTTCCCATGTATTATAATTTTAAAATTTCGTAAAATATATCTCCATAAGTGATTGTTAACAGTTTTCAAATCCCACAGGTGGACGATACCGAATCTTTTGGCAACTATTTAGACCGACTTGGAAGAATACCATATTTGCTAAATGAAAATAACTTGGACTTAAACTATACCAAATATATTAGCTTGTCAGATGAAAGTCTAAGTTATTCTTAGATAACAAGATATTGCTGTAAAAATCAATAGTTAAGCCTATTTGGTTCCATGGAATTCAGATATGGTGCCTTACTAGCAAATCTAATATAGTCATCATTGTTTCGTACATTGTCGACACTCCATAATATATCATTAGTTTATAGCTTTAGTGTTAAGTGCTTCGAAAGAGTCTGCTGTCTGCATACCAATGTACTTGCTAAAGGTGCGTGATAACTATGAAGTGCAATAGACTACATCGTTTAAATTTTAGAGTAAGATTTGGAATAAGAATAAGATATTTTACACAGTAAGTGTAAATTACCATAAGACAGGAATTATCATGATGAAAACTTATTAGTTATTGAGTAGATTATTAAAACATTAAGGGTAATAAGAAATAAAAATAAAATAAAGTAAACGCTGGATCTGAATAAATTGTCAGGTATAAAAAACCGTGAAATATGAGCTCAATTTATAGCATTAAAACATTATCCACAATCAAATCACTAGTTCTAAAGTCTAATTTGTACTGGACCAGAATAAATATAAGTTGTTTCATTTTAGCTGGCCTTTACCGGCGAGCTAATCGTTCATCATTACTACCAGCAACCCGATCCAAGAGAGCAATTTAGGATATTCATTATATTTATCTAATTTTTTAGTAATTGATGACATGAATTCTGACAGAAGTGGTAATATATCTTATTTTATATATTGAAATGTTACCTATCTGGGCACTAGCCCGTTTGCGATCTCAGAAATTGAGTACTCTGTGGCCCTAATCTCATTGATGTCGGATTCTATACAAAATTTGCATACATTTCATTCCAAATTATTTAATGTACTAGGTGCTTGCAAATATTATAATTAATTTTCTTTGGAAAAAATTGTTACAATATATATTAATCAAAATATGTTTCATCATTTTCTACAACATTTTCTTTCTGGTAACGTGATGGTACGTCAAAAGAACGATGTTGATTTGGCAGAAAGACATATGCCAGTCAAGCCAAGAAATTACCCTTCGAGCTGCAATCTGTGTATATTTTGTTGTCGAGCATTGTCGCACGAAAATAACTACGTCTCTTACTTGCTATTGCTGGTCTTTTTGCCACAATACTGTTCATTTTGTTCAGTTAACGTCAGTAAACATCTGCAATAACAGTTTCACAGTTATCACATCGTAAACAACACAGCTTGCAGATATACCTATCATATACACAGTAAGATTCACTGTCGCAAAAATTCCGTCGTCACAAGATGCCACAGAAGACATTTCTTTTTTACCAGATAAGTAGTCAAACCGCAATGGTTCCGCATTTTAAAATAACATTTTCCATCGCATTTAAATAAACGAAACGTCTAGAAAATGTGGATTCCGCAAAAAAGTTTGAGCTGGGCTTTCATAAGTCTTGAGTTCATTGTCAATTCCTATATTTTGGTATTCCTCTCAATTTAGTCGTCTAGCCCTTTATTTCGATGTTAAAGACTACATGTGGTCGGTCGGAGGATAGACAGGATATTAGGTTAGGTCAAGGACATATGGAACTGTTAAACACATGATTGAAATAGTAATGAGGAAGAGAGAGAGAGAGAGAGAGAGAGAGAGAGCGAGAAAGAGATATCGTAGTTCAGGTCTTTTATACCCGGAATCGCATTGTACCAATTCTCTAGCGTAGTTCCCCTTAGAATCCAGCGTGGGTGCATTTGTGGTGGCCTAAAGAATTATAGCTATCATTACACATGTAGGTAAAAATAGTAAAAGCGATTCAATTGATATATAGAGTACATTCTTTTCCCTCATTGCTGTGAAGTATTTACATTAAATGATTCATTTGGATTTTACGTTTACCCGTTCAAAAAGCCTGTGAGTTTTATTATTTGTTATACTAAATTATTATTAAACTGTACTAAATTATTATTATATTTTTATATTGTTACTAACTATTTATTATTAATTATATTATTTATTAATGTTTTGTAAATAATTGAAACAAATTTCAAATATAACTGAGGAATTATTGGTGCACGCATTATTATTGGCAACAGAATAAACTATTACTGGTCCGTCAATGACGATGTATTAGGCATGTAACTCATAATAATAAAAGAAATCTCTTCTCTTAGGAACCGGTGATCAGAAAAGTAGTGGAACTTTGGTTAAACCCGAATCGGTCAGATTCCATCCTCCAGTTGAGAAAAAGAATCGACTAACGGACTTGGTGAAGAACTCGAAACAAATCTTGGCGAGAATCATGATGACTGACAGTAAGTCCAACTTACAGCCCGACCTAATTCCAACGCTGACAAAAGAAGAAGAAACCGTCATCGATGTTATCGAGCTCGATTGCGTCCAATTGCATGATATCCCTTTCAAATGCTATCGGAGTATTCCTCCTGAAGAAGTTCCTCTTCCACGAAACGACTCAGATGATATCTTGTCCCCGGCTACCGAAGAAGTATCATTACAAGTGGATGAATTCAGCGGAGAGTCCACAGAAAAACCAATAGGAGCAACGAAGAAAATGATGACATTCCCCAGAGTCAGCGGCTCAAAGGCGAGATCCGCGTTCGCTTCCAAATATAGGACATTAAAAGGCGGAATCAGTTTGAAAAAGAAGAAATGGAATGTTGGTGATAGAATTGCCAAATTTTTCAGAAAGAAGAAGAACACAGATCTGTCCAAAGAGTGTGAAACTACCAAAGAGTCGTCGGAAAAGAATGGATTGCACTGATTTAAATTGAACTGAATGCTGAAGAAAATTTTTGTATTATAATAAACATTAATATACTGATACGTTATTTTATTTTAGGTTATATAACATATTAATGCCAATTATTATAATCGTACAGAAAAAATTGAAATTTTACATACGCCATCTTGACCAGAATATGCATTAAAAACCACCACTATATTGTTGACCTACCTTTTACGCATGGTCCAATTTCCGGAATGAGTTGGAATCCCGGTGAGGGATAACACGTGATAGTAGTTAAGTGCGATATTCCTTACAAGTGTAAAGTTTAGATGGCAATTCATAAGTACATTTTTCTTTTACGTTGATCTTCATTTAGTTTCTGAGATAACAGAATTATTAGTTATATAATAGAGAAAATTAGTAGACTAACGTATGTTGGTATAAATTATTATAGTAAAAGGTTATGCCCTTCTAATACCAACTTGTAGATTGTGATCGAACAAATGCAGATTTACTTTAAATAGTACCAAAATACAACTTGATTGAGATTATAGCAATAATAAATATAGAGTCTATTCAAAACTGTAGTGAACGTCATCAATATGTGCCTGTTGGAAGTTGAAAATTCGTTTTAGAGTCAGACAATATTTTCGGGTTATCAATCGGTAAGTTTAACGCTTTGTTTTAATAAAATTCAGCCAAGCAGCTGCAATGAATATTAGTAAGGGCACCGTCACTAAAATATCTCAAAAAATAAAAAACAATATAATCTTAAATACGCCGAAAAGAAAGCGTCTTTACGCGTAACAGGTGACGAATCAAGATCAGCTTGATGTTAGCTGCGTCAGAGTTCAAATATTTTAAATGTATAAAAACAGTAGTTTTTTCAATCGAAACATAATTTAATACAATTATTCCAGAGAAAATTGTTAGTCTGGAAAGTACTCCTAATTACTAGTACCAGTACTATACTAGTACTATTAAAGTACTCAAAAACTGGTGTTTTCTTCTAAGTCCAAGGGTGACTGCCATGGAGAAATGAATCATAGCTTGTTTTTGCAGTGGTTGAAAATCAGCTTTTAAGGAACTTGAATTAACAATTAGATATTGTTATGGACTATGTTCCATACCAAGTACACTGGTGGGGAAAATCTCAACAAATGCATCAACGAAGGCTGCAATTAAGGAATATATTAAAGTACATAAAATAAGTTTTGAAGAAACCATGTTAAAGAATGAACTATTTCAAATTGGTAGTCGGTAAATATTAGTGAAATATTTAATTGCATTTTAGGCAACCTATATTTTTAGAAATAAGCTTAAGAAAATATATATGGTCGATCAGATTGTTAAATCTTATAGCCACAGAAGGTTACCTTTTCCTCCCTATCGCTGCATATTTAATTCAATTGAGTTGATATGGAGTATTGCAAAGAATTATTACAATACACATTCAGGTCGAGGAGGATATTCAAACCAGAACGGTCTGGATTTATGGAAAAGGCATTGTCGAAAACAACACTTTCGGTTTGGAAGAGCTCGATCAGACACATTGAAGTAGAAATTGACAAATGGTGGAATCGTGAGCAAGTTTTTGATAGATTGGAAATAAACAGCTTAGTTTTTCACTTGATTAATGTTTCTGAAGGTGATAGTGAATGAATAAAATTCTATGAATGTTTCTTTATGATTTACTGCTGACAATTACCAATACAGGGCGATGTAAGGGAAAACAACTAAAGGTCAAAATATAATTAATATATTTTAACTATAAATTGTATTTAACAGTAGCTTTATGAGCATGTGTGTTATTGTTCAGATTATATATGAACGTTTAGTTAAAATGTATGAGGTGAGAAATAAGACTAACGGTTTTGCAGATATGGCAAATTAATTAAGGATAATGCAGTGATTAAATATAGTACAAAACAAACTAACGAGAAATACAGTAATCTTAAAATGACAAGAACTAAGCGTAAAAGGTAAATATGCTCTCTAATGAAAATAAAATAAATTACTCAGATATATATTAGTTAGTTAGGTGGATTAGGCCTTCGGGGGATACCACCACGTAAAAAACGCGCTTAGGACTACTTATACTAGTATGGAAAAATTTTAATGTAAATATAATAAAACAACTCTAACATATAAGTTATTGGGGCTGTATTATTTGGGGCTGTATATTGTATATATTAACTGTAGTTTTAAGTTCTACGATAATATATACACAAGATGTACTATAATGTTAAAATATATTATATTTGAATAACAGTATATTTATTTAATTATTTTATTTAGATTACAGTTTTGTTATATGTCAAAGTCAAAATGTGCTAAAACTCAGAGTTAGTGGGGCAACATTGCGACGTTTTGACAGATCACGTGGGTTCACTGCTGTTTGTAATTGCCTACATATTTATTGTAGGTTTCTTGTTATATTTATATACATTTAACATATATCTATAAATGTACAGATTTTCGAACATATTAATCAGGGAATATATTAATCGGCTTTGATTTTTTAATGTTCTCTTATGCTTAAAGCTTTATCTTATATATAAAAATGAATCGCAAAATATGTTCCTAAGCGCATAACTCAACAACGCCTGGACCAATTTGGCCAAATCTTTTTTTAAAATGTTCGTTGAAGTTCAGGGATGGTTTTTACGGCGAGAAAAATTAGAATTATTGCTGGAAAAACCCTAAAAATAGCCCTTTTTGTTTGAATTTGTTTCGTGTATCAGTTGACAATTCATCTGTCATCTGTCAAAAGTCATCTGTAACAGACAACTTTTTTTTTTTAAATTTGATATGACTTGAACTCAAATCCTTTTAATCCGTACGAATTGTTTTATTTATTTAAAATTTTTTATTTGTTTAAAATTTAATTCAAATTTTAAATAAATAAAACAATTCGTACGGCTTAAAAGGATTTGAGTTCAAGTCATATCAAATTTAAAAAAAAAAGTTGTCTGTTACAGATGACTTTTGACAGATGACAGATGAATTGTCAAGTGATACACGAAACAAATTCGTATATCGTGTTTTGTGCAGAGTGTTTAGTTAGTTAGTGTTTGTTTAGTTCGTGATTAGTGAAAAAATAATTTATATTTGATATGCCTCCTATAAGACGAAGCAATTTAGGTAGAAGAACCAGAAATGCTATAAACCAAACTAATTACCGATCTAATCGTACTGCACAAGGACGTGACGACGGAAATGAACGTGAAAGAATTCGGATATCACAAACGCGTGAAGCGCGAGCGCGACATTCAACTAATAATCGCGCAAGTTTGAATCCAGCTGCTTTCAGTTACGATGGGTCAATTGACTACAGTAACTACCAATGTGTTGTTATTGGTTCTATGAACTTGGTTTGCTCACACTGTAAGGCATTAAAATACAAAAACGATGCCAATGGATTGTGTTGCGCAAATGGTAAAGTGAAATTGATACAATTGGATCCACCACCAGAACCATTGTACTCATTGGTTTCAGGAATAGGAACAGATTCTATACACTTTTTGACACATATTCAACAATATAACAATTGCTTTCAAATGACTTCATTTGGGGCAACAAATGCAGTTCGGGAAAATTTTATGCCAACTTTCAAGGTATGTATTATAGCAGTTACTCATAATTATTTTAGCGAACAAAATTTTCTGTCACCAAAGTTAAGATGTGTTACTAATCTTCAATTTCTTAATCATTACGAAATATATCACTTAGTCATCATATTATATGGTGATTCAGTTTCAGTGACACTTTTATTATATTTTATATTTGATAGATATTAGTTAAAACTAAATATATACTTTTTAAGATCAAATATTATTTAAGTTTGATCATTGACAATCCATTAATTTATACCACACCATAATATTTTTTTTATTTACAGATACAAGGGCAAATATATCACAGAGCAGGTTCACTGTTACCAGTGTCAGATAGCGACAACAAATTCCTGCAAATTTATTTTATGGGCAATTCACCACAAGAAATTGATCTGCGTTGTGCACATAACAATTTAGTAAAAAGGTCTATTGTAGAACAATTACAAACTTTATTTCATCAACACAATCAATTGATTATATTGTTTAAAACTGCTCTGGATCTGATGCCATCCGATAATCACAAAATTGTAATCAGAGCTGATAAAACACCTGCAGGTCAACATACAAGACGTTTTAATGCACCAACTATTGATGAAGTTGCTATCGTTGTAGTTGGAGAAAACTTGGAATCCCGTGATATTGTTTTACATCGTCGGAATTTTCAATTACAACCTATAAAGGAAACACACCGCTCATATGATGCACTGCAATATCCCATTATATTTTGGCAAGGTGAAGATGGCTACGATTTATCAATAAAAATGATAAATCCCATTACAGGTAACTAAAATATTAGTTTAGCTATGGCGATAATATCTCAGTCACTATATTATGTATTTTAATTTTATATTTGAATGTTATTAAAACAAAATCTGTTTACAGGTTCTGAAACCAACAAAAAAGTCAGTTCAATGAACTATTATTCATACCGCCTAATGATTCGGGAAAATGCAGATAATCACATATTGAAATGTCGGCGATTATATCACAAATATGTTGATGACATGTATGTTAAAATTGAAACGGAGAGATTAACATTCATCAGGTTGAATCAAACCAAACTCCGATCTGAAGAGTATATTCACCTTCGAGATGCGATTAATACTGATGGAAATGCACAGAATGTCGGTCGGATGACTATTCTTCCAGCAACATACATCGGAAGCCCTCGGCATATGCACGAATATGCTCAAGATGCCATGTCGTATGTTCGTCATTATGGTACAGCAGATTTGTTCATCACATTTACATGCAATCCGCAATGGATAGAAATTAAGCAGGAGTTATTACCTGGGAAATCATCCATTGATCGTCATGATATTACAGCCAGAGTCTTTAGACAAAAGTTGAAATCTTTAATGAATTTCATCGTAAAACATAATGTGTTTGGTGAGACACGCTGCTGGATGTATTCTGTGGAGTGGCAGAAACGAGGATTGCCACATGCACACATTTTGGTTTGGTTGGTTGAAAAGATAAGGCCAAATGAAGTTGATGCAGTGATATCAGCTGAAATCCCTAATGTACAAGTAGATCCTGGATTGCATGAGGTAGTTATCAAAAACATGATACATGGTCCCTGTGGAACTCTTAATCAAAATTCACCGTGTATGATGGATGGTAAATGTTCAAAACGATATCCACGGACATTAATATCGGAAACAATTACTGGTAATGACGGTTATCCATTGTATCGTCGCAGATCGACAGCAGACAATGGAAAATCAACAATTGTCAAATTAAATTAACAAGATATTGAAATAGATAATCGTTGGATTGTTCCATATTCACCCATTTTATCAAAGACATTCAAAGCACACATCAACGTTGAATCTTGCCATTCAGTGAAATCGATTAAATACATTTGCAAATATGTAACCAAAGGGAGTGATATGGCTGTGATTGGAATTGGTGCAGAGAATTCTAATGATGAAGTTACCCAATACCAAATGGGCCGCTATGTCAGTAGTAATGAAGCAGTTTGGCGAATATTTTCTTTTCCTATTCATGAGAGACACCCTTCTGTTGTTCACTTAGCTGTGCATTTAGAAAATGGACAAAGAGTGTATTTTACAGCACAGAACGCAGTACAAAGAGCTGCTCAGCCACCATCTACTACATTAACCAGTTTTTTTGAGACATGCCAAAACGATGATTTCGCACAAACATTGCTATATTCTGAAATGCCAAAATATTATACCTGGAATCAATCCTCAAGGAGATTTATACGACGGAAACAAGGAAAACCAGTTCCAGGATATACAGATGTATATTCCACCGATGCGATTGGCCGGATTTATTCAGTACATCCAAGCAATGATGAATGTTTTTATTTACGACTGCTATTAGTCAATGTACGTGGCCCAACATCATTCCAACAGTTACGAACTGTTGATGGTGAATTGTGTGGATCCTACAGAGAAGCCTGTCAACGTTTGCAATTGCTTGAAAATGGCGCTCATTGGGATCAAACTCTCAATGATGCTGTAATATCATCACACACTCATCAAATACGAACATTGTTTTCTATAATCATATCTACATGCTTCCCATCAAACCCAATTGATTTGTGGATGAAGTACAAAGATTATATGTGTGATGATATTTTGTATCAAATACGGAATAGAATGGGAAATCCAAATATACAAATCAGTGAAGAAATTTACAATGAAGCATTGATTTCAATTGAGGACATGTGCTTGATAATGTCAAACAAACTATTAATTCAATTAGGCCTGACCGCGCCCAATCGTCCAATGCATGACGCTTTTAACCAAGAGTTGCATCGAGAAAGACTGTATGATCTCAACGCTTTGAAAGAATAAATTCAAACAAATCTTCCACTGTTAAATGAACAACAGAAGTATGTATTTGAAACTCTTATGAAAGTAACAAATGATGAAACTGGAGGGATTTATTTCTTAGATGCACCTGGTGGTACAGGAAAAACTTTTTTTATTTCATTAATATTAGCAACAATTCGCTCACAAAATAAAATTGCACTTGCACTCGCTTCGTCGGGAATCGCAGCAACTTTGCTTGAAGGTGGTCGAACAGCCCATTCAGCACTAAAATTGCCATTAAATATGCAAAGCAATGAAACTCCAACCTGCAACGTTTCGAAGAACTCTGCAATGGCAAAGGTTTTGCAGCAATGTAAATTGATTGTTTGGGATGAATGCACGATGGCACATAAAAAATCTTTGGAGGCTTTAGACAGAACCTTAAAAGATCTACGTAGCAATAATAACCGATTTGGTGGTGCAATGATTTTATTAGCAGGAGATTTTCGTCAAACATTGCCAGTGATTCCACGATCAACGCCAGCTGATGAACTCAATGCATGTCTAAAGTCCTCCAATTTGTGGAAACATGTTAAAGTACTTCATTTAAGCAAGAATATGCGTGTCGAGTTGCAAAATGACCAATCTGGAAACATATTCTCTAAACAACTCATTGACATTGGTAATGGCAAATTTCCTATAGACATGTTGACGGCTTGCTTTTGCTATGACTATAAACAAGTCCCAGGGGCAATCATTAAGTGTTTGTGGTATTAATCTAGAAAACCCATGTTTCTCACATGGTCAATTGTATGTTGCCTGTTTCCGTGTTGGAAAACCATCAGATTTGTTTATCTATGCGCCAGGTAATCAAACAAAAAACATCGTATACCACAAAGCAATATAATGATAATAATAATAATAATTATGATTCACATGATTAACAATAAAGCGATTACTTACTTTTCAATCCTTATATATGTTTTATTTAATTATTTTTTATTCACAACGCCCTATCACCAGGGTGATGGTTCTGTTCAGGAGAATTTTTTAAAATACGTAGGCACAAAAACTGCCACATTACAAATCTTTTTGACAGGACGAAGTCTGTCGGGTCAGCTAGTTAATAATATATCGTATATACCTGTTGTTTCTGTTACGCATAAAATAATTAATATAAAGAATATCTTTGTATACAAATATATTATAAGTACTTAAATATTTTTTATATTTATATTATAGTTGTCAGAAGTATTGTAGGTGCAACAGCAGTTACTACAGGATTGATTACTTACACCGAGATCTTCAGGTACCGACTATCTCCAGGAAATCAAGATAGTTGCAAGAAAAAGATAGGCAACTATAACGGAAAACACCAGAACAGAACACAGACAAAGTATCAAACCATTTCATCTTGTGTGGACTAGCGCATTTAATAGAATTATACCAGGGACTAAGATAGGGCCGGCAACGACTAGTAACAATGTGATAAATAAATAATTTATAATATATTTATAAGTATAAATAATTTTCATTTTTGGCTATATAACAAAAGGACATATACTAGGCTGGAACTAACCAAAAAAAAAAAGATTGTTACACAGTTCAAAGGTAACTATTTGATACGTTTTATGTTTTTCACTTTTATATAAAAAAGTGTGTAAAGGAAAGTTTAAGGAAACATCTATACAAGAAATAAAACATGGTGAAGTTAAAAGATTTTTATTTGAGTATTTGGTTAATAAGTTAATATTCATACCCAAGACTACAAAGAATATCTCGAGAAAGTCACAACTTCTGAAATTTAATTTTGGAGACAAAGAAGAGGATAAATATTAGATTGAGCTGCCATAAATCGTAACCCGTTGATGTTTGTGACCAAATATATATAAATTTAGATATAGACATTTTTAAATAGCTTTTAATTTTTTAACATTTGGTTTTATTTTTGTGTATTTTTACTACATACTTTTCAAATAAAGGTACTTCATAGAAACATGTAGCTTATTTACAATTAAGGTATATTAAAACAGTTATTAGGTTTTTTCTTTTTTATTTTTATGACAATATGAATAAGATAATTTACAAGTATAAGAACATAAAATAAAGTAAACAACGAAAAGTTGTTTGTAGAGCAAAAAAATAGGCAAATTAATGGTTGGTTGATTGACGTTGGTGTTTTTTGCCATTAAATTCGGCAATGATGGTATTATTCAAACCCTGATGATGGATACATTCGAGATAATAGTGCTGACTTCTGGTCTGCCTGCCTTGTGATGTTCTAAAGGTCGGATTTGTTTTATTGCCTTTTCTATTAGCAGCACGTGTTCAGGTAACTGGAAAGTACACAGCTATGTTAGTTGATGCCTTAAAATTGGATGTATCACAACAAGAACCAATACATAGTGAAATCGAACATCTAAAGCTGTGAAGATATGCATATAAAATGTAAAAAATATGTTCATGTTAAAATTGTTATTATTCAAAGAAACAATTTTACCTGTGTGATAATTTTGATATTTTTATTTTTTTTGCGGCATGTTAACCCTCTTTGTTATCTTGTTATATTTCCTCAGAATGTAGTATTTATAAGCATTAATTTTAGATGCATCAAAATTGCCTGTTACAGAAATAATGTAGTTTTATTTTTATAGTTGTATTGTCACTTATAGTTGTTCATAGTTTTTGTTGTAAGGAAAATATTAACAAAATATTTAATGAAATTTATTGTCATTGGGTAATATAATTGAGCTGTCAGTCATATAACAGGATAGTTAGCAGACTTTTGGTTTGTAATTTCTTATAAAGCTGTTTGAAAAACTGGAAACCAAATATGCAAATCAGCTGAAAAATTTAGCTTTGTTAATGAAGCAGAAAGTACTAAAAAGCATGAAAAGCTCTCATAATAAAGCCCGCAGAAATTCTTGGGCATCTACTTACATAAAATACATAAAATAAACTAAATATAGCTTCTTACGCCATCATCTTTTTAAGGAATGCTGAAAATCATCGAAAAAAAATTTTATACCTCTACTACCAAAAAAAGTTTCAAAAATTTACTATAATTTTAATATCGTGAGTCTCTACAACTATTTTCTAGTATTTAATACTTACGTTCGTAAGGGATGAAACCTTCTTCATCTTCTTTTTCCATGCAGTCGCCCAAAACTTGGTCAGTTTCAGCGTCTGATAATCTTTCACCTGTAAAATGACGAATCAATTTAAAAATCCTGCCGCAGAAATTTGAACGTGAATCTTACCAAGAGAAAGAAGGGTGTGTGCAAGTTCAGCAGCCATCATTTTGCCGTTTTCTTCTTTGTCGTAGAGTCTCAGACATTCAAGGAAGTCGTCGAAGTTACCCTGTTCTTTGTCTTTCTTTACTTGGCTGAAAATGGGAAGGAATTCTTCAACTTTGAGTTTCTTCTCGTTCTTCTTCTTGGTTCCGCCCAATTTTTCGATGGTAGCGAGGGTGGGGTTGAGGTTGAGGGCACGGAGCATGTCACCTAGGTTGACGGCATCTACGGTGCCATTACCTTCGAAGTCGTAAATGGAGAAGACAAAGTTTGCCCCTAGAAAATAGAAACATATATTTATTTTTTCTTGCAAACATGGAGATGGGTATGTTACTTATTTTTAAAACACACATTATTGAAATTTTCGGAAGTATTAAAAAACACTTTTTAAATTACATTGTAAAATATATAATGTAAATATCTTGCTAATTGCTTTTATAACGAAATACATATTTGAAATTGTACTTTTAGAAGATAAACGAAGGACATGACATAACCATTTATGATATTAAGCTCTTCTTTTCATTAGAATATATAACGACATATTTGAAACACTTGCTGTAATAATTTTATTTTTAAATAAAAAAAAATAAACACATAAACTTTTTGGTAAAATATCGATACTTTAAAAACAAATATTTCAAGGAATTTATTTAATTCAAAACATTTTGATTTTTTAAAACTTATTATTAAATAATTCCTAATATCTTGTTGTGTATCTGGACATATACATAATTCAACAAAGCTGTAAAGACTATCAGTTTATTATGAGACAAAAACAGCTGTAATTTATTTATCATTTCACATTTAGTTCTGATTTAATATTGAATTTGGTATTTTAAATTTACCATTTGATATAATTTGTCTTGTAATCATTATTGTGATGATCAATAATGTTCCCTAATAATTAGTGCTTATATCTGATAAGCGTCAAAATAAGAAAATAAGTCAAAAAAATCGAATTTGACAAGATCCTAATTAGGTCATAAAAGACAATCGCGTCATCCATTTCTCAAGTGACGTTGACAGCTTTCGAAAAAAAAACGGGACTCGTCACAGCCCAATTAAATAATCTGGGTTACTATGACGATAGCGAAACAAAACATCTTCCATTCCCCGGCCGCCTCGTTTGTCCGTTCTATTTTTGTAGTCGGTCGGCTGAGGGCGTTTACGTTTCCTTATATGAACCGCCGGATAATTTTAGAACCTCAGCTTGGCCCGTCTCGAAATAAGCAAGATATGCTTGTGTAACGCCGCAAGTGATAAGGAAGAAAAACAAGCTAACCTTAAACGTTAAGTACTTACTTTCAACGTCTCTAGCACTAAGATCTGCCTGAAAAACAAATAAAAAAGACAATTAGAACGTGATGTTTGCGATGAATTTTATATGGAAATAATAATATTAGAGAAAAATATTTTAAATTACTAAACAAATGTGAGACTCTGTTGACGTTACAAATATGAATATTATCTACATAGAGTTTGCTATAAACAATATCAAAATACCGATCCAATAATAACAAAAATATAGGAGTCTTTATATAAATAGATTTCAAAACGGACTGTTCCAAAATAGGTTGCAGTACTGACATAGATATGAGATTTAATTTGGCCTGGCTTGACCGAATTTGATGAATTTTTTAAATTCTGTTTTTGTTACATAAATAGTACATATAAGAATATTATATATATACAATTAATTACGAATGAAATAATGTTCCATTGCTGATATGTTGATATTGCTTTAAACAGTGATGAATCTAGCTTGGACCTGTTTTTTGTTTAACGAGGACACAAAACATAACTATTCTGTTTAGAGGAAGAAAATTGATAGTGGTTAACAATATCATAAGAGGTTCTTAAATTAATTTAAAGAGCCTGTTTAAAATCTTGATCATGTATTAGATTTTATGGTGACTTAAAGTAGATCATCACTGTACTCTTCTTTTGATAACAAAAAAAGCACATAAAACAAATAGGACTAAACACAGGGGGCTACTGGGTATGAGACAGTTCACAATTTGGATTCAACCGACACATATTCTGTTCACCAATTTTTAAAGTACCTCCTGGTCGATTACTACATCTACAAGAATCGCGAACTTTTAAACGTTCCTTTAAATCGGCATTTAAAAGAGTTTAAAAGCGATGGTTTGGCGTCAGTACTATTTTCGATTTGTAAACTTTGCGCTTCCAATATTTAATGGCTTTGACGTAAACGGGCTCTCCGATATTGATCTTCGGCAGAGGTATCTGGGGGCTGGTGTAGCTGGACGACGGTTGGTCGTCGATTTCAGCTGCGACCTTTTTTATGAAATCCTGAAGATCCTCCGATATATCCACGGAGATCTTGCGATCTGTATCCGCTTCAGTTTCAGTAACGATACTCATGACTGTCGATAAATGGTTTGGTACGGGTGCAAAGGGTACGACGCTGGCGGACAGAGATTAACGATCATCCAGATATCCAGTGAATTAAATGTGAATGATTATCATGAAGTCGCTATATGGAACTAATGAGATTATTTCAAGATAAATATGAGCAAAGAGAAAATAATGGAAATTTTATGGCAAGTAATGAAACTAGCTTATAATTGATGAAAAAATTATATACCACTGTGATGCATAATTTAAATTTATACGAAATGTTATATAACCACAACTACACGAGACTACTTTCAATTTATGGTAAAAATGGTGAATCACGAAACTGTAGAATATTGGTGCAACTAAACGTATGTAGAATGATGTGTCATAAATGGTGATGACCCATGAGATGCATTAATGCAGATATGTGGATTTAAAACCCCGTTCCTTTTTCTTGAAATATATAAAAAATCTTCTCCGCTCGTACGTACCGTTTGCACCGAAGGGAAAATCGGAAAAATCACACGGAAAATATCGCGGGTCGTATTGGATAAGGTGATGGACACGGACGCGAGCCGACACTGTACAAAGGGCGAGAAAATGGACTTACCATTGTGTCTGGTCTGACTGGTGACTTGCTTGACAGTGGAAACCAGAAGTGGAGCCGGGCGTGAAGAGAGGATGGTGTTTTATATTTTGTAGATGGCGCTGCGAGGACGAACGGCCTGAAACTGACACCGGCCCGGGCGGACGTTTAATCCGGCATCGCGACGCCAACGTCACTTAGCAGGACCGTATCTTATAAGCGACGCTGCTAAGCAATATTTCTAATTCACTATTAATCTTTGTTTAACAAAGATTCGGATTGAATCTTCGTATTTTTTAAAAGGAGTTATTAACAATAGGTATAGTTATACTTTCACTTATAGTATAATAATTGTGGTAATATATATAGTACAACAGTATATAGTATTATAATTATTGTTAATTTTTACAGAAATATTCAATAACAAAAAATTTTAATCACTAAATCTATTAAAACTATCATTCATTGTAGAGTCCCAAATTCTAAGATATTTTGAAAAATATTTCGTTAAACCTAATTTAAACCAGTTTGTTTCAAGTAATAATGAAATAAAATTATACAAATTAAACTATTATACAAATTTTATTATATAAAATTAAAAATATTATATGTAGATTAGATGACAGGCGAGCGTCGGATCACCTTCATCTATCTAACAAATTTGTCTGACAATCACAACAATTCGTCGATTGTCGGTGTATTAAACACCCACGCGTGCTCACCGGCAGGTGTTTTATTATGTCTTAAGATGATATTACGGCTCTCAGATACCGATTCAATACTATTTAGAACATTTTTACGAAATCGGTGCTTTGACGAAAAAAGGTTTCTAGATCTTCGATAATAGTTATCTTTCAGTGTTGGATTGGATTGCGAGCACGATGCCTATTAATTTCTGTATCCAGATTGCAAAATAAATTTGTAAGAATTGGTAATCTGTATCTGGTAATAACAGTGCTCCTAGTAAGTGATAAATTTGTCCTTTTATCTGCAATTATTTAAGATTTTATTAACTAGTTTCTAATACAAATTTGGGATTTACCAAAAAAATCTTTTTTATGTTATGTTACCTTGAAATTGGATACAATATGATTTACGGCAAAGGAAGTCATTTGGAAACAACTATTATATTTTGGAACCTTGACCAAGAAGTGATTAGAATTATTTCCTATCTCAGAAGCAAATGAACCTAACGTATCTAATGGTATGACCAATTTTGACAATGTCTACTGAAATCAGTAGATTCATCGCTGTATTTCAATGCCTTACAGTTTTCACAAATGAATGGTTTTTCTTTAACTATAACTGATTGGCACCATAATCTATTTCCGGATAGTAGTGGAATGCTGCTCGTTCCTGGATCATAGGAGTACCGCGTCTGGGGAATGGCTCAATTTAGTTGTGTCGTACTGGTCGTGGTTGTGTTTGATGTGCACGAACTCGTTGGAACTCCCGAACACAAATGTTACATACCAATGCGATTATTATTATTTTCTGTCTCTGGTTGGCCATCAGAGTAGACAGTTTCTTGGCATTCTTAATAACAAAAGTAAAGAAATTTCTCGTACAGTAAATTTATTATTAAATAATAACAAATGTGAAATAAATTTACAAAGTGTGTTTTACCATAAACTGTCACAACATAAATCAACTATGTTCTTAGTAAATGTTTACTCGACCGCAATTATGATTGCGTACGATTCGAAATTAACACATAGTTCACTTTATTTTAACATTACCGAATAAATATCCCTACCAATCAAAATTATCTATTTAAAAACCTATATCTGTATAAAATATGGTCTGTGCCGAGATATTATCTTCAATTTTAATACATTATATATGTTCTAAATGCAGTTTGAGAGTGGTGGCCGGTAGTTTTAATCAATATTGAAAATGTTTAGTTACGAAATAAGTTTCCAAACTCATGTGTAAATATATGACAACCCACAACATTGTCGATCATTTGTAACAGTGAAACTATTGATGACGGTGGTAGTGGCGTTTTGTATGGGCAAGAAAACTATTGGTTTTACTATTATCCTCACAAATATACCATATTTTCTCAAAGTATAAACCTTCTCTGAGTTCACTTCAGTCTGCGTCCTACCTCAGTGTTGTCCGAGAGTTGCAGCACTTCGATATCTACATGGGTTTAGGGTATTTCATCATGTCTTGTTGCGACTCTCTTAATTTCCCCCATGACAGTCAGAATCCAAAGACCTTGTTTTAAATAATCATTCCTGTCGTATCTAGGTGGATCCACAAAACTATTTACGAGTTTATTATCAAATACTTATATTATATTGATGTTACTTATCGCAGAGCATCCCCTTAGCTGAATTCCGTAGGCCTCTATATGTTTTAGTGTCTGCTTCTACAGATAATTTATATTTTCCTCCAAATAACTGATACGTTTTTTATATTACAATTCGAGTTATTTACTGTTATTTTTGATATGGCCTTTCCAACGAAGCAACGAAGTTCAGCCAATTTCCAAATATTCGGCACAGGTTATAGTCAAGTTGATGAGTGATTTTGATAAGTGCTGGTGATGATTTTTTAAGTTTGGAGACCTTTTGTCGTTTAACAAGTTTAATCGCAAGATTTTGCATTTGCTGATGTGTAGATTACGTGCAAGTTCAATTTCATAATATAGGCATATTAGAAACATATAGAAAATTTAATGGAATATAAAGCAATCCAAACACAAGAACAGTGCTGGTAGACAATCTCTAGGTAAATATAAGCTTCTTTTTAATCGAAACCAAAGTAATTTCAATTTATTGCAAATATAATGAACTTTAATGTTAAGAAAAGTTAAACGTACAATATTATAAGACCAGTATTGTAGATAAATATTTTGAACCAGAATTATTTAGCTATTTAGTGTATACATATTCTAACCAAAACGCTCAGAATTCCGTTTTTGACATTCATTACTTTTATCTTCACTTTTATTCAAATTTAGAGGAATCTGTAGTCGAAGTTCATTAAACACTTTTAGAAGCTCATTAGAAGCCGTTATAGCCCAATTATTGGTATTAAAAGTGGTGAATTTCATGTCAATGGCAAATATCTAAAAAAGTTTAAAGATAATGAATTGAAAGACTATGATGGAAACAAACGTCAAATTGATAAAAGGCGTCAAGTAGCTTAGCAGGTAACATGCAACTGTTTTCAGACGTTTGTATGTGATGAAACATAGAACAATTATATTTTCTAATATGTTAATGACTTTTCTGCAACATTAAACTAGTTCAAATATGAAAATCCATTCTATATCAAATATAGCATTTATTAAACAGTTCCAATATATGAGATTTAAGATAGATTTTTTAAGAGGATAATTATAATGTCTTCTTATCATTGGTAAGAAAAAGCAAACCTACTATACCTGTTCTATACCACAAAAATAAACTTGATGTAAAGCATTAATATTGATTTAGTGTTAAATTTAAAAAAAAATTTAATGGTTTTCTATATTAATGTAGGTCTCATGTTCAGATGATCACTAAGAATGATTCAGAACCTTTTTATTTAAAAAATTTAATTAGGAAATAAATTCTTTATGATCAATAGCACAACCATAATAGAACTGAGGAATTTAGAATAGTCACATAGCTTACAAATTTGTTTCAAGTTTTGATATGGCTCATAATTAAATTTCTTAGTAATAGAAAACCTTAAAATAGTCATCTAGAATTTAAATAAGAGAGAATATATCTACAGATAAAACATATACAAAATAAATTTACCTAAAACCAACGAACACAAACGCAGTGATAAAACAAATTTTTTAAATTGATTGAGAAACGTGATTTAGTAAAATTGTTTATAAATATATTTGTAGATTAGTACCGGATACGATAAAGAAGCTTATAAAAATATATTTCTTAGTATCCAATTTTGTTAAAAAAAAATTCTATAAATATTTGATAGATTACAATTATTTATTACATTACAACTTTTATTACAAATTTAATATTTTAATAACAATTTATTTTATACTACAAAGGAAACCTTACCCAATGCCATTTCAAATCTGGGCAACATATTACATATATATTTTATATATTACATATAGGTTACAATATTTTATATATAATACTAATAAGAAGTTTGAATATTCATTAAAACAATTAAATATAAACTATTATATATCAATGTATTGTAAATTTTCTGCAAACGGTAATTTTAGCTTTTTCTTGTTTAATAAATAATGATGTTCAAATATTTAGCATTGAAAACTGATGCAAGTGTAACGGCATTTTCAAGTGATTTTTTCGGAGGAATACATAGGCCGGTCCTGTGCTATTGCTTATTTAAAATTAGGATAAAAACTAAAAATATCGCGGCACCATCCAAAATTTTTCAACAGTGGATACGCCTCAAGGTGCACATTTTTGGCAATAATCCCTAATGCCTAGGTGATTACCTTTTAGACTATGCTATTGAATCACCATTGCTCATTCCATAATGTTACACTAGCCGTAGCTCTGTTTCATTCGAAAATAACCACTTGTTTTTTACGAGTGACATTTATTTACTCTTTGGAAAAATAGTATTTTGGGTAAGTAGAACGTTGGAGTCACTGAATATGGCGAGGAGACTAATAGGACTAGTGTTGAGGTGTATTTAACAGAAAGTTCTGTATAGTTTTTCCTTTCAATAAACACGGCGCAAATATATTTGAGTGATACTTATAAATTTTCCATAGCATGTATTTAAAGAATAAATATGTTAGATAGAAATAAAACTATAAGTTATTAAATTAGCATTGCGACTTTTCTGTCTCAAATATATAGTTTGAGTTTTTTAGTTATATTTTGTACAGTTATACATATATATTATATAAAATTATGTATAAGTATATGTTACATATATTAATTTGTCATTTTTGTATATGTAATTTATCTGCTACTATTTTGGCAATATCATATTCTACTTTTTCTATTAATAAATGTTTGTTGAGTTGTTGTGTTAATTTAAGTTCAGCTTTTTTAAAATTATTTTTTAATATATTTTAACGTTTCCTTTTACCAACTATGGGTTTATCTGGACTGGGCCTAAAGTTTAACGTGGGCTCCGAACCACGGTCCTCAGCATTAAGCCTACCGACTGGCGAGTGACCAACTTTAGCAATCATCCTAGAAGACATCCGGTCTTACCCAGCCTCTTACTACGCCAGGTTACTGGCGCGACTGGGATCATTTTCCTTGCCGGATTTTACACTCTTGCCTTCTTTGAACATTCACAAATATTAAACAATCACAAACAAATTTTACGATCATGTCCCAGCAGGATTCGAGCCTGGGGCTATCGCAACAGTAGGAGGACCGTCCAATCACGTCATTAAGTCAAGGATCAATTTATTGAACAATAAATAATTCGGAATAAATAATATTTCTATATATATAAAATATTTATATATATAGAATATATATATATTTATATATTCTATATAAAAATATTTATATATTTATATATATATATATACATATATATATATATATATATATATATATATATATATATATATATATACATATATATATATATATATATATATATATATATATATATATATACATATATATATATATATATATATATATATATATATATATATGTATGTATATATATATGTATATATATATATATATATATATATATATATATATATATATATATATATCTGTTTATTTTAGATAAAAAATATGTGAAAAGATTGTATATCTCATTTTTCCCTACTTCCCTCCATCAGATCCTAAATTGATTCCAATGGGACCTAGGAAATGCACCCTTTCGAACAGGAGAAGAATTTTGAAAATCGGACCATAATTAATGGAGACATCAGGGAACACACATTAAAAAAGTACAGCCGAACGTCCTCTTTTGATGTCGGTTAACAAGTGTATCACAAAGGTATATTATGGCAAAAATGAGCGAAGTTATGTAAGATGACCTTTTTATCTACTTGAAATTGATAAGACCTTAACTCCTAAGACCAACCAAAATTATACATGGATATTAATCAGGTTAAGCTCTTGTATTTTTTAATGGCTGATCGTTAGCATTAAGACTATCAATCGACGAATGATCATTTTAGAGACCATTTCAGGAACTATTCGGTATTACTCTGGCCTGGTTACTTGCGTGATTGGGACATATTTTACTTCTCCTCAGAGACCCTCATAAGACTGATAAATAACTGCAATCACAAACATAAATGTGTAACCATGCCTCAGCGGGATTCGAACTCCCTATTATCAGTAGTAGCAACAGCAGTGGAACAGATTATTTTTCAACAGAAAGTTATACAAAAATGATAAACTTTAAACTTCGTCTACTTCAACGCATTTAATCCAGAAACATATCTTGTAGGTCTCTATGGATTTCTGTATATTAAGATACACTGTTCTTGAATATAGGCCAGAAAGTACTAAATTAGCTCTTGTTTTTAAGATTGTATATTTCAAATAATTAAATAGATTGTTTCAAAAGTTGTACATAAATGTTAGAATTTGAAGTTCACATATTTTTATCTATTTCAACTTCAGTTTCGTTAATTAAACATTATAATAAAACCTAAACATTATAAAAAAATTAAATTAAGAGGATATACCTGTTATTTCTTTTTTTGCACCTACTGTCTTTTTATTGTCATATGAAAACTGAAAATTAAAATTAAAAAAGAACTAGAGCTGTTATTCCAAAGCCATTAATAATTTTGTGACTGGTTAGCAAAATCACTGTTGATCAGTGTATCACTTAGGTACGGTTAGTTTTTTCTTTGCAAAAGTGTAATGATGTAAATGTATGTAAAATGTAAAAAATGGTTAAACTAATATTGGGATAATATTCAACTAGAGCTATACCGTTCATCATCGCCAGAGTCATTATCAAAAGTCATCGTATTTCGATATGCAAAATAGTCATTTGTATCTATCAATTTTTTCATACATTTTTCTAATTATATGACCTTCAAAAAGATTTATCAGGAACTTTCTTAAAATCAGATGCTATATTGTTAAAGCACAAAGGCGTAGTGATGTGATGGTTTCACAGTGGTTTCACATATCGGTGCAATATATTTAATTGTTGATATATACACTCCTATCCTTGCTACAATTGGCACTGCTCATAAGTAGTAATATGTGTCAAAACATTTCTTTGGATCAAATTTGCGTCTGTTCATGTACTAATTTAGAATTTAAAATGAGCTTTTATATCTCAAAAGATATTTGATGTGTAGTAGAGTGACTCAAATAGTAAACAGAAGTAAAAAGTAAGTAATCTATTAAAAAGAATGATTAAAATGCGAATTTTGGGAATTTTTTGAATTATGCCACCAATATTATGTATAATTATTAAGTGAAATATTATTAAGTGACTCTATGATGGTTGCCATTTCGTAACAAATATTTTCCTTTCAAATGTATCACGGAAATTGGTTCATCAACGTAAAACTTTAAATGTTAGGTAAATATATAGAGAAAAGTCCATAGATATTAATCCAGGCCTATGTTAACATTAAAAACCCCTCAACTGCTTCGTATATAAAGCCAGGCCTTTAACTCTTATGCTGAAGCTCCTTTGAAGCCATCATGGAGTACCATTTAGTTAAGGAAAACCTGTAATATTCAATATAGAATCGTCTACGTGCTTTTTGTAAAACTGGCACACGACTGAATTCCCAACTGCTAGAGGCCTATTGACCCATTTACGTTAGTTTAATATATTTTTTTACTACAAATATAGTTCTGGAGACACCCAACTCAGCTTATTTAAAAAATAATAAAATATGTAAAAATATAGTTTTCAAAATTATTAAATTGTTAAATATAATTGGGTTAAATATATTGTCTAATATTTTCAGTATAATCCTTCATACGGTCGTTTATACCAATTACGGTTTATCTGGACTGGACCTACTGCTTTTAGTTTGTGCTCTGAATCACGTACCTCGGCATTAAACCCATTGACTGGCAAGTGATGCAACACAACTTAAAAATGATACCAGAAGAAATCCAGTGTTATACAGCTTGGTTTCTGACGTGACAGGGATCATTTTACTTTTCGGATATTTACTTGTGCTTGTTGGACAGTCACAAACATAATTTTACGACCATTCCCCAGCAAAATTCGGACCCGCGACACTCGCAACAGTAGGAGGATCATCCTATCACCTTGCCTACTGAGCTAATCAAGCCAGCAAACATTTAATTTATATTCGTATTCACTTATATATTCAATTTACTAAAATTAATTCAATTAAATGTAACTATGATTCATAGACTCTATTTTTAAGTAGTATTCAATTTATTGCCTTTACGACATAAGGAAGGAACATGGAATATTTAATTGTAAAAAATGTAATATATTCATGGACGTACTGATTTAAATCTAAATTAAATCAAATTTAAAGGACACGTGAAACATTTTAATTCAATGAATTGAAATTATTAACCTTTTATTCATCAATTCGAGTTAGATTTCATAAGATAATTTTAATCATAGCCAATCATAATTTGCTTGCCTTACTCGAAATTTAAAATATTTTTAATTAGCATCATTTATATATAAATATAAATATATATATATATATATATATATATATATATATATATATATATATATATATATATATATATATATATATATATATGTATATATATGTATATATTACTACATTAAATACATCATATACATTATTTTATTATTTTATTATTTCATTGCTACTAGTCGTTTCCGACTAACCTACAATTTGTCTTTATGATAACTTAAATCTAGGTATATAACTAGGAGGACCCACCGGCCCTATCTTAGTCTCTGGTGAAATAATGTTTATACATATCACTGCTGTATTTTTATTATACGCACTTCACTACACAACACTATATAAGATCAGATGGTTTAAGTCTTTTGAGTCTGTGTCCTGTTCTAGTGGTATCGAAATGTTGCAATACTTCAATATTCTCATGAGGTTTCATTACACTCATCCCTGACAATTCTCTTGATTTCTTGACTGACTCTGGGTATCAGCATGTATCGATGTATGTAGTCAGTGCTGCAGTAATTGGGTGCGCCCATAATATTTTTCAGGACTTTGTTCTGAAAAAATTGAATTTTATTTATGTTATTCTTTGCAGAACATCCGCATAGTTGAACTCCGTATGTCCATATAGGTTTCAGTATTTGCTTATATAAGAGCAATTTATTATATACTGATAATTGTGATTATCTTCCAGTTAGCCAATACATTTTCCTATATTTAAATTCCAGTCCTTTTTTTCTTCTTTATGTTCCTTCCAGCGAAGTTTTCATCAAGATTCATTCCGAGATAGTTAGCAGATTTTAGCTATATGGAATGATGTTATTGGTGCTTGTACGGTCTGATTGTAGGTGAACTGAACATGTACGGATTTACTTTCTTTAATTTTTATTTTCCAAGCTTGTGTCCAATAATTTATATTGTCACTTCCATGTTTCGTATGGCTTCTTCACTATTGCCTCCGACAGCTATAATCGCAGTATCATCGGCAAATATCGCCACCGTAATATTATCCATGTATGGTGTATCACAAGTGTAGGGTAGATAATGCATTGGCCCCTGTACACTTCCTCCCTAGAGTCTTCTTCTTGTTTAATTCTAAACATTCTAGCTGTAATGTACGATTTTAGTAGTTTGGTGTGTTGTTTTGGTAATATTTTCTATAGTTTATGAACAAGGCCTTCATGCCAAACCTTATTGAAGGCCTGTGCTACATCTAAAAATATGGCTGAGCATACTTTTTTACTTTTGTAAGCTTTTTCAATAACATCTGTTATTTTGTGGATCTGGTCAATTGTTGAATGCTTGTTAATAAACCCAAACTGGTATGTTAATATTAGGTTTTTTCTCTCTATGGTAAGTACATTATATGAATTTCAAATCAATCAGTATCGGGGCATACAATATCTGCCAAATATCGTGTGTGAAAAAGCATTTCAAACTTTCATCTTACCTTGTGTTATAATTTATTTCAAATGGCTAGGCATGAAATATTGACTAACACAACATAATACTATAAATAAATAAAAAAACAAATAATTTTATTAAATTTTATTTGAGAAGAAAGTATACAAAAATGTTCATTTTTATCACATTGCAAAATTCATTCACATTGCGTTTTTATTTTTAATTATTTCTCGTTAAACACACCATGAGTTTTTTTTCTCCACATCTTTATCTAGAAAAAAACAACCTGCAATAAGCTGGGAGCATATTTTAGATCGGTAATTAAAACCTAAAAATAACTATGTCCTAAATATGTCGTTATTTTTGGCGATATTTTCACGGATAACTAGATCTTTCTGTGTCAACAGCCATAACTCTAGATGCATTGTTATTTACTTTTTACGTTCTACTTTTTGTTATAGGCGGACGTGTTGGTGACTTTGTGATATATGCAGAATATTTTGAGTGGTAGTACTTTCACAAAGGGCCCTCTCGGGTTCTTTCAGTATATTTGTGTTTTTAGTTTTGCCAATTTGTTAGGAAAAAAAGCGAAAACTCATTCTGCATTTTATCAAAAATAACCACTATCAAAACTTAACAACTTCTATAATTATCATTAGGATGCTCAAACCTATCTTCTCTCTAATTTTACTCATCATAGAAAAGACTTAACTTTTATATCGACATGGTCGATTTTATTTGAACACCCTGTACAATAAGCGAATGGATGGGGTTTCTCTCGAATGGGAACTTATCAGTTTTATATCACCCATCAGTCGTGGACTACGAAACTAATTATATCATTATTTGGCTACAAGATTTCCTCTCTTTTTTAATTAACAAAAATGAAGGTAATTTATTTTGATTTTACTGTTGGGTTTTCCTCAATTATATCCTAAAAGTTATCAACAAAACTCACTAACGCTATACGGTAAAATATTTTCCTTGCGCAATATACAAGCACTTTGTACTTGGAACTTTAGTTATTTCAAGAAACTTACTTTTTAGTGTGCACCATCTTTGACTAAATATACTACTAACTCATTTTGTTTTAGTTTAATATATTTCGATCAGATGGTTCACAGGTTTTCCCATTTACATGTTTCCTCGTTTGACCAAATGCTGTTATCTAAGTATTTTATTTCTGCGATAAACAACTAAATAGTTGGCTCAGAAATTAAAAAGCTTTCGATTGTTTTAAAAGAAGATGTTGAACATATCTCGTTGGGATCGATGCATTTTCACAGTTTCCCCCTGATAAAACAACAAACGTGCCAGACGCACTATATAGGGATCGAATGATGATCGGTTCACGTCTCGTTTGTTTTTTTGGAATGTTTTCAATTCATGCGCCTAACATTCATATGTTTACGAGAACTTTTCGAAAACTATTTCGATATTTTATGGTGGACAATAAATCTGGAATAATCAGCGGACCATGGCAGAAAATAATGGACAATTGCTTGACACCCCGAAGTTTAAACAGGTTTTTTATGAGGTTGCCAGATCTCTAGATAACAGCAAATTATCAAGCAAACAAATATCTAGCGGAAAGTAATTTTATTTATTTTACTTAGAACGCCCCTGCAGTCCTGTCATTTTTGATGATATAATGACAATTATCGTTATCGCAAATAATTAAGTTATTGCAAATAATTATAACTAATTTTGATTTATAATAAATAAACAAGTAATAATTATAATAATAATAATATTCAATTATACTTAATTATATATAATAATATTTATGAGATTAAGTTGAATGTTTCTAATAATTAATAAATATATGAAATAATCACAATGATTATAATCATAAAAATATATTAGAATAATAAATTATGTTATTATTACACGTATGCCAATTATCTAAATAATTATAATTAATATAATTTAGTAAAATAGCGTTTAATGGATATCAGCCTGTCATTTCTGATCACATATTTAGTAAAAAATTTAATTGTGCTTGAAAAGCTCTATTATTTTGATTAAATTCGTAATTTTATTGTCTCTCCGATATTAGAGGTTATTAAGTCATGATGCCTATACAAGTTAAACAAGATTGTTTAGTTTTCTAATATTTAATTAAAAAAATATATAATCTCATATAACAAGTTAAAGGAGACATCAAATATATTTTAAGTCAATTCATTGAAATTAGTAGCATTTGATTTAAGATTCCTAATATACTATGTTAAGTTTAATTAATTTATTTATTTAGACCTAATATTTTACATTTAGTTAATTCAGACTTAAATTAATTAAGTTAAATTTAGATAACTAGAATGTAATTATTAATTCATTCGATGAACAGTCATTAATACAAAAATTTCAATCATAATTTAATTATCTTGTTTGTAATTTAGACTAATTTTAATATTAGTTATATCTTAGTAATTTGAATTATGAAATTAAAGATGCTACATGATTCTCAAAGTTACTTTCAGCTGCAATCAATATAAAATTTAATGTAATTTTGTAAATATGGAAATCTTGATAGATATATTATAAAATAATTAACAAATAATTGCAATCTTTTAGTTTAGTTGATTACTTAAATAAAATTGAACAGACTTTGATCAATCACCATCAATTAATTTAAAATTGAAATTAAACTGCTTTAAAATGTCAATTTTAACTAATAAAATTTAAATATATGCGCAAGTTATGAGTATGTTCTTTAATCTCTCTTAGTATTAATTTAAACTCATATAAGGCAAAAGTTACTAATACATTATTTTTTAGTTCATGAATATAAATCAGAATTGGTATTTTAATTAGCTGATAGTTAACTGATAGCAAAAATATAATTTGAGGAATTGAATGTAGTTGTAAATTATTAAATAGTCGCAATACTGTTAGATTCTTTATAAAGTTTATAAAGTTCAATTTACGATTTTTTGCTAAAAATATAGTTCGGAAAGTACCAAACTTATAATAAATATATATAGAAAAATATGATTTTTTCAATATCAATAAACCAAAACTTATCTCAAAGGAATCACCCACCATTTTGCATATAACCTTTAAAAAATTTTGTAACTTTTGCATTTGCTTTGATTATAAAATTAAAAACTGAATGTTCAGTATCAGTAGTATCAGAACAGTAGAAAATGTCAAATCATAAGCCTAAGGAGCATTATAACTGTGTTTAACATCTACACAGGTGACCAGTTATGGATAAACGAGGTTTGATATTTATATTTTGAGCCTTGGCGATGTTAAGTGTTGCTAAAATTAAAAACTGAATGTTCAGTATCAGTAGTATCAGAACAGTAGAAAATGTCAAATCATAAGCCTAAGGAGCATTATAACTGTGTTTAACATCTACACAGGTGACCAGTTATGGATAAACGAGGTTTGATATTTATATTTTGAGCCTTGGCGATGTTAAGTGTTGCTAAAATTAAAAACTGAATGTTCAGTATCAGTAGTATCAGAACAGTAGAAAATGTCAAATCATAAGCCTAAGGAGCATTATAACTGTGTTTAACATCTACACAGGTTACCAGTTATGGATGAACGAGGTTTGATATTTATATTTTGAGCCTTGGCGATGTTAAGTGTTGCTGGCTCGATCTGACTTTCCAACTGGAAGTTTAGCCTTTTTAACCATAATCATCTTCAAACAGTGAATTCCGAGTTGTATATAATTATTTATTTAACGGAAGAGCTTTATAAAATACGAAAAGCTAAACGATAACGAAGGATTATTCCTCATCATGGCAACACAAGCTCTCAATAATTCGCTGAAACAACCATCAATTTGACTGGCCGAATGGTCGGATTAATAGGTCATCCTCCATACAGCTCCGATTTGCGCAAAAAGACTTTTTAAAATGGAAAAAGTATTAGGAATATTGATTCAAGCACATGCAAATGTACGTTGATCATCATGAAGAATACTTCGTAAAATAATAAATTGCCATTTTCATTATTAAATTACTTTAGATCAACGTTTTAAATCAAAGTAGAGATCTATTTCTTAGTCTTCCAATACGATCTAAACAAAACGAAGTTTGTTTGAGGAAGACATAATACATAGAAAATATTGTTAACAATCATTCCTTTATCAGAAGTTACTGGAGAGATTCCTAAAAAGTAAAAGAAGAGGCCAGCGTTCACACATCGGTTCAAACAACAGAATTTTTGGACGTAAAACATAACGCATGAATGGGTCGTCTACCGTATAGTGCTGATTTGGCACCGAATAACTTTTTTTTTATTCCCGACAACACAGAAAATTTGTTGGCAACGGTTTCCGGCACTACTGTAGTAACATTACACCAGTACATATATGTAGTAAATGATAATAGAGGAAGCGGTTGATGCGTACGTAATTCAAACCATTTGACAAAGTTCTACAATAATTTGTTTCAAACGTATTAACTTTTACGGAGAATTTTTGGAAAAATAATAAATTTAGTTAGTTAGAAATACAAATAGCCAACTGCCGCATGCAATACTTTTCTCAATTAAATTTGGAAAGAGAAAATAAACCTGATTTTTGATTGATTATTTTTTGATTGATTGATTGATGAACATGGATTATGGCCTTATTTTCATGATACAATAATTAATTCGTGCTGTTCAACATCTCATTCTTGTAAAAGTAGACTTTTTTTTATTGTATAGCTTAAAGGTTATAACAAATTTGTATAATATTTGTCGTTGATTATTTTTCCATCCCAGTGCGGATTTGTTGATTGAATGACTCAACCTGTCAAATAAAAATATTCAATTATACAAGTTCATACCATTAGTTGCGACGACATATTTAAACTAAAAATTTGTCAAAATTTTTAATTACTTAAATAAAATCACTTTCCTAAAGATCATATTAACCCAGTCCTCAACAATCTTTTAAAACTCACCTAGGCTCTCTACGAGATATCGACCTATATTGAAACACCTTCGTTAACGCTATCCCATACAGGTAGAAACGTATATATATATAATTTATAATTTTTTAAAATTTTTGGACGAAAAAGACTCGCTTTCTGTTCTAAGATGAACATTAGAGTATTAGTTAAAGTTAATACTAAAAATTGTTCATTAAAATAGAGTCCATTTGCCTACACTAATTAAAATATACTCTATTGGTGGCACCGTCAGTGTTGGAGACAAAAAAGCTATGTACTAGGCCGTGCTTGACGTTTTTTCCAACGTTCGCCGCTTGCTAAGCTGCTTCCAGAATCTTCGATCCAGTTGTTTGTCCTATAAAATAGAGAATTAATGAACAAAACCATATTTCCCAAAGACAAATTATTTTACAAGAAAAAAATTATTTTTTAAAGATATATACCATATGTTAAGATCTATTTATGATATGTAGTTTATATTAGGTAGCGTGAGATAAAGGAAAAGAGAAGAGCTGTAAGGATAACAGGATAAAAAGGATATTTTTTTTATTCCAAATTTACCAGCTAGAATCAAATGGTATTTTTCTGATGTCGCTTTGGGTTCTGGATAGAAAAGTTGAGAAGATGAAGTTGTTGAATAAAGAAGAGAGAGCGACAGAGATCCCGGGATACCACTGGGATTGTCGTAGTTGGGTTAGCTATCGGGGTTTGTGGATCATTAGGATTTGATCAGGTTGTTATCGTGTTTTAAGGTGCTTAGGGAGAACCTTACACTGAGCATGTTTGTGAAATATTGTCTCTCAGAGACATACCTGTACCACACCTATGCTCCGTAGAGGCAAACTGGATAGACTAACATATTATACAGAGTCGGTTTCTGGGGGATGATAAAAAGACGGATAGGTCCAGTAAATATACTCGTATATAACATACAGTAAAACGGGCCACTATATTGCTGATTCACTCTAGTGGTCACTGATTTTTGGTCCCTCGGGGACAGATTACACGCGATAATACTTACAACAAAATGATACGTTGAATATTTTAGATTAATTTAAGTTGATAGTGTTTTAGTTGACAATATGAAATTTTATTTGTTTATGTTTTCTAGATATTTTTTTAATACAAAGACATATACCATTCAAGGAAATCATAAATCGTTCTGAATATCTATGGTACTTATAATTCCATCTGGTTGTTCGTTGTTTTAGGCTTTTTACTTTCGGGTCATTTATGATTTTTAAAAAAGGTTGAACGAATACGAAACAGAAATAATTACCATCAATGGCAACATTGTTGATGTTTCCTAGGGGGGTTTTATTTGCCAGGTTGTGATATCTTAACAGGTCCTAGGGATGATAGAATTTCATAAGAGTTCATTTGTGAAGACGCAACGTTCAGAGTGACTACCCTTTTCTTATTCAGTTTATTTTATAGTGTTTTTTGTCGCTCAACCTGAGGTTCATCAAATGGTGAGTTTGTTCATATAGTATTCCAGATTTCTCTTTTTTATTCCCATTTATTATTTTCTATTTATTATTTTATTTTTAATAGTATTAATTTATTATATTCTATTTATTATTTTATTTTTAATAGTATTAAGTTATTATATTCTATTTATTATTTTATTTTTAATAGTATTCATTTCTTATATTCTATTTATTGTTATCCATTTACTATTCTCTATTTATTATTTTCAATTTGTTCTTCTCAATTCATTATCTCCTACTTATTTATTTATTTATCCATTTATCGTTATTTATTTTATTCTCCTCTATATATTCTTCTTATCGTTGTATATTTCCCATAACTCTTAAGTTATCGTAAATAAACGATAATAGTTTTATGGTTGCAACTGTAAATATAAATTACAACTATTTTATAATCAGAAGCTAACGTCAAAGTGGCTAACGTTACTGATGCGTAGTTATGATCTATAAATATCTTGAAGCATTTATAAACGCTACCAAAAGTGATTTCTGCTGGCTCTTGATAGCAGAGTCTCTAGCGTGTAGCCTTTGGCTTTTCCCCTTGTACCCATTGTAGGGTGATCATAGCTGGAGCTGAAGAAGTGAGTTCACAATAGCTACAGAGTATTGCTAATTTATTTATTTGAGTGTTTAACTTAATCCTAGAGAGGCCTACTAAGTTTAATGGCAGGATATCGCGAGCATTGGCCATCTTAAACCCATTGCATGTCGAGTATTGTTAGTGTTAGGACATAAGCTTGTGCATAAATATTATTGACTATTATGGACTAAGATTGTTATTGTTAACCATCCAAATTATTCCATCATTACTATTGATTACCACTGTCATCGTCTGTTATTCATATTACCAATATCATCCATTATTAATACTTGTCCATTATTAATACTTGTCCATCCAACTGTCATATTTCAATATGACCTGTTATTAGAAGTATTTATGGTAATAATCACCGAACCCTGTTATACTAATTTGAAATAAGTTCACCCTTATCATTAAAAATTGGTTGCTCAGGTAGTTTTCATCTCTGTATTTATTTGTTTAAAATGTTAAATTATTTTATATTGTTTTATTAAATATAAACTTTATTAATAAGTTTATTATCATTTTATAAAATTTGCCGCAATAAATTAAATAATATAAACATGGTAACACTTAACGAACACCCAGACGGCAGTATAAGGTATTTACTAGACAATTTCATATATTCTTCATCTTGGAGAAGTAAAACTATTTTCTTGTTTTCCTTTTTTAATATTGCCACGTATTTGAAATATTTCAGGATCAACTGATAGCAATTAAGAACTGAATTCAATAATTACACAAATCACATGTACCACTTGTGTTTACCATTTCCTCTATTTGCAAATCATGTAGTTTTAAAAAGCTTTTATAAATTATGCTTATATTTGATTATTTCTGAGGTACATTATCCTGAACAATTAATTAATTATTAAATAGTCTCTCTTGTTCTTGTCTCATATTTCATATAAAAGTTAATAGTTAATAGTTCAACAAAATTCGCAAGAAAACACCTATATCAGTGTAATATTAATATTATAAAAACATAATATTTCACCAGAAATGGGATTATGTGCTAACAGCTAAAGCACGTTATACATGACATTAAATATAGTGTTAAAGGCAGTTTGTAAAAATGTAAAGTTCGTTTGAATTTAAGTTGTTTAGAGTTTTGAGAACTCAATTAACAGGTCAATTGAAAAGTCCCCGACCTACCATAGTAAAACACATTTACCATTTTTGTAGTACGATTTGTTATTTGTTTCAAAATAGGCCTCAGTTTCGGCGATCACCTCTTCATTCGACGAAAATGTCTTCCCAGCGAGCATTATTTTGAGTTCTGAGAACAGGAAAATGTCTGTGGGGGCCAGATCTGGAGAATACGGTGGATGAAGAACCAATTCGAAACCCAATTCATGGATTTTTGAGACGGTAGATTTTCTTGGTGGAGCAGCACTTTCTTTTTCATTTTTCATTTTTGAGCGATTTCGTCCTTCAAACGTTCCAATAACGCTATATAATAGTGTCTGTTGGTGGTTCTTCCTTTTTCAAGGTAGTCAATGAAAATTATTACATGCGCATCTCAAAATACAGACGCCATAACATTGCCAGCCAACTGTTGCGTTTTCCCACGCTTTGGAACGGGTTCATTGGGTGCAATCTACTCGGATGACTGTCGATTGGACTTCGGAGTGAAATGATGGAGCTATGTTTCATCCATTGCCACATATCGACGCAAAAACTCGAGTTTATTACGCTTGATCATCTTCTAACACTGCTCCGAATCATCAACTCGTGTTAGTGAGAGTAAGCTCGCGCGGCACCCACTTTGCACAGAGCTTTCTCATACGCAAATATTTGTAAATGGTATGATGCAGACGTTCAGTTGATATCTTTAGACTATATAAAATAAATTTCAAAATAATTTTCATTCAATATCAATTTACGGTCATTCAAATTCATTTTGTAGATTTTTTAAATGTTTTCGTCGGTAATAGCATCTTTTGGGCATTCACTGCGTTCACCACATCTAAACTTAGCATACCAATCATTGATGGTTGATTTTCCTGTCGCCGTATCCAGAAACTCGGCATCAAGCCAAGTTTTTGTTTCAACTATATTTTTTCACTTCAAAAAGCAATATCTTATTAACATGCGAAATTAATTTTTATCCATTTTTTTCACAATAACAAAAGTTGCTTCACCCAAAATTCTATAATTCACAAGCTAATGATCCGACAGCTGTCAAATTTATACACGCATCTTTTGAGGGCTATGGATAACTAAAAAACATATGGATTTAATTCTAGTAGCGCCATCTATGTGTCAGGTCGGGGACATTTTAATTGACCTGTTATATCTCATCGTAGTGTAAAGTGAACTGGTTTAAGATGAATACCCGGGCTTTAAATTAGTATAAAGAAATATATGAGGCGCAAGATATTTTAGTATATTTGTGAAGTGCGCGTATTAGCAGCAATGACTAAGGTCTTTACGCAATGGAGCTGGTTGAAGACCGGTTTACGCGAATGACGGTTGTTGAGCTGCGGATGGAGCTCAGCGTGAGAGGCTACCAGTTGTAAACATGCACTATTGGAACGTCTAGGAGGATAAAGACGAAGAAAGGTCAAAGAATGGTTGTTTTATCACCTACATGTTTTATCAATAATTTTGTCATCGGTTCTTTACGACTATTTTATTAAAGTTTTCGTTTATACCATATCGAACCATGTTCTGATACAATTACTGCACTTTTCAACTCCATTTTTTCCAAAGGCAGATTAATATAGTGCCCGTGGAAGTATCTACTTATGAACAAAGATAGAATTATATGAATGACTAGATAAATTGAGTTATTGCTCAAATTATCATAAGGTGATACTGTCAATTTCCGAAATAAAATAAACCGTAATATTTTTTCTTTGTATCTTAACTCGTTTACCTTTAATCTCTTAGGTGAAGGTGATTTTTGTGAATAAGAAACAGGAACGGCATCGATCTCCAGTTTATCCTTGGTGAACATTTTGATCAGATGGCGATTTTCCGGGAACTTCTCGTAGATCCGGCGTTCTGTCCGACGAACGCTGAAAAACTCGAAGCTGGAAAGAAGCGGGTTATTTAACCTAGCATTCAGTATGTTCCACCGACTTACATTTTCAAGCTCTTTGTCCTAGGCACCCTTTCAATATTTACAAATTTGGCCGCCGGTCTGAATCGATCGAAGAGAAAGGTCGGGTCCTGGACCACAGTCAGCTTGGAGACACCCTCCCGGAAAACCGCCTCCTCCGCGGCCTCCACTATCTTCCGGTAACTTTCCGAACGTGGCATACTCGGAGAGGTATGTACTGTCGGAGAATCCTTGACTTCTTCGTAACATTCTACAAGTCAATATAGTTCCAGACAATCTCATTATATTCTTTAATTTATTAGATCACTTATTATTATATTGCATTAGCGACATCTATTGTTGAACATTTTATTGTCCTCATAGGCGTTTTTTATCATTTACAAGATTTATACCATAGAATAAAGAAATTTGGAAGTGAAAGTTATATGGAAAAATCGGGTCCCACGTTTAAGCTTTTCGGAATCCCCGTTACGCGTCCAAATGTAAATGAAAAATGCAACAGCTATATGTGTGTTTCTCTCTCGTTCGTCCTCGGTATTAATAATTCTAACCTAAGCAGTTAACGGCCATTTTTAGGTGATATAATTTGTGTTGTTTATTTACGTCAAGTTTTTTGGTATGTGTCTTTATATATATATTTGACAATTACTTTCGATTATTCTGTGTAGTTTAATTTATTAGTGTAATAAAAATAAAACCTTAAGGGGATCTCTGATGATCTCCTATGAAGATCCAGGAAGTTTTAATCATTTTAGAGATGAAGACCAAAATATTGAAAGCCATGGCTGAAACAAAATGTAATTCCTACTAGTAATATAAATAGTAAGTATTTTGTTAAATAGAAATGATTTATTGCATTGAAATAATTAAGCAATATTTTTTGAGATTTGAGATTACCTTTACTACAAGACAAGGAAAATATGTCCCCAATGGCAATATGAGTTCCAACCTTCGTAGGGTGAAGACGTATTTTCAATACGGTTCAAGCTATAAAAAGATACCTTTCTTTAAAAAAACCCAGTATTTTATTACGGTTATTTAATTGAGTGTTAAAAACGCATAACAAATGCGGCTATCCGTCTCTCAGTGGACCTAAAGTGTAGTGAATACGTGTTTACGTGACCAGACAAAAGGACTGCATCTCATTTTTATTAGTGTTTAAAATTATTTCATCTTATTTTACAACAGTCCTTTTGAAATTCATTTATAGTATTTATAGTAAAAAATTAGTGCTAAAATAACGTAAGTGAAAAATGAAGTGCGTGAAATAAACAATGTATTTATTTTATTTTTTTTATCCTCTGGAAGAAAATTAAATAAAATATTAAAAATTAAAAAATGGCAAACCATAGCGATTCAACCAAATCACCTGCACACTTTGATATAAGATTAGAACAAACAGCAATAACGCAAACTCCACCATCAGAATGGACTACAGTCATTAACAAAAAACGATTGAGAAGTCCAGAAGAAGAAATCGCGAGGAAACAAACAAGAATCAGTGACTATTGGTTGCAGAAACCGATAGAGACAAAAAACAGTTTTAGCAACCTGTCGGAAGAAATTGAAGAGAACATACAACCAAGCCCTGAAAAAGTTGTTCCCAAACCACCACCAATAACAGTCTATAAGGTAGGAATAATAAAAAACATCCATGACTTATTGAAAACCATTACTACGAACTACACAATTAAAACAGTGAGCTATGAAACAATTAAAATCCAATTGTTCGAAGCGGATCACTTTAAAGTTCTTATAAAAGAATTAGATGAAAGAAACACCCAATACCATACATTCAGGCCAAAATCCGAGAGAACATTTAAATTCGTATTAAAAGGATTACATCACGGGACGGACTTTAACACCATCAAGGTAGCACTAGCTGAAAAAGGCCACGAGGTCGTAAATATTCACAATATACGACATCACACGACAAAAATACCTCTGCCTATGTTTTATATAGACATAAAACCTAATGGAAATAATAAGGCGGTGTATGAAATCACCATATTGGAAAATAATATTATTAAATGCGAACCACCACATATAAAAAGAATTATACCACAATGCACGAGGTGTCAAGCGCACGGCCACACAAAGACTTACTGTTGCAAATCATATAGATGCGTAAAATGTGCAGGAGAACATAAGACAGGAGATTGTACTCGTAAAGTTCGCGATGAAAAAGTGAAATGTGTTAACTGTAACGGAAATCATCCAGCGAACTACAAAGGTTGCGCAGTTCACAAGCAACTACAGCAGAAACTCTATCCTGCCTTAAGGGAAAAAAGGCATCAACAAAAACAATCCACTACTACCAATCTACCACTACCCACCAGAACAAGTCAACCAGACATAACTTATGCCCAAATAGTTGAAAATGGTTCAGCACAAAAACGAGAGACAATATCTCAACCTACTGAAACTAGCAACATCTCAAGATTAGAAAATATGATGGCCAAACTAATGGATCAAATGAGTACGATGCTTGGTCTACTCACAACCGTCGTAAGCAAACTTGCCTAATGCCTGAAACCAATAGCTACAAAATCGCCGTCTGGAATGCCAATGGGCTCCAACAACATGCCAGGGAACTAAAAATGTTCGTAAATGAACAAAATATTGACGTTATGATGGTTTCCGAAACACATTTTACGGACAAGAATTATCTGAAAGTTCCTAAATATAAGCTTTATCATACAAATCACCCTGATGATAAAGCACATGGAGGTACAGCCATAATAATTCGAGATGATATAAGGCATTTCGAAAAAGAAAAATTCCGCAAAGACTACCTGCAAGCCACCAGTATAACCATAGAGGAAGCCCATGGACCATTAACATTTTCTGCGATTTATTGCCCAACCAAATATAACAACAAGGCAGAACAATTTCAAGAATTCTTCAGTACGCTAGGTAATAGATTTATAGCAGGAGGAGATTATAATGCAAAACATTTAATGTGGGGTTCAAGAATAATAACCTCAAAAGGTAGAGAACTGCTCAAAGCCATAAGGATAGATAACTTACAACATATCTCTACTGGTGAACCAACATATTGGCCTTCAGACAGAAATAAAAAACCAGATACAATAGATTTCTGTATTACAAAAAATATTGATCCAAAAAAGTGTCAAGCAGAATCATGTTTCGACCTGTCTTCTGATCATTCACCAATAATAGTAACAATTTCTTCAAAAATTACCATCAAAGATAAACCCCCTTCTCTGTGCAATAATAGAACTAACTGGCCCTCATTTAGAGAAAACTTAGACCAAAATATCTCTCTAAACTTACCGTTACAAACTGAAATGGATATAGAAATAGCAGCAATAAATCTTACAAAAAATATACAGGAGGCAGCATATTCCGCGACTCCCAACAGTGAAACATTTCCAAGAAAAAATACACATATATCATGTACAATACAGAAAAAGATAGCTGAAAAAAGAAAGTTACGACGAAATTGGCAACAGCAAAGGACTGAAGAGAATAAAAGAAAATTTAATAGGGCCATAAAAGAGCTGAGAGATCTAATCCAAATTGAACAAAACCAAGGCATTCAAGAATACCTAGAAAACTTGACATCAACTGAGGCTACAGACAATTCGTTGTGGAAAGCAACAAAAAAGCTTAGGAGATCCCAGCAGCATAACCCACCTATTAAAACAAGCGAAAATAATTGGGCGAGAAGCAATAAAGAGAAGGCCGACATTTTCTCAAAACACTTAAAAAATATTTTTAAACCTTTCCAGTCTCAGCTACATAAAGATGACGAAAATAAAATCACTAGCTTTCTAGATTCGCCATTTCAAATGGATTTACCGCACGAGAAATTAACGGTCAAAAAAGTTAAACATACAATAATGAGAGAGATTAATATTAAAAAAGCTTCTGGTTATGACTTAATTACTGGCAAAATTTTAAAAGAACTATCAGAAAAGGCTATAAAACTATTAACATATATATTTAATGCTATGCTACGAATTAATTACTTCCCTAGTATCTGGAAAGTAGCTAAAATATTAATGATACTTAAACCAGGAAAAATACCAGAAGATGTAACCTCCTACCGACCTATAAGTATGTTACCAATAATCTCGAAAGTTTTCGAGAAATTATACATAAAAAAACTAAACTATATAATAGAAAAAAGAAAAATTATTCCACAACATCAGTTTGGCTTTCGCAATAAGCATGGGACTATAGAACAAGTGCATAGACTTGTAAACCAAATAAACGCTGACCTAAATGCCAAAAGATATTGTTCGGCTGCTTTCCTAGACATATCTCAGGCTTTTGACAAAGTATGGCACACGGGCTTGCAGGTTAAACTAAAGAAACTTCTCCCTCATCCGGACTATCAACTACTAAAATCGTATCTCACTGACAGACATTTTATTGTAAATCAAGGCGATGAACATACCGAATTAAATCCCATATATTCAGGAGTTCCGCAAGGTAGTGTACTGGGTCCAGTACTGTATCTTCTGTATACGGCTGATCTGCCCACCACTAAAATAACTACTGTGGCAACATATGCAGACGATACAGCAATCTTAGCATCCCATGAAGATCCAGTCACAGCATCAATAAACCTACAAACCCACCTGGAGCAAATACAATTATGGTTGAAGACATGGCGCATTAAAGCCAATGAATCAAAATCCACGCATATAAAGTTTACCCTGCGTAGAAGAACATGTCCACCAGTAAATATCAATCATCGTCAACTCCCCCAAGCAGAGCATGTTAAATATCTTGGTATGCATTTAGATCGACGCCTAACCTGGAAGAAGCACATACTCTCTAAACGGAAACAACTAGGACTAAAATTATATCAAATGTATTGGCTCATTGGGCGCAAATCCAAGTTATCATTAGAAAACCAGGTATTGCTGTATGAGTCTATACTCAAGCCCATTTGGACATATGGAATTCAACTATGGGGTACCGCTAGCAAATCTAATATATCCATCATTCAACGGTTCCAAAATAAGGTGTTGCGTGCCATTGTTGATGCTCCGTACTATATTTCAAATAAAGTGATACAACGCGATATTCCTCTAGAACCTGTAATGAGTGTAATCCAACGTGTTTGTGTGAAGTACTTCGAAAGAGTGTCAGTGCATCCCAATGTACTCGCTAACCAGCTAAATATGCGACGTGATAGTGAAGTGCGTAGACTAAAACGTTTAACACCACCTGATCTGATTACTGGACATATGTAGAGTTTAGAATAAGCATTAGAATAAGACTAATTAATTAAGATAATATTTTATACAGAAGATTGCTTAATGAAGTGATTTTCTACATGCCATGTATATATAATATAAACAGAAGAAACACTTATTGCCAATAGGGCAGATTGTGGACTCACGAAGAGTAATAAAAAATGGCAATATAACAATCGCATAAGTTTTTTGAGGCTAATAGTTATATAGGATATTCTTCTACCCCAACAAGATCCCGAAGTAAGTATATAATAAAAAACTTACGTTTATTATTAGAGAATGGGGGTTCTAACTTGAAATTTATATTTTCATTTACAGATAACTCAGCCTGTCCCAAGAGCTTCGTTTCAGGTTGGATGAAAAACTAATGGCTTTACCCTTATTGAAATGCAGTTTCAGAGGATATAAACTGTTATCGAAGATATTCTGCTTGCCTTCTAGAAGAAAATTAATGCAGATACTGAATAAGGTCCTTTTTTGCTGCAGGAGTAGTAACCTCTAATTTTGGTCGTTACTTCAGAAACTGGACGCGGTATAGACCGAACTGCAGTTGTCATATTTGATAAAATGTACCTCAATTTAAATTTTTGTTGATTTTAGTTGATTCTAAAAAATTATACAACAAAACCATTTATACTTAAATTATCTTATTTTATTGTTTGTTTTAGGTTTGTTTTAAATATTAGAGAGAAGATAATATCAGTAGATTACGTGTTTTGGGTAGTGGAGATATCTCTGTGATTATATCAATGTCTTTATGGCCATGGAAAATTAATGTAATTGTAATATATCAATAAAATATATTTAAATATATTAATTTTTTTATTTTCCCAGTAAAATTAAAAGAATTTTTTTAAATTTCCTGCTAAAATTTTCTACTATACTTTTTTAAATTTACCGCTCAAATTTTTAAATGTCCTGCTAGACATTTTTAAATTTCCCGGCGTAACTGTCATATGGCGCATGCGTAAGCGCCCTCACACGAGGATTCCGAGCGTAACTTTGAACCAATTTTAACATAGGAAATGCCCTTCTAAGTTTCTTTATTCTATGATTTATACGTTTAAATGATTGAAATCAAAACTGACAATTGACATATGAAAGCAAATTACTTCAAATCAAACAAAAAGTAATGCATTTTCAAAATGCAATTTCGATTATTCTGTGTTTAGCATCTTATATACTCAATAACGAATATAAAAATAACTCAATAATGCTAAATGACAAAACCATTCTGAACTCAAACAGTAAATTTAATGGTTTCTGACATGGATACTTTGTATTTTCATCAATAGACACGACTGATTAAAGTATATGCACCTAAAATTTCTATTAAATATTTATATATGCTAATAAATGAAAGGTAATATTTAGAGATTATTTATTGATCTATTGGCACACCTAACTTCTTTGTTATGCGTTTAAGTTCATTATTTCTATTAAAAATATATTCAAAAATAAACAGCTATACAAAAATATCTGGCATAACATTTTGGCAATATAATTTATGGCATAAAAAGTGATCAATGGATTATTTGAACTTCTTTATTAAAGGCCGGTTTGCAAAGATTCCAAAAGTATTTTAAAATAGCTCTAAAAATAAAAGGACGTACTAAAATATTGGGAAAAGATTTGGAGTTACAATTGATTTTATTAAATTTTGGTGATGAATGAATATTTTCTGTATTTCTGTTAATATTGAATTTTTAATATGTTAATAACTAGATATAAATATGAACGAAAATATTAAATTATCTGGAAAATTTGTTAACATATAACAGGCTGTATTATATATGATAATGTGTGAATGCTATCTGAGTCCCTGTTAACGATTAGTTTCTAAAGATGTTGATAATTAATTGGATCCAAAAATATATAGGAGTCCTAATGTAACTGGCATAACATGTTGGCATTGTAACTAGCTATATTAAACATGATGATGAATGAACGCTTTCTACATAACTGTTAACGATGCGTTCTCCAAAATGTTGTTAATAAATTGTATCTAAAAAAATCTCTAGCACCTCTGTTTCAAATATTAATTCTCGGAATATATTAGTAATCTTTTGTAGCATGTCAATCATCCTTCGTGACTTATGAAATGTGATTAATGAAAATAACTTCGATTCGAAATATTTGTGTTTGACATTTGCGATGACATTATCATAATCGCCGCAATTTTATTTTTTAATGGAAGAATACCATTGATACAATGTTATGTGGTTTATTACTTGCAGAAATAATAAAATAAGCTTTGAATAATGTGATATATAGATATAAAGGTTTTTAGAAATACAAGAAACAGAGGTCGGCTGAAAGGTACTATGCATATGCTTGTATAGCGCTATTGAATTGAAGTAATTTTAGGTATAAGTCGAGTAGTACGCAGAACCTTCTCTATGGGCGGTGCAGATTAAATAAGTTACGTCCATAGAATGTACTTTTAATATTGTAGAACTGGAATTGATAAATACTGTATGTATTTCAGTGGAATGGTGTTTGACACCCATTACTTTTATTGGTTGACAATAAAAAGGCTGCTACCGAAGTGTATCAGATATTTTAGAAGCTTATGGTGAAGCTATTACATCATACTGCAATTGTAGGTTTTTAGTGGCAAAGAACGGCTTGGTAGGTTAACATTGTTGAAAATAATAAAAGGAAATATCGGACACAAACCCAGGTCAAACACCTAGATAATTTTCAGGTAGCTTAGCACTTGATGAATCAACCAACTAGATGTTTAATGCAACGAAAACGATTGACATGAATTTATTAAAAATGCTATTTCAACATTTCAGCATCACGTGTTATGGCTAGTGAACTTTCTACGACAATCCCAAAAGTGACAGTAAGTAACAGGGGTAAGGTTATTCATTTAAATGACAACGCTCGGCCACATGTCGCAAGAGAAGTGAAATATATATTGTTGCAGCTCGTAATGGAAGTTCTGCCGGAGCCAAAGTTCTCACTAAACGTAGTGTCTTCTGATTACCACTTGTTCAGATCGACAACATAGCTTCTCTGGCACGTGATTTCGAAAATTTGAAGAAGTGCGAAAACACATCGCGGCCAAATCAACATATAGTCAGCATACAGTAGTGACACGTCTGTCACTATGTGTCTGTCTAAAGTTGTAAATTCGTTTTACAGTCAGACAATATTATCCTTCTCATTTTATTCTATTTAAAAAGAGATAGAATGCGATTAGACAAGTTCGATCATGTAACCGAAAGTGCCTGCAAAAGTTGTCCGTTTGTCAAAGGTCTGCAAAATTCTTTTATTATCTCAAAAATAAAAAACAATATAACAATCAATAAAAAACCAAAACATATAGAGCTATTTAAGGGATGTAGAACATCCCTTCATATACTGTTGTGTAATATAGGATTTAAGTGGAGTAAAGATAACCCACAAAGGGGTTTAATGGAACCTCCAAAGATTGCTTTTAAAAGAATACAATTTTTAAAGAGATATAACAAAATCAAGGTAGAATTACTGTATCAATTTATATATCTAAATGAGATATAAATATTTCAGAATGCTACATTGGGTCGCTCATGGCAAGGTGATAATAAATATAGTGTAAATACAACAAAAGTTGATGGAAGAAGGTAAACGTAAAAGGAATAACTATCGATTAGGTTTTTTTATTCATAACATTTATGAATAATTAATTGCAGACATATAGTTCTTCATGACGGAAACAGGAATAGTTTTATTCCTGGTGCAGAATTAATGATTTCCTCTAAGTCCAAGTCCAAGGGTGACTACCATGGAGAAATGAACCATAACGTGTTTTTGCAGTAGTTGGAAAACCAGCTTTTAAAGAACTTGGAGGAACCATAAGTTATTGTAATCTACTATGTATACAGTACAATGGTGGGGAGAATCCCACCAAGTGCATCAAAAAAGGCTGCAATTAAGGAATAGTTTAAAGTACATAAAATAAGTTTCGAGGAAATCGTGTTAAAGAATGAACTATTTCAAATTGTTACTCGGTAAATATATATGAAATATTTAATTGCGCTTTATGTAATTTACTTGTTTAGAAATAGACTTGAGAAAAGATACATGGTAGATCAGATTACTGAACGTTATGGCCACAGAGTATTATGTCTTCCTCCCTATCACTGCCTATTTAATCCAATTGAGTTGACATGGGGTATTGCAATAGACATTCAGGTCGAGAAGGATATTCGAACCAGAACTGTCTGGATTTATGGAAAGAGGCATTGTCGAAAATAACACCTTGGGTTGGTGTGAGTTCGATCAGACACATTGAAGAAGAAATTGACAAATAGTAGAATCTTGAGCAAGTTTTTGATAGATTGGAAATAAACAGCCTAGTTATTAACTTGATTAGTGTTTCTGAAAATGATGTTAAAATAAATTATTATACATAAAATTTATATTTCATTATTTTATTTATATTAAAATAACACCCGTGTCACTACTGTTTTGAATAGATATTGTAAATTTTGCCAAATCGTGGAAAAGGATGGAAAAATATATTTATTAATATCTATTTTATAAATTTATCTCAATATAAATGATAAATTGTGTTTTGAAGTCAAAACATTACTAGAATAACAATCGTTGCGAGCATAATTAGTGGTGATCGCTGCCGCACTGTTGGGTTGTGTATTCGGACCACATCTATATCTATCCTACACTACTGATATCCCAAAAACAAAAGAAACTTTACTTAGAACATTTACCAAAGACAAAGTTATTATGACAAAAGATATCTGCCTAAGGCCGTATTAACATCATGTTAGACAAAAAGCAGAGAAGATTAAACTCAAAATCAAACAACTATACTGGTTAATCGAAAGATACTCTCAACTTGTCCTAACATCAAAATAATTGGTTTACCAGTCAGTCATAGGGTGCAAATATGCACTAAAACATCAAACCAACTAGCAATCCAAAACAAATAAAGTTCTACGATAAATTACCATTGATCGACTCCAAGGAGACATCGTTTTGATTGCTAGACAATACTCCATGTTTGGTAGGATCAGAATGGCGTGGTATATTACGAACTGTTGAAACCTCGTAAAATAGTTAATAGTGATCGCTACCGACGACGTACGGTCAATGTGAACCATGTATTGATAAAAAAATGTCCAGAATGGACCCACAGTAAAGTAATTTTAAAGCAGAATTACATGCTGTCTGAGAAATCATAATCGGTTAATGCGTTGAAAGCACTTGGATGGGATATATTTTGCACCCGCCGTACTCGCCAGACCTTGCACCGTCTGACACAGCACTTCGTCAAATTCGAAGTTAGAAAATACTTCGATGAATTGTTTTGTCAAAGAACAAAGTTTCTCTGTGATAGCATCCATAAATTGCTTAATTTTTTTCATTTCCATTTCCACTTTTCCGAAATAAAAACGGTAATGACTTTCCGGTACTACTCTTAAGATGAATATTTCAACCTTTCTGGGTAATCCCTGCCGTATTTCCCAAGTCAACTTTTACCAGGTCACTAAACATATATGTAGCTTAGCTTTTTGTGGTGAAAGAAATCGCATTTCTAATTTATTAATTCTGGTCGGTTTTTGATCGCCTTCTTCAATCATGTTAATTGTGAACAGTATAAACGCTAATAATATTTGTTTCATTGTTTAATTGTCCAGGTGCAAATAGCTCATGACAAAAAAATCCTTTCCAACCACACCAAACAATACTTCTTCAACTATTGGCAACCAGTGCTAGATTAATCTTTAACATCCATAAGAAGCGTTAGGCATTGCGCGTCTCGCAAATTAACATCGACACCGCAATGATTCCATAGCCGGATAACGTCACGTATCTAGGTCTCTACTTCGACCGACGGTTCGGTTGGCATTCCCAAATCCAGAAAGCAATCCAGAAAGGTTCGGGGATAGTAAACCTGCTATCTTCTCTTATCTGTCAAGAAACTACTTACGCAAACTTCAGCACTAGTCTCCATAAACACCACATATTGTTCGATGAGAGATGAGATTCTAAATTTATAAATATTCATGTTTACTCGAGTAAAGCGTTAAAGATCAATTCCGAAGCGACATATTAGACAATATCAATGTAGAAATAAAAATGTTATTTATAGACAATCATTATGCTCAATAAGAAGTGGATCACAGTTTGCCTAAAATGGAAACAACAACTTAATGATTATTAAGAGAATATTTCTTTTTTAATTTTATTTTAAAATTTTTCTGTTTTTATGCAAATATGTGTAATAGAAAATATCAACCGAGTGACATGTGAAACACTGATTTAAGAAAATTGATAATTCAAATAATTTTTTTTTAATGAAGACAATTTAGCTAATATAGTTTCAACGTCCACTAAACTTGATTTCCATAAATAATTAGAAGTTTTACTTGAAAACAAAAAGGGCATCTGTTTTAAAATAATTCAAGAGTTGGCCCAAATTATATTGACAATTATTAGTCTATCAATAAATTTTAGAGATTTTTTTAATTAGAAGCTTTATTGTGAAATATCGCTACAATTTAAGTGTTGTTCATCGATAGTTGCTACTTTTTCCCATTTTTCAGAAACAGATTGTATCTCTAAAGCACAATCAAAGCTAATTGTAGCTTCAAAAAAGCTGAAACGTATCGGAACAAATAGTAATAGAAGGAGCGAGCTTTAAAGAATTGGCGGATGGGGTGGCACATCCCATTTTAATAATATTTACCAGTATGTTTTCAGTGATATTGCAACATGTGGTCAAGCGTTGTCATATTTAGGCGTATTCCGGCCGTTTTTATACAGTGTTCGGCTCAAATGCATAAATTGTAGCGATTTTTGTAGCTCATAGCTGATACCACACCAAGCTGATCCTATGAAATACAGGCAACTAACTTAGAACCATGGATATTTATTGCCGTTGATGACCAGCAACAATACGATGCAAGAAAGCTTTTCGATTTTACCGTTGAAGCAGCATTTCACGCATGACCAAACATTTTAACGTCTCTTGAATTCGATTCATACGGCAATGAAATAATTAAGCTTTTGTATCATTCCCATAACCCTCAAGCGTCTGCAAAATATATCTTCAGACTTGAATATTTTGATTTTTTTTTTCGTTTTACATGGATTATCTTGTAGTAATGCTTTCAATACCTTCGGAGTAATGTCCCCGGTGTCAAAATGCCTATTTTCAAAAAGGTTAAATCCAATATTCACATGTTGAAATTAATGAAGCATAGTTGCTATAAGCTTCACACAGCATTCGATGACGTTCGGCCAAACTTTTTTTTTACTAGATTGACCAGCTAGAACCAAATGCTCTTCGGCTGATGTCGCTTCAGGTTTGGGATATGGTTGTTTTGCAAGCTACAGAGACCCTGGGTTACGACTGGGACTGTCGTAGTTTGTTTACTACTGGGATTTGTGGACGGGTACGGATTTTATTAAGATGTTGTCGTATTCTAAGGTTCCTATGAAGAACCTCACACCGAGCATGTTTATGAAATTTTTCACAAACGGGATGCCTGATTCGAGGTGTGTGTTGATGTTCTTCATGAACCATGGGGCTCTGAATAACGCACGGACATTTTTGGATTGGAACACTTGTAGTAGTTCAAGTTTCTGGAGCCATGGGATAGGAACTTTATCGATTTGGAGGCAATAGGCGCGGAACTCCTTCCTGCCGTGGAACAGAATAACCAGAATTTTGCTCAGATTAATCTGTAGCCGCCAGAATTTGTACAACGCTATCGTTTGGTTCAGTTGTACTTGGGGTCTATTGCGTATTGCATCCGGTTAGTAACCGGTTGTGAAGAAAGCGGTATTATCTGCATAAAATGCTGTGTGGGATAGTTTGTAGAGCGGGAAATCAGCCATATAAAAGTTGAATAGGGCTGGAGCTAATGGAGCACCTTGCAGGACTCCTGCGGAGATTTGTTTGCGAGAGGACACTGCGTCACCGATCCGCACCTATCTATATATCCCAAGGACCTATCATCCAAGTAAAGCCGAACTTTTTCTTAAAATTGAAGTTATGAAGCTTCCTGATAATGTAACATACTCGGTACAAATTTAGTCGCTTTCAAAGCACTTAACACTTTTTATGTTTAAAATTCGCCGATATATATGTACGGGGAAAATACGTTAAGTGCCGACGTTCGAAGGCACGAGCATGCGGACAACCCAAAAACGGACCCCAGAAACAAAAAATGGGGGTCGACAATAAGCCAGCGTCGAATCGGAACGCTTTTGGTTATTATCAGATAGATTTTGTAGGCAATTTTTTAATATTATTCAGGGAATAAACCACTGTAAAGTAAAATTTATTATTTAAGTTTTATTTCCGTTAAGTTTAAAAGTTTACATCGGAAATGGGATACGCGTTCAATTTCGTTCGGTGACTTACAGTGATTGTTTACGTGTTGTTTACAAGTAGTATTTAGTGTGTAAACCGACGCAAAATAAAATCTATGGGAAGAACAAGCATGGAAAGGTAACTATCCTTAAATTTTGAAAAACATATGGCTGACTATGGTACAAATACGGATTTGGGTTCTTACGCAAATCAGTAGACATGATAATGAGGCACACCAGCAAGCTGGCATAATGTGGAATAGCAACTAATTGGTTGTCTACATAGAGAGTAACAACCTATGATAAAACAGCTCGCAAATAGCAAACCATAACCAAGGTGACAACGAAGCGCAGTAGCCGCTCATGATCTGCTGAGACGTTGGCCAACGATGGAATGATAACGCAGATCAATTAGGTGGGTCAGTTTTAATTTGCAAATAATTTTTGCCTGATTTAAATTATTTAATTTTACTGGTTTATTATGGCCTCTGTTAAAATGTATAGAGAAGTTAAGTACATATTACCCCTAAACTTCTGTTCGAGCTGTGTCTGATAAAAATGTATAGCGAAGTTAAGTACACCGTAACTCTGAACTTCTGTTCGAGCCGTATCTGATCAAAATTTATAAAGAAGTTAGGTACATAGTACTACTGAACTTATGTTTTAACTCTCTGTCACCAAGATGTATAGAGAAGTTAAGTACATAGTACCTCTGAACTTATGTTATAGCTCTGTCTCACCAAGATGTATAGAAAAATTAAGTAGATAGTTCCTCTGAACTTCTATTCGAGCTGTGTCTGATTAAAATGTATAGAGAAGTTAAGTACCTAGTACCTCTGAACTTATGTTATAGCTCTATCTCACCAATATGTATGGAGAAGTTACGTAGATAGTTCCTCTGAACTTCTATTCGAGCTGTGTCTGATTAAAATATATAGAGAAGTTAAGTACATGGTACTTCTGAACTTCTGTTCAGGCTGTGTCTGATCAAAATCTATAGAGAAGTTAAGTACATAGTACCTCTGAACTTATGTTGTATGTTAGCTATGTCTGACTAACAAGTATAGAGAAGTTAAGTGCACAGTGCCTTTGATCTTCTGTTCCAGATGTGTTTGATCAAAATGTAATAAGGATATTAGGCCACAATCGAATCAGAACGCTTTTTCTTAGTATCAGGCAGATTTTGTAGGCAGCTATTTAGTACTATTTGGGGAATAAACTACTGTAAAGTAAAATCTATTGAAGTTTTCTTTCTATTGAGTTTAAAAGTTTATATATATATATATATATATATATATATATATATATATATATATATATATATATATATATATATATATATACATATATATATATATATATATATATATATATATATATATATATATATATATATATATAAATATACATATATATATATATATATAATATATATATATATATAAATATACATATATATATATATATATATATAAATATACATATATAAATATACATATATATATATATATATATATATATATATATATATATATATATATATATATATATAATATACATATATATATATATATATATATATATATAAATATACATATATATATATATATATAAATATACATATATAAATATACATATATATATATATATATATATATATATATATATATATATATACCAAAATTTCTATATGTATATTTGTATATATAGCTGATTAAAATAATGCTAAGTCACACACCGCACATGCTTAATCCAAATAATTGGGATAGATTCAATTAGATCAAATATGTAGTTTTTAAAATAAAAGTCGGAAATTTCCTGGAAAACGCAAAATAATGAGACATATATTGCTCCGTTTATACCCGATTACACTTCGTAGAATGTATTAATAATTTCAACATTAATTAAGAAAATGAAAATTTGAAGTCATCTAGTAAGCTCACCCTTTTCTTCGACGCAATCCTTCTGCGCTGGTTCCACTAGGGAGGTAGTTTTGGTCGTCGACGATTCCGACGTCGGCGTCGCGTCCCTTTCGGACGGCGTCGTCGTCGTGACGTTTCCGTTTCGTCCGGCCACGGCAGCACCCGGAAAACATATGTCAGCAGCATTTCCAGTTCGGATGCCCTGCCCGCAGTGTAAGATAGTCAAAAGTCAAAATCGAATTTGAAAAAGTCGGATCCACAACACCAAACCGATTAAGGCACAATGTCGAGAAGACGAGCACTGTTTGTGGATTATATTTACCTGTCCGGAAGAGGCGGAAGGGCCTGATGTCGGATCCGAAGACGCCTCCGACGAGCTGGTCTCAGAGAAGTCCTCCTCGATCAGTGGTTCCAAGGTTCTTCGAGGCAAGAGACCCCGTAACACCGCTCCGGTTATGGGCGGTGTCATTAGCAGTTCGTCCATCATAATTTCCGTATCGTCCATGTTATCAGATGAAACAGAATCACCATTGGGCTATATTGAAAATATTTAATTATTACTGGTACTTTCTGGATTTATATTATAAATTAAAGGTTAAATCTAATTCAAATTAAAATACAGCTGCATAATTTATCACTAACAAAATATTTGGTAATCAAATAGTATTCGCAATTTATCGTTTAGATAATTCGTGCAATGTATTATTTTTTGGTTTGTTGGTTTGTTTTCTGGCTATAATGTTTCCAAGCCATTCAGATTGTTGCCTCGAAATACAACAATTATATTCTTGAACCTTTCGCCAAAATTGTTCATTGAATTTTACAAAACTGTATTTTCTCACAGATTAGAACCCGAGATTAGAACAAATCATAAGATTGCTGATACCAAGTGTGGAGGCACTACCACCACATATTGATAAACGAGGTATATAATACCAGAACTGTAGCATTAATTAAGATGCATCTAACACATCCACGATTTAATCTTGAATGTGTATTGTTTATTTACTCGCGTGTACTCCAAATTTTCTAAATTTTTGGTTATCTGGTATGGTTGTCTGTATGATGGTATTGTATTTTTGTATAGAATCTAACCAGTAACCGAATTAGAATATTAGTAGAATATTATTAGTTATTATAATTTTATGTAGATTAGGTAGGTAAGCATATATTTCATTTTAGTCAATTTGTTGAAATAAAAATTGACACCAGACAATACAAAAATACATTTATAAGGTATAAATTATTAGTAAGAGATTATAATTTAGTAAAGCTAATTTGTAGATTGTTATAGAACAAAAAAGAACAAATCAATTATTTATGTTACATAGACTAAAAAGAAAACTGGCTTGCAGGTAATAGTAAAATTTATCATTATACCTTAATATCAAACAAATAGTGAAGGAAGTTTGAATTAAAGGCCATGAATTCTTAAGACGATATAAATATAAGATAGTCAATAGAATTATCTGAAAGAAATACAATATTTTAAAGATTTTTAAAATTTTTTAAAGATTTTAAACATTACAATTTATTATTTATTTCAGTTTATATAATTATCTCGAGCAGATAAATAATTCGTACGTATTAAGATAATATATCATATGAATTTTACGGCAATAAGTAGAATAATATAGTCATGGAATCCATATAAATAAGAAGCAATTAATTTAAAGTACCATACTTAAGTATCCAGAATAATGTAAAATTCACAAAAAAATACCTTCACCTGGCACCAGGGACTTAAATGGCAGCTACAAATACTTGATATTTAGAAAAATTGGAGAAAAAAACCCTACTTTTCTCTTTTTATCATTTCCACAATATAATAACATTTTGCTTAATATTGTTAATTATTTTCATTGTGAAAAACTTGTTCCCTCGTTATTCGTTAACTATGTTATTTCTAGAATATATTCAAACTTAAAAATAAGTTTCAAACAAACCTCGAAAATATCAAATAACCTGCGCTCAGAAAGATGTAAAAAAATTGTAGAAAATTATGGAAAATATTTTGATTAGGTGCCATTCATTTATTACGTAAGATGATGTTTGGTAGTCGCCTTTTTATAAAATAGGGTTTATCTAGTTTAAGACCTACTGTTTAATATGGGCTCTGAATGGTGTTTTGACGCTTTAAGCCTATCGAGTGATCCACTTCGAGATCATCCCAGAAGACATTCGGTCTTATCCAGCATGGCTACTGAGGCAACTAGGATTATTTTTCTTATCGGAATCATTAACACAAACAGAACCATGCCTAAGCAGGATTCAAACCCGCCATTATTACAACAGTAAGAAGACTGTCCTGTTGCCTGTACCACTGTACCAACCAAGCTGGCTTTAATATTTATTGTGTAAGAATCTAAATGAAAAAAATACACGTTTGGTTTGCTCCAATTTTTATTTTTTAAAGAAATAATATCTAGGAACATTTCTGTATACTTACAAGAACCTAGTAAATCTAATTTTTTGGTAATAATCAACTTTTGTTTGGTCTTATTTTAACGTATAATCTTAACGTTTTTTGTGAACGTCCGTGGTAACTATAAAGGTCCCCTACGACCCCTTTATAAGTAAAAATAAGATATGGTCCATCCCTCCCCCAAATCGTGTTATATAATAAATTCAACAAAAATTGGAGAAAAAAATATTACTTTTCTCTCTTTATCATATCCACAATATTATAACATTTTGCTTAATCTTGTTCCTATCTATACTTTCCTACACCTTATTAGAATCTACGTGTTGTCATATTCTACCAATTTGTCTCAATAAATGCCTTTTTAAAGCGTAAAATGATACATGCAAGCACCTAATACATACTTTCTAAAAATAAATCTTATTTTTGTAGATATGCTTGAAAGAGTTACGCCATATATTATATTTTTAGTTGAATTAAATTTTTTTTGACGAATGAAAATTAAATATACTTACTTAAATTTCCAGACATTGTGTATAAATAAACGTTGATTTAACTAAACTCATATAAAAAGAAGAACTGAATAGTTACCTGTGAACAAAAAAGCTTCATGCACTAAAAAAGTCAAAACAAAACAATAACATCTTATTGGAGGACATGCACTAGTTTGAAATGTTTTCAAAAAAGCGTGTCAGCTGTCTAACCGATAGTTTTCCATCATAGTTCGGAGAGTTCGGTGAGTTTAATGGATCATCCATATCACCACCACTGGTCGGGGTACCCCACACTTCCTCGCCCGAAGTCGCGCCAGAAGTCTCTTCTTCTTGGGCTTCCTCACCGTTTGCTTGATTTTCCGACGTCCTTAGATACCTGGATAAAGTATCTGGGTCACATTCACAAAACTTTGAAATATAGAATGTTAACTTAAATGGGCACATCCGTAACAATGAACTTATGAACTCTGTAATCATGAACCATGAACTTAAGTTGATAGAAAGCCGGCGATAAAAAGATTACAGAAAAAAACTATTATGTACTATTTATTTAAATCGGTTATTTAAAATTTGATTTTACTGCTTTTAAGAAGAAATTATGACCTTCTAATAGGTTGATCTATTAGAAAATTCTCTACTTAAATTTTTTTGAAAGGTTAATTATCACTTAATTTTTTCAATAGTTCCTGTAGACATTTTTGATTTTTTTGAATAGGAAAACTAACAAAATTTGCGCTGTTCCGGAGTGTGAAGATTCTAATAAAAGTTCTTAGTTCCTTCCAGAAATGGCTTATAAAGGTTAACAATGATAAACTTAAGAGCCTCTCTCAACAGTATTTATCTATGCATAGAAAGGTTTGCTCTTTATTTATGCTTATTTTAGACCAGAAGACTATAGACCCAAATGTGGTGGACCAGTGCTTACAAAAGATACAATTCCTAGTTGCAACCTAAATGATGTAAAAAGTAACTAATTTTTTTTCAAAATTGAGACAATTCAATTCTTTTATACAATTATATGTCCATATAGATTATATTAAAATAGAAGAATATGTGCCTTCAACTTCAGCTAGGCAGGAGCTAAAACCAAAAAGAACAAGTGTGCGTAATATCTTTTTTTTATTTTTCATAATTCTTATTTGGTAGAATCTAGAACTCGGATAGTATTATTACACGCCAACTTATGTTAACGCCAAATGATCGACGTTATTACAAACAAGTAGTTTCTGTTTCTAAAGAAGTTTATAGACTAAATAGACAAAAACAGAGCTGATAAAAAAGTTACAATTCCTTTGCTGTCGAATTTGAAACCACATAGCAAAATATTATTGCGATTATATACAAATTTATTATATCACATTTCCACGCGCAGTTTCAAAAGCGAAAAGCAAGAAAGTTCACACTTGATGATAAGATATTACATTTAAGCTTATTAAAATGTAGCGCTCGTGGTTACAGATTACTATCTAAAATTTTCTCAAGAAAATCCTTAACAACTTTATTAAGTAAAATTCCTTTCCCAGCAGGGAAACTAGCAGCAATGTATCGAACCGTCATTCTCATATCTGACTGAAATGTACTTTCATATAGGTAGGTATTTTATTCATGTGTGATAATTAATAACAAGAAAAAATTATTAAACTATTTAGACCTTTTTTTCAAGGTTGTAAGTTGGGATCACATAGAACAATTTTATAGCCTCAAATAAAGAATGGAATTTCAAATATGTGGCAAAATTAACTGAACAACATATTATAAGAGGCAAAACTAATAAAATGAAGATCAAGTGCTGCAAACAGGTGTTCAGCAAAGCCGCAAGAAATGTTATTATTATACTTCTCATATATGCTAATATAATTCTGCAAAATCAATCAGAACCCTTCCACTACCAAGTTAAATTTATGACACTGCAAAATTTATTCTGTTTTTGAATAATTTATTTGATCCCCAAAATGTATCCATCCGCGATTTATCATCAACTTCTGATCAAATTGTATTTTGATAGAAAGCTCTATATTTGTACAGAAAATGGTTGTGGAAATATTAGAAGCTACGGCATTAGAGAAGTTTCTCCGACACCTGACTATTTTGTCTCGGCATTCAATAGTCTGATTATCAACAGCACTTTCTCTCGAAGATCACCAGCAGTCAACTGTGAACAGAATGTGTCAAAAGGAGGATTGGACAAATTACGCAATTTGTTTACAACCGAAGTCGTAACTGGCTACCAATCTACAACAGCCTTCACATTATCGTTCATACCTTCCATAACAATTCCTACACCTATTATTAAAGGATATAAATAATCCCAGGAATGCCGACCTGCCCCCAGGAGTCCTAAACCAATCCAATCCAGACAAGCCTCTGGCAATACAAACGCTGCGTGGAGCAACAAGCAGAGTCTTGCAGAATCAGAATCAGAATCTTGCAGTTATTTTCCGTCTAGCTTTCAGTACTTGTTCACTCGTCGAAATGGCTGCTTCCAAAGTGCTAAAAATCATGTCGTGTAACGCCAACAGCTTACGCGATAAAAAGTGGAGCTGGAACTCGTTCTATTGTCTTCAGGCATCGATATAGCACTTGTTCAGAAGACTCACCTAAAATCCTCTCATCGTTTTTCGCTTCTAAACTACACAGTTTACAGGAATTACGGTGTTTCAACCCTCAGTGGCGGAACTGCTATCCTAGTCTAAAAAGGAATCAAATACAACCTTCTGCCTTCAATTGTATTATCACCAAACATCGAAATCATCTCTATCTAGGTGGAAACTCATGATCATTCAATCTAGATTACCTCCTTGTACAGGAAATGTTCCATGCAGAACTCGTCTGCGTTCAAAACTATCTTCGACGGCCAAATCTCAAAAGTAATAGATGAAGACTTTAACGAGCGCGCAATTGAGCGGATATCGTAGCACTGAGAGTAAATGAGAGTGAGTGAAAACTCAGGGCTCGTTCTCGCACTGCCGGATGAGCCTACCAATTTTCCTGCTATTGGACAACGGAGAACTCCACGTACTCTGGACTTTTTCATTCTCCAGAGCATCAATCGTCCTTCTGATGTATATGTTCTCGACAAGTTACACTCGGACCATCGTCCGATTATATTAACTCTCAGGGACTGTTGTGCAATCGAAATTCCTCATTTCAAAGCCAGGAAGAAATCGACTGAAAGAGATATCATGAAATACTCCTGGAATCCAGTCAAATTCCGAAGATTGATCTACCTGACTAACTCGAGCGTGCTGTGTTCCAGCTAACTCGAGACATCCAGTCCGCCTATCAGAATTCATCATTCGAAGTTCCATTTTATTTAAACTCTCAAAGAGAGTCAGTTTCTGAAAGCATCAAATCACAGATCCGACTCAAGAATCCTCTCTATCATAGAGCTTGTGCCATCCTCAACCCGGCAGACAAAATGGAAGCCAACAAAGTAAAACGGGAAGTAAAGGAAACCATTAAAGCCTAGCGATCCGAGAAATTAAACTAGTTTCTAGCGGATAAAAGACTGGATGGCCCCCCAACTTACTGGCGACTCTCTAAAAGCCTCGTGAGGAAGGCGCAAAACGTCATACCCCACCTGAAGTCAGGAGACAGGAATATTTGCAGTCAGTTAGCGCGACATATCAAAAGTTTAATTATATTTCATCTACAAATAAACAAAAAATTGTTGCAAAGAGAAAACTGCGAAAAACCTAACAACTAATCAGAACAGAAGAAAACAAGTGAAAATTCAACAAGCCTACAAAATAGTCGAAAGAGCTAATAAATAAGGAACAAAATAATACTATTTAGAAAACTCATTGCCAACTGATGCAACGGAATATTCTCACTGGAAAGTACCAAAAAATATTAAAAAACCTCAGAACATAAACTACCAATTTAAATTGGTAACAATACGTGGACTAGGAATGCAAAGATAAAGCGGAAGGAAGTAAAACAAACAATACACAAAGAAATCAACATTCTACATCAATCAATAATACAATCAATTCCAAAATAGCTCCTGATTTTAACCTAATAATTGGAAAAATATTAAAAGAGCTGTCAGGAAATTGCATCAAATTAATAACATTAATATTTAGTGCCATACTAAGTCTTAATTACTTTCCTTGCACTTAGAAAGTGGCTCAAATCATTATGATTCTTAAACCTGGGAAAAATCAGAAAGCGGCTCCTCTTATCGTCCTAGAAGCCTGTTACCTGTAATCTCTAAACTTTTCGAAAAACTATACGTTAAGAGATTCAAAATAATCGCAGAGGAGAGATATAGTATTACAGACCATCAATTTGGCTTTCGTAATAAACACGGAACAACAGAATAAATACATGGATTAGTGAAACAAATTAACAAAAACTTAAACGATAAAAAATATTGCTCCGCTATATTTCTCAATATTTTTCAGACCTTCGACAAGGTGTGGCACACTGGACTGCAGGCACTGTTAAATTGAAAAAGCTTTTGCCCCATACGCACTTTCATTTGATTTAATCGTATCTCACAGACAGACATTTCATTGTCAAACAGGGTTACGAATACACTGACCTATATCCAATACATTCGGGTGTACCGCAGGGCAGTGTTCTTGGCCAATTATCATCACACGAGGATCCAACATCAGCCACAAGAAACCTCCAACTTCATCTAAACAAAGTTGAATTGTGGTTGAAAACGTGGCATATCAAAGCAAATGAGACAAAATCTGCCCATGTGCTCATCCTTTGTATAAGAACATGTCCCTTAGTAAAATTGAATAATCATGAACTTCCGCAAATAAACAACGTTAAATATCTGGGAATGCATTTTGACCGACGTTTGACATGGAAAAAACATATAGTGACAAAACGCAAGCAGCTTGGGCTTGAACTAAACCTAATATATTGGCTGAGAGGGCGTAAATCTACATTATCATTAGATAATAAAGTATAGCTGTATAAGTTAATACTTAGGCCCATTTGGACCTATGGTATTCAACTGTGGGGTACTACTGGCAAGTCTAACATATCCTCCAGAGGTTCTAGAATAAAGTGTTGCGAATCATCGTCGATGCCCCATATTACGTGTCCAACAAACTGAATTATCTTAGAATAAATTATCTGAATCCCCTTAACGAAACCTCGAACTTCTCTGAAAGACTATTAGTGCATCCCAATGCAAACAGTTGAACGTGCGCGATGATAGTCAGTGAGTCATTTAATAATCTCTAGAATAAGATAGAAATGTCAGGATGGTTATATTATATAACGGAAATCATATAATAATATTTATTGCCTATGGACCGATTGTTAATGTTCTAAGAAATTAATTTAAAAAAATTAATTCCCCCTGTAGTAAATAGGCCCGCTTTGCATGTCCTCTTGTGACTTGGACGAACATAATTTGGTTACAATTTTATATACGCTTTATAAATAGATTTATAAGATCTATCGGTTTTATAAGATTACATTCTAAGCCTGTAATCTTGTGGTCAAAATCAGTCATAAATACTGAAATATTGATACTAACCGCTCGAAAAATCCGCCGGCGTTTCTGTAATCCTCGCCCAGCCGTTCGAAAAACGCCATTTTCTCAGCCACATAGCTACCAGCTCGCGCTGTCCAGCTCATTATAGAAGAATGATTAAAAGCCTCATTATCAATGCCCAATTCCTCATCATCATCAAGATCACTCTCGTCCGACGAACAATGATTCATGGTTTCCTCTTTCTCTTCCGAGCCACACCGTTCTAGACTAGACACGGTACCGAAGCGCCTCAGGGTCAGCACGGAACTGCTCAATGAATGGTATGGATGGTCCTCAGTCTGCGGAGAATCGTCTGGAGATATGTCTGATTCATGGAGGATTGATGTGTGGTTGTTTTCACATCCTATGGAAAATGTAGATGCTGTGCGGGAAACTGTCGTCGAATGGCAATTGTTGAGGTTGTTACAGGAACATTCATCAACATCATCGGATTCCTCGCGTTTTCCATTGATGACGGAGCTTTCTGGTGTTGGAGGGGCTACGGATATTTGCGGAGGTGTCTGAGGTGAGTCCATTTTCATAAGACTAGCAACAGGGTTAGCACATAAACCTAAGAAAACAATCAAATAAATGAAAAATTAGGATAAGAATCTGGGATTACTATTACCTAACAGTAAAAGGGGTTCGAAGTGGTGATCGTCTTTATGCTCGTCGTAATGATTTTGAAGTTTATAGAGTTGGTTGTGATTAGTGATTGCATGATTGTATGGCGGATTGCTATTACAGTCTTTCATATGATGGAATTGGTTTACTTTGTTGTTGGCTATGACGTTGGACAGGCAATTCTTGTGACACTGGCGGCACATCTGGACGGCTTCAGGAACTATTGGACTAGATCGAACTGTGACCTGGCCATAATCATATATACTTCTTAATTTCTTATTAATTATTATGCTTTTTTTCATTTTAGAAATAATTTACTAATGATCCAGAAAATCAAACTTACCTGGCTTTCTGTTGTTGTGCTCTTGGACGGACTTTGTTCATCTTGATCGCTCATGTTAAGTTCCTCGCTATGGCTCTCATTTTTTCTTGAACCGTCGGAATTTGTTAAATTTCCTACAAATATATAAACGCTTTAAAGGTTTCAGAGTATTTTAATGCTACAAATAATATTGAGTTTGCCACTGAATATTTTGTTACGTAGAATAATATTTTTAAGCTTGTTAAGTTTTAATTTCCTATTGTTTTTTACTGTATATTTTTGTTTGTTGAGGTGTATTGTTAAGTGTATTTGCAGAGAATCTTGCTATTTATTAATTTTATGAAGAACATGCTTTATCTAAAACTATTTATAGATATTGATTTCGACAATTTAAAAATGTTAGGCTTAATATGATATACAGAAGATCGCTCAGATGGACCCCAAAAATGTAAAGACGAGGAATTTAAGATATTAATTAAGTAAAGATAGATTTTTAATAGATAATAAAAACGTTCATAAACTATTTCCAGAAGTTTTGTGTGTCCAAAATATACAGTTATAAGTTACATCGTATTGATATGGAGTTGGAATGCAAAAAAATTGGCTATCAAACCCAGCACTTCAGCAAATTTAACGTCCAAGAGGTATTTCTTGCAGTGTAAAAAATATTATTATTATTAGTATTATTATAGTATTATTAATTTATTCAGTCAGATATTCATTATTGTTTGATAGAAAGAAACCTGCAACCCATGCACTTTTACAGAAACTTATTAAAGTTTCATCCATAAGAACTTTGAGATAACTTAGAGATATTGTATAGATTTATTGACATATACCTTACCAAATGTTCTGAGTACATGCCTCTTTTAAAGTTAAAAATGATTAAAATGCCTGCAAACACCTCATGGTAATTCATTATAATCAGTTTGGGAGTTTGTTGTTTTAAAAGCTATTTTAGTTACTACAATAAATTTAGTCAATTCAATAAATATAATCTCCATCTATTATAAAAATGATAATATAGTAGACACAATAATTAACGTTCCAGAAAATAACGAAGATAATAACGAACATTTACCTTGAGGATCGATCAACTGAAGCTCCTCGCTACGTTTCCTCAACATTTCCTCGGTCCATTCCTCGCCCAGCTGCTCAATAATGGGACTTTCTGGTCGGAGATCATCGAGCTGCCCTTTCATCCACTGCTCCAGGTGGATCGCGTTACATTTCCCATTGAAGCTGGTCTTGCCCATTTGTTTGCACTTGTGCTCGATCAAGCTCTCGATCTGTCGTTTCACGTCCAAATTGGACGAAGCGTCATTGTTTCTGCTACAGTGGTTGCTGGCTAAATTTTCAGGCTAAAAATAGTTGCCCATTAAAAGCGCATTTTTGTCCATTGATTGAGAAATGGTAATGACAGCGGATGAGGCTCATAGATGAAGAATTGATAATCACCCTGACAATAACATAATATACTACAAGTTTAAATATTTTATCTTAATATTATTGGTTGACCATGGACATTGATATCGTTATTTTCTTAATTGCAAAATACAAAAATTAAAAATGTTTCTTGATAAAATGTAAAATATTATTACCACAGATATATTTACAGAAGATTTATTGATATCTATTGTTAATGAAAAATATAACTAATGTGTAAAAATAAGTTTCCATATTTCCAACATCAACATTTTAGCAGTTTCTAATTTTATAAATTGATTTTATCTGGGCTTTTTATCTATTTCTATAAATATTTTCCTAAATGCAATGTTAGAACTGTTGCTGGCTAATAAATAATGTAATATTTGTGTTTCTGTATAAAAAGCTTCTTTTAGAAAAATTAGTAAAAATCAGAACTGTTGCTGGCTAGTCAAACAAAATAGTAGATAATTCATAAAATACTGAGATTGGGAGAATTTTTTTTCTAATAAAATATTGTACCAGCAAAATATTTCCAGTGCTCATTGGAGCTATATTATGACGAGTTTGAGAAGTAACAGTTCATACGAGGGTTGCTATTTATATTTTGAACCTTGGCAATACTCAGTGCAAAGTACTTTTAGTCTCCAATTTGACGTTTATGATGTTTTGTCATTTGAGTACAACTTGCGTTGGTTACTTTGTCTCAGTGAAAAAATGGGGTCAACTCGTGAACATTTTCATGCGATGATTTTCTGTGACATTCGATATGGATTATCAAGACATGAGTGCATCCACCAATTTACTTCGACTTATGGCAATGAAACCTCATCCTTGGCCACTATGAAAATTTGATATGAAGGATTTAATAGTGGCTGCAGTTTGCTCAGGGATGAAAGTCATTAAGGTCTTCCAAAATCAATTGTGCCAAAAACATTGATTTTTTCGTTATGTAACTTAGCATGATATTAGTATAATGAGCATCAATAAAATAGTATGGACATTTAGCAGTGAAAAAAAATTTTAATAGATCCTGTATAATTTGAAAGAAGATGCTCATGATACTTGATGCGAGGATATGGTCAAGGAATATAATCGCGGTGTATTAAAAGCTGTGTATAACAACTACACAGGTGTCCAAACTTGTATCTATAAGTAACAAAACCAAACAAAACACTAATTCACTGCATGGCTCTTCCAAGACGAGCTAAATATAACAAAAGTGATTTTTGCGAGAAGAACTTTGAGGTAAATGGTATTCTGAATGGTGTTTCGTGAAATACAAAAAAAGAAATAGCTGTTGCTAAGGATCATTCTTAATCATGACAATGAAAGCTTTCAAACATCGTCGGAAAACAACAATTTCAGTCAAATAAAATTTACGTAAGGCTCTATTAATTTTAAGGATAATAATATTATCAATAAATATTAGCTGTATGGCTTAAATGTTATATATTTTAAATCTGAAAATTCGCCGTCTCTTTACTTCCATGACTTGACAGCTTTCCTTAGGGTCTCATATTATCGGGAGAGAAACTTGTAGGTTTCGATGCAGTTAAATCAACTAATTTGCGCATAATGTCCAGAATTTTGAAATATTTTTTCAAATATGATAGTTATATGGGATATAATATGGAGGTATGGTAACATTTATTCAATGAGGTGACACTATAGCACCTTCGAATGGTAATATTCATGAACTCGATCAAAAGTCATGGGGCTTGGAAAATTGATATAATTTTCGTAATATTTGGCTTTTTTTGCTTACAAAAAAGAAGATACTAAGGCTCATCGATAACTGCATGGCGTGTTTGATAATGATTAAGGTTTATTTGAATACGGGTAGAATCAATTTGTTCATTTCATCTTGTAAATTTATTCATATTGTGTGGTGTTTTGAACTTTTTATCCATTAAGACGTGTTGTAATGACCAGCACAAATAATAGAACAAAAGTATTACCTACTTCCTTAATCAATAAATACCAATTATGCAAAACAAACTTCTTTAAGTGGAGGGTTTGTTTTGGCAATAATGTGCTCTGGACTAATGACTTTTAATATTTGAAATTCTTGTAAAAAAGACAGTTTACATCATCCCTCTCAATATTTTATAAAAATATTGTATTTTATAGTGGTAATTATTGAAAAACACATGTTCTTGCCTTGTTAATGTAACCCAAGTTGTGTTGACAAAATCACAAAAGTCGCGGTCTTTTGTAATATTTGTGTTTCTGTATAAAAAGTTTCTTTTAGAAAAATTGGTAAAAATTAAATTACATTCTTAAATATCTGCATGTTTTAGTCAGACTGCTATTTATAAGTGACAACTAAATAGAAAAAATTTTATGATGTTACATTAATTGAGAAAATATCGAGTTGTGATGAAATTGAAAGAATATCTTAGAAACTGAACTATTTCTTAGCAAAAATATATAACACATAATAGTAAAACATGCATGAAGATATAGAAACAGATGGTTTGGAAATATTTAAGTAAAATTTTATTTATATATTATTTATTGAAAAATATGTTAAAAGCGATATTAAAAAAATTAATGTATATAGACTGATAAAACATTCAGAAACAATTCTATCAATAACCAATGTCCATTGGTAGAATGACTACAATTCAACATCCCACGAGCCCTCGAAAAAATGTCGAAAAATAAATCTTGAACTAAAACCAAACCAAACACCCGTATCTAGTCACTCTACTAAACTTAACTCTATATAATCTAAGAGTTCTAAACTCAACTAAATTCTAAGAAACTAAAAAAATCTAACCAAAACGAAAAATGTTCTAATAAAAAATCAAGAGGTTATTAAAAAGCGTTTCTTTTTAAAAACATAAAACATTTATTTGCAAATATAATACAATTTCTTTCCATAACAATAAATAAATTATATCTATATGTATAGAAACCAATCTTATAGTCTAAATCATCATGATCTGCAAACACTGCTGATTAATTACTTTCTCATTTCTTCTAGGAAAATTTCAAGTAAGGGCAGTAGTATTAGCTCACAAAATAAATGTTTTCTTTTCACCTTTTGTTTACGCGATTTATAGTCCTTTTTGGAGGAGGACGGGGTACGGTAGAGGGGATTGAAAGCATTATATATCGTGTATATTCTTGGAAGCTTTTTTCAATGGGGAAGGATCAAACGTACAATGCCGAGAGAATTTCTTCGAGAGAATGTATCGAATTTAAATGATTCTGAGAACATGTATCTAACACTAATACTGTTAACAAACTGAAAACCTAAATATGATACTAATACTGATTATGAGAATAGTGGATGGAGTGTCAAAACCGTATGGACGTATGTTGGATTGGTAAGCAAGTAATTTGGTTTTGTATTATAAAATATTATTACATTCGATTCTAGTAATACTTCCAACTCTTGACCACCATCGTCATTATTCCTATTAGATGGGGTTCCTTTCGATGAGATCTTAAGGCCAATGAGTTAATGATAAGACAAATTTTGATATGGTTATTTAAATTTTCTATCAAATTCAACAAAGCTATTTGTAATGATATATTCAATTATTCCACAGAGTAGAATCCATTTGTCTTCAATTGTTGTTATTCTTAATTCATCTTCAAATGTCTTGAGGAAATAAACGATCCTAAGAGGGGTGTATATGAACTTTAAATGTGTTGATAACTTTATCATCACGATTGTTATACCTTATGATACCAAAAAAAAACTGATGAGATTTCACAATAAGTCATAATATATTTGAAAAATTGCACGTTATAGATAGTATTCTTTAATTAACTCTCAAGTTCTATTAACTGAGCTCTAACACAAAGTATTTGGAATCATGTACGGTAATACAATATTTCCACCAAACTTATAACATCATTATTTTTTATTATCATCGTAAATTGATTCTGAAAACTATATAAATTTTTTATCATAGACATTTTTAATTATTAAATATTGAGTAACAGTATATGTATGTACTTCAGTTTAATACAGAATATAAACTATCTATAAGTTATTACCCATTTTGTCAGTATCCTCCCATTCCTAACAAATGCGTGCGTATTGTATTGTTATAAGTCAGCCCTAAAACCGAAAATACTTTCTTGCCAACCCAGTATAACAATTTAATTACGGTTGTATACAGAAAGTTTATCAAAAGACGAGATACTGTTAGATATCAAGTTTTACTTTCTAATAATGATTATCGAAAATGGAATGCTGACGCAGTCAACATAAACATCAAGATCCTTAGATGTATTATTGATAATTAAAAATCGTCCGTATGCGGAGTTTTGCTGCTATTCTGGGACATTCCGTCAATATTCAAACTACTTAAGTCATAATCAAATTGACTGATGTCCCATATGTCGTCCCTTAAGTCTAACTCCCTATCATCGCTCTCATCTGACTCATCAGTAATTTCCGTGCTGGGAGTTAGAATAGCACTAGGACTTGGAGCCTCTCCGATACTCATTTTCTGATGTTCTACTGATTCGGAAACGAACACCTCGTCACTGGGACTCCGATTGAAAAACGACTCGAAAGTGTTAGGTGAGATTGGGATTGTAGATGACGATAAATGTTTGGTGGAACAGCTATGGGAAGTTTTGGTGGAGCACAACCGAACCGAGGGAACTACCTCGCAATACTGATCATCGGAAGAGGTACGTGACGATACATTGGCGCTGGGCGTCTCGGGTGTCCTGGACAAGGACTGAGACTGCATACTAGCTACCGTAAGTAAATTGGTGTCGTTCATGAAACACCGGTTCAAATTAGGGTCGTCCAGCTGGGTTTCCAGATCGTTGTCGCGTTCGTCGGACACAATCCGGACCCTACACGATTTGGCGAATGGTTTTGTATGGGGACTTAGGTTTGGTGTGTCGGGTGGAGTGTCGTGCGCAGCTGTTAAGTCAAAAAAGGCGTTGTTGCCATGTAATAGACGCACCTGCCGACGCAACGAGCTGGTTTCGGCCGATTGCAGCGTACCGACGGAAGAGGTGATTGGCACGTCGGGCGATTCCATGGGCGAGCTGAGCGAACCACCGTCCAGGCCAGAATTCAGCTGGAAGCTGCTTGTGTGGGTGGAAAATTGTTTCTGTTAATTATGATCAGCTGATATTTATGATTTACCATCGAAAATACGAGCTCAACGAGCACAGTCTATTTAAACACGTTGGTTACAAAACCAAAAATTATGGTTAAAATATTTATCAATTAAAAATATAAATTTTAGCAAATATTCTAAATTAAATAATAAACATGATAGAGTTTGTAATTTTTTTAAAGCTATTACCAGACAATATAAAATTTAATTCAAAATGACTGTCTACATTCTATGTAAAGAGGTAAACATTCTTGGTAAAAAGTATTCAGAACAATTTGGAGTTGCCTTCCTGAGAATGATAATTGTAGTTTTGATGATAAGCCCTTCAAGAAACATGTTTTGGCGTACAACACTCAGAGTGGAAAAAGTGTTATAAATATTGGTTCAAACGCTTGCAAGATCATAATGGAGAATACTTCGAAAAACAATATTTTTTTCATTTCCGTTAATAAATTACTAATTTGAAACATAAATAGTAACCTTGTGGAATATAATAGGTAGCAATATTTATTTATTCAGTCGCAATCAATCATTGCAAAAGTAATGTAAGTGTAAATGTAGTGTTATTAGTAGGGAAATTAAGTTGAGTTAAAGTAAGATAATTAAGATGAAATAAAAGATTAGCACCTACCAATATCGCTATAGAACGAAACATCAAACGTAAAACATTTTTGAGCCATATATATAAGACTGGATTCGAAAAAATACTTAGATTCCCCAAGAATTAACAGTGAAAAATTAAACAGACCAAATTTCCATTATTATATCACTGCTCAAGCGAAACAAAATCTAGCTATTTTTGAAACAAATGATTGCGGGTGTTAGAAAGAGGGTCACGTATGGAATAGTGTGATAAAATATTCGTGATCGAAATCCACAGAAGCTTCACAAGGGGTTGAAAAGCTCACATACCATCTAGGGCGATGGTTAGTGTATTATGTAAATCATGAGCTGCTCGAACCTGACCAACCCGTCAATTTTACTATCTGCTCTAAACAACCAATGCGATAGAATCAAGCTATTGAAACAAACGCTCAAAATTGATTAATAAAAAATGTGTCATCTTCCGTCGCAAAATCACTATACCGAATGGTCATCTTTAGTGACTGGATGGAAATTGAGAGATGCCTTCCTGGGAATGATTACTTTAGTTTCGATGACAAGAAAAAGTTGCAAGGGATTACATAAATATTTTTTTCCAAATAACCTTGCACATAGACTGTTGGTTCTCAGATTATAGTGGCGTTTATTGACTAAAACTTGCCAAACTTTTGGATCGACGAAATAACAGTCAACTAAATCATCAGGTTAACAAAAAACCCATTCATACATGGTTACATAGACTACGTCACACTATCGTCCATTCCAAAAAGTATCCTTGCCAAATCCTATTTGGTTTTTTTCAATATTGTAGGTTTCTTGGAGAATAAACCTAATTACCCTAGACATGATTCAAAATGGATGCAGTTTAAGAGAAATAAATAAAGAGATCCTGTAAATGAGCAATAGGATGCAATACTCGCGTATTATAAAAAGGCCGTTTTCCGTTTCTATAAGGCTAAGGTGGCCTTGGCGTACAAACCCATTGCACAGTGTTGGTTGTAAAGCGTCCCCTCTGAATGTAGGAAAGTATATGTAGTAGAAAGTGGGGGATAATAAATATACAGTTAAAAGAACATCAACTATGTGCGAGATATGTACAAGCGGTCCAATCAATTAGGTTGATGGTTACTGACCAGACATTGAATTCAAAATAATCGAAGATATTTTCTAAATTAAGAATCCTCTCCTCAAGACTATTTTGAAGGAAAGATATAAGGGGGTTTTGAAATTTATTACATCAAATAATTTACACTAAGACCAGCGCTCTAAAAGGAATCCTATCTGGCATACTATCATCTCGGTCCCTATGGAAACTGGCACTTGTAAATATGTAACGATTGTGAAACGCTGGCCTTTAGTCAATAAACGGGACTCCAATCATTTCAGATGATATTAAAGTTTTTTAAGAAATCATTTAGAGATACATTTCATGCTCAAAATATCACTCATAATCTTATGAGTATCAAATGAATGTGTATATATTATAAGATGTGCGGGTAATTATTTTCCAGTTTTTATAAAAGATTTCATTAACCATAAGTATGCAATGTTATCACTTGATACATATATCATTTTATTCTACTGACATTAACCTCAAATCTACGCGAGTTATGTTGCGCCAAAATAATTGCGTTATAAATTTATAATGAGCTTTGAGATTTATGGCGAGAGGGCTCTTGAACCTGGAAAATCTAAATGTTAACGAACGAAGTAAATTCGAATCTAAATAATATGGCTACAGTATAAGAGAAATGGAAAGTACGGTCTTTGAATATAGACAGCAACATTTGGACAGCCAAGCTTGAAAGCTCCTGGAAGATCATCAGCCTTTCGATACCCTCAAACACTTGAGGTCACACTCAAGTTTCAGCTGTTGTATTAGTATTTTCTTAACGAGATACCCAACAATCGACATTCACTCTACGCTTAGCCATTCCTCCTTTACACCAGATGGTCAGCCTCTTTTTGAGGTATCCCTAAATAGCCACAAGAAGATATATTTTCTATAACTCTAGAGCGGGTATATGGAATCTAGGACTATGATTTTTGAATGGGACTAGTGACATTTGGAAATAAGACAACTACACATTGCATTGAGTTATGAGAAGATAGTAGGTCATCGAATAAGCTTAGTTTTAGGACATTACACATAACAAAGACGTGCCAAACATTCTCTAAAACTCTGTTGTTTAGTCTTAGAAAATTGTCTAATTCTGAAGTTATTCAGTTAGGTAGATCGTGGTATTATCAAAATCCTATTTGAGCTATAAACATTTCTCTTTCAGAATATTAAATAAGGCTACATTACAAGTTGGGTTTTGTTTTGTGGGTGCATTACGGAATTCATTAGCTCTGATTGACTGGTTTAAGGGATTTTTCAAATAAATTTGCAGGATCCCAATTATTCGGGATTTTTGGCCTTTAAATTCTGGATAGGAGAATGTTGTGCGTGTTTATATTTATAATGGGAAGAAGCTAATTTCACTCCCCCATGCTTCCACTTTGATCTCTGGCTTTATCTGTTGCTCCCTAGATGTAAAATGAGCTCTTTTCTAAATATATTTTTTATACTTAACTAAGAATGTCAAGTAGCTTAGAAAGTACATATTATTCCAGGATTTTTAATACCAATTCTTAATTCTGAATACCTTTTACACAGTTGATATATTAGATATGTTTAATAGAATATAAAATTTCCTCAATAAATAACCTCAACTGTATGAAGATAATTACTGAAATAACTTGTTAAAGAAAAATAATATTGTACAAGGGCTCACTACAAAACGTACAAACAAACAAAATTTAATAAAGTGTATTTAAATGTTTAAAATAACTTTTTTGTACTTATTAAACAGACTGTGTGTATTTCATAAAAGCCTAATATTTTATTCAGTAAATCCTAAATACTGCAGACCAAACAAGAACTATTTATTTTAAGCATTTGCCGATCTTATTTTCAGTATTGGCTCCTCTCATTGTATTTAAAAAATATCTAAATGCTTTAAAAGATCTATAACTATCTATTCTATATTTTAGTGACATTTGTTCATTTCAATTGGTTAAATTACATTAAAACTGTTTTAAAACTAAATAAATGTTAATGAAATTAGAACCAATTCAACTGAACATCTACCTTCAACTCTTTTCCCAGATCATTTCTAGATAAAGTTTTTTCTCCTAGAGATCAGAATCTAATCTAGGCTACAAATTGTTTGATCTACTTTCGTAAAAACTGAGACGATATTAAGGCATGCGGTACTTACATTTGCCTTTGCAGTAAATTTTGCCACACAGCCTTCAGTTCAGTCGTGGGGGCGCGCAGGATCACAGTTTTCTTGTTCGAGTTTTTGCGAGGCGTCCGAGTCAGATCTGGACCGCAATGGACTGTCGGACTTGTCGCCGTTTTGTTGGCTTCCGAGTTTATACATATCCGAAACTCGTTTTCTACAAAATAATACGCAATAATCAATTTAGATCTATTGACGCATTGACAGTGACAGTGATAACATTTGTTCACAAAATAAGAATACCATAAACCCAAATTAATTACAATGAACGAACGTGGCTCCAGAAGATAACATATTGACTTTCAACTGCAACTATATATATACCCGATAACAACATAATAAGTTTTGAGAATTACAAAAAATCATCTCCTGTAAAGATACCTAAACCGAATTTATCCATCTTAGCTTAAATCTGTTGGAACACAGTTGTTCCGTGACATGAGAAGAATGTTCTCTGTGTAGCAGTAATAGTAGCTGAAGGGTAGCAGCATAAAATTTTTATTAGTATGATGAATGAAAGGTATGACATGAAAAATTGATCGGTTCAAAAGGCCGTATCCTCTGTCTTCCAATTCGTAACTGTTTGAAATAAAACTCGCCTAACCAAACAATTTTCCTCAACAACGAATAAAGCATTTTTTTATTTATTATATTGTTACTAGTAGTTTCCGGCTAACATACAATTTATCTTTACAGTAAATTAAATCTAGGTATCTAGATTCAAATATCTATGGATTCACACTATTATTTAGTTATCTATGTATTAGCACCGTTGTTTTTTTAATGGTTTTATTAAATGCACCTATGATATAGGAGGTTTTCCAGAAACTATACATCAAGAAACTCTAAGAAAATACAGAAGAAAGAAATATAATCCAGAGCATAAATTCGATCTCTTTTCTTTGTAGAAGGACTTCCTTCTCCTTCCCAATCCCCTTTCCACTAGTAAATTTTAATAATCATGTACTCGTGCAAGCAGAGAAAGTTAGATGTCTGGAAATGCATCTAAACTTTGACTCTTAATTTAGAAGAAACATATACTAATAAAGCGTAAACAACTTGGACTTATACTGAACCAGATATAGTGGCTTATAAGCCATAAATCGAAATGATCTTTAAATAATAAGATATTAGTATTAAAGTGCATTCTTAGACCTATATGGATGTACGATATCGAACTATAGTGTATTGCTAGCAAATGCAACATAGCCATCCTTCATATTATGCCATTAACAACCTAATACCCGGCAATTTATATTTAATTTCACTTTCGTTCCGTTCGAAGGTTTGTTTTAAATGATCAACAAATGCTTCCGCTTTTCGTTGATTGTTACGTTCCTAGTTTTCACGCACCTGTCTTATAGGTGGACTGTGTAATCATATTCATTTTAGGTTTTTGGTGGCTTTTCAGAGCGAATAACCTGCTTCTTTGTCATCTGTTAGTTTTTGCAGATTTGTTTTTAATTTACAATATTTTCCTTTTGAACATTCGCGTTATATAGTTTAAAATATTTTTATTTTCGGGTGTTCTTCGGTAGTTCTAGGTTATTATTCCAAGCAACCTGATATAAATCTACAATGATCATTTCTGTTTCAAAATTTTATTATTCTATTGTGTTTAAATTTAAACGTTCGGCTGTCTTAAGGTGTAAATGAACCCCTTAATTTTACTTTTTATTACCTTACCGCAAATTTATTATATTAAAGTTGCTGTGTTAAAGTTAAACAATCTAGTATTAAAGTCGATCTTCTTAATTGAATAGGAAATGCTTAACATATGTTTTGTTCACAGGCCAATCAATTACCTATGATGCTGGTTTACTGAATGATAGAAAATTATTCTTCTTCTTTTGCTGATTTTATTAAATTGCTGTTTTTACTTTAACTAGAAACCGGAAATTTAGCGTCGCCTACATACTCTAAATTGTATCATGGTCCCCTAAATAGAACATGAGATAAGTGCAAAAATAATAATTAAATTGTATATTCAAAACAAGTAAAAAAATTACCATTTTTCTTAATTATAATATATGAGTGCTCTCTGACTGACGGAAGTATGAGCAACCACGTGTCAAGAATAAGAAATTTCTAATGGCAAAAAAAATTATGTGACTTTTTAAGTATTTCTAATATCTTCAAATTAAATTTTTGAAATATTTGATAAATTATTAATTTCTAAATTACTTAACTATCGGCGCATTCTCAGAAGATTCCTTTTTAAGATTCCTTTCTCCGAAGATATTAATTACTTGAGTGAGGTTTACCTTTTTTCCTAATGTTAAAAAACATATCGGTAACGTGAGCTAGGGGAAGCGGTTCTTCCGTAATGAACAGAACTCGATCCCTGGAGACTTTGGCAAACAAAAGAAGATCGCTGAAAAGCAGCGTCCAATACTGGCGAACATTTCTGCCCTCCACTCTACTTAGATCACCACCGAAAATCCACTGACGTCCTGGCTTATTTAGTACGAAAGGCTATAAAAAAAGTTCCAATATAAATATTTAATCAATAGAGTAAAAGCAAGCAATTAACATCATCTTTCTATGTTATTTAAATAAAGTGTTCTATTACCTTACATTTAGTAAAAACTAATCTATTTTCTAGGTCTTGTAGGGATAGCAATGGTCTACCCTCCACACAAGGTTCCATTAGTCCCCCTTCGGAAGTAATTTCTCTATAAGTAACCTGTAAGTTCAGTTTTATTATTTCTTTCGTTAGTAAATTCCATGGCAGTGTTCTACATCTTATCCTAGCACCTTCGCCATCTTTATTTTTAAATTAAATTGTTTGAAATTATTATCTTAATGATTTTTACATTAAAATTTTGAAATTGTTTCGTCAATCATTTTCTTACTTATCCATAATTAGTTATAAGTGATATCAAACTAAATTAGTAGAATGTGTTCTTACTTGCAAATCGTGAACAATTTGATTTATCACAGGATAATCTTCGTGTTTAGTTTGGGTTTGACTTTGAACAGCTATAAGTATCTTCAGTACTTCTCTATAGTGTTCCAAGGGCTTGTGGATGAAGGTGGTGATATCCGGCCTTCTTCGCGGGATGGTGGGGCACTGAACAAATCTACAATTTTTTGATGAAAAAATGGCGAATTCCAGTTACTACAAAATGGTGAAGGTACCTTACAAATTCCGAATTGCTGTTCTTCATTTTGTTAGCTAAAACGCAGTCTGCCTTTTTAATTCCGGCGCAGTATCTTTTGTACGACGTGATTATTTCGTGTAGTTTGCATCTATATACCCGCACCAGCAGGTTTGTGTCCATTTCACCATCTTCACGCACCAAATGATCCAGGATGTCCTCGGTTATCCTCAGCAACTATAATTGGTTTCCTTTACTAGCTGTTCTTGTGAATGATGTACAGTACTCACTTCATCACAGTTCTGAAATAAAATCCTATGCTCGGAAGGCGTGATAAGATCCCTTCTTTCAGCCAAGGACGACACGAATCTGGTTATAGCAAACTGGAGAGCAGTGGCGTACTGCTGCTCCTTTACAATTAGCTGATACATACTTCTTTTCCTATTTTCCTCTGAATTGGTTACAGGTTTCTATATAGAAACGTTATTGTTTTTAGGTATAATTTACATGTAAGTATATAAATAATTAAACAATTTTCTATAATGTAATATTTACAAATATTAAGAAATTTTCAACAATACTGGTATTAACGGATATTAAAATTTTTAACAAAAATTATTTTAAAATATTGTATGCCATCTGTAGCGTACAACGACTATTTTTGTTAGGAGTACAAATAAATCTATATAATAATCAATAGATCATAATATATATCATAAGAGATCACCAATAAATTAGAATAATTTTAATTGATGTGTACTTTAAATTTGATATATATTAGAAACATATTTATTTAAAAATATATCGAGTTATCAACCGAATAAACCCAATTTGTTCAGCTGGTACTTATTGGATTACTTGAAGAACTTGTTATGTTACTTGAACATATAATGAGCGACTAAGCAAGATCGGATTAAAATGATTTTACGACATAACGTTTGAGCGCTATATAAACGTGTCAAGACATATCCACCGCATTCACCGGATACTGCTCCTTCTTATTACTTGTTTCAGTTGATAGCAGTCTGATCTTTATTTACATCATATGAAGTTTATTAAAAACTTTGTCGATTCATTGAGCTTCTAAAAATGAATGTCTTCGATATTGATGACTATTGCCAACGGTGGGGAGAGTATCATATCTCAACCAATACCAAATTCGCCAATGTTGGCGATTAGCTCAAGACTACAGGGAAGTAATCAGGATGTAGTATAAGATTCGTTTGCGCATGTTAATTAAGATAATCGACATCTTGTTTTTTAATTGCCAATTCTACGTTTTCACTTATTTATTAATTTTTATATGTTGGTCGTAAATGTTTAATAAAATTCAGAAAAATAACAAAACACTAGGTCTTTTATTGGTAATCGAAGAAATGAACAAATTATAGAGAATCTGAGACAAATTGGGTTTATGAATTCTATATTCACCCCAGCAAGTATCTATTAATATATTATATGTTCCTGGAACAAAATTCATTAGAAAACATAACTAAATGAAATGAATAAAAATTATAACATAATCTAAAGACAAAAAAACTAGTTATGAATACTGTTTGATAGATTTCGTTAAATTTGTATATATTAATATTAACATTATAGCTCTTAGTAGGCATCATTAGATCTACATTTGATTGTAATTCTGATGAAAATCATATAAATGTTATTACAAAATATTTGAGTATTTTGAGTTAAGTTTTTCAACATTCAATTACACTAATTGTCCTAAACCATTGATAACTGTAATCGCATTGTAATGAATTGTGTTTTAAAGAGCAACGATATCGTTAAATTTACTTCTCAATGAAATACGATCCAGTAAAGAATGAAGATGTTATATATCACCAAACTAAAAATTTTATTCATTTTATTTAAGCTGGCATGTAGCTGTTAACCTCAGAAATAAGAAAATAGCAAAAAGCACAAGAACGGGAAACTTTTTTTTATGTGCGCATCCAGTTGAGTGCATCCAATTAGTTTATTAACACAACAGCTCTAACATCGGATAATGTTAGAATCCTATATTTTAGATCGCTCTCCATGACCTTCATCCATGTTTTCTTATGCTCGTCGCGTGTTCCATAAAAAACTTAAGAATATGCAACTCTTTGAGGGATATAAGTCATCACTTCAAGCTTTATTAGGAAACAGAGGATTTAAATAGTATAAAGATAAGCCACCAAGATGTCCAATGCAACCTCAAGGCATTACTTTTAAAATAATACAATTTTTTTAAAAGCATATAATAAAATTAAGTGAGACTTGTTATTTCAATTTGTACACAGATGTAGGTATTTTGAAATTATTTGATGATGAATTTTAAAATGCTTGATGGAAAAAGCTAACCGTCAGAATAAAATTTAATTACGTTTTCTCTAATTATAATACTTTTTAATAATTCATTGCAGATATATTGTTCTTCATGCTAGAAACAGGAATCCAACAAAAAAATCTAAAGTAGTCGGTAAAGGCTGTAACTAAGGATTGGCTTGCAAAACATAAATTAAGTTTTCAAGATACCATGTTGAAGAGTGAATTATTTCAAATTATCACTTGGTAAATATAAATGAAATGTTTAATAGTGTTTTATGTAATTTAATTTACTCTTTTAGAAATAGGCCTGAAAAAAAGATACACAATAAATAAGATGGCTAAATAATATAGCACAGAGTGTAATGTGTTACTCTATCACTGCATATTCAATTAAATCGAATTTTTATGGGATGTGACAAAAAATTGCTACAATAGATATGCAGGTTCAAAAGGATATACAGGCAAGAACTGCTTAGATATTTGGAAAGGATTGTCAACAATAACACCCTTCGGATTGGGGAAACTCCATCATACACATAGAAAAAGAAATTGACAAATGCTTAAATTGTGAACTAGTGTTACATTGAACAAGAACAACATAGTTATTGACTTGCTGAATACTGGTCCAGAATGTGACAGCGAGTGAATGAATCTTTCTGGATAAGGGATTATAATTCAATGCTGACAATACCAAGACAGGGTAATGAGAGTGAAATCAACTAAAGGTGGGTATATTATTAATAATATATAGGAAAATTGTAGAAAATCGTATTGTAGAGTGTAAAAAATTTATGTGAATATATACGTGTGTAATTGTTCAGAATATATATGAGCATTTAGTTCAAATATACGAGGAGAGAATGGATACTAACTATTTTGCAGAAGAAAATGCAGTGATTAAATCTAATTTTATTAAGAAAAATGTACACAGGCAGTAACAGAATAAACTCAGTCTCCTTTTGCCAACTAGGGGTTTATCTGGACCGGACCTACAGTTTAACGTGGGCTCCGAACCGCGGTTCGTGCATTAAGCCTACCGACTGGCGAATGACCAACTTTAGAAATCATTCCAGAAGACATCAGGTCTTACCCAGCCTGGTTACTGGCGTGACTAAAATAATTTTCGTTGTCGGATTTTACGCTCTTGCCTAGGACAATCACAAACATAAATTTACGACCATGCCCCGGCAGGATTTGAGCCCGCGGCTATCGCAATAGTAAGAGGTCCGTTCTGTCGCCTTTGCCACTGTGACACCAAGCCGGCACTAAGAAGTCATACAGTGATATCAGAATCATTTGACAAAAAAAACACAGCAACGACGAAAGAATAAATAAACATAAAAAGGTAAATACGTTCTCTATTTAAAATAAAATATATTAGCTGAATGTAAAATTATAAATTAGGTGGATAGTGTGGATGATTAAGCCTCCAGGAGATACCATAGGTAGGTTAGAAAAGAGTTCAATGTAAATATAATATAATAATTCTAACCTACAAACTATTTTGGCTGTTTAATTAACCGTAGTAAGTCCTCCGATAATATATGGTTTAGATATACTATAATGTTAAAATAAATTATATTTGATTACAGTATTTTTGTTTAATTATTATTAGTTTGTATATGAAAGCTAAAATGAACTAAAACTCAGAGATGATGCAAAAACATTGCATCATTATGACGTCATAAATTGAGATGACGTGAGTTTACTGCTACTTTGAATAGACTATATATTCATACACTTCCAAGTAGGCCAATTTTTTACACTTTGCCCCATATTTGTAACGTTGAAGTTAGATTCAGGTCCTTACATCGTTGAGCATTGAACGAAACAAGGAGCTTATCGTGATATAATCCAGTACTTCTGGACTTCATGTTAGCAGATGTTTCAAAAAGTGTTAGAATACTGCTTTAATAATCATATATTTTTTAATAAAGCTAATAATAATAGATGTAAACTATTGTAATTAATTTCTCCATAGCCAAATTTTCACCTACATACGACGAACAGTATCCGGAATAAAACATAAAATTGAGTTGCTTGACATCAAATGTCTAGTCTGCTATTTAAAAAAACGGTTGAGATATATTTGAGCCACTAGTAAATACATCAAAATAATATCCGGTCAAAATAGGGATAAATTAAATAAAAGAAACTCAAAAATTGAAAATTTAAACTTAGTCATATATTTTGTACATGATAATAAAAATAAAAATAACAAAATAAACACATGGACATAAAACGACAAAAAATCCTCATCACGTCAAAAGCAAAAACCGTATCAAAAATCATATATCAGTCGATCCGTATATAATAAAAACGAAACAAACTAAGCGCAAGCATATTCTAACGGTGGGTAAAATTATATACAATAAATAAATAAATACATAACAGGACTTATACAGGATATAATGTACTAATACTGGCCCACTGAGGTATAAAAAAAGTAAAATCAAAGATTAATATACAAATATGGCAACATCGAAATTTAAAAGAAAACATTTTGTACAACAAAATAATTTTATTTATGTATATAAAAAAACAAATAAAAAGCGTATTTGCGCGATTTTTTGGTGTTGTTATATTATACTATAAGCCCATTACCGACCTCTGAGCTAAAGGTGACTTGGGGAAGGTTCAGTTTTCGTCTGCGGTAGTCCATAGAAGCGGTGTTCGTCGAGCAGACGGTAGATGGCCTACGTTGCGACACCACGGCCGTGGTATTAGGTAAATTTATGTTGCTGTCGGTTCGTATCGAGCAGGGTGTGACCAACGTGGTTGATTTCTGGAGTATACTGGGCACAGAACCGTTCCTCGAAGGATTTCTTCGGAATATTTCTAAAACTAATTGACTTCCATAGGATCTGAAATTAATGAATAAAATATTGGTTAGTTTTATTATTTATAATTATATTATGATTTATTGCAATATTAGTTATTAAACCAGTTAAACTAACTTTGAATTCTATTGCCGAACAAATGACATTTTTTCTATGTATTCTTGGCTCTAAGAGAGTGAGGTGACACCTTCGTCATTCTGACAATTTATTCGCTTTCAAAAGGCATATGTTAAGAAAAATTGGTACAATATATATATTTATGAATATATTTTCCATAATACTCCACAGTATTTTCCCATCTTTCTTCCAATAATATGTCGTTCAATTCTATCAATTGACTGCAACAACAGTTTCCTGCCCCAGCCTTATTTAAACTCTTTATTTGAGATCTGCCGAGAAAAGAGCATATTGACATCGCATTTTACGCTGACGACACTGCTTTCTTCACGGCCGCCAGGTTCGAAGTTACAATTCATGAACGTTTACAGAAGCAGCTCGATCATGCGGTCAAGTGGTTCAAATTCTGGAGGTTGCTGCGCGTCTCGCAACTTAAGATCGACATCGCAATAATTCTATGGTTGGATAACGTCACGTGCCTAGGTCTTCACTTCGACCGGCGGTTCGGTTGGCATTCCCAAATCCAGAAAGCAATCCAAAAAGGTTCGGGGATAGCAAACTTGCTATCTTCTCTGATCTGCCCTTCTAGCAGACTTCCCATCTCTATTAAATACTTATTTTACAAGATGTTAATTCGGCCCGTATTCCTCTACGGATTTAATGTCTACTTCAAGTTTGTTACACCCAACCAGATTAAACGGCTTCAAGTTTTCCAAAATAAGCTACTCCGGAGAATATTAAACGCTCCATGGTTTGTCAGAAATAATCAAATTCATAGGGAAACTGACACTCCAGAAATCAAGCACTTCATATCTCAATCATTCCACAAACAACAACTCAGCTCAAGTTCTTCTGAAAACGCGCTTGTTCGCGAGCTGGTCAACATGCTGGGAGCTTAGCACTGCGTCACCGCTAAGCTCGCCCCCCTTTTCCAAGCTAAAACGACCTCATCCATCGCTACAGTCATAACTCTTGCCCCCATACAACAGTATCCAGTTGTGTGTTAACTCAGGTTCGCGAATCAATAGAATCGCCGGGCCGTCGTGCCCAATAACGGCTGCCTGATCAACGGGTGCCATATCCCCAAATTTAAGGCAGTAGCAGTAGCGATCCACAGTGGTCAACTGTGAGGCGGTTTCGGTTTAGTGTATTGGTAAGCCCAGAGGCAGTCTCACATAACCCGGTCCAACTTGTCACTCCAGGGCAAGTCTCCTCAACCAGGTATACGTCATGCATTCCACCGCCTGGTCTTTAGGCCAGAACAAAAAAAAAACAACAGTTTCATTCGCTTTAAGCAGCTTGTAATACAGAACAGAATTTTATGACCATGAATTCAGCTACGGTGTACATGTGGATCTCTCAATTTTTTTTTCTGTATGGCAGCCATTGAAACTCATTTTGTTCTTTCTCATTGCACGTAAAAATCTGGAAATAGTCGATTCTTCAGCTACTAACTGTCTTATCTAAAGTCTTTAGAGAGCTGGTTTTTCGTCCAATAAGTCTTGCAATTTATTGTCTTTAAACTTCTTTCGTCTTCCAGGCCTATCTTCAAAAACAGTTATATTAGGTTGTCTAACGGTTTTTTATATACATATTTCACATTTTCACCAATAGATGCTTCAGGTTCAAAATACATAAAAGCACAAAAATATATTTTCTTTCGAAATAATGGCAGCTTAATCAATATTTGTATATGAATCAAAATATGCCATTACAAAATAAAAAATAATACTGTAACGTTAATACAGGATATATTTTCATTGTTATATTCAACAATAATAATTCATCGTTACAAACAGAAACTAATCAAGTTATAAAAAATTAATTAAATATTTATTTAAATAGCCAGTCAAAATCACCATTATAATGCCCAACAATAAAAATGTTTGAGGCACAAAAGTAATATATTTTCATGAATTTACATCTGCTGAATTTATATATTAACTTAAAAATATCGATTAGCTATGGTTTTAGAGATACGATATATTTCATTTATTCTGAAATTTTTCGCCCTTGGGTTAAAGAATATTATCACTCCGATAGTACATGTCAAGCATATGTTAATGAAGTCTTGTAAAGGTTGCATATGCAAACTTGTAAAGGTTCTTCTGTTCGGTTTAGTTTTGAAAGACAAGGAAAAGAAAGCTTAGAAAATGTTCAAGGGTGATATGTTAACTACACTCATTTTCCCTCAGAATTTATAAAAAAATACAATCATCTCGAATTTTCTCATGAAGGTTGAATATGTAAAAGCCTCTCGAATGCAACAATGCTTACGAGTTACTGTTGGTATAAAGGTCCAGAGAGCACTAATAAGAGAAACACTAAAAGACAGCGATTTCATGAGCTAATTGATTTCTTATAGATCCAATAAACTGCCAATGTGCTTTTTAATCTATTATAAATGTCATTAAAAACAGGAAAATAACCATTTAAATATTGTTTGTGTAATTAATTAATTTCCTAAGTAATCCATGGGTAAAAATTATAATGAACTGAAAAAAACATTTTTGTTAGCTAATATAATCATGCGGTTTTGCCAAAACCTCATTAATAATTACATACCTAATCAGATTAAGGATATCTATTTCTGGCATCATCACGACATTGTGCTTGTCGACAAAAATGATGTAGTCTCCTGGTAGGATACCGGCTCGGTCGGCGGGAAGACCCTTTTCCACCCTCTCGATGCGGGGAGGATGGGTCCAGACGACGGAGAACCCGAATCCGGACTTGGCCGGTCGCACCAGGCGCTTGGTTTGCGTAAACGGCGTCCTGCAAAACAAACGGAACAATTGAATGCATAATGTATGGCGAAAGTTTCGCCAGACTCTCTGGCCACCGATACCGACCTGCCAAATTTGTTGCCAGTCGCTTTCCGCTGCATCGCGGCTGGAATCGCGTCCGGACCCTCCGTCGGGTCCAGTTCCAGGTATCGCAGGAAGAGGTTCTCGTCCGCATACTTTTGCTGCTCGCTCAAAATGGCCTTGTTCGTTGACCTGGAATTAAAATCACACATGTTTTTTTATTCAGATGATATTTATGGGAGGGATACAAAACAAAAGTGACGAGGGAGCAGATGACTCACCTTTTTAGCTCGTTATCGATCCCGTCCAAGCTGAGGATCTCCTCGGTGACGCTTCCACAGCTTTCCTGATTGTTCTCGCCCATATCTGCGGCTTGTCGGTGACCGGTCACCTGAAAGTCGGCATCGACGCACTCATTGGAGATCAAAGAATGGCCTAAGCGACCCTCTGACTGCGGAAGCAAGCGATACGATCCTTCGATGACCTAGAATAAAAAAAACTTGCTTTAATGAAATATGATTGCTAAAAAAACTTTATTAAAATATTTACATTTAAATGCCAGTGAATATAATAGGCTAGGTTGTTATTTTTGAAAAACTACTACTACTTTATGATAATTACCACATACGTATTTACTTTACCCGGAATTAAAGTTATTTCTGAGAATAAATGGATTCGAAAGAAAAATTGAATTTGAAACAGTGACATTTTAAAAGCGCGCTAAATCCCTCTAAATCTGGACGTGACGTAGTAGTTTTGGTCACACTGAACAGTCTGCATAGACATTTTAATAAGTATGGATAGTGTGAGGACTCCTATTACATAACAATAAAAACTCCAAAAAAGTTGTGTATTTTCGTTCCAAGGCTTAGAGATTTGATTGATTCTTACAATGCAGGCACGAGCCAGTATAGTTTGAACATAGATAGTTTATTCACAGTTACCTTTAATTATAACATTTGAGGTTAGGCCCCTTTTATTTTGTTTATTGTGCACATGGGTCCCTAATAATGTTGTTCTTTTTCCAGTTACGAGATAATATAGAAACTTATATTTAATATAATGTGACTGATTTAGTGGAACAAGTGTGCATGAAGTCAGTATAGGTTGCTACAAAATTCGAATGACAACTACACAAAAGAAAATTCTAACTGAAACCACTGAACACTCACTACTGTTCACTATTGACAATATATTCTCAAATATATGAAAAATTTTAATTAAATTCAAGCCCTCAATAAGTGTCAATCAAATCCCATCATGGTTAGATTACGAAAGGTCAAGGTTTCTTGTACATCAAATAGTTCGATGATGTATCACTTTTTCTTCGCCAGGTAAAAGGTAAGTGACACATATTTAAAATTATGACAAACTAACAAAAATGTCACGGAAGTCAAATAAAGTAAAAGAAGCTAAGCAGAGATCTAGTTTAAGAATTCATAGGAAAACATATTAAGTTAAAATATAGATAAAATTCAGTCTAAATACAGATTTTGTAAACTATTTGATGAAGTATGGTAATGGTATATATAAGATTGTAAGGCTCTTATTGAAGTAAACTTTAAAATTACAATTTGCTCATTTTATTTATCCTAATATTACAAAGTCATTTTAGACCTTTTCTTTCTACAGTACTACTGCAAAAAGTTTAAGAAAAGCAAACATTCATGGTTAAATGTTTATAATTCAAACCTTTTTTTGTATTGTAGTTGCCATCATCTAAGCAAAATTAATATTTTGGTAGCTTTGTCAAATACATTTGCATCTATATCTCCGAATTATCATTATATAATTTTTCAGTAGGTTTTCCATCGATACCATTTTGATCTATCTTAGTAAATACAAGGCATTTGATTTCAATAATACTATTCTCACAATTCTCAATTGAGTACTATATTGTTATATATACTATATATACTATTACTATATAGGGTATTTTTTAGAGTTATTACCTGCATTTATTAACTTTCTTGCCAAGTGTAATATTGATAGAATTTTTACTTAATGTTCCTCAATAGTCTACCATATTTCATGGTTAGTGTGCTTGGAATACTCGCTCAATTATGTAAGAGTTTTAGTATTCTTATTAAAATTATTATTTCAGTTACGGTCAAACAGTACAGTCATTATCTACGATTTGATCCTAGGAAAATTTAGGTTATTTGCCTTGATAAATTCCAGTTTAATTTTTCATTTATCTTTTCTTCCCTTCAAAATTGTTTGGTCAATGCCAATTTTTAACTAAAAACGATAAGTAGCGCTAGTGTTTCGTAGCACTTCTGAATTTTGTTTGACTTACCATGACGAATTTTGAAAATGTGTGTTTTTATTTGGTAAAATCTTTCTAATCCCACTTTTAATTTTAAAATAAATGTATTTTTTATAATCCTTCCATAGTATATTATTATTATAAATCAATATTTTTGTCATTTTTACTACAGTCATTTAGCCTATTGTCTATTGTTTAGACTCATATTTCTCGAAAGAATAATGGGAAAGTACCACTTAATTAAATTTAAAAAGAATGGATCATTACAACGGTTGGTGTGCTCGCCAAAATTGCGATTAAATTGTTCGCAGCCCCGCCAGGCAAGTATAAACCACGCGAACGACGAAAAAGAACGTGTATATAACTCGTCAATTACCTCAATATAATAAAGCGGATTTCGTTCGTCCATTAGGCCCGCTGAGTGTAAGTAACGGAATTATTTCGCTCCGTTGGCGATCGTCGTGTAAGAAACGCGATACCGAGTCAGTCACAAACACTACCGCAGTGAAGCATTGTGTCTGATCGCCGGACAGGTTATTTCAGTTCATAAATCAATTAGAAAATCAAATATTTTCTTTAGTTTTATATAATCAGTTGAGCAAATTGCATTTTAACACAGCTTGAAATAGTAATTTAAATAATTTTTGCAGTTATAGAGTCACATGACTAACAGACTATGGTAGTTAACTTAAAAATAAAAAAGTGAGTTTAAAAATACTGTCTAAATTACTTTATCGGTTGACAAAAATGACTTCTAAACTAACGCTGAGTTTGAAGGTCATTTGATATGGTTTCTTGGTTATATGGAGTATGCTTTATGATTTATGAAATGAACAAAAACATCGAACAAATAACATTTTGTATGGGCAAGTTTGCTGAATCGCTGAAAATATAGTAGGAAGCTGATGGTAAACCGACTTTAAAAACATGGGTATATGAGTAATGATGTAAAAAAGGTCGAGATGTGGTTGGTTGGCCTTCAACGTCTTCAATTGAAGTTAATATCGCTAAACTGAAGAATATGGTGACCAAAAAACAAATTCATTCAAAAAGATTAGATGTGTGGAAATAAAATTCTAGGAAAATCTATACTTGTATTCTAGAAATATCTCCGATGAAAATAGAAAGTATTCATGTAAACAACTGCAAAACAATCTAGCCTAAATGTTAAATTGGACGATTTGATAGTAGTCTACACAAAATAACAGTTTTTAAAGTCGGTTCAATTTTTTTGTTAAAAATATTTTATTTTTCCCTTTTTAGTGTTAGATATTTACTCAATATATGAAGTATTACAATGGATAGCCCAATTAAAAGTGCAGCCCGTATGATGAAAAAAGGCATTAAAGAATCGATGATTAAAAATAAGGAACGCTTCAGGACCTGGGGTCCGCTACCTAACTTAGGTGAACTGACAAATTTGCCAAGCAAACTAGAACAAAAAAAGTTCTGTCTGCCTCCGTTAAGAGAATCGACTGTGACCTCCGCGTGTGAACATAACGTTCTAAATGTCAAAACAATATACACAGCTGTTTGCTTTGCTCTGCGACGCCTGATATCAGTGTTTGAGCTTAAAAAGGAAACTGAATAGTTTTTACACTAAATTACTTCTGATTTTTCATCACATCAGTAAAAACGTATGTATGTAAAACATAAACGTAAACATATATAAAAACTTTGTACGTGCTTTTGAAATTTGAGCGTTTCCCTTGTTTTCCGCCCCTTTCCCCAATAAATCCTGATTTGGTTCCAATGGGACCACTTCAGAAGTGCAGCCTTTCGATTAAAAAAAAAATTTTGAAAATCTGAATCTGAAAATTCAAATATAAAAAAATATATTTACAACCGAACATAGAACATCCATTGACAAAATTTTTCATTAAACCAACTTTTATATATAGGAGTGGAAGAATCACATTTTCTTGTGGAACAAGAGATCCATATTTAACGTTTGGTTTGCCACAAACGATCTCAATTCTTTTTGGTCAATATTTACCTTCACAGTAGTTTTTACTGTTTCTATTATACCTCAAACAGAGAAAACAACAATATTTCGTAAAACCTCCCTGTAGTCCAAGCAATATAGCAACAACGTTTAAATCAGCACAAACTTTCCAGTTGTATTCTTTGTATCTGATTAAGTCTATAATTAGTTTCATGTTTTCATACGTTTCTTGTAAAATCACTGATTATGCCATTGTGAAGTAATACGGCTTTTAAGTGTAAATAGTATTCACACTTTTACTAAGGAACGTGACCTGTTAGACGACTGTTAATTGACATGGTTATATCAAGTTTTTTTTATTATTTAATTAATACATTGTTACTAGTCGTTTCCGTCTAACCTACAATTTGTCTTTATGATAACTTAAATCTAGGTATATAACTAGGAGGACCCATCGACCCTATCTCAGTCTCTGGTGAAATAATGTTTATACATGTCACTGCTGAATTTTTTAATATATGCACCTCACTACACAACACTATACAATCAGATGATCAGATCAGATCAGCTGGTTTCATTCTTTAAGTCTGTGTCCTGTTCTGGTGGTATCGAAAAGTTGCAATAATTCAATATTCGTATGAGAATGGAGTCTTTCTTCATGCCCCCTTGCAATTCTATTAATTTCTTGACCGACTGTAGGTATCTGAAGGTCTCTATGAAGGTAATCAGGCATATAGTATTTGGGTACACCCACAATACCTCTCAGGACTTTGTTCTAAAAAATTTGTATTTTATTAATGTTACTCTTTGCAGAACATCGCCATAATTGAACTTCGTATGTCCATATAGGTTTCAGTATTTGCTTATATAATAACAATTTATTATGTACTGATAATTGTGATTTTCTTCAAATTAGCCAATACATTCTCCTATATTTCAATTCCAGTTCTTTTCTTTTCTTCTTTATATGTTCCTTCGAGCGAAGTTTTGCATCGAGATTTATTCCGAGATATTTAGCGTTGTTGTTATAGGGAATGATAATATTATTTACTGCTATTGGTGCTTGTACGGTCTATTTATAGGTGAACTGCACAATTATTTATATTGTCACTTGCCTGTTGTAATTTTCGTGAGGCTTCTTCACTATTGTCTGCGACAACTATAATCGCAGTATCATCAGCAAATGTAGCCATCGTAATATTTTCCATTTATGGTATATCACAAGTGTAGAGTAGATTAAACATTGGTCCCAACACACTTCCTTGTGGTACACCTGCTTTAGCTTCTTTTATTATAGAGTAAGCTTCTTCTTGTTTGACTCTAAACATTCTGGTTGTAATATATGATTTTAATAGTTCGGTGTTTTATTTTGGTAGCATTTTCTGTAGTTTATGAACAAGGCCTTCATATCAAACCTTATTTAAGACTTGTGCTACATCTAAGTATATAGAATATTAATAAGATATTATATAATATAATCTAAAATATATATTTTTTAGTTTCGTAGGCTTTTTCAATAACATCTGTTATTCTGTGGACCTGGTCAATTGTTGAGTGCTTGTTCATAAACCTAAACTGATGTGTTGGTATTAGGTTTTTTTCTCTCTATGATCGGTTTTATTCTTTTCTACATGGGTTTTTCAAAAACCTTAGATATTACTGGCAGCAGTGATATAGGTCTATAGGCTTTTATTCCGTTTGCTGACTTCCCAGGTTTTGGGAGTTATATCAATTGACAATGTTTTTAACAATGGAATAAGGAATTCAAAACACATAATCTTATTTATGTTAAAAAAATTGTATCGCACATTGTTTTTGTACAGACAATTTAATAAGATTAATTATTTATAAATAATTTATAAAACAAAATCGAGATTGCTTTCTCGCCAACCTAAGTTTATGTTATCATATATAAAAAAAATCGTTAATAATCAAATCACTGGAGCTAACCATATTTTCCTTATCCAGCATCCGCTGATGCAAATCTGCACCATCCTCGACGTCTCCATAACCGACATAAAGCAACGAGCAGCGGTTCATAAAAAAGCAGTCGCTGGATACGTCGTTAACTCATTAAAATTCCGATATATACGTCCTCGTTTTATTTTCTCTTTCGTTGACGGTCACCCAACGTCCCACTGGCAAAGAGCCTGACAAAAATCGATATCCACCCGACGGCAACCGACAACCAAAATAAAACATGCAAAACCACCGTCGGCGGTCGTTACCGAACGCGAACAATCCGTAAATCGAAAGATCTTTGACAAAAATAAATAATTCGTTACCTGCATAAACAATAGCGGATAAATCTTAGGCCTGATCACTTGATTATCGATGTGAACTTAAATAAACGTTTGTGGTCGTTTAGATACAAATAAAGTTATAGTCTATGGGAAGAAGGAGCTTCATTCCGACGTTTAAAGTATTTTATACGTAAATAAGCATCGCCTACGAAACATTGAAATAAAACTCAAGAAAACTGAATAAAAACAATTCAGACTTTTATATGCTTTAGTTATAACTTTGGTATAAGTAGTAAATGAACTTCATACCCGATAAAAGATGGTACCTTAGATAAGGAACCAAATACACTTTAAGATATTTGCTTCAAATTAATTTAAACCAATATAAGACCTTGAGAAATTGCTCTCTAGATCCTAAGAAAAATTTAGAACTCACTTTGAGAGCATCGTAGTTAATTATATATTGGTCTATAAATTAGTCTTAAAGGATTTTTTTTATTTAAAGCTTTATTGTAAAAAATTGGTATACTATATCTAATTCAAAATATTGTTCACAATAGCCGCTACTTTTCCGATCTTTCAGACAGTTTACGGATTCCATCTCTATAGAACGATATATATTTTGATGGTTTCCACGAATCGACCCATTTTTGGTATATCTATAAGAAATGAAGCGCTGCTCAGACAGTTTTCAGATGTTGACAGCTCAGATGTTTTTACGGGTTTTCCAACATGTGGTCGAGGATTATTATGCAGAAGAATAGCATTGTCGTACCTTTCCTCGAATTTCGGCAATGTTTCGCACAGTACTCGACTCAAAGGCATAAATTGCTGCCGATGGCGACTCCCATTGATGATTTCACCGAGTCATTCAAATCTTCACACTTTTTATCTTCAGTGCCAAAATCACCACATGTTTACACAGCATAACCTTCAGCCGCTTTTATCTTCAAACTGAAGTAAACAAGTAAAACTTCCCAGAAATTCGATTTACTTGGTATAAATTCAGACAATGTATTCATTTCTTGTATGATTTATTTCAATATATTGAAAAATATATTTCTTCACAATTTACTCGACAAAGTGAAATATATTGAAAATTGAATTAGTGAGGCTTCAACATCACATTAGTTACAAATTTACTCCATCCGGCTTTATATTCAGTAACGCCATCTGTTGAAAATCCGTTAAAATTAATTTAAAGGCTCATAGATAATTAATAATATTAATTAGTAGTTAAATAAGCAAAAGAATTACTAGTTTAATAGTATATGACCATGATATTGTTTAATTATGTACAAGTAATCAATTATGGCAATGAAGTGAAATTGGTAAAGAACACTGAAAAATTGTCACACTTAAAACATTTAAATTTTAAATATTGAACTTATTTTAACGAATAATTTTTAAAAACTGTATTCCTTGATGTGAGTTTGATCGTATTATCGAAATGATTATTTAATTACTTAATATAATTAGTTCAATTACAAATACTTACAAGCATTTTGATCATCGATATTACTGAAAATACAAAGTCTTGATGTAAACAACTCTTAAGCAACCTAACCTAACTTAAATTCGAAGGCTTTGACATTTCTTTACATAAAATAGCACATTGGATTTGGTATTATTGGTGATACTGCTGCGTAATACGCTTTTTTTAGTTTAACCAACATAGTTTCTTAAACACGATATATTCACGGAAAATATTTTGATTAATATATATTGTACCAATTTTCTCAATAAATACCTTTATAAAGTGAAAACACGGTCTCAATTCATGCAAGTACCTAATAAATGGAGCACTGTTACATTTACCTTTTATTTTTAAGGTCAACGTTATCTCCACATTAATCGAATCGTCAAAGTACATTCCCATAGGGTAGGTTCTAATTATAAATCAATTTAATTACTTCGAATTCCTCTCCGTTGTTAATCGGTTTGACCCCCACCCCCCACGTTTTCAATCAACGGTTCGACGACGACAAATTAAACTTCCTACATGGCAAAGAAAACTGCGAAAAAGCGGACGTTCACTATTTGCCGAACGTTCAATTTCCTCCCCTTGGAAAATGACCATTCGTGTCTCGCAAAATGAGTTTTAATCCTACCGCGGCGGGCGGGATATTAAGTTTTTATTAACAGTGTGACACTACTCTTGTTTCATCACAAATAAAGCGATTGTTTTAAAATTGATGCAGATATATAACCGATTGAGATTCTAACACCAACAATTTTCTGGTCGACCATTAAAATATTGAATAGTAAATTATACTAACATGTGACAATTTTCTTTTTTCTATAGCATTAAATAAAAAGGCTTTTCTGTCAAATTATACCTGCTAAACACAAAAACTTTTTACTTTTTACTTTTTAACATACAATTTTAAAATTATTATAAATTAAACTATTATAAAAATGTAGACAATATACAAATTTTAAATTATATTTATTTATTTATATTATTAATTTTATTTTAGAAAGTAGTAATATATATTTACAAATAGACAATGAATCAAAATAGCTCAGGTTTAAGTGGCCAATAAGCAAAATGATCCATAAATTCAGAAAGAAAATGAAGAAATATTAACTTTCTTCCTGTGAAGAGTGCAATCTTCTTTTGTTGTAAACCAGTAATTATCTGCTAACATTTTAGCATTCCATCTTACTTGATAATGCTCTTCATCTGCTTTATATCCTGGTGAATGTGATCACCTTGTTCCCCACTCACCATTTCAAGATTAGGAGGGAAAATTGAAATGGGATTGCAAGAAATGTAAAGCCATTCTCATCATCATCTTGAATGTTTGTAATAAGTCATTCAATAAAAACTCAGCATTTTCAGCTTTAAGTTTGTCTAAAAATCCATGAATCATTTGCTTTAGAGATAACCAAGTTTTTTATTTGTGAGTCAACAAAAATGCCTTCTTTTAATTTAGCATGGCTTAATTTAGAGAAAACAGTTCTCAAATACAAAAATCCCTTACCATTTTCATTTATGGCCTTGACAAAGATTTTCATTAAACCAAATTTTATATGTAAGGGTGGAAGAATTAGATTTTCTTGTGGAATAAGAGGTTCATATTTAACGTTTGATTTACAACAAAACCAGTTCTTTTTTGGCTAATTTAATGGTTTTTGATGTCTCTGCTATCCCACACACAGAGAAAACAACAATATTCCGTGATATCTCCTTGTACTCCAAGCAATATAGCAACAATGTTTAAATCAGCACAAACTTTCCAGTTGTATTCGTTGTATTTGATTAAGTCTAAAATGTAAATGTTAGTTTCATGTCCTCATACGTTTCTTTTAAAATTACTGAGTATGCAATGGAAGGATGTCGGCTGCCACTATGGAGTAGTACAGCTTTTAAGCCTAAATAACATAGTAATCACACTAATACTAAGAAACTTGACGTTTTAGAAAACCATATCAATAGATAGTGTTTTAAGAATGGAACAAGGAATTCGAAGCATGTAATATTATTTGTTAGAAAAATTGTATCACACAGTGTTATTTGTAATAACCCAAATATTTTTAAATAATACTAATGGTAAAACACTATAAAATTATTTATTGCCTATACAATCTATATATTAAGCCGGTTAACTAGTTTTTCAGAAATTAATCACCATTAGTGTTGAAATTAACCGAAACTCTTGTATAACTAGTTGCATATATTAAGTTTGGATAAAATGTCAATTATATTAGATATTGCTGTCACAACAAACGTACAGTGAAACATGCATAATATTTAGATGGCCTTACCTTATTGAAGGCATCTTTGACATCGAATGACATACAACCGAGAAACTCGCTGGTCCTGAAAAAAATAAAAAATACATTGGTTAAGATAAAGAATATCACAGAATAGCGGTAGGCGGCGTAAAACAAAACTATTCTGTAAACGCACGATACGATATATTAGAAATACTCGTAAAATCAAGTAGTCTGGCGAAATCGTAATGGAATATTAAAACGGCACGGTGACACTCGGGGTCGAGTTGAAAGCGTCCTTTTATCTGGTCGTTGTTTTTACCTCAGATCGATAGTTGTGGCGGTTTTGTGCCAATTTCGATTAATTAAATCGAATCTACGTACACCCAAATCTAAAATACATGAGATGACAGTGTAACAGATTTAGTTGAGAAGTCGTTTAAGTTTTGGCGGGAATTTTCGGGTTTATTTGATGCATTAGCGTAATGCGACGGAAACTGGGCCGCAGAAGACCCATAAACAGTTTTATTTACTCTGTGACGGCAGGAGCTCCGAAAATGTTCTTTATTCTTTTAATAAACCGTAAAAGTTTCCGTCGAGTCGTTTGTCATAGAAGACCGGAGATGGAAGCCAAATTGCAGAATAGAAACAACTTTGCTAATAAATCAGTATTTTTTAATAATAAATCGGTAAGTAAATAAAATAAAAGTCTCAGTTTTCTTCTCAGTTATTTCGATGTATAGTATTAAGAGTATGTTAGATATTATAATTTTATATATGTTATATTATAGTTCTTTAAATTAATATAAATGATTACTTACACAACAACATACAAATTTAACTTATACTCTCACTCTTAGCAGAAACATTTTTGGGATCAAGAAACTAATAGAACAATTTTACATAAACATTTCGCTCGTATAGTTGTTAAAAATTTCGATAAACATATAAGCAAATTATTAATAGTTTTCAAAATTATTTACTTGCAAACTTATATAATTACCTGAAAAAATATTTATATATTAAAAAGCACCATTAAATTAAATAATTAATTATTGGTCACAACAATAATAAATCATAAAATAAATTAATTGATAGTCATATAGCTTTCAATTATGAAAAGTAGCGAAATACAAATTAATATATTTTAATGCCAAAATGTACTAAAAAGTAACTAAGAAAATGTATGTATCCTTAATTATTAAGGTACTGAAAGCAATGGAGCTAAAAAATTGTCTTGAAAATAAAGATAATATAAACTCCATAAAACCAAATATATGCACATACTTAAAAGAAACAAATAATTATAAGTCAGTTCTGGACTTTTAACGCAGGTTACTGTATCGAGGAAGTTGGATACATTTAACTTAAATATTTTTTACGTATATATAAATAATCGTTCTTAATGTAACACAATAGTTACATAATTATATAGTTCTAATATTATCAGGGTACAGATTATTATTAATTATTACTATTAATATTAAAGGATTCACTGCAGATAGTGCTACGGTTTATTAATCGCATCGGGTATATTTGTAACCAACTTTATGCTAAAGCCTCACTAACAAGCTTGGCTTTCTAGTATGTGTCATTTCATCGAAGTGTGAACAAAAATATTTCCAGTACTTTGAAAATGTCAATAATTTGTACCGATAAAATCGCATTGGCGGGAAGTTTTACTTTTTTACCTCAATTTGAGTAAAAAGACGATTGAAGCACATCAAATGCTACGAGAATGTTACAGCAAGCATGCTTCTTCGCTTGCGACATGTGCATACTGGTTTAGGTTACTGTATCGAGAAAGTTTGATACATTTAACTAATTAGGCATATAAGAACTGTAGATGTATCTTAACTAATTTCAATATTCACTGAAATATATGGATACAATTATTTACTGAGTATGAATGAGATAATAATGCTAAAAATTCATCCACGATCTAATATCCACTAATGTTAGATTATAAATAAATAAACAAAAACAAATAAAAAGAAGTAAAATCATAAAGGGCTATTCGGAAATCTAGGAAAAGTGAGCAGTAGGCTACGACTGACAAATTCTAAACTGAATTAAATAAAACGTAAATCAAAACAACGAACATTAAGTGGGCTATAAGTAACATACTAACTGAGAATATGTTGGTAGATAACCGCAGACAAATAACAATATATATGCACATAATTAAAAGAAAGAAATAATTATAAATAAGTTCGGGACATTAGACGTAGGTTATTGTATCGAGAAAATTTAACTAATTAGGCATTAACTACATCTTAATTAATTTCAATATTCAATGGACTTTATGAGTAAAATTAATTACAGATTATGTATAAGATTATAATGTAAGAAAATCTCACAAATTCATATATGATCTAATATTCACTAATGTTAGATTATTAATAAATTCACGAAAATAAATAAAATAAAATAAACAATACGTAAATCAAAACTACGAAGATCAATTGGGTCATGAGTAACATACTAACTGACAATATGTTAATAGGCAACCGCAGATAAATAAAAAATATGTGCACATGATTAAAAGAAACAAATTAATAAAATTATAAAATTATAAATAAGTTTTAGACTTTTGAAGTAGGTTACTGTATCAAGAAAGTTGGAAACATTTAACTAATTAGGCATATAAGAATTACATCGTAAGTAACTTCAATATTCAATAAAATATATGAAAATTAATTACAGATTATGAATAAGATGATAATAATCAAATATCTACTAATGTTAGATTATAAATAAATAAACAAAAAATAAATAAAAATCATAAAGAGCTCCTAGGAAACTCAGGAAAAGTGAGCAGTAGGCTTCGAGTGACAAAAAATATTGAACTAAAAACAACGTAAATCAAAACAACGAACATCAAGTAGGCTATAAATAATATTCTGACAATATGTTGGTAGGCAACCACAGACAAATATGCATTACCTAAAATCACGCTACTTTTGATACCAATGAGAACGCCCGAATCCAACCCCTGCACTGCAATTTAATCATCATTAGGCTAAGGGTTGCACCCACACACAATTATCTCACCCTACTAGGACGTCGCCGTTTTTGACGTGGCAACTTGAAAGGTGTTCGACAACGTGTTTATGGTTTTGGTTCGAATTCATCGGTCGTACACGATACTCCACAATGGAACCGAATAAAGCTTTCAACGTCGAGCCTCCATACCGAATTATTCTCTCTTTATCTCGAACGAGAGGGTTAAGTGGTGGCTGCTAGTTAAATTGGTCTCTTATCGGCATCGTTCTTTGTTGGTGAACTTTGATTGATGGTCAGGTACGAGCCGCCTGAAGAACGCATTATTTCGAACGTGTAATATATTTGTAACACTTTCTCAGTCGTCCGTTGTTATATTAACATATATATGGCACCAACCACTGAATAGTTTAATAATTAATTTTCGTTAATACCTAGTTAAATATCATGAGAATTTTTTCATTGAATTCTTGAAATATTACGTCTAGACACGATAGGTTATTTTTTCACTCATATATAGCCATAAAACAGGTTTCAAAAGGGGATGGAAATATCAAGGGACTTACAAGACCGGACGGTAAAAAATAATACGAACAGTCACTCTAAACAAATTAAAACCGACAAAAAATTACATAGAAAAAGAGGGCTATAAAACGTACTGCATTTTCACTATATTATCAGTAACTTTGTTTTATTTTTTTATAAAAAAAAAACGCATACAATAGTAAATAATACCACTGCCCGAGTTTTCGTTTAATATCTGTCAAAAAATTCACGTTAATTACTTGTGTAACGCCGGTTATCTAAACATCACCAATAACACACATTTAATTTCGATAAATCTATATAACTTTTGCTTTCATAAACGAAGATCAATAAGCATTAATTACTTTAACTAGTTCCTACTCGAAAACGGGTAAATTAATAACAGTGTTCGTTCTAAACGTAATGAATGAACCGAGGGAAAAAAAGGAAGAATAGAGCGATATACGGTTTTTCGTTCTGATGTTGACGGGGGCCCTTTTCATCCGTTCCCGTGAAAGAAAAGCCCGTTTTTCTATCTTTTGTTTGGAGTTTCCTTTCATTTTCCTCGTTCATCGTCGAAACGACATTCTACAGACGCGGAAAAATGAGCAAAAAATGTGTTTCCAAATAGAGCGCAGAATAATGGTCACATGATATTTCTGTTTTGTTTAATTGCAGGGTAATTGAGTTTTATTCGTTCATTTATTTATCATTAGCAAGTTATATAAAATTAAATTATTTTGAATGTGAAATACTGAATACTGAATATGAGGAATACTGAAATATCACTTGCCTAGCAGGAACATTTGATGATTAAAAAATATTAAATCTATACTCACCTTTAGCAATATCAAATTGGGCATTTCAAATATGATCTAGTTCAAAATACAAAACACTAAAAAGTACCCTGATTTTTGATTAAGTTAATTAAAAACGACACTAGCGCAATACGAAATAATGAATCGACATATAATATAATCTCAGAGTCCCGCACTATATAGGCAGATTACCGTAAATTGAAACGGCGGGGGGACTATAGGACTGCCACATACCGCTACTACGTCACATGAGGGGCGGCTGAGACATACGAGAGGTCGTACGGCCTAATAGGCCTAGATTCGAGAAGTATGCGCCGTTGTCATATTTGCACTAATATCAGTAGATTTAGGAATAAATTCAAAAATAATAATTTGAATTTATTTTAAGTCTATGATTTAATATTTAACTATATCTGTACAATTAATTAGTAGTACCTAATAGAACATAAATATTTTAAAACGTCAAAGTTAAATTAAATGTTATTGTTCATATTTATTGATTCAGAATAATACGGTAATGCCTTCTTCATATTTAAATTAAGTAGATTTTTGCCTGTCTGATTTTTATTTCAACTACGTATTCAAAATTCTTAATTCTAGTCTGAAAATTTTTCTGTATAAATAAATGGCAACATCGCAATTTACACTGCCAGCAGCAATGGTGCTGGGAATTTTTTCCTTCACGTCGTCCGTTTCGCATCCCTTTCCGCATACTGCCTTTCAGCAGGGTGCTCCTACTATCTGGAAACGCGTTGGGGTCGTAAACCGGACTAACGAATCGATCCTGGACGAGAGAGCGGACTAGCAGGAGAAATGCGCAACCACTCCGCTGCCTTGCCACGTTTACCCCTTAACATTTCAGTATATTTGGGCGATTTTATTATTGTATATTCATCGAGAAATCTTATCGAATATTTATAAAACGTCATGTTCTGTCTGCGATCATACATGTTACTCACTTGGTGTTCCTTTCTCTGTGCCAGACCTCCACCTGTATTCGTTTAGAGGTATCGGTGAGGGTTAACGGGAATTTAAACGTGTGGTTGAACCATGGCCTCGAGCAACCGCTCTGAACCGGGGTTCGTTGCAAGATGGAATTCTTCTTTCTTCTGCTCCCCGACAGCCGATCGAAAATTGCAACCTAGAAGGCAAAAATATGATAGAAATTGTGGTCTGTTAACATAAAATTAATTTTAGATAAATCAAGTGGTTATTATATTACATTATTTTATATTTAAAATATTTCTTATACATATACAAATAATCGTTCTTAATGTAACACATCAATTACATAATTATATAGTGACAACATTATCAAGCTATAAATTGTTATTAGTTATTATAATTAATTTTAAAGGATTCACTACAGATAGTGTTACTGTTAATCGCATCGGGTACATTTGTAACCAACTTCATGCTGAAGCCTCACTAACAAGCTTCGCTTTTTAATATGTGTCATTTAGTCGAAGTATGAACAAAAATGTTTCTAGTGCTTTTGAGATATCTAATAATTTATACCGAGTAACGTCAATTGAAAAGTCTCCGGCCTACCATAGTAACACACATTTTTTTGGCAAAATTGTTTTTTTTATTCAATATAATTCCCTTCAAGGGTGATACAGTGATTATAGCAACCCTCCTAATTCTCGATACCACTTTTGTAGTACGATTTGTCTTTTGCTTCAAAATAGGCCTCAGTTTCGGCGATAACCTCTTCATTCATCGAAAATTTCTTCCCAGCGAGCATTCTTTTGAAATCTGAAAATAGTAAATAGTCGCTGGGGGCCAGATCTGGAGAATACTGTATATAAGGAAGCAATTCGAAGCCCAATTCATAGATTTTTGCCATCGTTTTCACTGACTTATGACATGGTGCATTGTCTTGGTGAAACAGCACTTTCTTTTTCTTCAAATGCGGCCGTTTTTCGGCGATTTCGTCCTTCAAACCGTCCAATAACGCTATGTAATAGTCGCTGTTGATGGTTCTTCCTTTTTCAAGGTAATCAATGAAAATTATTCCATGCGCATCCCAAAATACAGACGCCATAAACTTGCCAGCCGACTGTTGCGTTTTCCCACGCTTTGGAGCAGGTACATCGTGTGCAGTCCACTCGGATAACTGTCGATTGGACTTCGGAGTGGAATAGTGGAGCCATGTTTCATCCATTGTCACACATCGACGCAAAAACTCGGATTTATTTCCCTTGATCATTTCCAAACACTGCTCCGAATCATCAACTGGTTGTTGTTTTTGGTCAAAAATAAGCTTGGGCAGCACCCACTTTGCATAGAGTTTTCTCATACCCAAATATTCGTGAATGATATGATGTACACGTTCAGTTGATATCTTTAGAGTGTCTCCTATTTCATTCAATTTTAATTTACGTCCATTCAAAATAATTTTGTGGATTTTTCAAATGTTTTCGTCGGTTCACCGTCTTCGCTGCTAATTTCACCACGTCTAAACTTAGCATACCAATCCCTGATGGTTGATTCTCGTGGGGCAGTGTCCGAAAACTCGGCATCAAGCCAAGTTTATTCTTCAACTGTAATTTTTCCCTTGAAAAGGCAATATTTTATGAACACGCGAAATTCCTTTTTATCAATTTTTTTCACTCAAAATGAATTCACAAACTAACGATCCGACAACTCTCAAATTTATACACGCATTTTTGATTAAGGCTTACTAAAAAATATGGATTTAATTATAATAGCGCCATCTATATGTCAGGCCGGAGACTTTTCAATTGACCTGTTATATCGCATTGGCAGGAAGTTTAACTTTATTAAATTTTATTTAAGTTTGAGTAAAAACACGATTGAAGCACAATGAATGATGCGTGAAGGTTACAGCAAACATGCTTCATCGATTACAATATGTGAATACTGGTGCCGACGTTTTAAAGGGGGGTGATTTTGACGCAGACAACAATGGGCATTCTGAACAGCAAAAAAAATGAACACATTACTCAATAAAACCATCAATGGGAAGAGCCATCAACTATAATTGATGGGTTTGGGCCAATCACTGCAACATAGTCGGAATATGAGCACAGACACAACAATATTATTCTTCAACATGACAATGCTCGACCATATTTTCCAAAACATTTTTGTGAACAAAGAAATAAAATAACAATTAACAGTCACAGACTTAGCCTGCTTTCAATATGAGGGAATAAAAAGATAACAACAGTATACCAGATGTGCTATGTTACAAGTAAAATTATATATATTAAGTTAACATTTTATATGCTACTCTATGGTATTTTTAAAATAGTTTTAATAAACTGATTTTTATTTGTATTTTCAACTAAAATAACATATAAATATCCTGGATGTGGTTGTGTCCATTCACAGAATCGAAACAAATAGAAACAAAAAGTTGGATGTAAAAGCGGCGCCTTTGACAGTTGATCCAGCAATGCGCTATATTCCTGCTAGTTTGTTACGGACAGGATCGGCAAAAAATAAAGACTCGAAATCTTGGCAGGCGCGTTGACAAGTCTGCGGCGACGACGTCAGCGCTGTACACGCTCCGATGACATGGAAAGATACGATGTCGGGTCTTATTAACTCGCCACGGACGGTAGCAGACATGTGGACTTGTCAATGAACACCGCCAACTATTCAGTTGCGGAGGAAGTTAATATCAGCCCGGCCGAACATAGACAATGATACAAGGCACAATTTTATTCGAGTACGAAGCCACGCTGATTGGTAGAAAAACATTTAAGAAAATGTATAATGTTAGCACGTAATTCTAAACTTAAAATATCCATTACTTATTTGAGATGGTTATTCATTTTATGTCGATAATGTTTGCGTAAATGGTTCATTAATATTATACATACCTTGACATAAGCATTGATGGTTTCTTTTTCTGGTTTATATAGGTCCTTGCAGTTAATAACTGAAAATTAAAATGGAATTAGTTTAAAATAGTAATGAATTTGAAAAACTAAAAAAGAATATTATGTTGAGTAACTAAATTGTTGTATATACTAAAATAAAGGGAAGCTCATAAATAAATATATTTAAAAGGTCTTTTTTTAAGAAATGGCTTGTGTTAAAAAGGTCAGTTCAGGTAAAAAAGGGCTCAAGAAGTAAATTACGCAGGATGACTTCTCAACAAGCACAAAAGAATCAATAAAAGTATGTTTTGTCAATGTGTCATTGTGATTTATATTTTGTATTGACTGGACGCAAGATGTTAGGTAAGAGAATAGTTAGAAGATATTTCATGCCAAATTTTCTAAACAATCGACGGTGAATATAAACGTTTCAACTTGTCATATAACTTACCGTTGACATAAAGCACGTCCCCAGACACAAATATCTTTAAATCCATACTTCCTCTCACATCCACCACGGTGCTTTTAAAAGTACTGTCTGCGAAACTAGACGAGTTACTGACGTTGGGCGAATCAAACACCAAACATTTCTTGATATTCCTGCTAGTCTCACTAGATTTATCCGCGTGATTTCCCAAGATCTCCTTGTTTTCCAAGTAACAACCTCTAAGGGGGGTATTCTCGAATGGAGCGCTACCCATACAGTCCATGAATAAGTCATCTTCTTCGTTTGGTGACAGAAACCTTTTTTGTGTCGACCAGAACGGCGATATGGTCTGGGTTTCGATTGAACTATTGAGTTTGTGGATTTTCTCTCTCAGATGTTCCGCTTTTTTTCGTCTGATACACTTCTGGCGCTTTAAAGTGTAATCGGCGTCTAATCGAGCCTTTTTGGTCAAGCTCTCGTTATCTGAAGATACTGATGCTCTTTTTCGGGACTCCGAATCATCGACGCAACGCTCATTGAAGGTTTCATTAATCTGAATGATGGTTTTTTCCAATGGACCAATGTTATTATTGTTACATTTGCACTGGAAATTGTTGTCCAACTGATGGGAGTTGTCGTTGGTGCTGCTCTTGAAGCCAGAGTCGGATGATGCTTCCGAGTGCAATTCTATCTGACGTTCCTGCTCCAGATTCATCATGTTCTCCTCCCTAGTATGATTGAGATCATTTTCCTTCTCTAAGTCATTGTCTGCGTGAACAATGACGCTGGTGTTTAGGGACACGTCTTTGTTGTCGGAGCTGTCATCTAACAGAGCCTCCACCAGCTTATCCAAGGACATATCATTGATGAACGATGAGCTGTTGGCCTCGTTCTCTAAAATTACCCGGCTAAATCGAAGGTCTAAGAACTTCCGCACTAGAGGCGTGACCCTAATGTCGTTTTCGCCATTAATCTTCAACGCTTCAACCTTTGGCTTCTTAATGAGCGGGGTTATTTCTTTCTGGTCCGTATTACCAATTCTGGTAGTATCTTCGTCGTAGAAGATTTTACCTTTATGTTCGCTAACACTTGGTTTCTTGCAACTGCACAATTCCTCAGCTAATATGGACTCGATATGCGAATCCACCGCTTCAAACGGCTTGAAATAATTGCTAGAATCGCTTATTCTCGGATGAGGATGCGACTCGATGCATTGCTTCTTCTTTTTGATAATTTTCGGGCTCTTTTTTTCGGACTTTCTCCTACAAGCCTCGTTAGAACTGAGATTGCTGACATCCCGGAAGGGGCTGTTCTCGAAGGGCCCCGCGGAGGTATTCTTGATGGGCGTGGAATGAAAGGGGTTCTCCTTGTCGTCGTCTAACGCATCCAAACTGCATCTTTTGTGCCCGGTCGAGGTTCTTCTGGAGGTACTAGAGCGTCGTCTTTTGTTTTTCTGACGGGGCGTCTGTGGTAGCGATTCCGTGGAGGAAACCGGGGCCATGGGAGTCATTTTATTACTGTAGGGTTCCTTCCGCGGCAACACCGTCCATTTCAACATCGTGCTCGATCTGAAAAACGAAAAAAAATCCCGTTAAAATATTAAACGAGACGGTATAGCGAGCCGAATTTCAAATCCGACCAACCGTATATATATACGTCATTAAATTTTAGAGGAATGCGTGAATGTTTTTCAAAAATGTTATTCGATTCATTTCGTACACGAAAAAAAAGCTTATAACAATGAAGATGCCCTCCAAACAAAAAAGTAAATTGGATACAGTGTTGGAAATCTTAAAAAAAACTGTTAAAACGTATTCGATATGAAGGGGATGCGAAAGGGATGCCCGGACCGTGGAGAAAGCCACGATTCGACATCCGAAGATTTATAGCCGATGCATGAAAGAGCGTTTCGGGGGTTTAAATTTTTAAATTGCAACTATCGGTTTGATATCGATATAAATAATTAACTGTACTGATATACGGCTATATGTTATATATAATATTTAAGGTCCAATCTAGTCTTTCAGGCCTTTCATAAGACAGAAACTTCAATTGATCTCATTATTTGTTATTACAAGCATCAGTACAACCTAATGCTGAATTTTTACATCTATATATAAAACATAACCTTTGTTTTATTACCGTCAATAATGAACCGATTTTCAAAATTCTTTTTTTATTTGAAAGAGTGCCCTTCCGAGGTGGTCCCACTGGAACCAACTTAGGATCCATTGGGGGAAGGGGGATAGGGGGATGAAATCTAGGGAAAACCTCAAATTTCAAAGGCACGTACAATGTTTTGACATATTTTTTACCTAAAATAATCAGATAACGGTGTATAATGTTATAGCTGAACTAATGTGTCAGCTTGCTTTTTAAGCACTAACCATATCATATCAAACGTCGCAGAAACAACTATTTTCAAGCCTGAACAATACAAAAATAATAATATAATTGTGTGACATATACACAAAATTAAATTATGAACAAAAAAATATGATTTGTTGCTCGGCACTAACTTCAAAGTGATCAGTTGGTAGTAGTTAAAATAATAATGTAAATAGATGAATAGGTCTAGGTATGTATTAAGTTAAATTGTGTGTATATAATAGAATATAAAATACGTGTAGTAGATAGGTCAAATGAGTTTATTGTTAACTTTTATTTAGTTATTACAACGATTATTATGTACATATTTTATATTAAAAGGTTTTTTTTTAATAATAATCTAAGTTTGATTATTTTTTACTTTTTAGTGAGAGTTCCGTATTTATATTTTGTAGTCGGTTAAATTTTTTAATTAAAAATATTTAGTTTTTAAATTGTATACTTATATTTTATTAATTTACACTTGTTTTCGTTATTTGCTGTGTTTTAATTGGTATCTAATCTAATTTATTATCTACTAGCGACCCGCCCCGGCTTCGCACGGGTGCAATGCTGATACTAAATTAAATACACTACAGAAAAAATATGAACGTTGTATATAAAAACATAGCGGCCCGCTCCGACTTTGCACGGGCATAAAATATATATGCCTATGTCACTCAATGAAAACATGATTAAAATCGATCCAGTATTTTTGGTTCATTCATTACTGCCCTTGGCCTGCACGCATTAAATTTGGAGTAAAACAATTCCTCTTCCCCTATACTTACTATGAAGATTTCCTGCTATCTTTGGAATATCTAAATTCATACAATTTTTATTACATTACACATTTTTAAACGCAAATTTTAAATTTGTAATATCTCCGAAAATATTTGTTTAATTTACATGCTGTAAGGAACCATATTGATCTATATTAATTGCACACTGTATTTAAGGTACTTAATTCGATAAGGATTAATGCCGTATTGCTTAAAATAGCTTCGTAAATAAGCCATTTTCTCACGTAAAAAGTAAACAATAAAAATGGTTAATGTGGGTTATCCCTAAAAGATAAACATATACCATCGCGGACTTTTTTGTAGATCTTTTTATGGTGTACAATACTGTAGTACATTAACTTGATCTAACTCGTAGGGTTAGGCAGCGTTTTTGCTAATTGCTAAATAAGCCTAAAAAAATAGGTTAATTTACGGCATCACGTTAGAAACCTCTAAAATTAGCAATGTTGCCTTAGTATATTATGCATGTATTATACATATAAACCTTCCTCTTGAATCACTCTATCTATTGAAAGAAACCGCATCAAAATCCGTTGCGTAGTTTTAAAGATTTAAGCGCACATAGGGATATAGGGACAGAAAAGGCGACTTTGTTTTATACTATATAGTGATTTATTATATTTCTATTTTTTTATTGTGTTTGTTGATTATTTTACTCTATATGTATTCAATGCTTATTCTTGCTTGGAAATGCTTCCAATTGTTATCAGTCATTAAAACGCCTAATAAACACCCATTAACTTTGAAGCGAGTAAAATTATAAATAGAAAGTTATATATTTTCGGTATTTCTTATGTATATAATCATGAGCAAAATGTTTTAAAAAATATATTACATTGAAATATAAATATATATAAATTTGACAAAATTTATGTCACATTTGTATACTTTCAGTATGAACTTCTCATTGACTTTTAATGTTGTTACAATATTCACAATATATGTTACAGTTGTTTAATTAATTTTGTTTTTAAAAATGTTTATTCTAAACATAAATTACTATGCGAATTAAATTTTTTCAAATTCAACAGATTTTTATTTACCCTATTTCATATATGAAAATTTGCTTCAACTTCAAATCGATAACGATCTACACCTTAACGTAAATAACACTTACAATTTGTATTTTTGGTTGCAACATTCCAAAGACTATTAATAAACATTGAGCATCAAGTTGTTTTTGTTCATATGTACGTTATCTAAGGTACATACTAAGAAATGCCTTTTCCTGTACCTGTTGTTTGGACGTAACCAACACATCATTTTGCTGACTGTTATTTTTGTTTAACGAAATCGAAGATATTCTTTTAAATCAGAATATACAAATATGTCCTATGCACAGGAAGACGTAAGTGATCGAAGAATAATAAACCAATATCTTAAACATAGATCAGTCACAATCATCATTTCAGTCACAAGATTTTGTTAAAAATTAAAACCGACCATATCTAATACGTTAAGATAAATTAAATTATTTAGTTTGATAACTATTTTTGTCAAATACAACACAAGGCGGGAATGTTTGCAGTTTTTTATTTGAACGTGATCATTAGTCATATAGTTAATAATTACCCCTGTTATTTTTGTACCATTGTTAACATTTTACCATTCCTTATCATATAAGAGTTGTTGAGATACTTTTTTCATTTATAATGGATTTAGTTGCACTTTTCGTTAACTTAAAACTTAAACATCGAGGGGTAAACTGATTTCCAACTGATATACAATTAAAATTGGTGTTTCCTATTAACCCTTTTTGTATAATTAAGCGACAATTGTAAGGATACGGTCGATAAGTCCACCGATAAACACACAAAAAATTAATTTGCATTCACAATAGTACCGGTACGGTTCCCACCCCTTACGCCCTTAAATTAAAAAGATCATTTGCATTTTCTACCGATACCATATCACCCCAATTTATCGAAGTACTTTACCGGGCTGTCCATTTACCGTAACTCACCAGCCGGTGGTTTCTTCACAACCGTTTCTCTGCTGATTTTCAGTTTTGGTGTAGTTTACTGCGATTTCAACAGAATCAGTTCTTATATCAATTATAGAAAGACACAGTGTTATGCTTTAGTTATTTTTTACGAAAACGAATTATTTCATTAAAAGAACTTATAGAATTACTTCTTATATAATAATCTTATTATCTATTGTTATTCTGTTCTGCATATTTCAAACTGTTTCAATGAATATTCGCTGATAATAATTTTTGTTACTCAAATGTTAAACCTCGTAAATGTTAATATTGCATTGCGACGACATAAATCACAAAAACCTAAATACATTACTTGACCGATGAGCAATCGGGTGATTGCTCAAGCAGAATCACGTTAGACAAAAAATAGGGCAATTCGCAAGATACTCTCAACTGCATCCAAAAATCATAGAGATTGGTTTATGAGTCAGTCATAAAGTCGATTTGGACCTATGAAGTTGCACTAAATTACCAAACCAACTAGTAATCCAACGCTGTTACAATAAAGCTCTATGATTGATTAATTGTAACCAACGAATAGCTACATGATTACCTCGAAATTAAATGGATTTACTAAGTTATCCACGATTTCGTTTTAATACATGAAATAAGGTCAACTTTTGCTTAATTAGTTTAATTATATTTTAATTTGAGAACTACATACTGATGTATGTACCCCATACTCGCCTTGCTTGTGTATTGATGCAAGTACAACGGTAGTAGTAAATTAATTTGTGAAACAAGCTTGTACTAAACAAATGTTAATGTTAATAATAAGAAAATGTTAATCAAGTTTTATTCAACAAGCCGTCGACAGACATCGTATTTCGTCGGCAAAGGTTCCTCACAGCTATTTTTTTCTTTAAACACTGATTCTCAACGTTTTTTATTTTACGGAACACATTTAATAATTTCAAATCTTGGTAATACGTTAATAAAAAATCTTTTGATGTTTCAATAAAGTAAGAGGGTATTTAAGTCCGTAATTACTTGAACGAATGAAGTAATAACGATTTGCATTATACACAAGGAACCCTTACAAATATCGATAAACAAAACCATCATTATGTGAATTTCTTTAAACTCAAAACATTCCCTTTTTAGTCGTTTTTTTACCTGGCCTCTCAACTTCCTACCCTTGCAAATACTTGCATTGTATCCCAGTAATTATGTTTAGGACTTATTTATATTATTAGAAATTCTTTAGAGAACGAAATAAATTAATCATAGTTTTATTTGACGCAAATTATATGCTAATTCCGGTTGATTGTTGTGCAAAAACTATGATATTGTTTTGTGGGTTGGTTGGGGTTTATTGTGATGTATTTAGCAGTGTTTTTTCTTTTATATCATGCCTATATATTTACTATAGATGGTTTTACTGTTTATTACATTGCATCGGGTACATTTGGAACTAACTTTATGTTAAAGCCTCAGTTTTCGAAGATTCATTTAATCGAAGGGTGAACAAAAAAATTGGCGCGTTAAAAATATTTCAATTTATACAGAATAAATAGCATTTGCGCAAAATTTTACTTTTATACTTCAGATCGCTATGATTGGAATACAATGTGAAGCTTTTTGGCAACCATGCTCCATCGATTTTAAATACTGGTTCCGACGTTTGAAATGTGGTGATTTTGGCATTGAACAGAAAAAGCATTCTGGACAGCCAATATAATTTGAAGACGAGTATTTATAGGCATTACCCGATAATGATTCATGTAAAACGCAAGGAGAATATGCAGAATTATTGGGAGTAACAGAATAAACCATTTCCATTATTTTGAAGAACATGGAATCGATCTAAAAGCTTGGATATTTCGGGTCTTACGAATTGAAACCAAGAACATTGGAAGGCATTTGGTCATGTATGAAATGCTGCTTTAACTGCTAGATCGCAAGGTTTTATGCAACGTATTGCTACTGGTGGTAAAAAGTGGATTACAATAATACAAAACAAAACAAACTATGGGTACCACCTGGTAGTACTTCAATATCAACGGGAAAGCCGAATATCATTTCGGTGTGGTATACTATGAGCTGCCGAAACCTAACGAAATATCAATATCACTTGATGCGTTTGAGTCGAACATTACGCGAGAGCGGCCGGAATACGAGCAAGTAAACAACAAGGTAAAAGTGCTACCCTTCCCGCCGTAATATCCAGACCTTTTCTCCTTTGATTAATCGTTATTCCGACCCATCGTTCTTGTCCCATTGTCGATTCATCAATCGTGACCTATATCAGCAGCGCTTCACTTCCTATAAAGATACCAAAAAAATGGATTCGTGAATAGCCCTATCGTTCTTTCTAGATGGAACCCATGAGTTGCCTGAAAGAGAGGAAAAATAACGGCTATCGATGGACAATACTTTCAATAAAATACATTGTACCGATATTTCACAATATGGATTCAAATTAAAAAATGCTTTAAAACTAACTTATAAGCCTAATAGTTCTCACCAAGTATAAGTAGAGTGTACTTATATTTTAATAAATTTTAATAATTTTGATAAATTATGTTATTCATTTTCATCCAGGCTAGTTTCTACAAAACGTTATTTCGTCGTTTAAAGTTCGTTTTAGACAATTTAACTTTATCTAGTAACCAGTTTTGTCATTGATAGGGTTCGGTGCTCTCGCTTAAACGTCGAATGCATTTGTACCGTTTGTCCAAGACATGAGGGACCTCTAATAAGATGCAAAACGTTTTATCGCGACATGTGGGAGACGTTAGAGACTCGTGCCGAAACTTTTAAGTCGAAATTTATGCACGTCTTCTGTAATTATTTTTTTATATATTCCGGGAGACGTCCAATAGGGGTGAGTAAAAGCACCGTTAGGTTTTACGATCGGTAAATCCATCATGTCAGACTTGGATGAATTTCGGTGAACGTGCCAAAGTTTTCGTGTAAGTTTACTTTTATAACAAGGAAAGTTCTTATAAATAGTAGGGACTAAAGCATTTTTTTAACAGTAACGAAGAATAATTATGTAAATTAAAGGTTTGAGTAGGTTTCAAAAGTAGGCAGTTATATTTCTACGAGAATATGATACTTATTATAATATTATATAATTATTTATATCCTACTATAGTGTCTTATTTTATTTAGTTAAAAGTTTTATAGATAACAATTGGATAAGAACGAAAACATTTTTAAAGAAAAAAGTTTCACATTTTATATAATTAATTATTATTTTATTTTTACATAAACAATTCGATTAATCATAAACGATGGGCAATGCAAATATGAGGTGGTACTAAAACATAAAACCAAATAGTAATCCAACGCAACCAAAACAAAGTTCTACGAGTAATTATTAACGCTTATCATTACGTAACTAATGATATACGATGACGTCAAAATCAAATAGATTTACAAAGTTATTCAAGATATCGCCTTAAAACATGAAAAAAGATTACTAAATTCATTTATTTTAATATATGTGAATTATTTTATGTTGTTGATTTAGTATTAAAGTTACATGATATTTACGCTTTGCCAAGTGACTATCTGAAATAAGTAATTTTTGATATTGTACGTGAAAATCTTGTAAAGGACTTAGAAATGGTTATAGGTTAACTTTTTTTTGCTTCGGTTTTGCAAAATTATTTAGATCTACTAGGCAAACTAGCTTTGTTAATCTATTAAGTTCCCATAAAAGTATAATAACTAATATTTAAATTTTTAATCAAATTAAATTTGAACATTTGGTATATTTACTAGAAAACCTAGTGATAATTGCTTCTAGAGATTCGTATGGGAACACAGCTAAATATGTGGATATGAGACTGGACAGGTCTATTTTATTTAGAGTTGTATAAAGAACCAAATCGATAAAAACAATATATAGTTAATTTTTGAACCGTATGATGAAATTATATTACTTTTATTTATCGTTTAATTATATTAAAAGCAAGTTTGTTTGAAAAACTTGTGCTTTATAAATTCTTTCATAATTAGAATTTAGACATTAAGAAGTTATATGATTGACATCGAATAACTTCAACAACACTTCTTAGCACATAAACTAGTTTTATTAACAACAGAACGTATTATGTTAGCAACAATTGAGAAAAAAATGTAATCATATTTATTTTATTATATAATGTTATTCAATAAAATGAAGTAATAATAGTTTAATTAGTTGAATAATAGCAATTAGTTAAATAATAAAGTTCTCCTCTCGTCTGCAAACGAAACAATTAACATTTGTAAGTTGTAAGTTTTTGTTCAATTTTGTTATCTCAACATTAATAAATAATTGTATATTATTATATTTGATTTTGAGTGTTTCACAATATTCGAATACGAACTTTTAAATTATTATTTTCTTCTCAACTATCGATTAGTTTGTTAATACAATGTTTAACGCCTTTTTGATATTTAACCTTGCCAATCAGGAACAGCCATACTCGAAGCAAACTCGCATCTCTGATTAAGTCGATATGATGCGTATGTTACTATATATAGATTAAATAAAACTAATATTTACATCTTTATTTATAGATCAATAAACACAGTATTTTTCAAAAACATAATCGTTTCCCAAATATTCTTGTTCACAGTTTATTTCAATATATTCATTAGTTTTTCGGTCACTCAATATGCCTCTATTACTTTTCATGTAGTAAACGTTGGTGATATAATTATATTTTGTATTTATATGTATTTCTCCACAGCTAAACTCTTCCATTACAAGATGATACACAAACAATCTCTAATTTCCCACAAAAACTTTGTCACCATTTATAATTGAATGACTTCTATGGCAAAATCAACTTTTTTGACGGAGGATACAGACAAAAAGCCCCGGAAAAGACAAGCAACAAGGTTAAGAAAGCGATCTAAAAAACAGGAGACTAAGATTGTCAGAGGGCCAGCTGCGGCCAACCAAGAACTGTGGCGAAATTTAGAGTTAAAGTTCTGAAACACTCTCCCCAAGTGCCGGCTTTGCAGTTGATGATGATAATAATATTAAAATGATAAATAGTAATTTATAGTTAAATATAAATAACAAAAAAAGAACAAGGGTTATTAAAAACACAGAAACAGAGTTGTAACAGCAGTACTTATAATCTGAAACGTAGTGGAGTAAACTCCACTAAACTGGAGGGAAATTGTATTTCAATTCCTAATTAAATGCTTTTTTGAAATCAAGGCAAACTATATGTTAATTTACAAAGTAGACATTAAGTTTAATATCATTAATGTTAGTATAAAAACAATATATTGATTTTAATAAATTCATGTCAGTTCTCTTTATCGAACAAAACACAGCAGCGTTTAATATAAAAGAACATCTTCAAGATCAACCATAGCACCCATGAAAAAAATCAGTTGTTAACAAGAGAAGGTAACAATAAGGATGTGATCCATTTATCAGGTAGATGTTATCGATCAATCTGCATCGTCCTCGAGCAACTGGTACAATTCCTCCGTTGCAACGTAGCTTGCCGTTGCCAAAAGCTGACAGGCAGCCTGGTGCCCGCGTTTTTTTTTCTTCATCTTTTCCACCATTATTCCATTCTCTCTCCCGACGCAGATGCACGCTTGATTCCGAACACGGATCGTTTCTCATTCACTTCCGTAAGAAAGACCCGCCGACTGCTAGGGGACCGGACTGACGGTCTTGACGCCCTTTCCCCGAGGGGTCGCCGCCGCGTACCTTCACAATGCATGATCTAATTTTTCGTAACTGGCACAATAAACGAAGCGACGCAAGGGACTCAGAAAAGATCTCGGCCGATGGCATCGATCGCATTCTCACGATTTTTTTCGGCAAAGGGATGGGACAATCAAGGGTTATTGTTTGTGGTGACTAGGCGAAATAAGGGCCCGATACGTATTTGGTCTAGTTCGTCTAGGATCGTTACAATTAGACGCTCAAAACTCTAGTTTAATTTGCCGTTTTTTACGACGTTTTTCGAGGGTGCACGCCTTGATTACTTCTCGGGGTCGTAATCTCGTCATAATAAGATCGTTAATCATATTTACGGTTTGTTACGACTCGATTATGTTGGTTTGGAAATGTTTTTACCCTCACTGTTTATTTTTTACTATTGTTTCATGAAAATAATTATTGTCAGTTGAAAATGTTTTATACTTCTGTGGTAATAAATGTCATGTTGTTGTTATATTACGATTCACCATACTAAACTCCCAATTATTTGAGCGATAAGCCCGTAACGACAAATCTATTCTCAAAATATCAGAATTATGGGTATAAAACTTTTTCTATCACCATATATTTTTATACTATTGATTCATTTAGCTCCGTTAAAATCACCGCGCAACTAAAAAACCGCTATGATGACATCGATTGAGGAGATTTAAACCGAATTGAAATAACCAGATCGTAGAAAGCACTCTCGTAAAATGTCAAGCATTACATATTTGTTCCCAATTTTTAATTCCAATTTTAATGGGAAAATCATATATATTACCAAATTGCCGAAAGCGATGATGGTGACCACCCCAATGATAATTCAAATAATGATTTCCAAAGAAAGCGTTGTCCATTGTTATTCACTATTTTTCCATTTTTCTAACAGGATTTGTCAAAAAAGACTCTTGTTTTGAGAGTCTCATCATTTCCGGGCATCTTCAAAATAGATAAGTGCTGCTTAGCCAGACTTAAAAATTGAGGACAACATTTAATTATTTCGTAATTAACAGTAAGATTATTTAACTCATTAAAAATTATGTTATATTTTGATAATTATGTCTCGTATTGAATGAAAATATAGACTTACATTATATTTTACATATTGTGTATTCTAGGTTGTATATAACAAAATAACCCAATTACACATAAATTATTGAAAAAAATGTATCGACTATGGTCAACACAAATAATGTCAATCATTTTATTGCGCTTGTGCTTTCAATATGTCAAAAAAAATCGGGTATTGATACTGAAAACATATGAATTAACAGCGATCTTCTATTATGCTTTCGCCCAGTTTAAGTTCCCAACTGTTTAAACTGTTTCCAGTCACCACGACATTTTTAATAAATATCTATCTTAACTATGTAATGTCTTAAGGAAACTAAAAGAGTGACACACACCATTTGACTTTCAGTGGTACTTTTTTACGTTAAATAGGAGAAGTAAGTGTTCTGCTGGTTACCAATACAACTTCCTCAAAATTGAAGGTAAATATGCTGTTTATATTCCAATAAGGAACCATAACACACAATAGTGACTGACGACAAATGAATACGAATGAAAGCAAGAACACATATATTATATGATCGGTTAGTTGAGCGCATTCGCACCTAATAAAATGAATATCGTTTCTAGTCAATTTGGTTATGTATAACTTTCTTGTTATATACAGACCCGTATTTCGCTGGGATGAAGATTTAAAACACTATTGCTTCGCTTTGTAAAACAATTCGTGACAATGCAATTACAGTTATTAATATCTTAGGATAATTAATGTATTTGAAAGTTCTCAATTCCAAATAGAGCTTATTATGTGGCTTATAAATTATAGAAGTGCGCATGTGCACAATGAGCCAATCATATACTATATCTTGTTTGTTTACCAGTAGATCTATCTACAGTCTAAGGCCCAAGACACTGCATGATGAAAGATATGTTTAATTTGTTAATTAAGAGAAGATAAACAAGAAAACTGTATGGTAATATTTAAGTTGCAGGATTGAAAAAATAACAGAAAATTAATATTTGATTTTGAGAAATTCAAAATTAATGCTCTGATATTTATCTTACATGATTATACTTATTGTTATGCCATGGAATGATCTTTCCTAGAGAACGAAGCTATAAATATATATATATATATATAAATATATATATATATATAAATATATATATATATATATATATATATATATATATATATATATATATATGTATATATATATATGTATATATAAATATATATATATATATATATATATATATATATATATATATATATATATATATGTATAGTATATGTATATATATATATATATATATATATATATATATATATATATATATATATAATCAATTAATAAATAAATAAAAATTTAATAAAAATGTTAAATCATCAGTCCTTCATAAACACGTGACCGTTTTATAAGTTTTATTTTGGTGCTTCTTTAAATAAAATATAATCCAATACACTCCAATAGCATTCAAACAATATTTGCTCGCATAAGCTGATTAGAATGACGAAAACGCAACGCTAATAAAATCAGATTAGAGTATTGTTGGTTGGTTGGTTATGCTTTGCGGTTAAAGCGATAATGTCACCGGAACCGCGAGAGGTCGCCTTAATCCGGCGGTTTATCTGGCGCGAAATCTGACTAATAAAACAGCGTGGCGTCTACGCTTTTCTAAAGCGACCCTCTCTGCGTCGTTCTCCTTCAGTTTGTTTGACTTTGGGCTGCCGTCGTGACACATCGGCCATCTGGAGAGCAACGATGTTTGATCAGTCAATATTTGTTCGATACGGATCCGATTGCGATCGAGATTAAAATTTACTATTATTTAGTAACAGATACAGTGGCGAAAATGTATCTGCCCTCAGCCAAGTAGCTCACACTGAAAGAACTACAAACAATAGCAATAGATTTCGACACTTGCCGAGTTAATTGTTAAGGTGGCAGTGGTTGGCCCTGACATAAAATTTAAGGTGTAAGACGCAAAAAACCCTATTTTTTATAAATTAAGTCAATCGCACGTTCTTTTCGGTTTGAAAATTTCATAATCACGTTGTCATTAAAATTGTCTATTTCGGAGATTAATTGATCTTCAATAGATAGCTGTTAGATGATCTTTGGCCATTGAATTTCTGAGAAAAATTTGATGCGCTTTAGCGTTGAGAAAGCCTCTGATATCATGGGAGTTATTACCACGAATTTTAAAAATTGTCTAGTCTCCTTTGACGTGTCTCCTAGATTGTTTGCTATTAAAAACTTTAGAAGAGGTAGTGCACCATTTAATGTTCTGAATTTATTTCGTAAATAAATAACTGATAGTTCAGTTCGTAATCGTTCTTTATCAAATGTAGAATAAAAGCAACATACGGAAGTGAGTTAATCGTCAGAAAATTTACCGCAATATTCTCAAAAGTATTTCGAAAAAAAAAATTGAAAATCCATTTATTTTTTAAGTTTTCCCTTTACGTGCACCAGATGTCTCAGTAATAATATCTGGTAATTATCCACATTTTTACATAAATTCCAACTTTTCTTCGTAAGAATATTTCTAAAAATCTCTTCACATTAATTATATTAAAGGCCACTTCCATAGTCATAGTTATTAATATTGTTATTAACTATCCGAAAATCGCGTAAAATTCCGATATCACATACGGTCTATACGGCGCTGGACTAAATGCAGCGAAATCTCTACTAAGTATCTGTCTTGTTTTAGATTGTTTCAACGGACACGCGAGTAGCGGTGGGTCTCGCGGGTGTTTGAAGGTGTTTGCACATCACGATTGTGTGGCCCAGACAAATAATAGCGATAGATAGCCTGGTGATAGGTTAATCCACTGGTCCACGTTACTCCCGTGGTTCGCACTTCCATTGCAGTTTTTTTTATTATTTATTACAAGAATTATTTGCTTTTTGGTATGTAATAGAAAATATTTTAGTATTTTAGTGAGATTACATAATTATTATTGGAAACTCTTTTAGTTTTTTTGGGAGCTCTGCAGTATTGCAGCAGAATAGCAATAATATGGGAAGTAAAATGAATCCATAATAAATTTTAGATTATCAGGTTCTTGGAATGGCTAAAAAGAGAAAAAGAAACCATTGACATTTGATTTCGAAACTAATTTGTAGGCCTAATAATTATCTTAATTCATACTGTCTTCTATTTTAAGTACACTCCTAATTTTTTTATTGATACTTTCAAGACTAATAGTTTTCTCTGAAATTATTGTATTAAATTATGTTTATATCAAAAAAACTACTAACTGTTTTTACACATTTCGCAAATTTAATCTCGAATAGAGCTAACATCAAGGTGATCTCGTTTTGGATGCGGACGCTTTCTTTTAAGTGAATATAACATTATATTGTTTTGTTTTTGAGAAATGTTAGCTATAGTACCTATATTAATGTTAAGTGCAGCTGAAATACACTAAAAAAGTATTTCCATTGACACCGTAGGAACCTTTAGTATTTAATAGTATCAATATTTACATCTCTAACGCATTTTACAGTATTAGGGAGCCTCCATTATCTTGTTTCTGTTCGAAATATCTGATTAGAGACGCAATAACTTTCTAACCATGCTTTTTTAATGTTTTTAGCATTTTCAATCAAAATAATCACAGATATTATACAGTAATTAGAATTTTATGAATATAAGCGCCAAAACAACGTTTGCCGCTTTATAACCACTAATTATAATTCATAATACTTTGTCGACCAGAACCAACACAAATCGAATTCTATAGACTGATTTTCGATGCATCAGACAGCATTTTGTCTCTTTTTATCTAAATGAATGCTAACCAGTAAAATGAGAAGGAAAAATCCACTCCGAGTTTAAAACGTATTTTACGTTTTTACAAACTGCATTTGACAGTATATTCGTCGTCATCTATGACGCGCATTGGCTGTTTTATTGGACCGTATATTAGACAGCATCAAGAGCTTATTAAAATACAAACCATGTCGTCACCCCCACGCCCCAAGCGTCAATAGTCACGTTTACACATTTACTTACAATTAAAACCAAACAGGTGCCGAACGTGTCCAAAGAACCGACTCCCCCAACACCTGCACAACCTCCATCGTAAACGTCGTAATTCTTGGACGGACCATCTTGAAGGAACTCGTAAAATTTCAATAAAAAACCAATCGAAATTCGAACGATATTACGCGTGCCAGACGCGTCGCAGTCCGTCTCTTTCTGGTGCGTCATCGGACAAGAGATGGAAAACAATATCGGTTTGAGGTAATGAAAAAATTATTTCCTTCGTTTGACGATGTGATAGGAAACAGGTATATAACGTGAACAATGATCGATAATGGGGTTATTACGTTGTTAGAAGGAAATAACAGATGATTTATAATAATTGAACTAATAGGTAGGTGGTGGACGTTATTATGGGATGTACACAAATAAAATAATCGCTGGGAGATTGATTAATTATACGCTGGCCTCGTCACGATGACACCACCACCCTTAACGCAGATATTGATTCATTATACCTGATTGAAAATTATGGTTTATGATATTATATTTTATTATTCTTAATTATCAGGTCTATAAATTAATTAAAGGATTTACAACATATGGCGGTGTATTAAATGACAACGGATACATTTATAACCAACTATTAATAAACATTTATATTAATAAATATTCAAATATTCAATCATAGTCATTATTCTATCAACTACAAATAGTCGAAATACGGCCGAAATACGAATAAAAACAAAACATTGTCATTCTTCAGTATGACAAAGCCAGACCACATGTTGGAAAACCGATGAAAACATATTTGGAAACATTAAATGGTATGTGTAACCACACCCGCCCTATTCTACAGACTTTGCTCCTTCTGATTACTACTTGTTTGAACATATGAGTCGTGATTTGTCTAAGCAGCGCTGTACTTCTTACCAAGACATCAAAAATAGGTCGATTCGTATATTTTACTCTTACAAGACACATCGTTCTTTCGAAATAAAATTTTTAAATTGCTTGAAAGATGGGAAAAAGTTGAGCCTATCGATGGATAATAATTTGAATAAAATGCGTCGTACCGATTTGTCACAATGAAACTTCAAATTAAAAAAAAACATTAAAAGTAATGTATAGATTTCGAAATGGCGGATATACACAAGTAATATTGTACAGCCGGAAGAACAGGCAACGGCCATGAACAATTTGCAAATAAATCATAATACTCAGTTGTTTAACCAACTGGAAATATGGTTCACATCAACACGATGTCACACCATTTATACAGACTTGGAAAATATCTAAACTTGATGAAATATGCTATATTATGTGCTTAAGCAAATAATCATTAGGCAAATTTGAAAATAGTATTAGGTAATATTGTTAACTATCCACAATTTATTTAATTGCACTCTATACATCAGATCATTATTGTAGTTAAAATGCACGAACGATGGTTAACCAACGTGAATATTGAAATAATTCAATTTATCAAACAAAATCATCTCAGCAATGTAAATCCAACAGGAAGGTGTAAAAGAATAAATTATATGAAGTCAGCTAAGTAGCTCTTCTAATTATTAATTCTTCTAGCTATTAAACAGATATTATGTGATTGAATACAAATTTATATTGAGCTGATGGCAATATTTAAGATCATTAATGCAAGAAAAAATAGATTAATTAATCTAAGCTAACATATTTCAAAGTTGATTATAGTTAGTATTAAAACAAGCAACTACATTTCTGTCAGTTAATTTATATTGTTTTAAACCTGGGTATAATTTTAATCAAGTAACAACTTGTATAACTACAAACTTGTTCTGTTTCAGATGTAACACTTCTGCGTTCAAGGCAACACTGCGGTGTCAATGACTAATGTATACTTGAGATGATTCAGATTTAGTTGAGTGCAGTACAAGAAGCAGACACAGACACGTCTTATTGTTATACATGATTATGGTTACAATTATCCCATTTTAATATTTATTAATAGAACTAATTACACCTTTACCTTATTTAAAATAATTAGTTTTTATTAGTTCATCTATATAATATATATCACTAGTATATGTAATAATAAAATATTTTAAACAATAATAAACCAAAACATACCATAAAATAATTTTTAATTTTATATTATATTTTTATATAAGGTAGATATAAAATATAATACCGTATTCTGACGTATGCCACCTTTATATTATATTAAGCGTCATTATTGGAAGAAGTTCTAATTACAATTTTAATCTAATCTAAAATTTATTAGATAATCTTAGTTTTCTAATACCATTAAGTGATAAGTATATAAAAACATTTATAAAATTACAGAAGAAAATTCAATGAGATTAAAAGTAAACATTTAAAAACAAATGAAATAAAAAACAAAAAAATTATAAAATAATTGAACAATTATTGTATTGATATATTAATGAAGTTAATAAATAAGGACTAGTCAAATAACAATATATTAATGCTGTTATCATTATTCACCAGTCACGTATGACTTCATCATAGTTGTTACGAACGAAAACATTTGTCAATATCATTGTTTGGTCTCTTGTACGGTTTGGGTCTGTTTTTCATCGTCGCCTATCGATGACTTGGCGAAAATATTTCCGTTTTCATTGGCGAGGGGATAATATAGAGTGGATGACCATCAGAAACAACGAGCGATCGGGGGTTTATTATACTCATCTATTATCGGTGGTTCTTTTGTTCGATTGTGATGAAGAGGAAATGCGTGTTGGACTGAAGCTGTGAAGTTGTTGTTTGTGCCATAAACAATGTAACCTAATAATGATTTCGCGCTTTTGCTATTGTATGACCAAGAGGCAAGAACAGAAAAAAACTCTTAGGTAAATATATATATGTTCTATTAAGTACAGCTGAATTTATTTATGTTTGTTATTATGTCGAACAGATGAACACGCTCTGAAAAGAAATTTCAGTTTTTTATCAGCATCATACTTATCAAGTTAGATATTTGAAGTATGCTGAAGTTACAAGCTTGGTCCATCATTAATACGATGTATATATTCTCTATAAGGATGAAACAAAATTTTAGTATTTAAATAATATAGTTCTTATAGTTATATAGTTAATATAGAAACTTTAGTATAGTTCACAAATTAGTCAACAAAATAAATAAAATTTTAAAAGGATCAAACATTTTGTTAGGTTGCATTTCAGAATATATCTCAAGCTTTTGATAAGGTGTGACAGACTGGACTTAAAGTTAAATTTCAAAGCATTCTCAAGCCTTATCCGCACATCCAACTGCTAAAATTATATCTCATAGATGCACATTTTATTGCGATACTGTGATGAATATACTGAACTACATACAATCTATTCAGGTAATCCGCAGGGTAGGGTCCTTGGCCCATTGTTATATATCCTGTATACAACACTATAACAACTTATGCTGACGATACTGCAATTTTATCATCTCACAAGGATCCAATGTCAGCCACAAAGAACCTCCGACTTCATCCCAACAAAATCCATGGCATCCATGAAACCTATGATGTTCATCGTTCGTAAATTTTAATAATCATGAGCTCCTGCAAGAAAATAACATTAAATATCTGAGAATGCATCTGGATCGATGCTTAACTTGAAAAAAACACTCTAATAAAATGTAAACAAGTTGGTGTTATACTGAACCAGAAGTATTGGATTGTAGGGTATATTTGTAGTTCCAAATAATTCTTAGGCCTTATGAACGTATAGTATCGAACTGTGGGGTACTACTAGCAAATTCAACACAGCCAGACTTTTTCATAATAATAAGAGTTTCCAAAATAAAGTGCTGCGTGCCATCGTTGACGCCCCATATTACGCCAGTAACAACCAAATTCAGCGCAGTATCACCCTGGAAACCAAAACGAGTGTGATCAGTAAAGTACCAGTGTAAAGTACTCTGAAAGAGTGTCAGTTTACTACCATTCAATCCGATTACTAGACACATAGAATAGTTTTTAGTATAACGTAGAGTAGTAAAAATTAACAGGTCAATTGAAAAGTCTCCGGCTTGACACATAGATGGCGCCACTAGAATTAAATCAATATGTTTTTTAGTTAGCCTCAAAAGATGAGTGTATGAATTTGATAGTTATCAGATCATTAGTTTGTGAATTTTAGCATTTTGAGTGAAAGAAGTTTTGTTATTGTGAAAAAATGGATAAAAAGGAAATTCGCGTGTTGTTAAAATATTGCTTTTTGATAAGAAAAAATACAGTTGAAGTAAAAACTTGGTTTGATGCCGAGTTTCCGAATACTGCCCCAGGAAAATCAACCATCAAGAATTGGTATGCTAAGTTTAGACGTAGTGAATTGAGCACCGAAGACGATGAACGCAGTGGACGCCCAAAAGAGGTTGTTATCGACGAAAACATTTAAAAAATCCACAAAATGATTTTGACCCTAAATTGAAAGTGAATGAAATAGCAGACACTCTAAAGATATCAACTGAACGTGTACATCATATCATTCACGAATATTTGGGTATGAGAAAGCTCTGTGCAAAGTGGGTGCCGCGCGAGCTCACTTTTGACCATAAACAACGACGAGTTGATGATTCGAAGCACTGTTTGAATATGATCAAGCGTAATAAACCCGCGTTTTTGCGTTGATATGTTACAACGGATGAAACATGGCCCCATTATTTCACTCTGAAGGCCAATCGACAGTCATCCGAGTGGACTGCACACGATGGACCTGCTCCAAAACGTGGGAAAACGCAACAGTCAGCTGGCAATGTTATGGCATCTGTATTTTGGGATGCGCATGGAATAATTTTCATTTAATACCTTGAAAAAGAAAGGACCATCAACAGCGACTATTACATAGCATTATTGGAACGTTTGAATGACGAAATCACCGAAAAACAGCCGCATATGAAGAAAAAGAAAAGAAAAGAAAAAGTGTTGCCAAGACACAAAGACACCGTGTCAAAAATCCATGAATTAGGCTTCGAATTGCTTCCTCATCCACCGTATTCTCCAGATCTGGCCCCCAGCGACTATTTCCTGTTCTCAGATCTCAAAAGAATGCTCGTTGGGAAGAAATTTTAGTCGAATGAAGAGGTGATCGCCGAAACTGTGGCCTATTTTAAAGCAAAGGACAAATCGTACTATAAAAATGGTATCGAAAAGTTGAAGGGTCATCAGTGTATAATCAGTGTATCACCCTTGAAGTCAATTATGTTGAATAAAGAAACATAATTTTGCCAAAAAAATTTGTTTTACTATGGTTGGCCGGGGACTTTTCAATTGACCTGTTACGCAATGGGACAATGTTCCTATAGGTTAATGTAGTCTGGTAGTTTGACATAGTGGCACATTTGAGTTCCGCCATTAGAAATAAACATCCCAGTCTGACCTGGTTAGACATGGTTCGTTTTGGAATGGTCTGTAAGTTGGTGATTTTCCAATCTCTCCAACTAAGTAGTTGCCTTATTACTATCGAATATATTTCACATAATTTGCATAGCTATTATTACAGTATTGACACAGATCAAAAACAAAATACTTCAAAGGTTTTTATTGTTTTCTTTTTCAACCCCAATGACTTTCACCTGACACCAAATTACATAATCTCATTTCAACCCTTCAACTAGTCGAACGAGCCGCGTCCGATCGTCAATTGTTCCGAACATAAATAACGATTTAACTCGAACGCTAAGCATCTAATTCGTCTCCCCTTTCGACGTGTTCTAATCAAACATAATCGATGTTAAATAGTACGTGAATAATGCGCGTAGTTTCGCCCGGTCCAGTTCCGCCTTGGGCGGAAAGTGTCATCGGAGGGACATGCAAGCACTCACACAAAAACGTATTGCACTGTTTCCGTTTTGTTTGATCTAGTTCTTTATTCCTGTAGGTCGACCTCCCCCCCCCCCTCACACCTTCGCTGCCGTTTTTTCATTTTCCATGAATATTAAACGTGTGTCAATCATTGTGCGAGAGGGTTTGGACATTTCTGACCATATGGTGGCGGCAACTGCAAGGGAAAGTCATCAGCGCGTGAAGGAATCAGTTATACTTTTAGCACTGTAACTGTTCGGTTTTTGTTTCGATGTCGGCTGGTTATTACGGCGAAGTCAATTGGGCGTGGACTGGATTCGGTCCCGGTGTGATTTGGGTCGAATAAATCACTTATTATTCCAATGTCACTGTTTTATTTGGGTTATAAGTATAGAGAACAAAACAATGTCACATTCTAAATATATTAGATATATATCTCATTTTTCTTTCTTTTGAAATCTTAGTCTACTTCGTATAATATTTAATGTTTTGTATGTAGAATTTATCCATTACTATTTATATATACTTGCTATAATTTTAGAACAATAATGGATAGATAGGACTTTTATGGGGTTATCGAGCACCTTCCAGAATTTTAATTTGAGAGGGCTTGACTTAGGTATACGTAAAAGATTTGTCAGAATAGTATTACAATGCTTTTTGGTAGGCTTAAGCCTCGTAATATCTCCCGTGGATCTGGCTCTTCTCTGGTAGCCGCTGATACCCAGGCAAGAACACAAGATCTTCACGTTGTTTGAAATTATACAAGAGCATGAAAATTATTCAGACTGAATATATTCTATTCTCATAATTTTCATCCTCAATTCAAAATTGTTAAAACAAATTGAATTTATTGACCGATTTAGAGTTAAAATTTAGTTACAACGCATTTTATTCAATGTGTTGTCCATCGATAACCAAGGTGGTGGTCCCATCTTTCAAGCAATTTATGAATTCTATTTCAGAAGAACAATATGAGGTTATCCACTAATGGAACCATTTATTGGTTTGGCACTAATGCCTTTAATTCATCGTCTTCAAATTATTTTGGATATCCAGAATGCTCTTCATATTCAATGACCTTCAGCCGCCCTTGAAAGTTGAAGTAAAAAGTAAATCTTCCCACAAATGCCATACAAATACAGATATTTTAAGCGCAGTGAAAAAATTTTCCATTTACACTAAATGACAGATACTGAAAAGTAAAGCTGGAGAGTGAGCCTTCAACATGAAGTTGGTGACAAATGTATCTGATGCTATTTAATAATTGTAAGAATCCTCCTGTATCAGAACAAATACGGCAAGAACAGGGCTAACAACAATCTGAATTGGTCTTATCACAACAACAGTATTTTCCGATACCAATCAAGAACCCAAAGATGGAGCTTAACTTATAAAAAAAACCCGGCACAGATACTCGATGATATTTTTTTTCTTCAGGTTTCCTCGAATTGTTGTCTACCGTAAATAATCAATTATTCGAATGAACCATAAATAATCTCTTGAGAATATGTCCTTTAAAATAAATTTATAGGCCTTAAATTTTGGAAATCGCCATAAAAATTACAAATTATAATATATCCAAAGTAGCAGCGAACAGTGCACTATATTGTTAAAATAAATAATATTTTATAACATTTTTGTTTCATTATTTAATTTGCATTAGAATGTAGTAACACATAAAAGCTAAATTAAACTAAATATAATCTAAATGTGTCTTAAATTGTGAAGAAGTGTTACTTTGAATAGATTTAGACTTAATATTATATAATTTAGACTTAGATAAAAATAACTTATTTTAGTGTACTGTGTACTCTCAAATTGTGAGCAATTCACTTTTACTTAAATAACTTAATAATTAATTAATAGCAGAAATTTAATAAATTTAAATTTAATTACATATAAAACATAAATAAATTTAATAACATAAATTAAACTGGTCTTAAGCAAATTTTGATAAACTAAACTTTAGAAAGTTTTAAATACATTTCTGGTTGAAATAAGAGGATTTCATAGATTTAAGCACGTTTTTAATGTTCTGTCGAACTGTGGACTGTCGTATCCAGTGCGATATTGGCAGCGCAAAAGTCGCTATCTTTTATATTCCACTTAAAACTAATTTAAAATCCGTATGTTTTAGTTCGCAATGCATGTACGATAGCGGTAGACTAGTAGTGGTTTCCCAATGGGTCAAAAGTAACAGTACTAAATAAACAATAGACCAAATCAAGTACGTGGTGACGATCCCCCATAAGAAAAACAGAGACTGTTTTTTGAGACGCCAACCCCATAAAAACTAGGTTGTCAGTGTAACGGTATTATAAGTGGTCTGAGGATGGGCGAAGAAGAGTTATGAGGGCTCATATGGAAAAAGAATACAAAAAAAAGTGAATACATTTTATAGGTGGGGTTTGCTTACAGATATTTTGCCGGCAGGTGTTAGCACTTTGGATGAAATAACCGAAAATATTTATAATTCTTGAATTGTGGACAGTAATGATTGTATAATAAAAATACTCATTAATGATGAATGATTTCTTGTTTTTTCATCTTATTATAAGAGTTAATATGCCTTCATTATTTCACGAGTTTTTTATTATATATGATATGGACACAAAAATAATATTTTGAAGCGGGATGAAAATTGCGGCTTTTATAAAAGTTCTAGGCAATGTAATACTTTTTTGAATGAAACAAAATACGTTTTATATAATATATATGCATAGCATATATTATTACCATATACAGTCATGTGAAAGATTAATTTAGTTATGAAACTTTTAAAATTTTGTAATAAATTATTATTATTAAAACTAGAGTCATATACAGATATAGATAGAGATCTTGATCATTTTGCGACACTTTGATTTGATTTGATATTGACAATTGTGTTTCTTCATTTGACAACAAAACTGCATATATTATAGTTTATCACAAATGATAATAATAAAAATCACTATTTAAAAAATTGAGTGTTTGCAAAAGTTCTAGGCAAAGTAATAAATATTTTGAGTGATGTACAAAGTTTTTTATTTATATGTATGGCATATATCGTTAAAATACACAGTCCTGTTGAAAATACTAGAAGAACTTTGCTTAAAATGGAGGTAAATAATTTTGTGACACTTGTGCCTATTAACAATTATATTTTTTCATATCACAAAAAAGCTGTTCAGGAATAGTTAACCACAAGTTCTATAAATATAGAATATCTTGAGAGCCGGTACCTTATATCTCGAATATGATATTAATTTCACAGTATCAATAACCGAAATGACCTCATTGTCAACTATATATTGAATTGGAAACTAGAGAACCAAATAATACCATACGATTTACAATACCCAATACAAAACGTTCAAAGATTTATTTGTCGTTTTCGAGGGGCAAAATATCTTAACCCTTCCCATTACAACCCTTAACTTATACAGAACACGAACCTACTTAACACACACCTTGAGCTCGGAGCGATGGACGGACTGCGAGACATTCCGATACGGGACCATACCCAGGTAAGGTCTTCGATATTCACCGATCCCCGAAAAGAAGAAAAACCAGTCCGCAGCTATGGGAACGAAACGGTTTGGTGTTCGTAAAGGAATAAATTTAACCCTTATCACTGTTGAGACACAAGGAAATTATTTTGATTCGCTTTAGAACGGTAACGGGTAGGTAAGAAGACTGGTAAATTAATGTCGAAGATATTTCATTAGGAAGTTAGCAAAAGCAACCCTCCGTCAGCGAGCCACCAGGTTTTTTCGGCATATAGTTTTCTCTTGTGGCAACGGAAATAACAAATAAATTAATTTACAATTCTAATTCGGGGATATTGTTTTGAGTTTCTGGGATGGTTGGCAAATTTATGCGCTAATGTATCATGCAAATTGGACTTTAGTGTTTTCGTTGTGATATTTTTAGTAGTTACAGATAGTTACACGATCTTTTTAAGGTCTCTAAAATTATTAGCAATCTTACAAATGCTGATATAACCCTATAACATTGATATAACACAAAAATATCACAAAATCATATATTTAAATATATGAATTAATATATAAAAATAAATTACAAAATTACATAAAATTATTATAGTATTAATAAAAAATAAAATAAATAGCCATATCATGCAATCTATTACATTCAAGACTGAAGACTGACTACTAATCAAACTTTGATTTTTAATACATATAAAACCTCGTAGAAATATTGTGGATAACTGCATCTATGGTGTAATGATTAAAGCGTTTAGCTCTCAAACGGAGGTCGAGGGTTCGATTCCTGGCGGGGTCAATAACTTTTTGTTATTATTTAGTTAAAACGTTTGTTAAATCACCTATGCTAGTTAGCGAATTTTCCTCATACGGACAGCACCTTTACTTACTAAAAATAATCAAACTTTTTATAATATATATAATATATTTAACACAAAAAAAACATTTTAATCATAAATATATAATAATTGCTGTAATAACTATACAAAAATAAACAAAATCCTTATTTAACATATTCACAACACATTTTATATTCTACTATATACACAAAATGTAGCTTAATACCTACCTAAACCTATTTATCTATTTACAATATTATTTTAACCATTACCAAACAGTTATATTAATTTTGATTTATTTTTTTGGTGATTTAATTTTTTATATATGTCACAAAATTATATTTTAGATTCTGCACCGACTCTAAACTGATCAGTTGGTAGTACTTAAAATAATATTGTAAATAGATAAATAAATTTAGATAGGTATTAATCTAAATTGTGTGTATATAATAGAATATAAAATATGTGTAGTAGATAGGTTAAATGAGGTTTTTGTTTATTTTTATATAGTTATTACAACAATTATTATATATTTATGATTAAAATGTTTTTTTTTGTTTTAAATATATTATATATATTATAAAAAGTTTGATTATTTTTAGTAAGTAAAGGTGCTGTCCGTATGAGGAAAATTCGCTAACTAGCATAGGTGATTTAACAAACGTTTTAACTAAATAATAACAAAAAGTTATTGACCCCGCCGGGAATCGAACCCTCGACCTCCGTTTGAGAGCTAAACGCTTTAATCATTACACCATAGATGCAGTTATCTACAATATTTCTACGAGGTTTTATATGCTATAGTTAAAAAGCACACCGAATAGCTTTTGAATGGAACTACTTCCAATTTTCCGTCACCTCAGCTCAGCAATAACATGATACACAAATATCTCATTATTTTAGATAAAAAATATGTGAAAACTTTGTACGTGCCTTTGAAATTTAAGCATTTCCGTCGATTTCCCCCCCTTTCCCCAACAAATCCTGATATGGTTTCAATGAAATCACTTCAGAAGTGCTCTCCTTCGAACAAAAAAGGAATTTTGAAAATCGGCCCACAATCGACGGAGAAATCGGCGAACATATATTATAAAAATATATACAGCCGAACATAAAACCTCCTCCATTTTCAAAGTCGGTTAAAAATATATTCAATGGTATGCCTCTTAATATTTTTTTGCAATATACTTTTTCACTTACTATCAAACTGCGTATATATCAATAATCATAAATTATACTATCATCCCGTATCATAACATTCGGTGTCTCGAGATAAATCTTGATGCGTCATCGAAGTCAAATATCTCGCAAATAAAAAAGTCCAATACAAATATAAACAAATATTGTGTTAGTCAAAAGGAAATATCAACAGCCAGTACATTATAACTTATGTTATTCTGTTGGAAGTACTTCAAAATAAAATTTATTAAGTACCAATATAAATGCACCCAGGCACTATTGGTATAATTATTTAGTTCAAAACCTTTTAACTACAATTCCATTCAAGAAATCGAGAAATTCGCAACGAGACATGAAAAGAGACTCCAATCTTCTGTAAACACCGACATATTGGAATTCTTGGATAGGAAGCAGACTCAAGATAATATTTTTCATGTTGTGCACTTGCGTACAGAAATGAAATTAAAAAAATAATATAGTGATATCGTTTCAGCTACTACAATTAATATGTGAAGGGCAAAAGAACTGTGAAAACGGTGTTACGATTAAGTATTACGAGATAAGTATTACACATTACATAATACGTGTATTGATAATAATATATTTTGATATTCTTCTCAATGTGTGCATTATTCACGATTTATTGATAAAAATCTGGAAATAGCCACTATAGTATTTTCTTCTCAGTATACAAAAAGAAATGTACAAAATAAATATTAATAAAAATAAATAAAAGAGCAAGGAATAGCATAAGGATACATTAGTGTTTTTTTAGAATACTATAATGCTACAAAAACGTTATTGCAAAAAAGTTCTAAATTGAAATAAGTCGTTATATGTTCGTCTCAAGTAGAAATTCTACAAAACTGATCAAAAAACGACGCATAACAGGCTTTTTCTACGAATCATACCTTATATTTTCTAATAGAGAGCTAAATTACATATGTTTATAACTAACGTCAATATACACACGATCTTATCAAGTCTCGGCAGATGGTCAGAATGTATTTACGGACGGTCACCTGTATATACGGTGGGCGTTTTTTGAAAATACCACAACGAATGTTTGTGAAAGCGAAAGAAAGGGACGCTCATTGCCTGAAATTGACCGCAGGTCAATCCAAGACGGTTATCCGTACCTGCTCAAAAGATTTAAAATATGATTTAAGGTATGATTAAAAGGGTTTTTCGTTTTAACGTACCTCATCATTCTTCAGTTGTCAATGATATTCAATTATCGGCTGATGTAGGCGTTGCTAATCGTTCACATACGAACACAGTCTAGGTACATATTCCCTTATAATTAAATCAGAAATATTATACTTGTTACAAAATATGTCATAATCAATAGAATGTTGCTCTAAGATACAAACGTTGCAAGCAATGATATCCCAAAAATAGCATCTAATCTTTAGAACAATCTGGATAGAATTTGCTTGATTGATAGTCAGTTTCATCAATACCATTACAGCTATAACAGAAGCATCGACAACTTCTTGGGAGTAAATTTAGATCCTAGATTAAAGTGCAAAAACTGAATAAGAAGTAAATCTACATACGCGTTCAAAATTTACAGAAGCTCCTTGGAATAAACTCAAAAATATTCTTATGAACAAAATCATATCAATACTTCATCTCCAATAAAACTACCCATAAAAATCTGAACACAATGTATCGGTAAATATCATGAGTGATAGTGCATTCACTCTCACTACATGAAAAAATAAATTCAGCTGATAAATTGGGAGAAAATGGATCCTGATTTATAATGTTTACAAAACTTCTGATTATGTCAATAGATTTAGAGCAATTATATTCCAGGCTTTTGCATCAATATATTTTTTTTACTTCTTGATAATCCTTTAGCGTTTCAATTTTATTTCGCCAACTTCCCCATATGATTAAACAGTTGTCGTCTTATGAAGGGATTATATAAAAGGACCTGGGAACACCTTTTAACACGAAAATACCTCGAGAGCAAATAAAAGCAGTTGGTTTCTTTGCCATCGTGCTTCTTCTGAGTATTGTTACGTCGTACAAATCCAATATTTGTTTAGGACTTTCTTACCGTGTTCGAACTTTATTCAGCTAATCCCGTAACTGTTACGATTGTATTTAACCAACTTTGTCAACAGTTTAGATTAGTGCATTTGTATTTTGTTTAAACAACTGATTTGTTTCGGGTATACGTTGGAGTAGGTCTTGGAATAAAAATAAATTCGTTTTTGAAGTTATTTAAATGTTATACATTGATAAAAATGATTATTACAATACATATGCATTTTCATAGTTTTGGTCAACTGTATTGTATCAAATTTGTTCAAGTGTGTTACAGAATAAATTATTTAAATGTTATACATTGATAAAATATGATTATTACGATACATATGCATTTTCATAGTTTTGTTCAACTGTATTATAATATGAATTGTCTATGTACTAATTCAAATTATATGTTGCAGGTTGTTTTTGGATAGTTTTGATTAACGAATCAATGAAATTATCCTACCTTTTGAACTATTGTTCTAAATATTAGCCCATAAATATGAATTTGAAATATGAGGAGTTTTAACAAAATAGATAAAATACGAACATATATATATAATGATAAAATTGTTAAATAATAGCAATACTACTATTAGCAACACATACTATTAATGTTTTGTGTTGTCACCTCTGTTACTGTTTAAGATTTAAAATTTGATTTGGTGCTAATTTTATTTTTCAATAAACTAGAAGATTGATTGGAAAATGTGATTTTATTGACACTATATCAATTTAGCAGGTTATTTTTCAATATTTTTAACCAACTGATTAATAGATTCATTTTAATGGTCAATTAAATTTTGCTATCTTCCAAACTGTGGTATATGTTAGTTCATATTTATATTTGATATTTCAGTAGTTTTAATAGTTAATAACCTATAAAACTATTAAACAAATTTACTATATGACAATATTAATGCTTTAATATTAATTAATATCTGTTATTATAAAGCTAAAAGTTGATTTGATGCCAATTTTGTTTCTTAATTTTCTGGAATAATACTTAAAGTATGCGAGTTTACTGAAACTACATCTATTTGTGAATCATTTTATTTGCCTTGCATTCCTATATATATTTTCATAGTTCATGGCAACTAATAGTATAGTAAAATAAAAATATATATATATATTATTTCGAATAATGTGCGTCATGTAGTGTTTGAGTAGTCTTGATTAACTAAGTAGTTGATTGACTTTAGCGATCAATCAAATTACACAAATAGTTTATATTTTTATTTGAAATATCAATAAAATATCAGTAAAATATGTTATTTGGCATTATCGTTTTATTACTCCTTGAACAATAATTTTGCCTTTAGGCTTTAGCAATATTTAATATAGCAGTTCATAAATTGTGTTCTAGTACGATATTAATTGAAATCAATTCATAATATGTCAATAAATTTAATAGTTCATAATTGAGATATCTGTAGTTAAGTGAAATTGTTAAATATTAGTATTTAATTGAAAATTAAAGAATAAGGAAATAAATAAAATCAAGGAAAGAACATTATTTCAATAGTAATATCAATTAGTTGAAATAATTCAGAAAAATTATAGTACTTAAGTTTTACAATAAGTTAAAATTAGAAAAATAGGTTAATTTGACATAAAATCAAAGAAAGAACATTATTTCAATAATAATAATTGAAAAAATTGCAAAAAGTGTCAGGAGAATTGCAGTACTTACATTTTACAATAAGTTACGATATTGATTCGAAGGGTCAGTGTTTGAACGGGGTACCTACCTTTCTTGCGACAATTCCAAATAACTAACACTGCCAAACACTGGTCACTAAAACGACTCGACCCGGAAGCTGCGAGTGTCAGGTAAATCGATCAAATTGCAACAATATCGTCGAATAGAATACGCATGTCGGACTGTGACCGTCTCGGTAAAAACGTCAACCGTTCTGAGAGACCTTTTCGGCGCGAAATCTACCGTACGATTGCCGGTAGCACGACCAGTTACGTGGTAGACTACCTGGCCAGGTATGAAGGGCACGTCGTGTAGTCCCTTCTCGCTCACTAACGCGACTATCCTCGTCTGTTTCACGGTTAAGGCCACGGGGATGGATGGTACGAAGACGGTCGCCACCCGGATAAATCACCGACAATTTTTGTATGTTCAAGACCGTTCCATATGGTGGTGTTTACACGGTACATTTTGCTCGAAATCTGTAAGATTTACCGCGCCTGGATGACATCTGTCAATGGATTGATAGTACGTACCGTGAAAAAAATTGGGGGTTTGTTTATTTACACAGCCTACTTGATAGCGCTTCGTGATGACGGTTAGGCTTTCTTATGACATCTAATTTGGCGCCTAAGGATCTTTCGATTTTTTCTATTAGGGATAGTTATTTTTTAATAAACTAAAAGTCCTTATAACAATAAGTATCATAACTAATCATGGTAATATTATCACTTCTTCAGCTGAAAAAACGTACTCACAAAAGTGTTTTGAGACATCATATATCATTTTGGGTAACATTACTTCTTTGATGAACAAGAAGGGGTTGAGTCTCTGAAAATATTAAAAATACCTCATTTCTCACTGAATAACATGTGAAATAACAATAAAAATGTAAGATTACAGAACACATTTCAAATCATGTCATTAGTGTCTTGAAATTTAGGAATGTTTAAATCTGTAATTACAAAAATATTTCTATCTCAAATGTATTACACAATTATGATATAAATGCTATTGTATGATGAGTTATCATATAATTAATCATATTATAATTAACGCATATTCTGTAAATTATTTTACATATCTCAAAATAGTTAATAGTTTTCCCCAAAAAAAGTAATAATAATTTAATATAGCCTATCAATTTAAGCTTAAATTACTAGTATGAAATTACTAAAAAATAATAGTATCGCCAATTGAACATCTAATTCCATCTTTATAGGAAGGTTATTTTCAACTTATTTTAATTTTTTATTTCTGGAAAGGAATAAAACAGAGCAGGCTCATCAAATATTATTATGATAAGTGCTTGAGTAAACGCCATTATTGTCAACGTCAGAACTGATTTGTTCGTTTTCGTTCTGGACATTTTTGTATATTGAATTTGAATCAATGTATCGACAGATTTGATCTTGCAATATCGCTAAGGAATCATAAAACCATCACATAAAAGCAGTTCTGGGCTATTTTCACAAGACACGGTTACTAAAAAAACTCGATATTTTGAATAAATATGAAAAATTCGGCATGGTCGTAAATTTATGTTTATAAATGTGATCATCCAAAAGGGCGTAAAATCCGACAAGAAAAATGATCCCAGTCATACCCGTAACTAAGATGGGTAAGATCGCATGTTTTCTGGGATGATTTTTAAGTTAGTCACTCGCCAGTTGCCAGGCTTAATGCCGAGGACTATGCCTCGGAACACACGTTAAGAAGTAAGTCCTGTCCAGATAAATCCTAGCTAGTAAAAAAGAGGCTCTTAAATATAAAGAAGAAACATGAAATAAAACCTAAATTTATTATCATATCATGGTAATTGTGCAATGTTTAAAATTTGATAATAGTGTATAATGCCAACCTGCCAAATTAATTGAAAATTAAATGTAGAAATATAAATCCCAATCGAGATGTAACTTTAAGGCTAATACACTTTATATTTTTAAGGTAAAGTCAATGTAATTATACGTTAAATTTCTAACATAATATTTAGTTTTAATACTTATAACTTTTTACTAAGTTTAACTGGACTTAACAAAAGCTCTGAACTACCGTCCTCAGAATGAGATCATAGCATGAAATATAATGTAAGTAATTCGGATTTTACACTGTTATCTACGAACAATCACAGTTATAAATAAACAGAAATAAGCATTGACATCTAAGTCATAACAGAGTTCGAATCGCATGCTATCACAGCAGTAGAGTCCTGTTACCCTGTGGCTATAAAGCTTGCACACATACTGGAAAAACTCAACGGTTAATTCGTAAATATTACTTGAGTTGGCCATAATTTCTGTTTCAAGTTTTTATATTCCTTCTATATTTTTGGGCGTATAAGTTTAAGAATTATATTAATTAAACTATAATATCTTAAAGATTTTACCTAATAACAACTCTATAGGGATCAAAATCAAGATTCTATCGAACCAGATGAGTATGTTCGAAACTCACTTTGGATCAATGATATTGATCCGATTCGAAATCCGACAAAAAACAACAATTCCAATTACGGCAGTAACTAAGCTTAGTGATGCCAGGTATCTTATAAAACAGGTTTTATATTGTCGCCCGTCAATGTGTAGCCAACGAAAGTAGCGAGGTAATCGAAAGTGTGCAAAACCACGACGAATTGGAATCCATATCGCCAGATTATCCAGTTACTCAAAAATGAGAAAAAAATTACCTTGATGTTAATATTCCAAAAATCAAAATATTGCCGTATAAAATATTTGAAAAAATTCCAAGATACCTTCAATATTTGTGCTTATTTGGCTGGATTTCCGTAGGGTAGCGCCTTGGGATCAATCCTTTATTTACTCAACATCGTCAACATATCTTTGTCTATAGAAAAACTACCTGTGGCTGTCAACTAAATCCCCGAGTGGACTAGAGTCTGGAAAATAATGGTCAGTAGCTGGAAATTTGTCAACATCAAATTAGCGTTGCTGCTGTTGGGGCCGCAGGACTACCGCGAGCGTTCTTCACTAAATTCCGCCGTAGTTGGCAGCCAATCGCAGCTGTTTTCCTTTTCCATCCTTTTTTCAAATAGTTTTAGATGATCTTAATGATGATTTTAGATTTATTGACAGTAGTTTGTGGGGAAATCGTTCACCTTTTATTGGAGAGAGATTGCAAACAGCATCTTTGAATTTGTTTCCCAACTGTGCTTTGATTCTTATATATTAAACCGATAACTTCATTTCTAATACTAGATCGGAGAGAAACAAATACTGCATCTGAAAGAATTAAAATTCACATATGTCAAATTGTAACAAAGGCGAAAAAACCATGCAGAAGAATTGACAATATAAGCATTTGAAATAGACTTAATTAATCTTGTATTGTAATACTTCTTCTGTTCCACACGCACCATCTTAGAGAACCAAAAGCTACTACAACTAGGCCCACTTCGTTTATTACTTCGCCGGTAGATTCCACATTTTTTAACTTCTTGACTTCGAAAAAGGATTTATCCGTCAATTATGGACCAATTTTCAAAATTCATTTATTAGTTCAACAAAGTGCACTTCCGAGGTGGTCCCATTGGAACCAAATCAGGATCTGTTGGGGGAAGGGGGGAAATCTAGCGAAACGCTCAAATTTCAAAGGCACACACAATGTTTTCAAATATTTATAAAATGATCAGATATTTGTTTATAATTTTATTGCTGAGCTGATGTGATGAACATAGTGATCAGTTTGAAGTCGGTGTCGAGCCCAAACAATACAAAAATAATAATAACATTTTGTGACATATACACAAAATTAAACTACGAACAAAACAAATTTAATTTGTTTCTCGGCACCAACTTCTGAGCAATTGCAAATAGATAAACAGGTTGGTATTAAGTTAAATTTTGTGTATATAGTAGAATATAAAATACTTGTAGTAGATAGGTTAAATAGGGTTTTTGTTTATTTTTATTTACTTATTACAACTATTATTGTGTACATATTTTATTTTAAAACATATTTTTGTGTTACAAAACTATGTTTGATTATTTTTTTATTTTTAGTGAGTTTCTTATTTATTTTTTGAAGTCGGTTGAATTTTTTTGTTAAAAATATTTTATCTTCTGTATTACCGACCCCAGCTACTTGAACTGTTGTACTTGTTGCAACTGGGTTATATTGAAATTTTCAATAACAGACGATCCATCAGTTATCAGTGTTTTAGTCTTTTCTTTATTAATCCTGATCCATAGTCATACGGTTTTGCGGTGATGACTGAAATGAAAAATGCTGGAAGCTTCAACTTCAGTATCAGCGAATATAGCGATATCATCAGCGAACATTAGATCGGTTAGTGCGTTTGTAGCATCATATTGAATGTCATATTTATTTCAGCAGTGGAGAGAGTACATCTCCTTCGCGAACACCGGCTCAGACTTCACATGGTCTTGAAAAATAATAAGACTTGAGGGATATTCAACTCCTCCATCAAATTCACCAAAATACTTCGGTGTCCATCTCGATGGTAGATTAAATATCATGTTGGAAAAAAGTTGGGCAACTCGATCTAAAATTAAGCAATTCTACTCATTAGATAGTTTCGACTCGACCCAATCATTAAAGAAATTGACTTATCAGTAAACTATAAAGCCATTTGAACTCATAGAGTATAAATATGAGGTGCGATTAATTATCTAACGCTGCCAAAAAATTTCTTCTAATAATTACCAAAACTTATCACTACGCAACCAACGAATAACTAACTGCACGATCGGTTCGAAATCAAATGGATCAATAAAGCTGTCCCAGGTATCGCAGTAAAGCATGAAATAAGATTACCAAATCACTGCAACGTCGAAACATTTCTACTTCTTGAGAATGCGCAGGAACTCATAATATTAAAGCTAAGCAGACAACTCGAAGTTGTGTAGAAGTTTTGCTATTAGTTAAATATGAATTATTCTAATTGCAGAAATTGAATTTCAATCTGATTGTGAATTTGAAGAATTTTTTCAGTTTACTGTTCTGGGCTAACATGAAAATATTGAATTCAATATGCAAATATATTGACAATTATCAGGTCCACTCTTGGAAACTGACTTTCTCAATATTTTCAAGACACGCACTAAATCTCAGTCTCTTTCAAAATGTTCTCATCCGGCCCAACTCAACCATTCTACCATTTAATGAATAGCCCAGAGGAAATATTAACATTACTTTTTCCTGTGAGGCTTCCCGGCTATGTATTTGTAACAGTCAAATAGTCTGACTATAAGGCGCCAGTTAAAACTACTGTTAATCAGAGGATAAAACTTGTAAATACTATTGATCTTATTAAATCAATTGTATTAATATTGTGACATGAGTTCTCATCTCAATAACAGCTCTTAGAAACTTTATTCGAATGAAACAGGAAATGTCGTTAATAAAGTTAATATTTCTAAATTTCCATTAATATCCGAACTAATCCAAAACCTAAAAGGGAACGATTTAATAAAACACATGTGGTCTATATATCATCGCTGGCGTTGTTTCAGGTGGTGTGTTACAACAGATGGACTATTTCAATTAATTCTTGCGGTGTTTTTCTCTATTTGGTTCTGAAAAAAATTACGTATGTCGCCTTGTTTCATACACAATACGTACTTGTGTATTCGTACCTAACCTTTTGTACTGGTGCTGGATTTTTTTGGTATTTGAAATGGGCGGGCGCGACATATAATGCAAATAAATTTCTAAGAAAGTTTATTAGGGAGTTACGTTTAGGGTTATCCCTTTTTCCTAGTGTAACAATTTGAGTTATAAGGTGCTAGATTTTTTCTGCGTCTGGTAAATGGGTAGATTTACAATTCTAATTAGCAAATATTGTTTAGTTCCCATCTGACGAGTTATCAGCTTTAAAGGTAATATTTTCACTTTCAAAGAGTTTAAAGAGGGCTAATTGGAAGGTACTGCAATTTTCTGTCAACAATTTTTGGAGCTTACGTTTTTTTTTATTTAATTCAAAGACCTTAAATGATGAAAACGTATTGACCTGGTATGTCTTATGTTATGTTTTTTTCCACAACGATCAGAACCAAGGGGCATTAAGAATATTTCAAATATCTGAAGCCAAAATCTGTAGCAAGAGACCGAAAGAGCGTATGCTAAACTAAACCAGCTATATTGTTTTGTACTACGTGTGATTACTACTAATGCGATTCTATATATGTAGAATCTCTCTATGTAATCATAAGAAATAGTAATTGCCCAATAGGCAGTTTGTTGAACCACCAGGTTAATTAAAAATTTATATTGTATCTTTAATGTTCTGGATTTAAAAACCACGTTGGCTTCCAAATATTTGCCTATAGAAAATTAAACTATTACAAAATTAAATTATTTAATTAATTGTAACTTTAGTTTTCTTTTAAATAAAATAAATATTCATAACTTTAAAACAACACATTTCCTCCATTTCACCTTCATCAAATCAACTACATCTTAATGGTTTTTATTTTTTTAAATATATAGATTTGTAGATATAATTATAATGCTTACATAATCAACTAACTATTAATTCGTGGATTTTGGATCCAATTTATTATGTCTTATATGGTTGTTTCATCCAGCCTGTGCTCTCATAAAGGTCCGGGCCATACAGATATTTTTGAAAAAATAAGAACTTGTAATTACATTCAATATCAATAAATATAAATTTAAGTAACGTATTCGATAGATTCTGGCGAACTCAAACTACTAAAAAAGTATATGTAAAATATATGCTATGTCATATATAAAGATATCCGTTTGGTAGGAATAAAAGACGTTTTATTTTGTGGCATATTAAAATAGATAAAAAACCGTTATAACCGATCAATATAAATTAACTACAACAAAATCTCTGGTTTTTGTCATCAAAATTTTTGACTAAAGATGCATTAAAAATGCTTAGCTAAATGTTCCATATTATCTCCCTATTAAAAAATCGTTTGCATGTTCCATCTTCAGGTTGGCAAAAATGTCCATTTATCTGCGAAAACGACTACATTGCTGTTATTCCGAAAACATCACACTCAAACTACCATTCAATCAGTCTTCAATTTTGATAACAAGACCCTCATGAGAGCAGTATTCTTGAATTTGACAAAGTAATTTGACAAAATGTGTCATCCATGGTCTAATATTCAAGGTATTAATGCCATACCTAGCGATCTTGAAAATATGATACTCATATATTTAGTCATTTCAAATCAAAGTATAGCCTAGCCAAAGTTATTGTGTAATACATCATCTAAATGTTTGATGTCGTATGAATTCTGAGTTTTAGATCAATTTGGCATCGACAAACAGCGAAATTTCAATCTAAATAAAAAAAGATCAAAAATACTGTTTCAAATATAATTTATTTTAACATTGTAGTATATCCAATGCATATCAAAGGACTTAAAACTACGATTAAGTACACAGTTATAATCGTTTGTAGATTTGTGTTGTGTTTGAATATATTTATATGAAACTCTTTTCCATTCCACCTATGAGTTAGAGTTATAGGCGCGTTTTTTATGTATCTCTATCCCCTAGAAGCCAGTTTCACCAGATTAACGATTGTATATCAAACTAATGTATTCACTGAAGATTCATGAAATTCATTGAAGAGCATATTTACTTTTATGCTTAGTTCATATTTCCTTCGGTACAGTGTTTCCTTGTAAAGATATTTTGTTGTTATTGTATTTCTCCTTAATGTGTTTTGTACCTCCCTGTATTTATCTTTCTCGGTAGAACTAAATTTAATCCACTGCTTCTCCCTCATTTATTTGCCATATCTGCAAAACAATTAGTGTTCTTTCTCTCCTCACATTTTAATTATATTCTCATGTATATTCTGAACAATTTACACACATATCTGGGCACATAAATCGACCCCACAATAAGAATTCCTACAGTTATCATGAATTAATTCTATACCGACCTTTACTTGTTCCTATTCTCATCACTCTGTCTTAGAAATTGACAGCATTGAACCATATCATATTCAGAAAGTGACATCAATTGAATAAGTAAGCTGTCAATTTCCAATCTGTTCACAATTCCATATCGAGATTGATCCAACATCAAGATGATCTTGATTTGTCACTCGCTTGGTATGAGGACGGTTTTTTTTTCGGTGAATTCAAGATCATATTTTTCATTTTTTGAGATATTTCAGTGATCATGTCCATACTAACATTCAGTGCAGCTGCAATATGTTAGAAAATATTTTCAATAAAAATTGCAATAAATTAATATTTAACAGCAAAAATGCTTACTGACGAATTTTACTGGCAAGAGGAGGCCTCCATTATCCCGTTCATTTTGAAAGTAACCGATTGGAGACGTAATTTGTTCCGTCTGGTTTCGGAATTGTCAATCAGAGTAATAATAAGTGACGATTTCAAATTTATCAAAACAATCAAAGCATTAAAATAATATTTTCCGGTTTATAACCCCTTATCACTATTTTTTTTAGAATTCTGCATACAACTGCAACCGGACGATTTTGACATGCTAGTTCGGTTACACGTTCGCACTTATCGATAGTATTGTGTCTCTTTTTAGCTAGAATAAAATAAAAAGGAAAATATCATCTGATTCTAAAACGAATTTACAAATTGCGGCAGACAATTAATTAAACATCTTGACATATGTACAAAAAAATTGGATAGACTATAAATGATTCTAACTGGATTAGGAAATATTCTCCACTCTCCCCGTAACTATTCAATATCTGCATGGCTGATATGCCTAAAGTTGAAACAGTATCTCTTCAAATCGTCTAAACACATACGCTTCAAACTCAAGAACATAGCAATCAAATGACTAAAATTTTGAAAACTAGAAATTAATCTACAAAAGACTCGAGCAATAACATTCAACACACTATTCGCTCTCGTATTTAGAATAAATAAACTGGCAGTCTCATTTAAAAGTATGGTCCTCAAACTTACTAATGTAAAAAAAACTGCAATTGCTCTGAAATAAGATGATGATGAAGAAGAGTCCTTGACCCATCCTTTGGGTTTTTTACCACACTTTCAATTCCAATCGGTAAATTGCAAACTTGCAATTCTGAATAATAAGATTTAAAGAAAATGTGTAAAATGTACCCATAAAACTCTACCAGTCTCATCAGAGAAATCATAAAATGACTTGAAAATTAGAAAGTTTTTTTTTCTCGCCCTATTTCAACATCTGTTTTTTGTCAAAACATGACAAAATATTAGAGACAACTTTTAATTTAATCGAAATAATCTACTTTAAAAATAACTAACTACAAACAACAACAACCTTTAATAAGTTTTAAAATGCAAACATATAAGATACCGGTATATGAAAACTGAATAAATCATTATTTAAGTGTCATCGACAGCTAATGGATGAAATAATGGCTCTACCAGTTTAATGGTTACTGGCGTTATCTTGACCACAAATAAAACCCCAAGATCTTTAATCTGATAACTTCTTGTTGTCTTCAACCTTATACAGGATCGTATTTTACATGCTATATATGTTCCACAGTCGATTTTCTATTTTAACCAGTGTTCATTCAATTAGAACTCAATTAGACAATCGAAAATCAAGTCAAAGATTTATTGTCGATTGTAGAACAGTACAGTTTATCATAGATAATTGTATAAAATCATTGTTTTCTTAATGATTTTTTTAAAATGGTGTATAATTGAAACTAATTTAGCAGATATAAAATTAGAAGAAGATATTTTCAAAATATGAACTATGAAAAATGAAACATGCATTTGGATTGTCGCCTAACTTGAATTAAATATATATAAATAAAGCGTAAACAACTAATAGGCTCACAAAATGTACAGACAAAATATACAATGTTTTGTGTATAAGCTTATAGGAGGCAAATCAAAATTATCCTTAAATAACAAACTATTGATATATAAATTAATACTTAAAGCTATTTGGATGTATAGCATCAAATGTGATGTACCTCTAGAAAAATCTTTCCGTATGTCAGAGTTTCCAAAATGAAATAATTCATTGCGATATTCCCCTAGATTCCATAACGAGTGTGATCCAAAATGGCAGTGTAAAGTACTGAGAAAAAATGTCAGTGCACACGCAAAAGAACGCGATTAAATGTGCGCGATTTCAATGAAGTGCGTAAGCTAAAACCTTAACCTACCTTAAGACATGACTAATGGACGCATAGAATAGTTTTTAGAAAAACATATACTAACTAAATTAAGTTCTGGTTTATAAGTTTGTACAGAAGATCACTTACTGAAACGATCTTCCATATGCTATTAATGTAAATCATATAATATAGTTATTGCTCATTGAGATGATTGTTGAATTCTAGGAGAATTCTTGAAAAGATCGGCATTTTTAAAACCATATGCCAGTCAAGCTATTAATCTGAACAAGTGGTACTAAGAAGGTACTATGTTTGATGAGTACACCGGTGAGCCGTAGAATTTCCTACTTCCTACTTTTCATTCTGTTGGATATTTTCCATCATACGTATGCATTTAGAAGTAGAGTGATTCCATCATGTGCTAAGTTGTCTGGTAGTCCCTTGAAAGTTTAAAATTCGAATATTTTATCTCCAGGTCCATCTCTGTGATATTACCAATTTACGTTTGGCTTTCAACCAAAAACTGATAATTGGGGTATGATGGAGAAGCATCATAAAAAAATCTAAAAGCGTTTGATGGACTTCGGCGACAGGTATCTTTAAATTAAATTACATAATATAATGAATGTCGTAATGCAGTTTTCAGCGATACTTTGGTAATACTAAATGAAGAACTGTTATTTTATGAAGAGAAATATCAAAGCCGAATATAATAATTAGGTTGGCTGATTAACACTTGTTTACATCGATACTTGACATTTTCACTAATATATATGCAAACATCTAACATCTTCGTTAATCAATAACAATCCACTAGTTATTTTCATATCGTAATAATTATGATTTATATTTATTTGATTTTAACACAACACTTAATAAAATTCCCTTTGCTATATAGTTGTAGGAATGAAAATAAAAAGTTTATAGCGGTATTAAACAGTCCATAAATAAGGGCATCAATCCGACTGCATAACCATCGTTATCCCAAGGCGACTTCATGAAACCAATATGTAAATGTCATAAAGCCCGACTGTTGATTCTCGATAAAATACGATCGAGAAACCGCAAGAAATTATCGGGACTATCCAGGTGTCGGTCCTCTTCGGTGGAAACAATGTAACGGCTATAAAAAAGGGAGCAAATTTCGGAAACTGTACGAGTTTTTACCGTCTGCCCGACGATTTTTAGGTAGAAATCGCCAATAAGGAACTCGAAAATCCACCATTGTCCCCAGCTAACGACTTCTTTTTCTATTGTCGGGCTCTATGGTACGAGAGCGCCAGATATAATGAGGAAGGTCCCCCTCTGTACGGATCCAAGCGTCGGAATTTCTATGAGAATGTCTCGTAACTCAACGTAACGCGGCCGAACTTGAATGGATGTCGGCGATAAATTTCAGAAAACGATGTTGTGAATAATAAATTTGATTATAATTGTTGTTTGGTGAGCCGAGATGAAAAAAAAACGAACGAAATTGTGAACGAAAAAGTGTAAATGTAGGCTGTAGGTTTTTCTCGTTAAAATCATGATTTTTTAAAATGTCATTCGTATGCCAGATACAACAAATATATCGGGCTCTAGTGAATACAATATATGACATAACTTATAGATAATAGACTATGATAATTTTGCATAGCATTGTAATAAAATATTATTGTATCTTATTTAAAGATGAACTCGATAAAGACAGACAGAAAAAATAAGTTTTCAAATATGACACGAATGAAGATGTTTGATATAGTAGTCCTATATAATGATGAAAAATTAACCAAATTATTTTTATTCAGCAGTTTTGTTTTTACTTTACTCATTATAAAATAGACTGAACACTACATCAGAAAATTGCTCAATAACTAATAATAATATTGTTGTTTAAACTAAGATTATAAGTTTTTTTGGTTTCTCACAATTATTTTTCTTAGCGTTAAAATATTCTGTATTTGTTTTATACTTTGTGTATAAATAATATTTTTTAAATTACGGTATATATTTAATGCTTGCCGGACAAAAAAGAAAAGTTTTCTGTAGAGTATTGTGATTGGAGTTGTAGAGTGGAACATAATAGTCATATCAAGCACAAACAGTCATGAATTAGCCCAGTAGGACCATCCACATTGACACCGAGGCGAAATACTGATTGCTGTAAAATTTTTATATGGAACTGGTGGTACCAGCATAATGCAGTAAACGTACATCACCGACTCTTGCGCATTCTCAAATATTTCCAAATTTCCTGTATTCCTGCCTGTCATTTCAGTGCCTAGTGCCCACACATTGTTCTTTATGAGAGTAGTGGTTAGATAAATTGTTATTTTTACATGTTGTTAATTTTATGTTTACATTATTCCTGGATTTATTAATTTATATAACTATTAATTACTTACAAAACAGAAAATTAGAAGCAGACATTACGCGTGTAAAGTATGAAATATAGGTAAAATGTTATAAATTAGTAACACTAATTTTGTAGATTGCTAAGGAACAAAAGTTTATTTATGTTAAATAAGATGAAAACTCCGAGCAATATAACATATAGTCCATTCAACAGTGAGCCCACGTCATTTAAATTGATGACGTCAAAACGACGCAATGTTGTCACATCAACTCTGAGATTTACTTCATTTTGGCCTTAACATACAACAAAATTATAATCTAAATAAAATAGTTAAACAAAAATACTGTTATCAGAAAGCATTTATTTTAAAATTATAATACATCTAATGCACATATTATCGAAGGACTTAAAACTACAATTAATTATACAGTCATAATTGTTTGTAGGTTAGGGTTATATTTTATCATATTTACATTAAATCCATTTCAACACCACCTACGAGTTAGTAAGCAAGTAGCAAGTAACATATTTTACTTTCATTGGAGCATATTTACCTATTGCACTTAGTTCTTATTTCCTTTAGTACAGTATTTTCTTGTAAAGTCATTTTAATATTACTGTATTTCTCGTTAGATTGGTCTGTTACTACCTGTATACATCTTTCTTGATAAAACTAAATTTAATTTATTAATAATTTTTTAATTCTTCTAAATTCATTTGCCATAACATATATGCAAAACAGTTAATATTCTTTCTCTCCTCACACATTTTAAGCAAATGTTTATAAAGATTCTGAACAATTACACACATATCTATGCAGGTAAATCTTTCACATTCTACAATAAGATTTTTTACCGATATCATATATTAATTATATACTCACCTTTGGTTGTTTCCACTATCATCAGCCTGTCTTGGAAATTGTCAGCATTGAATCATAATCCCATATTCAGAAGCTTTCATTAAAGTGAATAACCGAGCTATTAATATCCAATCTATTTAACATTCCTTCACAATATCATCATTTTCAATTTCTTCTTCGATGTTATCTTTACACCAATTAAATAATGTAATAACCAATGGTGTATGAAGGGAAGCCAATGTTGTACATCCCTCAAGGATCTGCATATCTCTAAGCATTCTATGGACACTTTCCAGACTAAAATTTTCAAGTTATGTTTATATTGAAAAAACTACTCACTGTTTTTATACATTTCATATTTTTGATCTCTGGTAGAGTTAACATCAAGCTGATCTTGATTCGTCACCCGCTTTGTATGAAGACGGATTCTTTTCGATGAGTGCAAGATTATATTTTTCAGGTTTTAAGATATTTCAGTGTAGTTATTAGTATGGGCACTGCCATATATATATACTATGGCTACTAATATTCAATGCAACTGCAACACGCCAAAATGCAAGAGTAAAAATGCTTACCTCTCTAACGAATTTTACTGGCAGGAGGAGGCCTCCATTATCTCGACCCTGTTCTGATTATAGCTGATTAGAGACGCAATCTGTTCTGTAGAGCTTCGGTATTTTCAGAGGGATAATAAACAGCGAGTTGAAATTTATCCAAACAAGCAAATCGTTAAAACGTTCTCCGGTTTATAACCTATAGTTATTATAATTAATATTTCGAATAATATTACGTTTGACAACCGGACAACTTTTGGACGCAAGCTGATTTGGTCACATGTTCGAACATCTCATAGAGCATTTTGTTTCTTTTTAACAAGAATAAATTGAGAAGAAAAATATTGTCTAATTCTAAAATTAATTTACAAATTGCGGCATGTAATACATTAAACATTTTGATGACGTAAGTTCACTGTTATATTGAAAAAACTATAGTTTCTCTGAGTGCGATATGTGAAAAGAACTGCCGAGTAGTAGGGTATTGTTAAAATAATAAATATGTTTAAATTTATATAATTGCCAATGCCCTGAAAATAATATCAAAGGTATAGTGTGTAAACACATTCATGCTGTCTGTTTCTTTTTATATAACAGAAGCAGCCCTACCACAGCTATAACAGAAAAATATGAATTCAATTGATGAACAATGCTGTATATTGATGTAGTCTAGTACGAGCTGCTAAAACCGAACGAAACAGTTACTGCACACGGCCGAAGACGTCAACCCTATAACAGGGCAATTGAAAAGTCCTCGGCCCCACACATAGATGGCGCTACTAGAATTAAATCCATATGTTTCTTAGTTAGCCCAAATCCTCAAAAGATGCGTGTATAAATTTGACAGATTATCGGATCATTAGGTTCTGAATTATAGCTTTTTTAGTGAAGCAACTTTTGTTACTGTGAAAAAAATGCATAAAAAGGAATTTCTCGTGTTGATAAAATATTGCTTTTTGAAGGGAAAAATAAGGTTGAAGCAAAAACTTTCCTTGATGCCGAGTTTCCGGATACTGCCCCAGGAAAATCAACTATCAAGGTAGGTATGCTAAGTTTAGACGTGGTGAAATGAGCACCGCAGATGATGAACGCAGTAGACGCCCAAAAGAGGTTGTTACCGACGAAAAGATTTCAAAAATCCACAAAATGATTTTGAATGACCGAAAATTCAAATTGAATGAAATAGCAGACACTGTAAAGATATCAACTGAACGTGTACATTATATCATTCACGAATATTTGGGTATGGCAAAGCTCTGTGCAAAGTGGGTGCCACGTGAGCTCACTTTTGACCAAAAACAACAACGAGTTGATGATTCGTAGCAGTATTTAAAGATTATCAAGCGCAATAAACCCGAGTTTTCGCATCGATATCTGACAATGGATGAAACATGGCTCCATCATTTCACTCCGAAGTCCAATCGACAGTCTTAGACTGCACACGATGAACACGCTTCAAAGCGTGAGAACGCAACAGTCGACTGGCAAAGTTGTGGCGTCTGTATTTTGGGATGCGCATGGAATAATTTTTCAAAATTTTCAAAAAGGAAGGACCATCACAGCGACTATTACATAGCGTTATTGGACCGTTTGAAGGACAAAATCGCCGAAAAACGGCCGCATTAGAAGAAAAAGAATGTGCTGCTTCACCAGGACAATGGACCGTGTCACAAGTCAGTGAAAATGATGGCCAAAATCCATGAATTGGGCTTCGAATTGCTTCCTCATCCACCATATTCTCCAGATCTGGACCCCAGCGACTATTTCCTGTTCTCAGATCTCAAAAGAATACCCGCTGGGAAGAAATTTTCGTCGAATGAAGAGGTGATCGCCGAAACTGAGACCTGTTTTGAAGCAAAGGACAAATCGTACTGCAAAAATGGTATCGAAAAGTTGGAGGGTCGCTATAATCGTATACTATATGTTGAATAAAAAAAACTAATTTTGCCAACAATATATGCTTTACTAAGTAGGCCGGGGACTTTTCAATTGACTTTGTACTACGTATTGTTGAAAAAAATAAATATATAGAATAACATAGCTCCTTAGACTTACCATTTGTTCAGATCGATTTGAAGCATTCCTTAGCTGATACATGGTTTCAAAATGGTGAAAAAGTGAGAAAATGAATTGATGATTGGATCGCTGCCGAACCAACATAGTTATTTCGACAAGGTAACGTATTATTGTCAAAAAGATAGCGAAATTTGTATGAAATGATGAAAATATTTTGACTAATTTTAAAACCGTTTTAAAGTGAAAATATTATCAGAACAATAGGCAGTTCTTTTTATATTTTATTCTTTATCATATTAGGTTTATTATTCATTAGGCAAAAGTGTAAAATTTGTCACCAAATTATTCTCTTAACTGAGATAGTATTCATGATAATCATTTGCCAGCTGGGAGGCTTCAGGATTTGCCAAAATTTAACGCTCTACGGGATACTAGGTTCGAGGTAATACGAGATTATCGCTCACCGAGGTCACATAGATTAAGATGTTTCCTTCTTACAGAATCAAGCGAAAAACGTGACTAAAATCCCTATACATATCTTTTAATAATCCTCTATAAATTTATTTTTAGTAAGTTAACGCACATTAATTTTAATTAATTAATTAATTTCATATTTTAACATTACATTTATTAAACATATGTTACCGATTTCGCCTCTCTCTACTGATAAATAAAAACTAGTGCCTGGCTATGGTAAATATGTTTAATAATAATTTTCCGTCTCGATTAAAATAAATTATTTTATCAAAATAAAACACGAAGAATTAATTCCAACTCAACAGTAGTTAATACAAAAATTACTTAATGCAGAGCACAGAATCTTATTTAGCCTCATTTAAATTTACCCAAGAATAGAAAATATCCTAAAATAGATAATCTAAAGTTAAGATAAAAGTTATTTTCGCTAGGCATGAGACTATATAAAAGATGACTATTTAAATTTTACAATTTATAAAATACCCTTTAAATGGATATATCTTTGACTATAAAAAAAACTTTACTTGTTTAATTTTTAAATTAGATAATGAAAGTTGAGACTATGTGTGGAACTGTGGCTATGCACATTTTTGGATGTATAAATAAAAGTATATAAAGATAAAAAATTAAAAGACTAGTGAACTTTTATTACAAATATTATAATTAAAGTATAATAATTTCATTATATAAATATGTTATATATCAAGTAATATTTATCAAAATATAGCGATTATGCCCAACATTAGAAAATACTATAGACTATGTTCTGAATAACCATTAAGCACATTCTTATAGGTTCTTGGATATGCATAAAATTGATATCAAATGTGCTCAACAAAGTGACAAAGGGAAAAAATGTTGGCTAAAAACTTGTTAATTAGTCCTATTTCAGACAGCTTTCATTATTATTATTTTTTATTAGTTATAAATATAACCACCGAAACGTACTATTGCCCAGCAGATACGTTTTAAAATACTTTTGAAACTAAAATACTTTGGTATCCATTTTTTTAAATTTTATATCTAAATTATCTAAATTTTCAACAAGCAATAAACGACAACAAGCAAGTAATAATATGGCTTAATTGGCGCAGTGGTAAAGGCGACAGGGCGGTCCACCTACTTTTGCGATAGTTGTAAATTTATGTTTGTGATTGTTTAATATTTGTGAGAGGGTAAAATCCGACAAGGAAGATGATTCCAGTCACGCCAATAACCAGGCTGGGTAAGACCGGATATCTTCTGGGATGATTTCTAAGTTGGTCACTCGCCAATCGGCAGGCTCAATGCTGAGGATCGTGGTTCGGAGCCGACGTTAAACTATAGATCCAGTCCAGATAAACCCCTAGTTAATAAAAAGGAGACATTAAAATAAAAAAGTGATAATACAAATAAATGAACTCAGACATGGAGAATAAAAGTTAACGAGAGTCAATCAGTATACACTGACTTCAACTACAACCAAACTATTTATATACCAATTACCTTAACTTGTATCTTGATGCAAAAAAATCGAACTAAAATACAAAGATGTATTGGTTCTTTAGAAGAAAATCTTAAATTATTCATACACAATAAGTTGTTGCTGTACAAATAAAGGGTAAAACTTTCATATAGGTTTATAGATATTCAGTTATGGAGATATAATATATTTTTAAACTAAATACAATAATGTTAATAGTTCTCATTCAAAAATCGAACAATTTCTCCAAAATATCAAATCGAGTCCAATCAATAATGTGTAATATCTGTCTCAATCTATAGGAATAGAGATCAAAGGGGCTGTTGTAGATGGTCATCATAAATTATGAGAAAGTTTGTTGTGTATAATAAATTTAACCGTCATTTTAAACATTTCAGCGAAGTAGAAAAATTATTATATTCTTTCCGGATGATCTTTAAAAAAGGTCACATAATTGTCAAATATGCAACACATTTCTTCACCGTTTTCCACATTTTACTTTGATACCACTACTAGATTTATTTAGATTTCACTTACTCTACTATATTTACTTAGATATAATATGGATATAGTGCCACTATATTTAATTAAATGAATTAATCAATTTATTAAAAAAAATATGTAAACATTTAAATATATTTAATAGAAATTATCTTAATACAAATCTTAACACGCTCGCTGCCTATCTGGTATTAAATACTTACCCTAGAAGCCGACTACGTTTTTTCTGATTACAACAATAAAATATTCTTAATAACGTTTTTAAATGTGTGTCCAGAATAGATTTTAATATTTTTTGACAAAAATTTATGAACGACCGTAAGCTAATACAAATTTTCATTAAAACTCAAAAAATATATAAACACCCTATTCAGAAAAATCAAAAGAAGTTATTCATGTCTAATGTTTGCGCAGTAACCAGGATATCCAGGAGATGCAGTGCATATATAAATAGTTTCTTTTCTTTTTTTTTTGTAAATAACAATTTTTACATTGCTTTCTCATTACGTTTCCTGCTTTCTTCTCTTCTCGTATTTTCAAAACATGTTCGCTGGTAACCGCTCCGGAAGTAGATTTGGACGGAACCTTTAGTAATCTTTTTATGACAGACCAACGAAAATCGTAAATTAGAATAGGATTGACTGAATATTTGTTGTAAAGGTAGGGCACGTTTCATACTTATTTTTCCACTTTTTGGACGAGAGAGCCTGACATATTGATAATTTTTGAAATACATATGAATCAAAAAGGAAAAATCAAAATGAATTTAAAATTCCAAGGTTAAAAAATATTTTTTCTTATAAAAAGTAGTGCGAAAGAAATACTATGTGAGACACATTATCACTACATGACCAAGAATTATATAATTGCTTTATAATAAATTAATTAGCGATAATAACACTAATTTAAAACACATATTCACTGATTATTCATAACTAATTGTTTTAAATTTATTCAACAAGGAAAGCAAATGTCTATGTCTATGCAGATGCCAGTAGCCGTAATGTAAGTTCATAATCATACTCCTTTTTATGCCTCCATCTATCAAGATTAAGATATCTATCTCCATTAAGAGCAATACGTTTTGCTAATGTCTCTGCTTCATACTCTTATTTTTGGTACTTATTAGCTAGAGATCACGATCAACCTCACATCATCTATATTTTAATCTCTTCGAAAACAAAATGTGAATAATCACATTTTTCTGTTAACCGATTTTTGAAAGGAAAAATTCAAGTTTCAATAATGGGGAACACCGTATTTTTGTATAAGGACAGTCTTACTCTTGAACAATTTACGAGCCCAACCAGCTAAACAGGACATATTAAAAGAACACAAGTTGACGTAAATAAAGAGAACTTTATTAACATCGCACACATCTATACCTATCTAAAAATTGGGTACTGAAAGATAACTCTTGAATTTTTTAACAGCGGCTAATCTTTTGTTTTAAATTCACTGTCTGCATTGTTTTATTATGTAGTTACGTTTATATTGTAAGCTGCGAAACAGCAAAATGAAAGATATTAGATGATCACCCAACCCAAAGTCAAAAACAACTGCCAGAAACGTTAGATGTGCCTAAAAAATTATTAATTACGATCTATTACGAGCAATGAGATGCCACATCAATTGAATGACTGTTTCAAAGGTATGATCGGAAATCATTTCTGCGTCGAATAGTAACGGATGATAAAAAGTAGATTTATTTTGAAAACCGTAAGTGTAAATAATCGACTACATGGTCAAATAATTTTGTTACAAAACAGTGTTGTGTGTTTGGTGACACCAGAGTGGCGTGGTGTATAGTAGTACGAACTACTGAAATCTCTCGAGACAGTTAATAATGATCGCTGCCGACAATAAATGATCAATTTGAACCATGCATTGATCGAAAAACTTCCAGAATGGTCTCGAAGACATGGTAAAGTGATTTTACAGCACGATAACGCGCCGTTTCATAATGCAAGATCAGTCAAGAATGCGTTGAAATCACTTGGATGGGACATATTATTGTACTCGCCGCACTCTCCAGAAGTTGTCCCGTCCGACTATCAACTTTTCGAATTAATGGGGCACGTGCTTGCAGACCAGCACTTCGCCAATTTCGTGGTAATTAGAAAATGGCTCGAATGGTTTTGCTCACAGGACAAACAACAGTTGTTTCGGGATGACATCCATAAAATCCTTGAGAGATGAGCATGATATATATATACTCAAACGGTCAATATTTTGAATGAACACCTGATATATTGAAAATATTGTCAAAACAAGTTCTAGTAATATTAACATGTCATTTTAAAATTATTCTCTTTAGTCTATTATGGGAAAAAATATGACTTAACTTTATAAATTGTGGTCGAATTTGGACCACAGAGCGAACACTAGTTTCCATAATTTTTTTAATACGTTTTAACAACAGTTTCTCATATAAAGTTGATATCTTAGATAGCAGCACTTTTTCACAGAATGTTCACAGACTTTATCGAAAACATGTAGTAAATTCAGAAAAATCGAGTGAGCGTGTACAAAAAGAGATACACCCAAGTACACACCGATAAAAAACGAAAAACCCTTTTTTATACACGGATATGCATTCGCGAACCAGTCCCCGCTTGTCCGGTCGAATCCCGTAGTTGATGGCGAATCGCCCTTGCATATTATCTTTCTTTTCCATACTCGATTTTTTGCCGGGCGGCGGAGGGCGAGTCCGAGCCGAAACCCGTTCTACCACCGTGACAAATCGCGAAATTAGCCCAGCCTTAGGAACAAGACACTCTGCGGAAACGCCTTTTGGCTCGTGCTTTCTGTTAAACAGCCCCTGGACCGCATCGCGACCCTTCCGTCTTCGGCGGCGCGTCTCAAAAGACCGGTTGCCGCTCTTTTCTCACAGCTCGGTCGATCTCGCTCTCGCGCCGTTGCGTTCTTCTTCCTTCGCGGCCACGGAACAAACGAGACGCATTCAAGGTCAAGGCTCGGATCGAGGGTGACTGCGATCCACATGCTCGCAGAGGATTACGCGAATGTACGTATGCGTTTTTTTTCTTCGGATCTCGTTTATATTTATGATATTTTGATGTATAATAAAACTCATGAAACCGGACTTGGGCGAAGGATGAATGGGTTTAATTAAATTATATGAATACGACTCTTATTTAAGACATTGAGTTACGTAACTATATTAAATATATCAGATGAAATTAATTCTTAACATTTTAGAAAGATTGACAACGAATATTTCTTCCAAAATATATTCCCCACCAAACAATTATATTATATGATTTCAGCACAATTTATTTGCTCAAAATGTTAATATTCAGAGTTGGGCAGTATTTGAATTACTTATAATTAAAATACGAAATTGATATACAAATACATATTTCGTATTTGCAACTTAACTACTTCTCGCCCCATACGCACGTTTGACTGCTGAAATCATACCTCAGAGACAAAAATTTTGTCAACTTGTCAAACAGGGTTACGAATATACTGACTTACACCCAATATATTCGGGTGTTTCGCAGGACAGTGTTCTTTGCTCATTGTTATATCTATTGTATACAGCTGGGTTACCGACCTTAAGAAACACTACTGTTGCAACATATGCTGACGATACAGTTATACGGTAATACAGTTTTATCATCACGCGAGGATCCAATATCAGCCAAAGACACCCCCAACTTCATCTTAACAAAATCGTATTGTGGTTGAAAACATGACATATCAAAGCAAATGATACAAAATCTACCTATGTGATATTCAACCTTTGTAGAAGAACTTGTCCTTCAGTTAAATTGAATAATCATGAACTTCCTTGAGCAGACAACATTAAAGATCTGGGAATGCCTTTTGATCAACGTTTGACATCCAAAAAACATATAATGACAAAACGTAAACAGCTTGAGCTACTAAACCAAATGTATTGGCTGATAGGATGTAAATCTAAATTATCATTAGATAACAAGGTTTTGCTGTATAAGTCAATACTTAGGCCAATTTAGACCTATGATATTGAACTGTGGAGTACAACTAGCAAATCTAACATAGTCATCCTCCAAAGATTGCAGAATAGTGTTGCGAGTCATCGTCGATGCCCTATATTACGTCTCCAACAAACTGATTCAGCGCGATATCCCCTTACAACCCATTACGAGTGTGATTAGAAGTGTTAGTGCGAAGTACTCTAAAAGACTATTAGTGCATCCCAATGCACTCGACAATATTTAAATGTACGCGATGACAGTGTAGTGCATAGGCTCAAACGAAAACCATCATACGAACTGATTAATATACACATAGACTGAGATTTAATAACCTCCAGACTAAGTTAGAATAATCTTTAGAATAAGTTAGGATAGACCTTAAAATATGTTAGAAAAGTATGTAAAATAACAATTAGATTATAAATTGTACAGCAGATCACTTACTGAAGCGATTTTTCTATGTCAGGATAGTTATATTATATAACGGAAATCATATAATAATACGTAATTCCCACAGGCAGATTGTTGAAGTTCTAAGAGATTAATAAAAAAAAATACTTCTTAAAATTTTATGGCGTATAAATTAGATGTAAAGCATTTTTTTAATTGGAAGCTTTATTATAAAAAATTGGTAGCATGTATTTTATTTAAAGAATTGACCATTGACTACTACCGCCGCTATTTTTTAAATATTTCAGATAGTTCAGACAAATACGGATTCCATCTCTATAGAACGATGTATTTTTGGGGCTATCCACGAATCGACCCATTTTTTAGTATATTTTCAGTAATCAAAAGAAGCAAAATCTGGAGAACACGGCGAGTATGTTTTCATCGGTTTTGCAATATGTGGTTGAACATTATCATGCTAAAAAATAAAATTGTATTTAATCCGTTGTTGGCGCAGTGCTCGGTTTAGACAAATAATTTGTAGCGGATAGCGTCTATTAATCGTCTCCTTGGATTTTAGCGGCTCATAGTATACCACACCAAGGTGATCCCAGCAAATACAGAACATTAGCTTCGACCCATGAATATTCGGTTTTGCTCTTGATGTTGAGGCATGATCAGATCTCTCCTATAATTTTTCGCTTTGGAGTATCATAATGGATTGACTTTTCATCACCTATGTTACTGGTGCTACATACAAATACAGATACAAAAAAGTCTTTCCGATCTTGTCAGTGAGGCAACATTTCACACATGACCAACCTTTCAATGTATCTTAGCTTCGATATATACAGCACATAATATCTAAGCTTTTTCAAGCTATTTCCATATTCTTCAAGCGATTGGAAATAGTTTTTTCTGTTACTCCATAACGCTCTTGGTCTTCGGTGTCAAAATCAACACTTTTAAAGAGTTGAAACCAGTATTCACATGTTAAAATCGATGGAACGATTGCAAAAGCTCCACAAGGCGTTCGTTGACCTGAAACGCATTTTTCTTCAAAATGAAGTAAAAAAGTAAAACTATCCACTACACATCGAGAAAAGTGAATCCTTCTGAGAACTGTGAGGCTTCAACATGGAGTTGGTTACAAATATACCCGATGCATTTTAATACACAGTCACACCCATCTGTTGTAATTTATATGCCAAATAATTCCTGAAATTGGGAAGTCCAAAGTTGGCAATACTGCACCAGTATCATACCTCAAATTGTCAAGTATCTTCAATGTTAAGTGAATTATAGTTTTCATTCTTAAATGGTTATACAACTAAATGAGAGCTTTAATATGAAGATTTGATAAGTTTTTAAACTAACTAATTACAAAATATGATGGTTGGCAGCATTAACAGATGAAAGGAAAATAATTCAAACTTTTGCGAGTACGAGTAAAAATGATGATGATTTTATTGTTTTTGCAAACAGGGAATCAACTTACCTCAAAAATGGAGTTATAGTTAATTTTCCTTAATTCTCCCTAAACGATAAAAGCGACCTTTGAATAATATCCCAATAAAAAAAGGTTTGGCTCGTCAGGATCTATTGAAATCTTTAGAATGATTTATTCATTCCTCAATAAGGGGCTTTGGAGGATTTGAATACATTTAAAAATGTAGTGTTCTTGAAAGGAAATTCTCATTTTACTGATTAATTGGACACAACACCTGACTGTATTTTGTATTTCAAATGAACTTACTTATTTTACGTATACGTATACGTTCGTGTTTTAAATAGATTAGAGATAGCATTTTGTTAATTAGGTTTTAATTAAAGTAAAGCATGTATTTTGCCTAGCAGTAACAATAATTTATTATTTAGCTCACCAAACAGTTATGAATATGGTAAGACCTACAGTTGTATGCTTGATGTTACAAATCTGGCCACAAAAAACACTATGAATTGATCGCAACACCAATTTGCGATGTTTTTCGTTTGGTTTATAGATAAGCTATAAACGTTATAGACATATATAGTAATATAGAGCCAAAATGGTTAAAAAACTGAAATTTCTGAATACTAAATATCTGTTATATTCCAACCATTCCCACCACAATGAACAAGTGAATAAAGTGTTTTATACATATATTCAACTATTTTAGCTTACAATTGACTTACAATTTAGAAACTTTAATTATATAAAGTTTATAAAAAGCACTAACATCATAATATTTTGAAGAACTGTGTATCAAATATTTAAAATGAACATATGAATTGATTATTTTATAGTATAGTATATCCAGGCATTCCATTGAAAAAAATGCATTCCAAATTCCATTACTGATCTTTGTCTAAATCGTCTAATAATAGGCACAAAAAAATAATTACATATATCTATAATGCACTTTCTTTTTCGTAACGCGATTTCAGCTTGAAATATATGTCATCCATCAAGTGTAAAACTATCCATTCTTTTATGTTTGCGTAATTTATCAATGTCAAACTTGGTGGGGAAGTCAGTGCCTGAATAACACATATTTCACAAATGGAAACAAGTGATGCCACTCCATGATACACTACGTAAAAAATACTAATCTATAACTTATTTTAATTTGATCTGAACGTCATTAATAATGGCCATAATACATTATTTAATTAATCTATTAAAAATCTAATTACCGAGTCGTCGATATAAAGATCATCTCGGAAGATATCCAATCTTCTCCAATGCAGCTACTAGCTGTTAATCTAATTAAAACGAAAGGTTGCCATTTATACTTCTGGTCTTAAGTACTAAAAATATAATATATAAAGGAATATAACACAAATAATGAACTTCTTGCCTGGAAAGAGACGGAAAATCCAAATGTTCATATATTTTTAGGCTACGAAATTTTTGTGGAATATTGAGAATTTTGGCAAGTATTCTGACCAAGAACAAAATATTTTTTGTGGAATGTTTGATTGCCGACTTTAACCGACAAAGGTCAACATGAAAAACATATAGTCGGAACAGAGCTTTTCCATAACTCAATTTCTGTAAAACTTGTGATGTCATCTATGGTATAAATACTCAATTACGTTATGATAAATGATTTAATACACTCATTCCTAAACATTACTATTATTTTACATATTATTAACTATACAATATCTGTGACTACAATTGAGAGATCATTCCCTAAAATTAAAATTAATTAAGGATTACTTACTATGTAAAATGAGCCAGGAGCGATTAGAAAACCTTACTATCATTTCTATAAGGTCTAACTACAATATTTATCTGATGTTTTGTTTTTTATTAATTTGGAATACATGTTTTATAACTTTTTAATGATTTTAATGATATTTCTGTGTGTGTGTCTTACTGTTTGTTTCAAATAAACACATATTTAAATAACAAGCCTGAAGAGTTAATTATATAATGATTACCTATGTTAAATTTTAATGATAGTCAGATTATCGTACATTATCGTAATATGTTTTCTCACATCATGTTTCGCATGGAAGGACGAACGAGGACAAAATGTTCGAAAGGACGAACGAGGACAAAAACTTAACGGACGTTAAAATTTAACGTAACGCTACTTTTGGCTCAATAAAGACGCGTCTCAGTATTTCACAGGACGACGCAAAATATACTTGTCATCACTGGGTGCAATGAATTCAATGATGGTCGATGCTCGCTCCAAGAATAATTTTGTTAAGGTCATTCAAAATATTTTTGCCAAAAATATCAATGCTGTACGAGATATTATAAAGCACGATCTTCATGTGACACACTAACAGATTAAAACATTCCAGGATATTAAAAAATTGCAGGTAAAATATATTTGTTTGCGTTGAATCCCGAATTATCTAAACAATAATAAAAAAATCATAGTTAGTTGAAGGAAATAAAAAAAAATACGTCCACGTTGTATCAAAAAATGTGCATAACATCTACAGAGGTCACAAATGATGTATATATGTTATATCATGCAATCGTTAGGGCTCTGACTATTGTGGCCATGTGCAAGAGCTATCTGTTTTAAGACTGGCTGAATAGTGAAGGCGTAAGATGGATTTTGTTTGTTTTTTAACGGATAAAAACCACCCGTATTGATTTGTATCGCCATTTAACAAGTCGATTCTTTTTTCCTTTTTAAATAAAATAATTTCTCAAGTAAATTAATAGATTTTGTATTTAAAAATCTTTCCCATTTTATAACTTATATGCCTAGAAGTTCGAAACAAAACATAAATCGATTGAATAAGTTTTCTGAGACAAGAAAAGTTGTTGCGGAGAAATCACATCGAAACAAATGGTTACTGGTTTCTACGGCTTTTGCCGCACAACTTAGAATGATCAATTTTGAATGGTATACAATCATTTGTTTTCCCCGGAGAATTCTTCGAAAAAAATCGGCTCAAATAATATAATATATATTTCGAAATGCCGAAATATTGAATTGATTACTCATCTACCATTCAATCATGATTTGGTACTCAGTGGTTTTTTATTTCCACGCATTAGAAACAAATTACGTGGTCCACGATTTCCACATCCAAAGAAGTAGTTAATGCGTTCAAAACTGTTTTGGAATTAAGTCAATCAGAGTGGAATATAGTGCTACCAAAACTGGTTGCAACAATGGATAATGCAGTGATGTTCACAGAATATATTTTTAAAAACGATAAATTCATTTTCAATCATCAATATTTATTTTTCCATTATTAGGCCAGGAATATATACATATATATATATATATATATATATATATATATATATATATATATATATATATATATATATATATATATATATATATATATATATATATATATATATATATATATAGTATTCGTACCATGCGAAGTAACAAACGTCTAATGCTTCTCATTATATTTGAAATAGGAAAAAATATATTTGTAATACTACTGGGGTTTTAAATTGAATCTTTGTGTTTTTATTTAGTGCTTAGTTATATACGGATCTTACATGATAGGCGATATTAACGGATATGGCGAATGCGCAAGATCCACAAAAACTAATTAGTATTAATGATTTGTTTTCGAAGTTAACAACCGCTTCTTAATTATGTTTTTTCTTCCACTTCAACAATTACCAAAGAACTGATTAATTATTTGTCATAAGTGTCGTGTCTCATTCTTGAAATTTGTTTTAATACCCGTTCTGGACGAGAAGTTTTTTCCCACCAGCTAGACACTCCATGACCGGCCTCAACCATCAGCCCTATTCGGTTCGTTACATTTTATTGCTAATATCAATATCTGATTAAGATTTCTAGATGGTGAGATTGTCGGGTTATTAATGGGCGGTGTGGATAATTAACAATAAAATTGCGAATGGGTTTCAAGGGAGGTTTAAGCTGCAATTAAATTTATTATCGTTGCTGGAACCTAATATTTTTAATTTATTACGGTGATCCGTTACTTTTCTTATTAAAACAGTTGAAGTTATAATTATAATTCAGTTGCATCACTTAAAAAATCAAATTAATGTAAATGTTGACAGAATAAATAAAAGAACAAAGAGCTAACGTAGGAAATTAATTGCTAAAATAATCAAATGAATGTAAATTATAAGACAATTGATTACAATTCAAGTAGATCCTATTAATTAAAGTGCTCATTAGGCAATGGAATTAATTTATTACATTATTTATAAGATATTTTAAAAATAAATTTATTGTAGAATTTATTATTACTAAAAAAAAGATCATCAATAGTTATTACTGATCAAAATAAGTGACGAGCGAAACAAGTAGCACTTCTTTATTTATTTGTTTTTTTTCTTATTTGTTGTATTTGTATTAATGGGCGGTGTGGATAATTTTTTATTATTATTTAATTATTACATTGTTACCAGTCGTTTCCGACTAACCTACGATTTGTCTTTATGATAACTTAAATCTAGATATATAACTAGGAGGACCCATCGGCCCTATATCAGTCTATGGTGAAATAATGTTTATACATGTCACTGGTGTATTTTTATTATATGCACCTCACTACACAACACTACACAAGATCAGATGGTTTGATTCTTTTGAGTCTATGTCCTGTTCTGGTGGTATGCAATACCCAAAAGCTGCAATACTCCAATATTCTCAGGAGAATGGAGTCTTTCCTCATGCCCCCTTGCAATTCTCCTGATTTCTTGACTTACCGCGGGTATATGAAGGTCTCGATGAAGGTAATCAGTCCTATAGTATTTGGGTTTGGGTGCGCCCACAATACCTCTCAGGACTTTGTTCTGAAAAATTTGTAATTTGTTTATGTTGCTCTTTGCGGAACATCTCCATAACTCCGTATGTCCATATAGGTTTCAGTATTTGCTTATATAATAGCAATTTAATATGAACTGATAATTGTGATTTTCTTCCAATTAGCCAGTATATTTTCCTATATTTCAATTTCAGTTCTTTTATTTTCTTCTTTATATGTTTCTTCCAGCGAAGTTTTGCATCAAGATTCATTCCGAGATATTTAACGTTGTTGCTATATCGAATGATAGTATTATTTAATGTTATAGATGCTTGTACGGTCTGATTGTAGGTGAACTGCACATACACAGATTTACTTTCGATAATTTTTACTTTCCAAGCTTATGTCCAATTATTTATATTGTCACTTATCTGTTGTAATTTTCGAGGCTTTTTCACTATTGTCTCCGACAGACGATTATAATCGCTGTATCAGCAAATGTAGCCATCGTAATATTATCCATTTGTGGTATATCACAAGTGTAGAGTAGAAAAGCATTGGCCCCAGTACACTTCCTTGTGGTACACGTTCTTTAGCTTCTTTTACTGTAAAGTAAGCTTCCCGTTGTTTGACTCTAAACATTCTGGTTGTAATATACAATTTTAATGGTTCGGTATGTTGCGTTGGTAAAATTTTCTGTAGTTTATTGATAAGGCCTTCATACCAAACCTTATCGAAGGCTTCTGCTAGAATAAAACCGTAGGCTTTTACAATAACATTGGTTATTGTTTGAACCTGGTCAATTGTTAAATGCTTGTTAATAAACTGAAACTGGTGTATTGGTATTAGGTTTTTTCTCTCAGTTGGAGTTATAATTATAATTTAGTTGCATCACTTAAAAATTCAAATTAATGTAAATGTTGACAGAATAAATAAGAGAAAAAGAGCTAACGAAGGAAATTAACTTTTAAAATAATCAAATGGGTATAAATGATTTGAGAAATGGTTACAATTTAAGTAGCTCCAATTAATTAAAGTGTTAAGTCGAGAGAAACAAGTGGCATTTGTTTATTTATTTGGGTAGAAAAATCAGTCTCCTTGAATTTTTAGGGTCTGTTATACATTTTTCACAAAAATTTTCAGTCGGGCATTAATCTATTAGAGTTAAATTAGCTCTATAAAAGGTAATATCTTTCTAAACTCATCAAATATAATGTGCATAATAAACATTTCCTTTTGGCCCAGAAACTGCATTGAGCATTACGCAATATTTATATTTCTTATTTTTAGGACACTTTTGAATACGTGCTTTATTTATCGATTTCAAAATTTAATTGATATTCAATAGTTCTATAAGTTAATTTAATTGATATAACTCTATATAATAATATTAATAATATAATAATAACAGATAGATATTGATTTAATTGATATACTTTTTTATGCAATATTTTATCTCAATCGGCGTTAAAAATTATAAACGTAAATAATTAAAAACAAAAAGATGTATGTATAAAAAAACTATATAAAATGAAGTTGTGGATGTAAATGAAATTAAATTTTAAAATAAAGTTAGATTTCTGAGGTTTTAACACAGTCATATGTGATATGGGCAGCCCCATTAAAAAAATTATAATGATTATAATATTTTATCTTCTATTATATTCGCTAGAAAATTAGATTTCGCCTTAAAATATTAATTAAGGCCTAAATCGCAGAAGGAACGACACAACAATCAGAAAGACAGAGGGATAGAAACAAACAACTCACGCAGTAAATCAAATGATTGAAACGAACCAAACTACATGAACTTTTATAGTGTATAAGTGTTACTCATTACGAAAATAACATTTATAATATGAATAGAACTTAAACAATAAAATCTGTACATATAAAACTACAGTGTGTATTTAAAAATATAAGGAAATATATACGATAATAGAAATATTAATATATAAATGTTAATATTCATAGGAAAATACAATAGTAATGAACAAACATTACAAGAAAATGGCCATAGGAATTGGATGTAGTAGTATAATATTAATGAATAAGCATTATATGATATATGACATCGAATATATGCTAAATGCAGTTTCGCAAAAATGTAAAAGTAGTACCAGTAGAAATGATAATGATTTTATTATTTTTGCAAACAGGGCATCAACTTATCTCAAAAGAGTTACAGTTAATCAGTCTCCCTAAACGATAGAAGTAGTGTTGGGAACAATCGACTGAAATCAACTATCGACTGTTTAGTAATTGACTACATTTTACTATCGACTGTTTTAGTCGCTATTTTTGGTTCGACTGTTTTTACTAGTGGTTGTTTTCAGTCGCTATTTTCGGTCCGACTGATTTTATTACTATTTACTATCGACTGTTTCAGTCGTTTAATTTTAGTTACTATTTTAGTTAGTTTCGGTTCTACTAGTTCATTTAACTGATTTTAACAATGTGACTGTGTCGTCCTAGCCGCAATCTTGAAAGTAATGCTCCGAATTTATGCTAATATAGATTTATATGTAATATATGTGGTTTTATGTTTTTTTGTAGTTTGCTTGTGAATAACTATATACTGTAAATTAATACAGCAGCATTTTGGAACGCTAGTTTTCGAGGGCCAAAAAATAAAATTGTAAATGATAAATAGTAAGATACTTTTGACTGGCATAATAGGTAATATTTTGGGCTGGTGTAATAGGTAATACTTTTTTGATAAACTTTCACGATTTTTGTCCAAGCCAAAATTAGGTTCCAATGGTTTCAGAAATTGCATCGATTCCAAAAAAATTGAAGAATTTTTTGCAGTAGCAGTTGTTAAATTTATTTTTAAAATATTAACGATAAAGAGGTGAATAAAGTATATTAAATATTTGTAATGAATATATTTTCTGACAGGAAAACTCTACTATTCAACAATTTAGTTTGATGGCTATTAAGAAGGGCCCCACAGTTTTCATTTGTTGACGAATGAACTGTCTTAACAGAATGTGTTCAACTTTTAGAGCCCATTAAAATAATGACCACCGAGTTATCTGGTGAAAGATATCCCACGATATCTTTAATTATACCGTTAACAAGGGTACAAAATTGTCTATTAGATGTCATCACTAAAAGATTGGCAATTTTAGAAACGAAAACGATATGCGAGAGATCTACATTTTTTAAGCTGGATTGAGCATTTCAGCAATTCAATTTCATATCATATATATATAGAAGTAATTACTCCAAGTATTAGGCGTTTAGAAAACCCATTGGATTTTTGGCAAGCCCATAAAATAACACTACCTGAATTATATCTGTTACCAGTAAAATATCCCTCTATAACCGCAACATCTGTTCCATCGGAACGGTTTTTTTCCAAATCTGGGCAAATAATTAACGATCGTAGAAATCGCCTCACGGGAGAAAAGTTGAACATATAATATAACAGATAATATTCCTGAAGAGTAATTTAAAAACATTTCCGTTCAAAAATAAATAAAACTTTTACTTAAAAAGGGTCTGGTAGTTATTATACGATCATTTTTAGGTTCGTCATGGATTAGATTTTTCAATGATTAGGTATACTTTTACAATTTATTTAGTTTTTATGGCTATTGAGCATCTTTAGTTTTTAGGTTTTATTTAAGTTGTATTTTATTGTCTATATTTATTATACTATATTATTTAAAAATAGCAATTAATAAAATACATAAAATAAAATAAATACGATAAAACATTTGTGGTGTTATTATTCCATTCCTTTTTACAAATCCACAGACATCCAGTATAAAAGTAATCCTATTTCCTTTAAAATTATAATATTTATTACATGTTAATAGAAATTAGTAATATTTTTTCTGCTTTTCCTTTTTAAAGTTAACACGAGAATGAATATGTCTACATCTCTCTCTCGCTTATACTACCCTTGGAATCAAATGGTTGCCTACTTCTTCAGCATTACCAAAGGACATACTCACTTCTCTCACTCAAGATTGGAACGATACCGAGAAGATTAAAATGGCCCCTGCGTAAGGATAACACGCAAAATCGCGAAGCGTTCCACATTTTTAAGAGTATTATCAGGGCTTCCACCATCTTTAGCAGACGCAACCTAAGCTTATTCTCGCATCTTAGGATGACCCATGCATTTTTCATTAAGGGAGGAGGTCCACCTCCGTGCGTCGAATGTGGTTCCTCGCTATGTATCAAACACATACTAACTGAATACCGGAGATACAACTCGTAGAGCGGGTTGGTCAACCTGGGAGAGAGGATGAACCAGTGTCTTAGGTTGGAGAAACTGGACAAGCTGGTGAATTTTCTAACGTTACAACTTTAACTTATGATTTTCTAACCGTAAGAGGACTATTAGAAATATAATAGTACGCAACTATATAATACTGCCTTGGGTTGTGCAACCATTATATTATAGCATTCATATAATGCATCTGTATGCTTTTACATATTTTACTTGTCATCTTGTAATTTTACTCTTTATCCTACTCATGTGTCTCTAGACTTTTACTTTGTATGCGACCATATATTTGGTATTGTTCTTTGCATTCTATACTTCTAATAACATTGTATTCTTTAACTGAGGTAAATGTGATGTACATCGTATAACTATAAATTTACCCTAAATAGTCAAGGATGCTGATGGGTCTATATTATATAAATAAATGAAAATAAATAAAAATTACCACAGAACAATTCTGTATGAGGTAAGCGCTGATACACCGGTTCAAACAAGAATTCCTACATCTTTGTCTGACATCACGAAGGGAAAAAAACAGTCGAACCGCATTTGTGTAACAAAAAAACAAACAGTGCAACCGTGTGGCTATTTTTTCGAGTAACGACTGTTTCGACTGTTTTGTGACTATCGACTGTTTCGACTATTTTTAGTCGATAGTTCCCAACGCTAGATAAAAGCAATCTTTGAACGCTATCCGAATATAAAAAAGTAAAATCCAGGATGCTGATGGGTCTGTATTATATAAATAAATAAAAATAAATAAAAATTACCAAAGGACAATTCTGTATGATATAAGCGCTAATACATCGGTTCAAACAATGGAAATTTTGATCGGCCAAAACATTTAATTGACAGGTTATCCACCGTACAATAATGATTTTTTCATTCTAATGGTAAGCGATTTTCAACCCAAAGCCACATAAAGAATTATAAATATCAACCCTCCCAAGTTGAAATAATTCACGAACAACGCTAAATCTTCTTGGCCGATTTATGAACACGAACTTCGTATATCCACACATAAAACCGATTCCTCTTTTTCCTTTTCATCAATCTTCGAATGCGCGTAAATTGCGTGTCGAATTTAATCTAATTTATTTATAAAATTATGGTTATGTTGCTAAAAAAATGTTAAAATGGCGTCGAATGTCTAACTCTATTCCTAAACTACAGATAGCACCCACGGAACTAACTCACCACTACTTTGAATTAATTACCAACTGACTGATTTTTACATGACTTATTCAGAATACAAACAATCTGATCGAGGAAAAAAACAAAGTTACGTCCATTCATTACGCTGGCGGTTAATTTGTCATGCCATATTCATAACATCATCGGACCATAAATGAAACACGACATCATAAATTTAATTATCGAAAAGGGATCGGTAACTGGAGTCATGGTCTGGCTACTAATAAGCCCGCTCTTTCCGCTAGACTGACCCTACCAGAGACCGCGGCCACAGCGCACACACATGTGGAGTATCGTTTTTGCATCCGACGTTTCTGACGTGTTCTGGCTCTGTATCTTGCGTATCTCTTTACGCGTCAACGTTTGCGTCCAGATTTCGCGACATGAATCGCAACAGCGTGATTGACACGAGCGTCAGCGTATTCGCAGTAAAACGAACGGGATTTGCTCTAACTTGAAACCACAGTGACTTGTTTGTTTGATATGTTTTGAATCTGTTTCGAATATATATTTTATTTAGCGAATCTCTCTGTCCAAATAATTTTTAAAGAGAGTGAATAGAGAAGCAAATATGTTGTAACAGGTAAATTGAAAAGTACCCGGACTGACTAATAGATGGCGCTACTAGAATTAACTCCATATGCCCTTTAGTACCCTCAAAAGATGCGTGTATAAATTTGGCAGCTGTGGGATCATTAGTTTGTGAATTATAACATTTTGAGTGAAGCAACTTTTATTATTGTGAAAAAAATTGATAAAAGGTCACGTGTTGATAAAATAATGCTTTTTGAACGGATAAAATACAGTTGAAGCAAACACTGCCCCAGGAAAATCAACCATCAACCGTGGTGAAATGAACACCAAAAGAGGTTGTTACCGACGAAAACATGATTTTGATTGACCGTAAATTGAAACTTAATGAAATAACAGACACTCGTACATTATATCATTCACGAATATTTTGGTATGAGAAAGCTCTGTGCAAAATCGTCAAATTTTTTGACCAAAAACAACGACGAGTTGATAATTTGGAACAGTGTTTGACGATAATCAAGCGTAATAAGAGTTTTTGCATCGATATGTGACAATGGATGAAAAATGGCTCCATCATTTCACTCCGAAATCCAATTGACAGTCATCCGAGTGGACTGCACACGAAGAACCCGCTCCAAAGCGTGGAAGAACGCAACAGTCGGCTGGCAGGGTTATGGCGTCTATATTTTGGGATGCGCATGGGATGATGCGCGCCAAAAGGGAAGCACCATCAACAGCGACTATTACATAGCATTATTGGGCCGTTCGAATTGCTTCCTTAACCATCGTATTCTCCAGATCTGGCCACCACCGACTATTTCCTGTTCTCAGACCTCAAAAGAATGCTTGCTGGGAAGAAATTTTCGTCAACTGAAAAGGTGATCGCCGAAACTGAGGCCCATTTTGAGGCAAAGGAAAAATCATTCTACAAAAATCATCAATACATGATGATGATGATGATAATAGCATGGGGAGAGTGTCTAGTTCTCAGCCGATACACATCAATGTTGGTGCCACAGAACTCCTAACATTTTTCACTAAATCACCACAGTTGGTGGTCGGCCACAGCTGTTCTGGCCTCAAACAATATTACCCTTCTATTTTTCAGATATTTTACTATTGCATATAGCGATCTAATCAACGAAGAACTGCACGATCAAATGGATTTGCGAAATTATCTAAGATTTTGCCTTAAAACACGAATGAAATTACTAAATTATACCTAACGTGGAAGCATTACAACTAATGGAAAACCAGCAGGATATCAGAAGATTGAAGTGAACCAAACCATACGAACTTATATAAAGTGTGTAACTTCATTGTAAACTATAGCTTAAGTTATTATAATTTTATAATTGAGGACATATTGATGTATTTATCTCGAACTCGTCTTGCTTGTGAATTAATCCAAGTACAAATGAAATGTAGTAATAAATTAATTTATAATTAAGATTGTATAAAGCACATCTAATAAAGATGTTATCAAAAAAAAGTCTGGATCATATCTCTTTGGAAACTACTTACTATATCTGTAATCCAAAAGGTGGATTTCGCCACGGAAGTCTGTAATCATTATAACTTCTAATCCGATGTCAGACAGAAACATGTATAATTTGCCTCGCATCGCATTTGAAAGGACTCAAGCTGACAGATATCAGACAGTAATAGTATCCAAGTGTCGGAGCCATACTGAAGAATTCGCAAGATAAGCGCTCGAAGATACGGATTTTAGTTTTAATTGTAACATTATACGGTGTTGAAAAGCAGTGAGATACCACAACTCCTTAGCAAACATCAACTCGAGTTTCAAGTAAATTCGGCAAAGCATTTCGCATTCACACATCTGTAATGATCTACAATCACAAGATGGCTAAAAAAGTATAATAACTTTTGGCGAACATGTTGGTCTTCTAAAGTTGCCGAAGTTGAGAGCCAGTATATAAAATCTAAAGCATAAATTCAATAAAAACAATATTTGCACACTCTCCACATCTAACATATTCCTCTATAAACTTCTTTTTATTATTTAATTATTACATTGTTACTAGTCGTTTTCCACTAACCTACAATTTGTCTTTATGATAACTTAAATCTAGGTATATAACTAGGAGAACCCATTGGCCCTATATCAGTCTCTGGTGAAATAATGTTTATACATGTCACTGTATTTTTTATTATATGCACCTTACTACATAACACTACACAAGATCAGATGGTTTGATTCTTTTAAGTCTGTATCCTGTTCTGGTGGTATCCAAAAGCTACAATACTTCAATATTCTCATGAGAATGGAGTCTTTCCTCTGCCCCCTTGCAATGCTCTTGATTTCTTGACTGACTGTGGGTATCTGATGGTCTGGAATTTGTTCTGAAAAATTTGTATTTTATTTATGTTACTCTTTACATCCCCATAACTGAACTCCGTATGTCCATATAGGTTTCAGTATTTGCTTATATAATAGCAATTTATTATATACCGATCATTGTGATTTTCTTCCAATTAGCCGGTAAATTTTCCGATATTTCAATTCCAGTTATTGCTATATGGAATGATAGTATTATTTAGTGTTATTGGAGCCTTTACGGTCTGTTTATAGGTGAACTACACATCGGCAAATTTACTTTTGTTAATTTTGCCTATTGTAATTTTCGAGAGGCTTCTTCACTATTGTCTCCGACAGCTATAATCGCAGTATCATCAGCAAATATAGCCATCGTAATATTCTCCATTTGTGGTATATTACAAGTGTAGAGTAGATAAAGCATTTGTTCCAGTACACTTGCTTGTGGTACATCTGCTTTAGCTTCTTTTATTATAGAGAAAGCTTCTTTTTGTTTGACTCTAATCGCCCTGGTTGTAATGTACGATTTCAATAGTTCGTTGTGTTGTTTTGGTAACATTTTCTGTAGTTTATGAACAAGGCCTTCATGCCAAACCTTATCGAAGAATATAGCTGAGTATACTTCTTTACTTTCGTAGGCTTTTTCAATACCATCTGTTATTCTGTGGACCTGGTCATTTGTGGAATACTTGTTAATAAATCCAAACTGGTGTGTTGGTATTAGGTTTTTTCTCTCTATGATATATACTGGCAGCAGTGATATAGGTCTATAGGTTTTTATTTCGTTTGGTAACTTCACAGGTTTTGGGATCATTATAATTTCCGCTATCTTTCAAATGCCTGGGACATGTTTTAATCTAAATACTGTATTAATCAGGTTGGTGAGTTTTATAATTCCCTTTCTTGGTAGTTTTTGCAGTAATTCTCCTGTTATTAAATCGTAGCCTGGTGATTTCCTAGGGTTAATGTCAGTTTTAATAACTTTGGTTAGCTCTTTCGTGACTAATTCAATCATCGAATTTTCAGCTTCAATATCCGGCAAATTATATTCAACATTAGTTTCGTTTGGTTTGAAAGTTTTTTCTAGATATTCAGCAAATGCTTCTGCTTTTTGGTGACCTCTATAATTCTTCTCGGCTTGTTCCTTCGAGAGCTCTTTGAAGTCTTCATTGCATATTTCATAAATATGTTTCCGGTAATCTCAGACTTATTCAATGAAATTAGCCACTCGGCAAAAAATAAATTAATCGTTTCAGTTTAAGAAATGTATTATACGTAAGAAATTTCGAACCCTCGAATGGTCTGATTAAAAGTCGGTCACCAAGGTACTCTAAATTAATTGAAACCCACTTTCAAGAAACGTTAATTGAACAATATTTCATTTCAACTATCATTCGATATCCTCCGACAAATTTACCATCCATCGCCAAACGAGTGTCACGTAAAACAAAACGGTGGCGTAATAAGCGTGTCGGTTTACATCTCTGTCAATTAATTGGAGTCGATTTCGGTCACGGTCGTTAGTTGCGGTGAAATATGGTTCGGAAATATGTCATAACGTTGACGATATCATAACTATGTCCATTAGCGACGTCTGTCATCTAGACCACAGTTATAATTATAGCTACGCTTCAACGAGCAAACTGCAACAAATTGCGGTATGCAATGGTTTGTGATAGTTCAAGTGGAATTTAATGATTAATAATTTGTATAGATGCTAATAACGAACCGAATAAGCATATGTTCATTTATTGATATCAAAAATACTCAAAATACTGTAATTATAAAGCACGACAGCACTAACAACGGAATATAGAGAACATGCATATAATAATAATAATACAAGTACCATAAATATTTCCTTTAGGAACTTTCAGAAGCTACTCACCAAAAATTTCATAACATTTCCCTCAATAAATATATTTTAATTAGATGTTGGAATTACTTGGTAATGTTTTTCAAGAGACACAATCTTTATATTATATTCAAAGTTATTTTCTACATAGGTCATCTAAATTTGTGACCGCAAGACGTGGCAATGTTACCGCATCAACTCTAAGTTTTAGTTCAGTTTGGGTTTGTCATACTACAAAATTTTAGTTTAAATAAAATGATGAAACAAAAATTTTACAAAACATATATAGTTTATTTTAACTTTATAGTCCATCTTATGTTTATATTATCGAAGGATTTAAAACTGCAATTAAGGATACAGGTATAATAGTTTGTAAGTTAAAGATGTTTTATTATATTACCATCGAACTATTTTCCACACCAACCATGAGGTGGAGTTCTAGGCGCGTTTTTTTATGTAGTGGTATCCCCCTGGAGGCCTACTCCACCTAATTAACGATTATATGTCAAAATAATGTATTTTATTTTCATTAGAGAGCCTATTTACCTTTTTACGTTTAGTTCTTGTTTCCTTCGATGATGTGTTTACTTGTCAAGTTATCTTGATATCATCGTATTTTTTATTTCTTCTGCTACTACCTGTGTACACCATTGATAAAATTAATCACTGAATTCTGCCTAATACATTTACCATATCTAGAAAACAGTTAGCATTCATCCTCTCCTTATAAATTCTAATCTAATGCTCATGTTTAATTCTGAACATCTACATTCATATCTATGCACACAAATCTGTCACACCCTACAGTATCATTTTCTACAGTTATACTCTATTAATTATGTGCATACCTTTACTTGTTTTCACTCTCATCACTCTGTCTCAGGAATTTCCAGCATTGCATAGCATTATCACATATCCTGAAAATTTCCTTTAGTCACTGTCACTTTCCGAGTAACTATCCAAGTCAATCACTAAACTGTTAATTTGTTAATTTGAAATCTGTCTAAAACATGTTCATGATTCCACCATTTATTAATTTCTTCCTCTGTGTCTTACCGAGTTCATCCAAACGGAAGGTGTCACGGTCGACAATGCTTCCTTCCACATATCCAAACACTTCTTGATGGAATATCCTTCTCAACCATTATAATAATTCTTTACTATACTCCATATCAACTCGATTGAATATATAGTAATATAATAGGAAGTCGTAATACCATGTGACTATTTCATTTATATTTATATTATCATTTATATTATCTAGTAACAATTTAAAATAGTTCAGTTTTTAGCATAATCTCTTCCAAACTTAATTCATGTTTTGAAAGCCATCCCTTCATTACAGCTTTTGTTGATGCTATTATTGGGATTTTTCCACCAGTGTGCTATGACATGGTGCATTGTCCATAATAATAAATGATGGTTTCTCCATTTCTCTTTAACAATTGATTTTCAAACCATAACAAAAATATGTTATGGTTCATTTCTTCATGATTGTCGCCCTTGGACTTGCAGGAAAACACTAACTCTGCGCCAGGAATAAAACCTAAGAAACAAAACATTCCTATTTTAGGATGAAGAACAAGATAGGAAAGAATTATTAATATATAATTATAATTAATATATAAGTATTAACAAACCTAATCAAATGTTTTTCTAGCGTTTACCTCTTTCGTCAACTTTTCTTGTTTTTGTACTAGTCTAGTTCTTGCCTTCAGTGACAAAATGTTCCATTTTGAAATATTCATGTCTTATCTAAATACACAAATTGAAATAACAAATCTTTCCTCATCCTTTAAGAATTATAACCTTCTAAAAACATTGTCTGGAAGCTCCAATACTCTAGGACTTTACACTATTTAAATCCTGTGTTTCCAAAGAATGTATGAAGCGATGTTCTACATCCCTCAAATAGCTTCATATCTTTATGTATATCTTAAGTCTTCTGTGAACATTTTCCAGACTAATAGTTTCTTCTTAAATACTTTTATTGAATTATGTTTATATTAAAACTCACATTATATTCATTTTATTTGTTTATTTTATTATTTTGTTTTTATATATTTCATAAAATTTAACTCCAATAGAACTAACATCAAGATGCTTTTGATTCATCACCCGCTTCCTATAAAGACTGTTTCATTTCGATGAATCCAAGATTTTATCGTTTTTCATTTTTTGAGACAATTTAGTCACAGTGTCCATAATAATATACAGCGCAACTATATCACGATAAAAGATATTTCTAATTAATCCGCAGAAACTTTACAAGACTTTATAGGTATTTGACATATTTGATCGTATCACAGAGGATTGTATCTTTCTTTAACTAAAATAAAACGAGAAGGAAAACATTACCTAATTTTAAGTCCAACTAATTGTAATTCAACTATATACGACTATTAACGATTATAGTTATTATCAATGATATAGCAATTTAAATAAAATATCTTTCAACTAATAGTTTTCTATGGATTTATTATTTTGTATTAAATCTTATGAAAAACTAAAACTATATGTACTAAAACTAACTGCTATAGAAAAACATCTATTTTATACTTAGATCATCAATTTTGAATTCCACTTGAAAAGGTTACCAAAAATAATTTAGAATCAAAATCAAGTAAAAATATTTTTAAAACTTAGGCATTTTTGTTATTCTAAATAAGTATTTTCAAATCGTATTTATTCATAAACGTCTCAAACAGTAATCTAGGATATGGACAGTTTTCATCGACCACTTTTCTATTAAAACCAAGGTTTTGCAGAGACCGGCAGTCGGAACAAAGGCCTGGCTCTACGGTGGATTTATGAAAAGTTCCTAATCGATCTCCATCCATTTTTTGAAGAAATTTTGAAGCAGAAATTTTGTAGACCTATCTTTTTTTTCTTCAGTAGCATTAACTGTTAACAATAGAGAGCATTAATGCTTTATCTGTTCGGCTTGACTTGCGCGGCCGACAGGACGGTCCTCTTACTGTCGTAATAGTCATGGTTTCGAATCATGCTGGTTCATGGTTGTAAATGTATGTTTTTGATAACATATAATTGTGATTGTCCAAGATTAAAGAGTGTAAAATCTGACAAGAAAAATGATCTCAATCACACCAAGATGGTTGGCTTAATGTCGAATACCGTAGTTGGTAAAAAGGAAACTGTCAAACATAAAAAAGAAGATAACTTAACCAGGTTTGAGCAGCTCATATTAACAATTCATTTTCAGTCCCACCAAACCCTTATCCCCCATAATCTTATTAATTGATTCCCCAACATTACGCCCAAAAATTAATTATACCAGAACAAATTAATTGTCATACTCAATACTCAATTATCTTCTGTTATAATCTGTAATAATTCTTTTCAAAAATTTCTCCATTTAATTTGATTTCAAAAGCGATTCGCAAATGGATAATTAGTCTATTAAATGTTTCACTGTTAATTTGTGTGTAAGTGTTGAGATTCTTTTGATATTATTTGTTATGGAAATACTTTAATATTGTTTTATAGTCTATATTTAAGCAACAATGATTTAAAAAGATATTTAAAAACAATATGACCAAAATTTGATTCTGACATTTATACCACAATACCCTCCTTACAGCTTTGACTTGTCGCCTTGTGATTATTTTTTGTTTTCGCCCTTGGAAGAATCACTTGCAGGCACAAGATTTGAAGGAAATGAAGAAATAGAGGAGTATGCGCGCAAATGGCTGAGAACTCGCCCTCAAACTTTTTATATAGAGGGAACATTCAAGCTTCCAAATCGGTGGCAAGATTGTGTAGAGCACGGAGGTGACCACACTGAAAAAGTTTAAATGTTTAGTTTGTATATACCATTGATCAATAAATTTATATTACAAAATAACCGTTTATATTTGATTCCCTCTCGTGTTCTATGGAATGTCTTCTTCATTTTTCGTGAACTAGCACACCTCTCATGCACATTTCCATTTTACTCTCAATATTACCAATAATTAATAATAATATTTTAATATTTACTTTTTAATATTTAGTAATATTTTATTTTCTTTAAGAATACTGCTGTAAAACGTATTTACCAATTTATATGTTACAGATCGTCTAATTAGTTTATTTAATATTTAATTATTTAATTAAATTTATTTAATTAATTATTACATTATTAATTTTAATTAATTTAGAGTAATTTTAATAAATATAAGAATTTAATAAGAATATTTATTGATCATTTATAAATTATAAAAAGATATATATATATATATATATATATATAAACAACAATTTTAGACAAGACATTTTTACTAATATATACATACAATTTACATAAAACACCCTGTATGTATTTCTCAGAAAATTTCACAGATACACCACCAGGAGACTTGGATAATTTAAATATTCCAGTGGTTGAATATTAAACACCCTGTGCAAATGGTCCCTATCCTGCTAAATTACAGACACGTTAAGTGTTAGTTTGACTGATACCGTTCTTTTTCCGTTTCTTTTATACGCTCGTAAAGGCTTAATGATCGCCATACATTTTTATGTGCCTCAATAAATCACATTTGTTCCGACTAAAAATCCAAGTCTGTTCCAACAGTGTAACGAGTCAATTTAATTTTTAATTGTTTCATTTTTTTATAGTATAATAATGGCGGTGTTGGTATGTCTTATTTTTTATATTATTGAATAGCTATAGTACTTTTTTTTGAAATAAGTAAATTTTAATTGTAATACCTCTCGTAAAATAAGTTAAAATAAAACTAAAATAGATACACAGCTTCTACTGTTTTGATGTATGCAATAAACTTAGGCACCTATTAATACAATGCGATTTAATTGTTGGTTATTCCTTATTGGATGTGTCAATTATTGAGTCAACTTATGATTTTTTAGAGAGGCTTTAATTTTAATAATATTTTAATAAATGCTATTAAAGCTTCAATATCGAAAGATGATTTTTATGTGGAAGACAAACAAAGAATTTGTTTGTCTTCCAAGAAAACAGAAATTGAATGGCAGCTCTAAATTTCAAGTTAGCATTTAGCCTATGTTTTGCATGTTTAATAGATATTACATTCTTAAGTAAATTGGTGGCTAAATATTAACAGTGGTTAATTATAAGAACACAGTAAATTAAAGTACACAGTATATATTTTATTGGATTTAAACGTAATCATCGATTTTGAATCTCAATTCAAAGAGTTTCCTAAATTTTAATTGAAAATTAAAAAAATAATACATGCAATCCTGAATGGAAAATAATGTTATTATACAATGTACATATAAGAGAAATGTATCAAAACTGTAATGTAAAAATGCATTCTAGGCTAGGATTTTAAAAAATCAATTGAAAAATATTATTAAAGATTTAAAATTTTCGAAAAATGTAAAATGTTTATTTAAGGAAAAAGTAATTTAGGTTTTATACAAATAAACTTAATTTAATTTTTTGTATAAGTCACAAAATTATATTATTATTTTTGTATTTTTTTATACATATATTTTAAAGTCTCATTTTACCAACTGGTTTATCTAGGCTGGACCTAAAATTTAACGTTGGCTCCGAACCACGGCCCTCAGCATTAAGCCTACCGACAGTGGCGAGTAAATAACTTTAGAAATCATCCCAGATGACATCCGGTCTTACCCAGCCTGGTTACTGAAGTGACTGGGATCAATTTCCTTGTCGTATTTTACACCCTTGCCTAGAACATTCACACATTTTAAACAATCACAAACATAAATTGACGACCATGCCTCAGCAGGATTCGAACACGCGGCTATCACAACAGTAGGAGGACCGTCCCATCGCCTTTACCACTGCGTCACCAAGCCGGCTTATTTTTGTATTGTTTGGGCTCGGCACCAACTTCAAAGTATATAAAATAGGTGTTATTATTATTATTATTTAGTTATTACAGCGATTATTATGTACATATATTTTAAAACGTTTTTGTATTAAAAATCAAAGTTTGGTTATTTTTTAATTTTTAGTGAGTTCCTTATTTATTTTTTTAAGTCGGTTCAATTTTTTTGTTAAAAATATTTTGTTTTTCTCTGTTTAGTGTTAGATATTTAGTCAATAAATTACACAGTTATTTTATTTAATATTACAATGGGTAAGCCAAGTAAAGGTACAGGCCGCATGAAGTAAAATTGGAATAAAAAAACAATGATTTAAAATAAGGGGTCAGGAACCCACGACCTCCGTTTAGGAGCTAAACGCTATAACCATTACACCATAGAATCAGTTGTCCACAATATTTCTACGAGGTCTTACTGAAAGATTTTTACACTTGCGTCACATTATCTCTGCAATAACATTATTCACAAATATCTGATTATTTTAGATAAAAATATGTGGAAACTTTGTGCGTGCCTTTCAAATTTGAGCGTTCCGCTGGATTTCCCCTCCTTCCCCCAGCAGATCCTGATTTGGTTCCAATGGAACCACCTCAGAAATGCACTCTTCCTTTAACTTCAAAAGAATTTTGAAAATCGACCCACAGTTGACGGAGAAATCGGCGAACGTACATGGAACCTCCTCCTTTTTCAACGTCGGTTATGTAGCTTACATAGAAGCAATTAATCAGGTCTAAACCATGTACGCAGGAAATCACTGACCTTTTCACTTTAAAAAGTCATTTACCGACAAAAATTGATACATTAAATAATGAAAATGTTTAATGTGTTAATTATATTTTGCAGTTTTTCCTTATATTTCTGTAAACATGACGATATCGTGTCGAAAGAACTACTTTGGTTTGTCAGACATACCATTCCACATCGATCTGAACAAGTGGCAATTAAAAGGCACTATGTCTGGTAATTAGGCTGGTTACAATAAAACTTCGCATTTGAACCGCTAATATCTTCCACAACTCTTGGCACACGTGGCCAAGCAAGAGGATGACATTGATGACAGGCTGACATGATGATTTTAATGACCTGCAGTAATATTTTCATTCGATTTAACAGTTTGTAATACACTACAACTTGCTGATCATATTCAAAAGAATATTTTATGGTATTAATGTAATATTAGTGTCTTAGTGCCTTAGTGTCGGTGTGGATAATAATCCTGTACTAATCCATGAGCTTATGCTTATCGAAGAAAATTAATCGACAATACGCTACAAAAAAGCTCTTCTTTTTTACATCACAACCTTTACAGGAAGTGCTACTGATAGTCAGTGAGTGGCTTTGAAAACATATACTAACAATATTCAATCAAGAATAAAACCTATAACAAGTCAATAGAAAAGTCCCCGGCCTGACACATAGTTGACGCTACTAGAACTAAATCCATATGTTTTTTATTTAGCCCTAACCGTTGGTTCCAATGGGACCGAAAGCTGTTGGATCATTAGTTTGTAAATTATAGCATTTTGAGTTAAGCAACTTTTAAAACAAAAACAACTTTTAAAAAAAATGGATAAAGATAAATTCACGTGTTGATAAAATATTGCTTTTTGAAGGGAAAAAATACAGTTGAAGCAAAAAATTTGCTTGCTGCCGAGTTTCCGGACACTACTACCTCAGGAAAATCAACTATCAAGGATTGGTACGCTAAGTTTAGACGTGGTGAAGTGATGGCGCAAAAGAAGTTGTTGCCGACGAAAACATTAAAAAAACAACTTCACAAAATGATTTTGAATAATCATAAATTGAAACTGAATGAAATAGCAGACACTCTGAAGATATCAACTGAACGTGTACATCATATCATTCACGAATATTTTGGTATTAGAAAGCTCTGTGTAAAGTGGGTGCCGCGCAAGCTCACTTTTAACCAAAAATAACGACGAGTTAATGATTCGGAGCAGTGTTTTAAGATGATGAAGCGTAATAAACCGGAGTTTTTGCGTCGATATGTGACAATGGATGAAACATGGCTACATGGCTCCAAGCGACTATTTCCTGTTCTCAGACCTCAAAAGAATGCTCGCTGGGAAGAAATTTTCGTCGAATGAAAAGGTGATCGCCGAAACTGAGGCCTATTTTGAAGCAAAGGACAAATTGTATCGAAAAGTTACAATGTTTACCAATGAATATCTCGAAAAGTAACTAAAAGCTGTGTACAAGGAACTGGCATGAAAGTGAAAAAAAAAACATGATTAAATTTAAATGAAAACCCACAGTTAGGAGCACGGAAAGTCAAGTCTGGCGAAGAACAATACCGGTTCCGTTACAAAAGACTTCCGCGAGGGATGGAATGACACAAGGAGGGTTGGATGCGGTGAAAGCAATATGACGGTTAACCGTGCAGACTCCGAATAAGAAATAAAAACAGGCTCAAACAATAACGACGTCCAGCTCCAACACCTTGATACCGAACAAAAATAATATAAATTAGAAAACTAGTAGGTTTGAATTACAGATCAGGTATCCTATATTTAACTTGTATTAATAGTACTATATGTTTGTATAGTATTTTGATGCATCGTAACTACACACCTTTAATTAAAGATTTTTTAATATTGAATATTTACTGAAAGCCTCTATTGTATAAAAGTGTTTCACTATAGTTTATTCAAACTTATTTTAGAAATGCGTTATTGATATTTGTTACGTCGAAATATTGCATTGTTGCGGCAACAACGCTGTGTTTTAGTTTGTGGCTTTGAAATACAAGAAAATTCTAATCTAAATAAAATTATTGAATAAAACATGATGAAATATAATTTATTTTAATATTATAGCATATCTGAAAACTAAAGTTAATTAAAGAGCCACAATAATTTATAGGTAAGAGTTAAAACCTCTTAAGACTATTGCATTAAAGAATTTTGCATATGTCTGACGAGGGACATCGACCGGAAAATGCCGAAAACAATAGCTAGTCACGGTCACAAATTGACTTTAATAGAATATTTCGAAAAGTAACGTGATAATGGAGGCCCCCTTCTGCCTATAATTTCCGTAATTAAGAGAGAGGTAATTATTAATTATTTATGATATTAAATAAGTCCCTATAATTTAATTGAAAGTGTTTTCCCGTCTACATATAAAGTGGGTGACGAATCTTGACCATCTTGATATTGGCTCTATTCGAGACCAAATATACGAAATGTTTAAGAGCAGCAAATTTCACAAACTATAAATATAGATAGATAGATAAACTATTTTAATTTGTGTATCTTGATGAAATTTGAATATATCAAAATGGTTCATTATGGCACTCTTGGCAAGACAATAACAGAAAAAGTGTAGAGACAAGAATAATTGCTTATAAGTCCAAATTATGATTTATGTTTGATTAATAAACCAATATCTTTGATTCTAGGCCTTCTAGTTGAGAGTATCTGTTGAGTACACTTGCTTGATCTTAAGGCTGATTTTTGTCTAGCATGATGTTTATAATTTAACCTACCATCAAGATGAATTCCGAGGCAGTTCCTTTCCTTCCTCTATGAGCAACATTTTTCCCATTATATGAGCACCCATTTTAATGTTATATGCCACATACTCTGTAGATGTGAAAACTATCTTTTTAAGATAATTATACTAAGAAAGAATCAATTGTGCATTAAGAAATTCCTTAAATATATGTTATATAAAAATGTTTAAATCAAAATATATATGAAAGTTTGCAATTTTAAAGGGCTGTTACAAGAGAGATATAAAATAATTCTCAAAAGGAAGAGAAATATGTGCTAACGAATATTTTGAAGATGGAAGCCTTACAAGGGCTAGCCCAATTCGGCTATTTTTTCTTAAACACTCAAAATTATCGGTAAATAGATCAAAGGTAAACAAAATAAATGATTTTTAATGTACCATTATATTACATAATTTAATAAATTATATTTACAACCATTTAGATTTCGTATCAAAAGTAAATTTCTTACCCGTGGTATTACCATGCATAACGATTATAATGCATGACTATAGTAGAATATTAGTTTATAAAGATACATTAAATTTTTTTTTAATAAAGCGAAAGCCCATGAAAACTTTAGAGAGAGATAAATAGTAAAAATAAAGATTTTCTCGGCACCAACCTTTCAATATTTACCATCATTTATATCTCATATAAATTTAGGTGTCTTTGATAGGTATATCGAATGATAACGTAAAAGTCAAGAGAAAATGAATGGCATATATGTCAAATATAATTCAACTATGTATCGAACTTACTGTTAAAATGTCGAATAGATTCTAATTGAGGCCAAATAAACCAAGAATACCAAGAATAGAGTTGAAATATCTAGTGAGTGTTTACGTTGCTTTACGTAAAAATAAATCATTGTATAACAAATCTACTGTACGAGATCACTCTTTGGCTTATATCTTATTATTAACAATACCAAGGAGAATACAAATAATCATCAATTCTTACGAATTTATTTTATAGGCAATACGGATGCGGAAAGTAATAAGGCGTTGTGCACAGTCACAGTCTAACAGTGAATCTAACAGTTCATCATCAAGATGACGACTTATTAAAAATGTTCAAAATAGTATTGCATTGGATACCATCTGACAGCCTGACAGATAATATCATCATCAGACCTGACAAAACACCTGCTTGCTATACAACAAATGGCTATTGCAATACTAAATTCATCGGGTTATTTTATACTAGATAATAAAATGAATAAAAGCGATATCGTTTAACTTGAGAAGAACAAAATCAAGCCAAGGATCAATGAAAAACTTTTAAATGCAAATGAAAATCATATAAATTTTTAATCCGGATAAACCCCTTATAGTTTTTTTAATTAACTACATCTTATATTAGATATGCTTAGTAGAATCTTAATCTACAAGCAAAACCAATACGGGATTAATACATTACTATGTATTTCCCAAATTAAAATAAAACTAATCTACTTAAGCTAAAATTAAAAATATACTTATCCACTAAACCAGCTCATGTGGTTTGATTCGCTTCAATCTTCTAATTTCCTGCATGTCGTCCAGTAGCTGTATAGCTTCCACATTGCTGCGATTTAGCAATCTTATTTCATATTTTAAGGCGAAGTTTTAGATCATTTCGTATATCCATTTGATTTCGAAGTAATCGTGCAGCTCTTCGTTGGTTACGTACTACCCATAGGTCCAAATTGGTTTCATGTTGGACTGATAAACTAATCTATTTGATTTTAGATCAAGTTGAGAGTATCTTCCGATGAACCAGTACAGTTGCTTGACTTTGGATATAATCTGATATCTGCCTTTTGTCTAACATGATGTTTCCGATTTAACCAACCATTGAGATGCATTACGAGGTATTTAGCTGATTCTGTTTGAGGAAGTGATGTAATTAGGTTTTTATAATTTCGCCACAACGCAAAATTAACATGGACAGACTTGGAGTGATTAAGTTGTATTTTACAGTCTCTAATCCATTTGTAGATATTGTTAACCGTTACTTGTAATTTTTTACAGCCATAGACAAAGACACATCTTTTTTCATGATAACTATGTTTCCGGCAAATGTTGCAAGTACTGTTTCTTTTGTTGCTTTGAATATTAGCAGTATAGAGCAGATACAGGAGTGGTCCAAAGATACTACCCTGTGGAACTCTGAAATAGATTTAAAATTTAAGTGTTAAGAGTGCCCCTTCAGGAGAGACTCCAAATTTTCTTTTAAAAAGGTGTGATTTCAGCAGTCGACAGTAATTCCGCGGTAACACTTTGCTCATTTTGTAAATTAATCCCAAATGTCATACTCGATCAAAAGCTTGTAAGACTTTCAGAAATATTTCAGGGCAATATTTCTTTTCTTCGAATGCATTTTCAACAATCGCAGTTACTCTATGCACTTGGTCGATTGTAGAGTGGTGATTTTGAAACTCAAACTGGATATCTAGTCTTTCTATAAATTATTTAATAAGTTTCAACAGCAATTTCTCAAAACAATTTTAAGATCGCATTTAGCAGCGGAATAGCCCTGTAAAATGCAACTTGTTCTTCACCCGTTAATTCATTCTCAAACAGGCGTTGAAAATATATGTCAACATGATTATTGTGTTTCGCTTCAGCTCATTTAATAACCCAGGTAAACTTATGTTAATTGACTATTATATCAACAAATAGTTTTCAATTTTATATGTTAGCACAAGTAAATGCTGGGTTATATTATTCCGTCATTTTTTTCCGATTATACTTGAGATCAATCGGTACCCCTTCGTTTGTTTTCCATTTCCCAGCCTACTTCTTAAAGGTCTACAGGCAAATATGTCAAAGTATTGACTAGTCGGCGCTCTAGTTTTATACAAACGTTGTCCGATTTTACAGGAACCCCGGTCAGAATACACGATCGGCAAGTGTGACAGATATACGACATTCGCAGTCGCCGGAACGAAAGCGAAAAATCTGTTCTAAATAGATCAACAATGGCCCCATCCGGAGCATCTGTCCCTTTGCGAGAAAATCACAGTGCACGAAGCACACGTTCGCTGTCTTCGATCCAGCATTGTTCCCCACATCTCGGTACCTTTCACCTTTTGTCCCGCCCGGGTATCGGAGAAGTATAAGGGGATATATTTTATTGTTTTCTTCGCTTTCCGATACCAGGTCGGCTAGACCGATTTAAAACCGTTAAAATTTCCGAAGACAAATGACGAACAGCTTCATTTTGCGATTTTCGGCCCACTACGTTCACGGAAACTTGAAAGGGAGTACAAATAATAAAAAAACAGAGGAATAGCAATTATGTGTTGTTTCGTTAGGATTCAGCTGCTAAAATGATCCTCCTACAAAAACCCATAAATATTAAAGAAATAAAATCCATGGTAGGCACGCTCCATCAAATAAAGAATAATTTCGAATCTTTCAACACGACTACTTTATGGCAGAAAACAGAGAAGAGGATAAATAATTTAAAATATAAACGGCATTGCAGTTCGGAATAACCAATTAATACAAGATAATTCAAAATGTTACCAAGAAGTTTGTTAATGTTACATTGCAGAATATCGAGGAGATGCTACAACATATGCCCTATAATGTAATCAGGAGGTATACAAGAAGCTCTTAAAAACGTATTCAGAGTAATCCTGAACTACACAGAAAAGTCATTAACTATTTTATTTATTTTATTTAGTATCGTGATTTAAAAGGGAACGACAAACATATAGAAATGTATTGTAGTGGCGGTCAAGCTCCTATCATTGAGCTCTATTTTGAATCTTTGAATTATTTCCCTATTTATTCTGATTTGCTTTTAAAACATTTTCTACATACGATTCTTACAATTCATCAACTCTTGATAATAAAACACTATAATTGTGTCCAATGTCCAAATAGTAGCTTAGAAAGCACATTTGGCGACTCTTATTTACTTAGTGACGTATAGAAAAATTGTGTAACACTTGCCAATGGCACTGGGAGCCTCTAAATCAAGTCCTCACAAGACTAGTCTTCGGTCTCCAAAAAATTTATTAACAAGATCCTATGCGATCTCTGCTTCTAGAGAGCGTTGCTATTTTATTACTATATTATAGTAAAACTTATATATCGTCATACAATATTGAATTACATTTATGTCATATCCAACCTACCTCGTGTATGGAGCTACTCTATAAATTGAACATTGCTATCTTATAATAATCAAATCTAAGCTCTCTAATGTTCCAAAACTAATTGGTTCGAATTCACAGACGGTTCTAAGTCACCTAGAATGGATGCCGCAGTCCATCATCATTTCAAAAACTGCCTAGTTCAAACTGCCCTCTGTATATATTATTTTCTTTACTGAGATGTTAAAAGCAAACCTTACAGCTTATTCTCAATATTCTCTCTTTCCTACAATATTACTCTAATATCTGCATCATATGCTCCAACTTTTGAGACTTTCTGCAGACTACTGGTACAGCTTGGGTGGGACCTGCTGGAAAACTTTTCTTTCCTACTAACTTTACGTCGAACGTTCGTCGTTTAAATATACGTCCCTCACATATTTCAACACAATTCAGCAACTGATTAACAATTAGTAGAAAATTTGGTCTATCTGGTTCATTGCATAATTGCTTTTTTATCACAAAATTTACTCAAAATATTCAATTTCCTCCTATCCACCTTTATTTTAAAATTTAACTTTATGATATTAATTAAATTATTGAGATGTTAAATAATAAAATGTATCATATCAATTATATCACTGCATTTACCCTTTTATGTCTTCATGTTCACGTGTTTATAAATTCATGTCTTACTATTTTGAATGTTTATTTTATCTTTTGGATCGTGCAACATACAGGGCTTTTAAGCCACAATATTAATCAATCCATTTTACGAAAAACTTAAACGCAAAAATCATGCATACGCCTTACAACCACGAATTCCTTAAAAGCTAAAATAAATACTAAACGCACTAAAGCATTGCGATCTGTATTGTAAAATCAAAAAATCATATGAGAAATTCACTTTGGAAAGTATCAAAAATTAGTTTAATAACTTTATTGCTAATCTAAAGAAGCTGATTTCTATAGAGAGGAAGTCCATATCGTATGTATCAGAATCATTAATAGCACTGAAACAATCTGTGATGAAAAGATGTGTTTTTAAACACTTTTAATTTACTTGAAAATTATTTTATTTTAACAATTCAAAGTGTGTTAAGTGTTAAGTACTTTGAAAGAGTGTCAGTGCAATCGATGTACTTGCCAATCAGTTCAATGTGAGCTATAACAAGGTGCATAAACTACAACGTTTACTACCATCCAATCTGATTTATAGACTTTAAAACAAGATTTAAAATAAGATATTTTACACTGAGTATCACTTCACATTACGAAGAGTGTCACTAATCGCTGAAGTAATCATCTACATGTTGTGTACTATTATTACTATCATACAAATTTCTAATTTGGAAGATCGTTGGACCACTAAGAGTAATAAAAAAATAAAGCACTGAAGTGGTGACTTGTTGAAACGACTGTACAAACAGTACTGCTGGTTTAATTGTATTCTAACATAACCGTTTAATTTCTGTCCAGTATCGTATTAATCGTCCTATATAACATCTTATAAATGCTATGACGAATTTGTTAGGTGATAATTTGTTAGTGTATAGGTGTTTAATATTAAAATTAGCTTAAGTAGTCTAATTTAATTTTAATTTGAAAAATATGTACCAATATATTTATCTCACACTGTATATTGATTCAAGTACATCTGAACAATAGCAAAAAATTAATTTTATAAATTATGATTGTAGTAAGCACATTTAATGTAAGATATAATTGATAAAGAAAATAAATTATAACTTGGACTTCCTATAAATACTCAAACAAATTTTTAACAACTAAATATAAACAAAAATAAAAGGAATCTATTGTTGAAAAATTTAATATTAATGATTATCTTAGAGAAACACAGTATTTGTACCTTAATAAATCTTTATATTAGCAATATAAATTAATTTTTGGAATACTAATTTTTTACAATCTAATAAAATTTAAATAAACATCCAGCAAATACACTAACACAATTTATTCTAGGCCAAAATTAGAAATGTGTTTTCTTCAAACTATGGACCTAACCTACATAACTAAAGTTACCGAAGCGTATAAATGTAACAAAAACCTTTAATGATTAATGATATCTTGAGGACAACACTTCCTTCACATCTTCCAACAGCTTACAATGGTAATTCATGTGAGAATCACTTTTTATTACAATAGCAAGCAAATGAATCCGAATGTTAGTTGTAAAGAGTCGTATCAATCCTATTACCATTAATGAACCACATGGAATAGAACAGTTTGGAAGAATAGCAAAGTATTCAATATGCATTTTCTATTCTTAAATATCAGAAAACCTTTCAAGCGATAAAAGCGGGCATTAATCCTCAAATAACGAAGGGATTAATATTATTGGAGAGGGAATTAACAGTTGCCATAATTGAAGTGAGAAAATCTGTTCAGTTCTGTTAGATCACAGTAATATGTTCAGTATAACACCAATTAGGCATTTAACGTTAATAATTATTTCCTGATATAAGAAATTTCATTATTATCAACAATGAATGTTAAGAAATATTTCATTGATTCACAAATACACAACAGTTTGAAAAATTGTCCCAATTATCATAATCAAGACAAATTTTTTTCTTTCTCAGTTACCCAGACACTTTGTAAAAATGTTAAAATCTTATAGATAGAGCCTTCAGACGTAAGAATAATGATGCCTATTTGAGATTGAAAGAAATATATGCGGGGGTGTAATGGGGTGATACATTACGTAACGTACACTGGTGATGTTCCTGAGTTGCAAAAATATACAATAAATATAATATCTACAAACTGTTATAATAGACGTAGGTATAAACCACAAGGGAGCAGCAATGAAAATGCAAACGTCAGTAAAGAAAATTAACAATAGGACCAAATAATGAGGAATCAGTTTAAATGAGACTAAATCGTTAACATATATAAAGTTTTGCCCTTATAACAATCGGGGGACAGTGAAAACAAGAAAATGACAATGAAAACAATGAGTTACAAGCAAATAATCAACAGTTAAACCTAAAACTGTTGGAACTAAATAATAAGCTTGCAGCTATGTAATTGCATATGCAAGGTCCGTTTATTTCACCAACGAGAACGAACTAGAACGCGAGGTATGCGAATTATCTGAATGGGCAGACCTAAAGAGGGATAAAAAGAGGAAGAAGTCCGAGAAAACACCGCTAGTAAGAAAACATCAAGGGAACATTGTAGCGATAAACAAATTAAAATAATGCATGCAGGAAAATGCAACCAACGAACAAGCCATCGTCGATATGATCATATTGCGTGGTAAATTTTAGACTTAAATACGACACAATGCCAGTCAGTTAGCAAACAGGGAAGAAAAATTGGAAAAATCCCAAAACAAGATAAATAAAATCAATAATAAGTATTTCGATCTTAAGAATTCAACGATCCAGGAACTAGACCTATTTCTGAGAACAAATAACATAGATATAGCTCCGCTATTAGAGACTCAATTTTCTAAAAAAATGCATTAAACGTGAACGTGTTCGAGACGGAATAGCTCTAATTATAACAAAAAATATACAGCATTTCCAACAAGACGATATCAAGAAGAAAAAAATACAAGCTGCGATAGTTAGCATTGAAAAGAACGGCACTGAAATAAACATAACAGCTATATACTGTCCACCAAGATACAAACCATAATAAATACAATAACAATAGAGCGATTTATTTTTAAAATTAGGTCAAAGGTTTATTACTGAAGTGAACTTTAATGTTAAACACACAGCCTGGGGTTCACGATTAATAACACCTGGAAAAGGAAACGAATTACTTGCAACAATTAATTTTATAAATTGTGTGTAATCATTCAGCGCGCGAACCCATTTACTGGTCCGTCGATACTAATAAACCTAAGTAAAGTGCCAAACCTACTGGATTTTTACAATTCAAAAAGCATATCTTCAAATCAAATATAAATTGAGAGATTGCTCGAAATGTCATCTGATCACACTCCGGTATTGTTAACAATAGGTGTGACAGTTCTAAAAAACAAAGAAGTATATCTTACTAACAAATATACTTACATATATACATATCATATTTTAATGTATAGTTATATTTATTATTATTTATATATTTATAATCTAAAGCAAAACTTAAAATTGTAGACGATTTTAAACAGGAAACCCGAAATATAATTGAGCAAATTCGGCCTGCTGCAAGAGAAGCTACCCCGACATGAAGAAATAAATCAGAATGTTAGATAAATTACCCCTTGAAATTAGGGAATGGATAAAGGAAAGACAATAGGCTTGAGGAATTAGTTATCAGACAAATCAAAGCAATAAACAATAACAATACACAAAATTACTTCCAAAAATATGTAAATGAATTAAGCTCGAGAGCAGACAAAAGTTACTCGCTATGGAAAGCCACTAGGATTTTAAAAGACCAATTATTAGAGTACCACCTACTGAATATGATCGAAATGAATGGGTTCGATGCAATCATGAAAGCTGAATTATTTGCAGAATGATATAGAATCCACAATAGATATAAATCCTGTTTATCAGCCATATGTAGTTGTATATCGAATTTCTCCAATGGAAGTTGCAATAGAAATTGACAACCACCTCAATCCTAAAAAGACTCTTGGAATTGCTGATATTTCACCTGGGAAAGCAATAATCATGTTGACATACGTATTCAGTGCCTGTTTAAAACTAAACCATGTTCCGAAATGTCTTAAGGTTGCTCGAATAATTATATTTAAGAAGCCTGATAAATCGGCTGAAAAAGTTGGATCTTACAAGCATATTTGAAAGGCAATTGCAAAGGTATTCAAAGCAAAGTTGGAAAGGCTTTCAAAGAAAAGAAATACTGCCCTGCAATTTTCCTGAACATCTCACAAGATTTTGACCGCCTATGTAATTTGGAATCCAAATTTTTTCGAAAAAAAATGTAGTCTCGCATGAAGGCGCATCCTCAACATTTAAACTGTTTTCGGCTGGAGTTCCCCAGGGTAACGTGTCTTGGGACCATCTGTTTTATACTGCTGACATCCTAACAACAAACAAAATCTACAAATTAACGAGAAACTGGAAAATACAGCTCAATAGCACCAAATCTGTCCATGTTAATTTTGCCTCGCGGTGAAATGGCAATCTTAATTACAAGATTTGACGGATGCTCGATTCCTCAAGCAGAATCGGCTAAATATCTCAGCATACATCTTGGTGGTAGGTTAAATTGAAGACATTATGCGAAACAAGAAACAGACCTGATAGAACGGCATTGGTTAGTTGGAACATATTAGCAATTTTGTCTAAAATCAAAGAGATTGGTTTAGTAATCAAACATAAAACCAATTTGCACCTATAGGGTGCAAATATGAGGTTACACTAAAACATCAAACCAACTAGTAATCCAACCCATCCAAAACAAAGTTCTAAGATTAATTGCTTATCCTTATCGGTATATAACCATTGAAAGCTGCACAATGACGTCGAGAATCAAATGGATATACAAAGTGATCTAAGATTTTACCTCAAAACATGAAATAAAATTTCTAAATCACAGCAACGTGGAAGAAATACAGCTACGGGACAACGCGCAAGAGAGCGGAAGATTTTGAAACGAGCCAAATATTCTTAACTTTTGCTTAAGTAGTTTAGTTTCATTTTAATTTGGGAAATGCATAATGATCTATTAATCCCGTACTCGCCTTGCTTGTATATATATATATATATATATATATATATATATATATATATATATATATATATATATATATATACAATGCATACAGATGTACATATGTACATATAATTGAGAAAAAAGGAAATAGATGTCACTCAATACACGTATCCACCAACTGCCCAGAAAACGTTATTTTTTTAAACGTTTACCCCTGACGTAATTTCAACCAATCAGCCAGATAGTTCATCTTCGGTGCTGCACTCATTCATCTTAGCTTTTGGATGGCGTTGCGTGCCACATTCGTCGCTGTCACCATCGGAAACTCTTTTACGCTAAATTTATCTTTTACGAGGTCGGAGACGGCACCGGGTAGGACAAGATGCCGGGAACGGTACGAAACTGGAGCTCGGAGCGTGTCCGCTCGTTTCTCGACGATCAAACGGATGCGTTGACAGGCATTCGGTGTTGCTTTCTGTGTTACGTGGGATAGAGAATGGAAAAACATAACATAGATCAGTTGGTTTTTGTTTCGTTTATAAATAAAGATATTCCCGTGGTTTCGGTGCTCATAAATTCAACTGATTTATCGCTTTTTATTTGGATTTTATTGTTGCTAAAAGATAATTCTAACTTGATATATCTCCATATCGTTTAAACCACAAATATATAGAATATAGGAGGAGATCTTAAAATCATACTGCTGAATGGAAACATGCGCATGTTGCAATTATCCCAAAGAAAAATGGTAATTTAAATCCATCCGACTACATGTTTATCGAGCTTGATCATTTCTCTCTATAAACTCGCAATAAAAGCACTTTGAATAGCTTCACAGACGCAAACTACTATAATTTCCGGCCTACAATTCGGTTTCCGTGCTAAACACCCAAGCGCTGTTCATCAAGTTTCTCTCGTCGCAGCCACCATCCGCAAAGCTCTTCCTAAAGGTCGCAAGGTTGGTGCCGTCTTTCTAGACATCTCCAAAGCTTTCAACCAAGTTTGGCACGACGGTCTTATTTTTAAAGCCAAAAAATTATTTTTACAGGCAATTGACCTTACAACGTGCAAATCCGTTGATTAAACCCCTACACTCTCATCATTCGCGATAAGTAACTAAAATACAGAAACCCCAGTCGTACCGCATGGTCTTTCTCACCCATAAAATCACAAATTTCCTAAGTTTAAAGCAAGATCAATAAAAGACCATTTGGTATTAGCTGGTTATCTTAGATCCCACAAAAAAATGCTGTTCTGGCAAGCTCTGCGCAAACGCATACGTTTTGTTTTGTAACTGGTGTTACAGAAAAGTTGAAAAGTCCCCGGCTTGACACATCAAGGATTGGTATGCCAAGTTTAGACGTGGCGAAATGAGCATCGAAGACGGTGAACGCAGTGGACGCCCAAGAGAGGTTTTTACCGACAAAAACATTTTAAAAAATCTGTTAATATTTCCTGTTCTCAGATCTCAAAAGAATTCTCGCTGGGAAGAAACTTTCGTCGAATAAAGAGGTGATCCCCGAAACTGAGGCCTATTTGGAAGCAAGGGACAAATCGTACTACAAAAAAGGTATCGAAAAGTTGGAGGGTCGCTATAATCAGTGTATCACCCTTGAAGGGAATGATGTTGACTAATTTTGCCAAAAAAATGTGTTTTACTATGGTAGGCCGGGGACTTTTCAATTGACCGGTTATGTTAGGATAGTAAAGGAAATGCTAATACAAAGCAAAATCTTTATCTTACAAACCATGATATTATTCATATGGAAAAAACTACAATCAATACATCATTTTTATTACAAAATTAAAACTTATTTACCTGTTTTACTATTACTTTTTTAAACTGTTTGTTTAGTTTAAGTCTTGCGCCTTCAAAGTAGAAGTAGATCAACAGGGTCTCATTGATGGTTAATGTTCTATGTTTTGTTTATTTGATACAAGTCAACTTTTATTAATAAATTTGATTTTTCCAACTTCCATTATTCTTACACCTTATAAAATCCTATCTAATTTCTTGTCTTATTCTAATTTCGCTTTCTTCAGCTTTCGCTCAACAAATTCTAGCAAAATTTCATGTAAAAAAATTTAATCGTTAATAATTTTTATAAATAAAATATCTTTCTAGAGCTTGGAGCGTATTGAATATACGTCTTCACCCTACGATGGTTGGAAGCGAAATAATAAAATATATCATGATTAATGTAAATATCTAATATTGATCGCGAAACACAGTTTCAGTTTTTTAATTTTGCTGCTGAATGGCTAGAAGTATAAATTTGGCAGAGACAATGTTAGTATGCGAGTGTTCAAATAAACTTAACTCATAAGCACATACTAAACCTTTTTTTATTTTGTTATTTTTTTTTTACAACTCTTTTTTAATTCAAGTGATTTATTTGAATATACAGAGTAATACCGATATACGGAATATGAACACATAGATGTTGCGCATTTTAAGTAACAAAATTTAATACCTGTTTAATTACAGCTTTATTTGGAACACTTGTTTCTTTTGGTTTAGCTCCAGTCCTACAGCAACAGGACAGCAAACTTAACATTTGAGATTAATGCCCCCAAAAGATCGACAAATAAGTCCAAATATTATCAATTACTCTGTAATATTATTACCTTTGTTTTTCTAGCAAAACAAGTACATCAAAAGCATAAAAAAACAAAATCGATGCAAAAAAAGTTGAAAATCATCAATTCCGCTCTCAAAAATTTGAAATAATTATAAGTAATGTTCATGATACGATATTTACATTTGTTATATCTCAAATCCGCACTGATAATTAAGTTCTGTTGAATGCGAATAGTCAACAAATTAGCAAAAGTCAAAAATTAAAATGTTTTTTATTGCGTAAATCAGGTAAATCAGCATATATGAATGTCATAAAATTACATACTTATAATAAATATATCTCAGCATAATAAATATTGAGCTGTGTTGTGTTAACTCAGTTATATTTGCGATAATCAAAAAATTTTCATATTGAAAGTATACATTTTAAAATGAGATAGTTCTTGTATTATGTCAATATATTGTCATTAACAATACACTAGTATAACTATACTAAAAAAATTTCATATATCTGCTATATAAAATTTGTAAAATTATATAGTACTTTTCATGTATTTTCAAAATATTTACTTAAAGTATATAACATAAATTTCCCGGTGCTCATATTGACCAATATCATGTCCTCTGGTGCAAAAATACCAAAAATAACTTTTTCGCAACTAATGCATTGGAGATTTCCTTCTATACTCTCTACATTTTGTGGTTTAAATTAAATTGTAGCTATCACCTCAATTTTGTATGTATGTTTAAATATTAATAGACTCAATTGACAACACTTGAAAGACATACTCGAATTATGCTAAGAAATGGTCCGGCTAAATAAGTTTTTAACAAAAACGCTTTCTACTATATCTCGTATAAATTAATTAACAAAAACGTATTTACAAAAATTTGCTTCTACTTTTATCCTAAAAACATATTTTCTTTTATGGAACTAGAAATGTCAATAAACAAACAAAATATATATCATTAATTAGATAACTTATTTTAGAAAAAATATATATATAAGTCATAGCTTATTGGCAATAGCATCAATATGAAAATATTTTAACAACAAAGTAATAATACAACTTGAATTTGAGAAATACGAAACTTATATGAAAACATCGAAGCCTTTTTATCTTCATATCTATTGAGATGTAATTTATAGTAAACTACTACACTGGAAAACACTTGTTGTTTCAAATTTTATTTTGTTTTTCAAGTTCACACAAATACCCATCTTTTCCCGAAAATAAAAATTTATTACTGAAGCTGTTTTCAAACGGTCGCCATATCATTAAATTTAAACTGATAAATGAAAATCATTAAGCTGGGGTAATTAATAGAAACATCGAGTGGGCTTCACTTAGTTTTTAAAATGGTGATAATAAACTAGTACGTTTTGGAATAAGCATGGCCTCTTTAGAAAGCAATAATCTATATTATCCAAGTCAAAGTTCACAAACACAAGAAGTAAACCGAAGACCTTAACATAATCTTACTTGTGATATTTTGTTATAATTTTCAGTTTCGTAGTATTTTACACTTATTATTACTTTGTTGATTATGGAAAGTTCATGGGAATTAGATTTTGTTAAATGCAATTTAAAACATGTTAGTGAGTGTTACTTCTTGAGATAATTTGATCTTGACTATGAGATAATTTGATTTGACTTGAGATAAAAACATCAGATACATTTCTGGTGTTCACATATATATCGTATAAACAAGTTTTGGTAAGTTCAGTAGGTTCAGCACTAACGAACAATCCGTGTTCTCCCAGAATAAATATTCACAATTTTCATTATTTCCATAGAGTTAAACATATTTCGCGAATATTTTATTAACACATAACTACACTCATAAAAAATACATCTGATCTAACATAAAAACGCCATAAACAATTGAAAACGCCGTTTGTTTGCTGACTCGTCTTCGGAGCATTTGGAGGAGGACCCCAGGAAATATATTTGAGAGATGTATAGCTATAATACGACGTCAGTTCACTGGAGTTTAAACAGGTAATGCATAACTGTAGAGGCAATGCATCCACAAAGCGTTCCTACTCATCAAAATCTTATTTCGAAAATCTAAATACGTTGTAAGCAACGAAAACAGACGATTCTTGTTATTCTCGAATTTTGTTAAACTACGTTGGGATGAAATTTTCACATATGTGGATTTATTCTTTCACTGCTATATATGCCTTCCGATAAAGCAGGCACATTCATTTGTTTTCTGCAGGAAAAAATATAAAATATGACTTTACGTGACCATATTATTCTGTATCGCTTTTTGTTCAAACTTGCCATAACACTTTAACAATTCTAACAATACGGAAAAAACTGAAAGTAACACAAAACATTGCTTAAAATTATATAAGTTCGTTTAATAATGTTTTCAGTAATCACTCGCCTTCCGCTTTAATATCAATTCAAATGTAACCAATAAACATTCACTACTTAATTTTAACGAAAACTATCTTTTATTTTATGTTATAAACTTAATAAAATGCTTTATCTCCAGCGAGATTCGATCCTAGTACTTTATTATCGACGAGCAAAACTCTTAACTCGCAAGGCTACCCACTGGGTTCGTTGAGACATTTTGTGTCGCTGATCAGATAGCTATTCTAGGTTGCTCGAAGCTGCTAAAAGCTTTAACCGTGCCAAATTTCATGCTTGAATTTGAGCTCTTTTCTTCAAAAATGGATACCTATTATTTTATAAAAAAATTTCTCAGATCTAAAAAACATTTTTTATTCTAAAAATATCAACTTATAAATAGTTTTATTTATCTTCTAAAATACTTTATTTAGCTTTCTACAAAAAAACGCAAATATCTCTCGCATAAATCAACTCCAAAATAGTTCCCACCACTATACCGCATCAACAAATTCGAAATATTTAATTGGGATTAGGCTACGAGTAATTAAAACGACTTAAGCTCGTCATTTTTCAGAAACATTGGGGCGCCGCGGAAGCGAACGAATGTCGAGGAACCGACCGATAATTAAGGATTGGGTGGTCGTTCACAGGAGGGTGGTCATATATTTTATCCGTCCGATTGAAGCACCCCTATTAAATTACAGGGGCTGTAATAAAACCGTTCGCAAGTCGAGCGAGAGATTCCCAAAACGGAGAGACACCAACGATGTTGTTTTCTAACATTTTCGGAATAATTCTATCTAGATCTTGAATTTTTATTTGATGACTTTTGACAAATATTAAATTTATTAGCATTATCAAGCTTCCAGCATTTTTACAGTCGTCATCCTGCTTGTTTGAAATTATATTCGTCTGTATCTATCAATGAATTGACACCATGTTAAGGAAAAAGCAAAACACATTAGAACCAAAATAAAACACATCTACTGGTTAGTTGGAAGATACTCCCAAAGTGATCTAAAATCAAAGAGATTGATTTGTCAGACAACCATAAAACCAATTTGGAGGTATGGGGTGCAAATATGGAGCTGCACTAAAAATTCAAATCAACTAGTCATTCAACGCTGTCAAAACAAAATTTTTCGAGTAATTACCAATGCTCACCGCTACGTAACCAAGGAAGAACTGCACGATGACCTGGAAATCAAATAGATTTGCGAAGTTATCCAAGATTTCGCCTTAAAACACGAAAGAAGATTACTAAATCGTACTAGCGTGGAAGCAATACAACTACTGGACAACACGCAGGATATCAGAAGATTGCTTCCATCGTACTACTTCCACGTTGCTGTGATTTAGTAACCTTGTTTCATGTTTTAGGGCGAAATATTGGATCACTTTGTGTATTCGTGAGATCGTGGTGCAGCTCTTCGTTGGTTACATCGACAGATTTGGAGCTATTAAGCTGTATTTATATTTATTTGTAGATCTTGTTGACCGCTACTTGTGTACTTGTTCTATAACCTTAGACATAAATACGTGGCGACCGCCACGACACTTTAGGCCACCACGCATTCAGCAACGACAAGTTAAAAGGTTGGCAACCGGTGGATTGGTACCATGCGGTTCCAGACTATAAAAGACCATCACGACGACGTTTCGCCCTCTTTTCTTTTCTTTTCGCCATCTCCTTGTAACACTACCACTTCCACAGCGCTACCGTACTTCCTCTACCTAACCTAATATCCTGTCAAATCTCCCATCGACCACATGTATCAATCATAAGTTAAAATAAACAAGTATTTGTCCAAGCAGTCTTATTAGTACTCGCGCAAATTCCTTCCAAAAATAGTAGTGAGTGTTCGTACAAGCAATCGCGTCGACAGTCATTCATTCCGACCGACCAACCCGACGAACATTCCTACAAATACATCTTTCGCCATTATAACGGTGTCGTCAGCAAATGTTCCAAGTACTATCTCTTTTGTTGTTGGGATATCAGTAGTATAGAGAAGACATAGAAATGCTCCCAAGACACTACCTTATGGACTTCCAGCCGAAATAGGTTTAAGTGTTGAGAATGCCCCTTCATGCGAGACTCTACATTTTCTTTCGAAAATATATGATTCCATCCAGGAATATTGCAGGGCAGTATTACTTTTCTTCGAATGTCCTTTCAACAACCGCTGTTACTCTATGAACTTGGTCGATTGTCGAATAATCTTTCCGAAATCCAAACTTTTTAACAGCAGTTTCTCAAATAATGTTGATATCGCAGGTAGCAGCGAAACAGGCTTGTAAAATCCAACCTTTTCTGCATAAGCATAATTATTCTAGCAACCTTAAGACGTGGTAGCTCCTTTAACAACCCTCCTTTAATAATAAGGTTGTTGTCAATTTCTATGGCAACTTTCATTGGAGAAATTAGATTTACAGCTACATTGGGCTGATAAATAGGATTTATATCTATTATAGATTCTATATGATTCGGCTAGCTAAATGTTCTGTCAAAAAAATCAGCTTCTTCATCGTTGCGTCGAATCCATTCATTTTGATCATTTTTAATAGGCCGTACTCTCATAATTAGTCTTTTTAAATCTCCGAATTATTTTCCATAGCGAGTAAGCTTTCTCTGCTTACGGGCTTAATTCACTTACATATTTCTCGAAGCAACTCTGTTTATATTCCTTAATCTTTTTATTTATCTGATTACTAATTCTATAAAATATTATTTCGTCTACATAATTTCTGGTTCTGTGCCATACTGTTCTAGCTCTTCGTATTTCTTCTTCCAATTCCCTAATTTCAAAAGGGTAATTTACCTTATATTACCTCATATTGTAACTGATTTGTTGGTATCATAATCTAGTTCTGGATCGTAATGGAATGCTGCTCGGTTCTGGATCATTCAATTCCATTGTGTCGCGCTCGCTGTTGTTCTGTTTTATGTGCATTCCTTGCCTTCTAAGAGTACCCACTTTTTCTGTTTCTCGCTGGTTATCAGTGCAATAAATACGTGGCAAAGCTCGTCACGCGCTGGATTGACTACTAAGTCAGGTCGCCTTCGCATTAGCATTGTTAATAATAAAAGTAAAGAAAGTTTTCATGCCCTAAATTTGTGACTAAACAATAAAGAATGTAAAATAAAGAATGTAATTTCAACTCAATTTTTGGTAAATGTTTTTTGGAAATTACCGTTAACGCATTTGACATTTTTCATTTGATTTTTGATTTATTGCATCAATGTACCTACAAAAAAAATATAAATTATGGTACAGTATTAATTGGCCAGTGCCGAAACATTATTTCAGTATTTAATGTATTATATATTTTAACTGCGGTTTGAAAATAATGGCCAGTATTTATAATCAGTATTAAACATTTTTAGTTAAAAATAAAATTTCGGAAAACATCCATAAATACAAGATAATAAACAAAAATGTTGATATTTTGTGACAGTCAAACTATTAATAAGACTGGTAGTAACACTTTGTATGTAAAATAGTTGTTATTTTTACTACTTTCCTCCCGATTCCATATTTTCTCACCATATAAACCTTTCTAAATCGGTCCAGCCATTCTCGAGCTTTAGCAATGAACATCAATTCATATTTATATGTATAGAATATAAAGATACTTAATAAATAATAATAATAATAATAATTTATGAGTAATTAATAATCTATATTAGTTAATAATTTATGATATATTCCACTTCAAATCCAAACGTTATTAGGCTCTGATAAACTATGAAAAATCGTTCATAGATTTATTTTGGTGCTAGGCCTTTAAAAAACAAACATTTTATTACGGAATTCCGAGTTATTTTGAAGGTAAGTATTTCAAATAGTATTTCAATTATGGCTTCAATATACATTTGAGCATAATATACATTTGGTGCTTTCAGACGCAGAAAATAATGCTTGAAAGCTTTTGTGAACAAAATGACGACCACTAAATATGTCATTCTTTAAATTTGGCACTATTACACCTCTACTGTACGTTAAATGGTCAAGTCAACGTCTTGTCAATTGTCATTTTCATACTTAAACAGTTATTTTAACGATAATTATGTGTGTTAATTAACATTATTAGTTAGAATGTTTCGATAAAGCGAATTAAGTGAACACTGCGATGTATCAGCTAAATTTAAATGGAGTAAAGTATTTCGAAGTGATCAATGGCGTCCATTATAAAATCCAGACAACATGTATCAAATCTAAAACAACCATCAAAGCTAATTTTTTTAAGATTTGGTAAGTATAGTTACAAAATGCGTTGGTTGCCAGAAATATGTATTGATGTCTCATTTGTTGTGATATGAGAAGCAAATAATTCAAAATCTTACAATTTATGTCTTAGCGGCAAACTACAAAAAAATGAAACAATGCCCAGTAGTAACAGAAGTAGCAGAACTAGTAAGAAGATGACAATTTTATTACATACAGAGACAGCGATAAACCACAGAGATCAAAAATGGAGTTAGCTATAGTCAGCTTCCTGGATGATAAAAACAAAAATCTTACCATCCTTAAACGCTACGAAATATAAAATATGTGTTCATACAATATAACAACACAAGTTTGTGCTAATCACGACCTGACAAGGACCAAACAACGGGCTGTTTGCCTGATAATACGTTTAAAAATCTAATGTTCGTGAAAGGAAATTCTTCATTTACTGATTTATAGGCCGAAGTGGATTGTATTTTGTATTTTAAATAGAAATAGTTGAAACACTGCATTTTCATTTTATATTTTAAATAAATGGCTTACAAAGATATATATTTGCTTTAGGCTGCAGAAACAGTACAAGTGGCAATCTCAAGTCTAGAGACTAGAAAATACAGCTTAATAGCTCCAAATCTGTCCATATTAATTTTGCGTTGCGGCGAAATGACAAAACCAAATTATATCACTTGACGGATGTCCAAATTGCTCAAACAAAGTCATCCATCTTGATGGCAGTTTAATAAATATTTTAAATACATGTGTGATTTAATTAAAGCAAATCATGTATTTTGTCCAGATCTATATGCATTCCGATATAGTTCTGGATACAGTTCGAAAAAATTTTGTTTTTAGTCTCACCATGAGACGTGATCAGTGAGTTTGGTTCATTATATTAAAATATGACTGTATCGCCAATATTGTCTGTACAATAATCACTCAAACTAAAATAGTTTCCAAGTATAATAAATATTTTTCTCTTAAATCGTAAATGTTTATGTATGTATTTGATATTGCACATATGTATTTGATTCTAAAGAAAAACTTTAATATTTAATGGCCTATTATATATAAAAACGAGAATCAACATTCAGTCAATTCAAATTCTCATGATATCATATCACGCTGGATTGCTGCTAATAATCCTTATCTTCCTTCCAATTTACGTTCACACGGGGTAATTTACGATAACCGCAGTTGACATAAATCGAAAAAAGACATGAACAAGTGGAGGAAGCAATTTTAACATCGGCCGATTTCAATCTAGACAATTTCGTCCTTTTGTCCATTTTCCTTTTCTTCGTTTCATAATTGCTCGGTCGCTTTACGCTCCAATTCCTCGTCTCAACCAGTTGGCTGCGTTGAACCGTCTGTTATATCACCTAATGTTTTTTTTAGATTGACTGTTTTGAATTATTTATTAAAATATTTTGCCACTTATGTTATTATAGAGACGGTATATGGGAGTATATTATTTAAACAATTATACTAATAATAAATTGGTTAATGCTGTAAGTAGATCTCATAGATGCTACTCTAGGCTATTCCTAATTCAGAAAATGTATATTAGTTGATAATATTTTTTATTTATTTATTTATTTAAACCCGTCAGACTCTTGGGCTATTTAGGGTGAATTACAATGCATTATATGAACATCAACAGCTTAAAATACTACACAGTGGATTATAAACAGTAGAATATATACAATAAAATTTTCCAATTACACAATAATAAATGTATGTTACAAGTGCTCAAGTAGGTCTATGGTCTTTAGATAGTCAATCAGCAGATTCAGTTGCTCAGGTTGGACCAATTGTTCCAGTGTTGTCGGCATCTCAAGTTGTCTCCTCAAATCATCATATTTTTGACAGTCCAGTAGGATGTGTCTGACGCTAAGTTGAATCTGGCACAAATCACATAAGGGCGGGCTCTGTCCCTTCAACAAATATCCATGTGTCTGTTTACAGTGCCCCATTTGCAGTCGTGCAAGGACGCTTGACTTGCGTCTACTCATGTTATTATGGTCTATAGATTGATAAAAGATCCTCTCGACTTCCCACAACTTATTGTTTTTTATGAGAAGGTTCCATTCTAATTGGGTTAATTGCCTATTTAGGCCCTTCATATAGACTTTGGCATCTTTTTTACTAAACAGTTCGTTTAACTTGATCGACTCCTCCTCCCTACCCGCCAGATGGTCGGCTCTTTCACTTCCAGATACTTCCTTATGGGATTGAATCCAGAAGTATGTTATTCTTACCCCCCAAATTGTATAGTTGATACTAAAGAGCAAAGGATCAATGTTTCGTAATTAGACCTGTGGCAAACCCATATGTAAAGGAACCAATATATCTTGAGTCTTACAATCAATAGAGTACCTTATATAAACATGATGATTTATCATTATTAGGATATATTTATTATTAACGGAATATATTTGCCAATTAGACTAGATTTTTAAAATTTATAGACAATAGTATTTACATATTTAAAACATTATTATTTGCAAATTATAATGGGTTCGAAAACATTTTGCAACTGTTCTGTATTTCTGTCACTCTAGAACATAGATTAAGCCATAAAACTGAGATCTATAGCCGAAAAAACTGAACTAAGTTATTTTCATAAGCTAAAACCCAGCTAATCTCTCTGAATGCCGAGTCATTTTTGACAAATTTTCGTGATTGTTGCATTGTGATAGCATTGTTGTGATTAAATATAACGCCAATTCTAGCTATACTATTTAGTGGCCTGCTTCAGTCGCATTAGTTGTTGGCAGTAAAGTTAAATTAATAGTTTGGCCAGGCTCGAACAGCTCATGATGAATATGTCCTTTTCGATGTCATCATATACTTCGAATCACTTTCCTCATGAAGCTTTTCCATGATTGAACTACGACAATTTCGTTTCGCTTCAGCAACAATTTACAAAAAGAAACTTGGTGCATTAAAATGTTCACTGTTAAATTATATTAAACCCACATATCAAGCGTACACTTGATAATTATTTTTGTCAGTAAACTTCAGATGACAAGTGATTCCGTAATGAATATACCATTGCTTGTTTTTTATGGATGTTCGTTTTTATTTTATTATAAATGTTATTTTTAAATAAGGTCTATATTTAAAATACCTTTTACTATAAAATTGTTATTTATTTTCTCAAGCTGTATAACATAATACTAATATAACTACAAATACTCGACTATATACCCTCGCATTTTAATCCTCTATCAAATCCTTTTAACATATAAATATTATATTTTTCCCAGTTTCAAACTCCAATAAAGAACCAGGAAAGAACGTCATAATCAATCAAACTGTTGATAATTGGTGACAATCATCAAAATTGATAAAAATTGGTAATAATTTCATCTGATATTATTCATATTAGGATAAAACTTTTGTAACATTGTTCCTAACATTTTAAATATAATTTTATTAAGGTCTTAGGTAACCGGAGCATCGCTTATGAGATGTAAATTACTAAGGGTGCTGTCGGGTACTTGTCAAGTATTAGCTGTAAATGGGGCCAAATCGCTGAAGATGAGTGCTGCAAATTATCGGTTAAAGTGCAGAAACATGAGTTATTTTTCGAATTTTCTTCCCACAATTTTTTAAATAGGCTGTTCGTAGTCTTAACAATTTTCCTTTCTTCTTTTGATACTTTTTATGTTCTTTAATTTTTTATTGTACGCATATTTCGGGATTAATTTTTATGATTTGTTACCTTAATAATTCTACACGTCTGTTTACGCCTTCTTCAAACATCATTTTTATTTATTTTTTATTTATGGTTGCCATATTATGTAAAAGACAAATTATACTATAATTACATGTGTGAAATAAGTTAAAAAATTATAATGTATATGCACTAAAGTGCCTAACCCCTGTACAAGTGTTAATATTAAAAATAGTTTAACCTGACACTTTTTATATATCCTCTGGGCTTAACTATACTGGACTATAAAGCATCTCCTCAGGCATCTTACGATGCAGGGTAGATGTTTTTTTGATTAGAAAACAGAAATAATTATAACAGTATTTACAGTATGTAATTAACAAAAAATATTAGAATATATGCACAAATATTAGAAAATATATAAATAAAATAAAATCAGAGGAATAATCACAAAATAGATCTTGCCAGTGGAGAGATCACATTCACTTATTCATAATTTTACGCGCAGAATTATGTTACTGAAATGATTACCAAAATAGCTACGCAACTAACGCGGCGCTGGCTGTTAACTTGGTTAGCTGAAAATGTTTGTTCATGTTGTTCATGTTCAGATGTTGAATGCAAAAAGCCAAGGGACGATATTTTATATGGAAACGAAATATTATGCATTTTATTTGTTATATTACCCTAGTTTTTTAAATGAATGATTTTGATAGCAAATATTGGATTTCTATATGTTTAAAATTACTGAAACATGAACAGAACATTTAAGCAATAAATTTAACACTTTGAATGCACATGGCACACATGCGCACCGCGGTGATCCTTCTCGCGGTGTTGCCGTCGCACCTGTATGCCGGACACTAAATTAAACATAAAAACGTGTTATTATTTTAAAAACTAGCAAATATTGAATTGACTCCAAAAAAAAAATTTTTACATTAAACGTGCCGCACCTCGCCAAATATAATATGTTATTAAAGGAAATTATTTAATTTTAAGCCGTGCTATTTAAAATTTTCTGCTACTTTCGGTTATTCCCATATTGTTGGAACTATTAAAAAGTTATGGCAAGTTTGGATAAAAAGATAGACGGTTAAGAATAATATGATCATGTACAAGTTACATTTTACATTTTTTGTGGCTTTGTTTAAAAAACCTGGCTTATGCGAAAATGTCGTCTTAACATAGATTAACAAAATCCAATAAGAATCGTCTGTCTCCTATGTTTACAACATATTTAGATTTTCGCAAGCCGTTTTTGATTTAATTTCATGTTTGGTAAACTCAACAGTAAGCAGTTAAGAAAAATGTTTGCTGATTTTATTTAAGTATGTTTAATAGTGTTTTCGATTTAGACATTGATATAGTGCAACAATTAGACTAGTGTATAACCACTCCATTCTTTGAATTAACAACATAAATAAATTGATCATAAAAAACATGAAAACCAATAAATTTGTCAAATTGTAAATAAGATTGGAAGCAATATGCATGTATACTTTATTGTTATTTTAGCTAAAGAATAATATATACAGATTTTAGAGATTACAAGAATAGAATTACAAAAGTAAATAATTAAACAAATAACAATGATAGAGACACATATTCAATTGTAAAATTTTATTGGGGTTTATAAAATATTCATGGAAAATAGTAAACTGCTTAAGATTATCGAAATACTTATTATGTTCACTGAAATCAACCTAGCCCCAAAATTGTAGATACCATTTTTAACTGCAAGATATACAATATAAATTTTTAACAACTTTTGCTTTCGTAATTGTTCTTGCTTAAGAACTGATGGTAATTGTTATGATTCTAGAGAGTTGTATCAATTATTATGATTATTTAGTTTATTAAACTAAATTTTAAATAGTCTTCATTTAATAACTCAATATCAGTTTTACATTTTTTTCATTCATTTCCCCGTTTTAATGTATAAACATAGATTACATAGATTATTCCATATTTATGTTTCTAAAATAAAACTAAAAAAACTTTTATGCTATTTTATTATTTGATGCCCTGAAGTTGTTACAGTTCTGAAATCTTATAATACCGTTGTTATAATATTCAGAGGTGCGGTAATTTAAACTTATGAATACTTTGTTGATTATTGAAACTTAACGAAAATTAGATTGAATTAAATATAATTTGGAAAAGGTTAGTGACAGTTAGTTCTTGAGATCGTTCCCATATATTATAATGTACATACATAAATTGCTTTAACTAAAATTATTTATCAAATATATTTCTGAACTTATGTTGAAAATACTGTCAAAATTGGTTTTAGTGCCATAACATACCATTTTTAAATAATTCTCTTTACTCTATTATGTGAAAAACATAATTAACATAACAAATTGTCGAATTTCAAATTGAATTTCGACCATTGGGCAATCACTAATAATACTTAAATATTTAAAGCGCTAATAGTAATTTAATGTTATCACACAATAGATAATAATGAACTAATCAAATATTCGGGACACTAGAACATCAATGACCTTGGACTTTTTTCCATTTGGTTATCCCCCAATCCGATTAATATCCCTAGAGTTATTATATCCGCATAAGCGACAGAAAACCACACGCTCATTCGCTAATAACGCCGACCAAAACGGAAACTGTTTATGTCATTCTCAAATGGGCTGCGTCCCAAACAATGCGGTCTGTATTTTTTTTCTTCTGTTAACGTTAATTGGCTCTATTGAAAGGCGACGGAGTCGAGGCACGAGCCGCATACCAATCGATGATGTTTGCGAAAATATGCGGGTTCCCCGTACGCTCGGTTGACTTGCAAAATCCGTTGGTAATGATGGAGAGCGAGGAGCTATCGCCTTTCGAGCACGTGCCACACGCACCTTTGCGGCTGCGGGCCCATCGGCGCAATTAATATGTAACCGATTTTCAATCAGTGTACGCAGATGCTATATGTGTGCCCTTAAACATTGTCTCATTGCAGGCGCCGTACCAGCATCCGATTCGATTCGCAGACCGTTCAATTGAAATTAGGGATTGGTAAATGGTTGTAAATAAGCGTATGATGATATTTCGTTGATGCAGCCTTCACATATCTGTAAAGATTCATCCAAAACAAATTAACAGCTGTTCGATCGGTGAATGATACCCAATGCATCAATTAATTTGTGATCATTAATTTAATAGGTGGAAAGACAACATTTAATGAATATTTATAATGAGGTTTGGGGGTAATAACTAAATAATAAAAAATAGTGTATTCAGTATTAATGTTAATAAGATTCATAAGTTATGAAAATCGTAAAATTTAAAACAAAAAGTTTTAATTTACTTTGAAACTATTTTATACTGGCTGAAAGAAGTAGAAAATTGGACTGTTTTTATTCAAATATCCATAGAATAACCTGATTGAATAGCTTTCTAATTTTTTTATCATTCTTGATTCCAATACTTTAAGGTTGAGCAACTGGCCTACTGCGTTCTACCTGCAAATTCCAGCAGGTTAATTTATAACGACTTCGGACTAGGGGTGTTTTCAAAGCATGGACGTTTCCTAATTTTAATAGTTCATGACTTTTAATACCTTCAATCCCCATTTAGGGACCTTCGAGCTTGAACTGTGATACTTTTACCTGAACTCCACTAAAATAGTAATCGTTATTCTGCAAACCCTGTGCGTTCGGGTATAATCGGAATTGTCCTTCAGATATGATCGCGTATTCCTCGCCAATTATTTTTTTTTGCCCTATGGTCGGCATTTTCTGCGCAGCATCCAAGAGAAGTAGATCATTGAGCTTATACTTCTAATAATAAAAAGTTTCTGCTGTTTCATTATTTTTTTTCTATTTCATTATTATATGTTACGTTTTACTAATGGGTATTAGATTAGTAACTGAATATTAACCAAGAATGTTGAGGAACAATTTTGTTAGAATATGAGGTTAAACTTGTCTTTATACCAATTATGAACTAATTCAGTTGTAAAATAATTTATTGATACTGACTAAACTGGTAGAATGAAGTAAATGTATGTTATATAAAATCAAAACAGTGAATTTGAAGGTGGTGGCAAAGGTAATATATTAATCTGATTTTATTTAAATATGTTTAATAGTGTTTTTAATTTAGACATTGATATAGTTCAACAATTAGGCTAGTGTATATCCACTCCATCGTTTGTATTAATAACACAAATAAATTGATCATAAAAGACATGAAGACCAATAAATTTGTCAAATTGTAAACCTGAATGGAAGTATATTAAAGTAATATGTATGTAAACTTGATTGTTATGTTAGCTAAAGAATAATATATTCACATTTTAGAGATTGCAAGAGTAGAATTACAAAAGTAAATAGATAAATTAACAATGATAAAAATACATTTAACTGTAAAATTTTATTGGAATTTAAAGTTATTTTTAATTTTTTAGTGACTATCTAGGATTCTTTTTAGTTGTATATAACTTATAATTAAGTAATTAAATTATTAGTCAAAATATCACTATGGGAAACATGAAGTTATTACCTATTTTATTTTAAATAGAAAAACATGATTTCTTCCCTCTTTGTTCCCCTCTTCTACCTCGAGAGTAGTAGCCATTAGATCATTAGGGTGTCGTTGGAAATTAATATTACATATTTTTTTGAAATGATTTAAATCGACTCTTGTGAGCACATTTATCCCTTTAAGAGTATTATTCTCTGTCACTCTAGCATTCTGCAACATCCTATCAACAATTACACCTGCAGTCAATTGATCTTTGATTTTATTCTCTTCGGCTTTTGTCAATTTTTGGTAACAAATCTCGTATTTATGCCCCACGTGTGTCTCAGTATATTCAACGAATACTTCAACTAAAATAGATGTTATTCCTAAAACATATATCGTCTAAAATATAGTGCTAATTGTTGACTACCTCTAGCTGGTGGCTGACGTACTGTAGATGTATTTTCATAACCTTAGTTGAAGCAATGGATTATACCCAGGTATATGTTGTCTTGCAGAATAGACACACTAAATACTCTCTATAAATGTTATATTTGGGTCAATAAATTTATTCAAATTAATTTAAATAAAATCAATCAAAAAATCAAAGGGTACTTACTTTTGGGCTTCCATTTTAAAAACCAAATGTTATGGCTATTATTATTAAAAATATGTCCTCAGCGATCTATGCCACTCGGGCGCAACGTCGAAAAGGGTGATCGTATGGCGATAATTTCGATGATTCCCGATTGCAAATTTCGATTTTATCCAAACCCACAGGATCTACAAAATAACGTATCCTCAATAAAATAGCTATTAAGGCTGATGATCTTGAGAGAAATGTCATGAGAAATGAGAATGTACATAAAATGATTTCGCATTTAGTTCTTTGAATTATTTAGTGTAAACAGACGCTAAAAAGTTTGTTGTTGATTTGAAGAAATCTCAACTCAAACACTCAAAGAATTTTCACATAGCTTCTCAGTTGATAATTTCCAGGCGTTTACATTCAATAGGAATAGCTCATATGGGGGATAATGGCTACCACATGAATTGGATGAAAATGTTAATTCGAAACATTTCAACAACTCCGCTTCGCTTTCTGCCACGTAAAAAAAAACAAAAGTTTTCTGTCACATGTTGTAACTGACGATCAAAAGTATAATTATGCTAAAGTACTAACTTACTTACTTAGTCACTCTTTAGTAAAGGTGATCCACATAGACACCAAAGCAGAATATTCGGGGCTATAAAATCTTACTGTGCATAGGGTGGGATCATCAAGGTGGGATGTAATACAAAAGTCGTCTTATATAAGTCGTCCTCTTATACCTAGAATGGAAATTTCTGTACAGCGTACCCATCAGTCACAGCACCTTGTAATTACCATTTGTTTAGATCGATACATTATGACTTAGCTGATAGACAGTTTCTAAATACTGAATAATTACTAAAATGGATCGATTATTGGATTGATGCCAAACTAACATTATTCTTTCGACATCGTATCAACACGTTATAAATAATGATGGGAAAAATTGACAGAAAATAATGAAAACTAATTTGATAAATATATACTGCACCATTTTTTTTTTCAATAAATGTCTTTTTGAAAAGGGAAAATTTGTCAGAATACATGCCGGCGTCTTATACATTATTTTATTACAATACTAAACAAAATAAAAAGTTTAACAAAATAACATGTTTGTGCAATATCGTTCTGGTGTCTTAAGCATGAAAATGAAAAGCTACTGACGACAGTTATTGTTTTTCTACTGATCTGAAACCAAATAAAATATAATAAAATTTAAAAATAATTTTCTCAACCAAATCACAGCACTGTGAAATATCCCCTCCGATGTGTTTAGTACGTTTTGCTTCTGATCTGAAATTGATTAAAAAATAATAATTTCTTACATTCAGATAAGGAAATAATAATGATACTTTCATTCAACGTAAATAAAAAATTTCCATTTCTAGAGTAAAAACTTATTTTATATTAATGGCCTTAATAATGGCCTTAAAATAACAATTTATTGAACTATCTAATATTTCATGTAATATTTTTAAAATACATTAAAAAATACTTATGTATTATTTTTGTATTACAATTTTTATATATAGCAAATATGAAGATTTCCACATTGACGCATTAACATCACTTAAAATATTCAACTTAATAATGTTGAATCATCGCTGGCTTGAAGGATCCCCCTGTTGTTGCGATACTCACGGATTCGAATTCAACTGGGAAATGCATATACTTTTTGTTTGTGATTGTAATTTTAAATATATTTCTAGGCAACAGTCGAAAATTCGACAAGGAACCCAGTCACGCCAGTAACCAGGCTGGGTTAGACCGGATGTATTTTTGGATGGTCTCTAAGTTGGTTACTGGCCAATCGGTAGGTTTAATGCTGAGGACGATGGTTCGGAATCGATGTTAAACAGTAGGCCCAGTCCAGATAAACCCTCGTTGGCAACATGTTCTTTAAAAGCTTTCTAATAAAATGTTGAATAATCATCGTTTAAAAGTATATAATTAAACATTATCCCCTTAAAATTAGATTTAGCGGTGCAAAATGTTTCTTTTTTGCCTTTTGAAATTGTTTGGACCTTTCTTATCCGCCAAAATAAACATTTATGGCTACAACGCTTTTCAGTTTTTAAACACTTTATTTTATTTTTAAAATTGCTGGCATGAAATATGAATATTTTAGTTAAATTAGGTTTTGTGCATAATTTTGATAAAATTTATTAAAAAATACTATTATATTTGCAACTTACTTCTTGATATTTTCGCTGTTGTACTGCCTACATAAAATTTTCCGTCGAATTACCAAATACCACACCACCTCCCACCCTCTTTCAGATCAGATCCTGACTTGGTTCCAATGGGACCACCTCGCAAATGTACTCTTTCGATTAAAAAAATAATTTTGAAAATCAGTCGGTAATTAACATACATTAAGAAAACAAATATACAACCGAACATTGAACCTTTTTTGAAGTCGGTTAAAAAGGAAGTTTCAACACGATTTCGCTTGCGACCAGTTTCCCTTTTATATTTTCTATAAATTGTGTTAGTTTCTGTTTCAGTAGTTATGTTCTCTTTTTCAAGATTATAAAAAGATTTTTTTTGTTAATTTCAAATTAAAAGAACTACAAATATATCCGCTTTCTAATATCATGTATATATAGTGTATCAGGAGCAAAAATAAACCAACAATATCTCGTATTTATTACGATATAACTGCAGCATATTCGGCGTGTAAATAACAGGTGACACGTCTGCGGGAAACTCGAACTAGGATCAAAGCGAATGCAGTGTCGTGTTCGTAGTAAAACAGAACGAAACAGAATCAATTTTTCTAAACGACACTGACGACTGGCGTTGGTTTTCCTACTCATAATTTTTATTTTTATCCACCCGACGGCACCGCATCATTTGTCATTTTTTTTAGTAACCAGCGAGAAAAATGTGTAAGCCCACTGAAATTTATATGTTAACGGTGGTGATATTCAAAACACTGTCATATGCTTTTTGACGTTAATATAAATGGGCTTTTAATAGAACAAAAATCATATATACGATATATTTATATAAAAATGTTTTGCTTATTTATCAATATAGCTTTCTTCAAGATTGTCAAACATTATTATACTTTTTATTAACGTTGGAAACTATCGAATGAAAAGGACCATCGACCGTTTTTTTTTTGCTACCGACTGTTTCATTCGACTGTTTCATTCGACTATTTTCAGTCGTGGCAATTTCATTTGAAATCTTTGTTAATATTTTCAGTCACTACTACTTCAGTTGACTGTAATATACGATAGTAGTTATTTATTGAGTTTTTAACATTCTGGCGTTGCCGTTCTAGCCGTAAACCTGAAAGTGACGTGACGAATTTATGTTTATGTACAAATATATGATTTTATGCTTAAAAAAATCAGTGTATATTAATATAACAGCATTTAGGAACTCTATTTTTCAATATTATTTATTAATTTGATAGGATAAGAAGAACAAAATTTTGATTTCAATATAGTAAAATACTTTTAACAGTATTTATGTTACCTTGGTTATTATTAGGTGCTCTTTTACATTAACTTTTTTCTTTCTTTCGATATAATATATATAATATATATTATAAGTCTTTCGATATTTGTTCAAATCTTATATTATTATTTTAATATAAATCAAGTAATAATACGATAACAATATTTGCTGTTCTTTATTACATTTTCCTCTAAAACCCACACTTATTGTACATAATCATTAAAATTCCTTGTATTTATATCATTCCAATAAAATTGTTCTTTGTAACATAATGGTATCCAGAAATTATGTATTTCATTTTCTTCCCTAAAATTAATACGAGAAAGAATACGTACATCTCTGTCTCACTTATGGTATTTAAAATTAACATATTAGTACAGCAAAGAGATCCAAAGATTTATCACCGTCTTATGTCACAAATGAAAAAAACAATCGAAGCATGTATGTTGAATTACTGTTTTCGTTCGACTATTTTTTTGTCTATCGACTAGTTCGACTCGTGTACAAAATAGAGTTTTCCTCTATTATTATTTATTAATTTTAACTTTATATTTTTGCGACAGTCATATTCATAGTCATTAAGTTAACAAGCAAATAATGATCACTATAATATTACTGGAAAAAATATTGCTTTGACTGCACCTGACCTGTGACCAATACAAATATAATCTGATTAAATTTTCATACACTTCCTCAAAGTAGACTTCAGTGTAATCTGCAAATTATTAATAAGTCATTAAAAATTAGTAGTAATTTTGTTATATTGAAAAATACAATTATGTCGACCTTACTCTTCGAAACACATTTATAATCAACAACAATCTTCCTTAAATCTTCGTTATATTTGAGTAACTCCTAATAAAACATACTGGCAGCTGATCACGCCAAATGCACAATAAACCTGTGTCATCACTCTACACACTGTGTGTTAACGATATGATCCAAAATGCACATCCAAAAATCAACTTCAAATAATATAGCAATCGATAATATTAGTTCTGAAACATGTATGCTTCTACAAATGGTCGGAAACTGTGTGTTGTAGTATAGCCTACTTGAATAACATTAGGAGCGGCAGGAGTAACTCTACTAACGATTACATTTCCAATAAAACCTAATATGGAGATGGATGCCAAGGTATTCAGTTGATTCTGTTTGAGGCTATCGACCCTTTAAAGTAGATATAGAATTAGTCCCAAAACACTATCTAGGTTTTAGAATATGGAGAATATCCTTCACGAAACATTCTAAATTTTCTTTGGAAAAGATTAACCGGAATAATTAATAATAGTTTCGAGCAAGCAATTTGCTTATTGTACAGATCAGCCCTAAATATCTCATCCGGTCAATTTATATATTTAATATACAATACATTTTCTTCAAAAACCTTTTCAATAACTACTATTACTCTATGATCCAACGAGCCAAACCGGAACTCTCATAAAGTGATTTAAAACTTTTCAACAGTAATTTTTCAAATAATTTGAATACGACAGGTAACAGTGAGATAGGCCTATAAGACTATAACATTCACAAATAAGAATTTACGAGAAATACATGTCCGAAGTTTTTCTTCATAGCTGGCGTGGAAAGAGTTCATGTATAAATGCCCGTACAATAAAACAATCAATACACGTCATAACAATTTATGACGTAATCACGTTGTAATGTGGCCGCATTTGAGTTTAGGTTTACAACGTTTGTCGATTTATAACCTCTAATTTTTAGCGCTAATATTTTGAAAAATTTCGCCGACATTTGGCGACATAGCCCGCCAGTATCTATAAGGGTATCGAATTTTACCGACTGACTAACTTACATGCAGAATACATTACTGCATAAATATCTCCCGATTTGGCGCATGCCCATATTGAGCTCCGCTTAATTTCAAAAAAGAATATAATCCGGGTTTCCGCGCACGCCTACAGACAGTTTTATTTACTTACATTTTTTTATCGTGATTATTAGGTAAAATGTCGAAAGTAAATATATGCAGGTAGATAGGTTAATAAAGAGTAGATAAAATAATAAAAATTATTTCTATATGCTCCCTATTTTTCTGTTATCATACAAACACCATATGTAAATTAATTTACGTATTTGAACAATTAACAAGAACTTCAAGAACCATATAAATAAACATTACCATAAAAAAGACCAAAGTAGTTTAGATCAAATGCAGCCAATATAGTTAAAACCAGACTAAAAAGCACCACTATATATGAAAACAATGAAATTATCCTAAAAATCTCCAAATATGATCAACTATGATCGCTACTACACTTGATCCACAAACCCCATTAATTGACTATCTCGAATTTTCGATTAACATATTGTAATGGTTTTCAAATTAAATTATTTCATAGTATCACTGACACTGTTCTTACATTTTAGCAAAATGCTGTCTAATTTCTTCTTTTCTGATTCTCTGAATTACATTCTTCGACTTTAACTCTCAACATATTCTAACTATACCTTACCTATGAAATAAAATTTCAATCATTACTAATATATATTATGTTTAAAATAAATGTCTAATTATTACCAGTTACTACAATTTTTGTTACTATTCTTGATGGATAAACCTCATTCATTACTTGAGTACTTCCAACACAACAAGAATCATTTTCTTCTCTGTTTTTGATATCATTTAATTTTGGCATATGTTGACATCTATTCGATGTCGTTGAAAATGATATGTTATACATTTGGCAGCACATTTCCACTATAAATAAAACTGATGCTGTTTGGATTTTATAACTTTTAAAAATGTAACCTTACATTCTGCACTTACCCTTGTTCTTTCATATTTTAAAACCAATGTATGTTAAACCACCAAGAATAACATAACAATTTAATTATTATTACTATAGAATTAGTAATGTAACACAAAATCTAAATATTCAAGTTTTTTTTGTTGTTTTGACTTTACTGGACTGTACCGATCAACTCGAAAAGAATGTACCGCCATTAGAGAATGAATAGTCTTTTCTATAGTTTATTCTTTGCGGGAAAGTGTGCATGCCCCAAACCCGGAGATACTTGTGGAGTAATGAATATTGGGTACATGCTCCGCCGCATCAAACTAAGATAAAATGAAAATGAAAAATCATCTCCGGGTTTAAAATGATCTTTAGATTTTAAAAACTGCAATTGGCAGTAAATTTGACGTCATCATATCTGTTTTATCTGTACATTATCTGTTTTATTGGATTGGTTATATAAAATATTTGCAATTGTAACTTCGCCACACCTACTTTAGGAACCCGGAATGGATTAACCGTATTATTAAATTGTAAATAACAATTCACTTTAAAGAAGAACCGCAAAATTATAATTAAAAACGAAACGATGGATGGATCTACTCTTAAATAAACTTAAAGCCTCACAATCCGAACTCTACCAAAAAAATAGCAATGCAGAAAAATAATTAATAAAATTAAAGCGTTTAATTTAAAAAAATAAATCCTTTTCAAAATCCATAAATAGTTACTGCTTAGATATACTTAATGAATGGTAATATAATTTAAAAGAAAATTAAATAATTATCAAAATAATTCATTCTTTGTAGATGACATTTCATATTTGTTTGTATTATTTATAACTAAACTAATTATATTACCCATATATGCCATATAATATATGTTCGATCACATAATTATATGAATCACATGTTTGAACCATTTCTAGCGCATCAGAGCCATATTTGCGCCAAACGGCTGACAGAGTTATGGCCTTCATAATGGGACTTAATAGTGATGACATTTACAACCAATCCTAAATTTTCACACAGCCGATTTATAATGGTTGAACCGTGCCACATGGGGTGTTTACAGCTTCCAGCTTTGCGGTTGGAAAATAATTGGCCTCATAAACAGGCACGGTGATTTCCTTTTTAATTAAGCGATATTTTGCACCACCAAAGGAACTTGATATGTATGTACATATATTTTTAGGTATTCTCTACATTGTATATTCTGTAGTTGTCATTCACTCTCAAATAATATTTTGTTAAAACCACATAATATAATTAATTATATTTTTCACATTTAAACATAAAGCTTCGTATCTTATAAATAACGTGAAATGATAAGTAAAAACGTAAAAATGGTACATATAAATATCTTTATAATCAGTTATTACTAAAAATTTAGTTCTATTTTAACTAAAATTATTCTTCATTAAGAAAAGATAACAATCGAAATGATTCTAAAGACACATTATTATAAACGAAATTTAATCATACATATCATTCTGCTTTAATTTGGTTTAAATTAATTTAATATTCATTTCAAGTTTCCTAAGAATTATAAACGCGCAAATCACCAACAAATAAATGTTGCAAGTACTAAATATACGTGTATTTTAGAGAAAAAATATATTTCGGGAAAAATTTTAAAAAATAAGCACGTATTTTGAATTGGTAGAATACTTGACCAGTAAAATAATTTTTTTATTATTTAATTGATACATTGTAACTAGTCATTTCCGTCTAACCTACAATTTGTCTTTATGCTAACTAAGAGGACCCATCGGCCCTAACTCAGTCTCCGGTGAAATAATGTTTATACATGTCACTGCTGAATTTTTTAATATATGCACCTCACTACACAACACTACACAAGATCAGATGGTTTGATTCTTTTGAATCTGTGTCCTGTTCTGGTGGTATCCAAAAGTTTCAATATTTCAATATTAGTATGAGAATGGAGTCTTTCCTCACGTCCCTGTGGGTATCTAAAGGTCTCGATGTAGGTAATCAGTCCTATAGTATTTGGGTGCACCCACAATACCTCTCAGGGCTTTGTTCTGAAAAATTTGTATTTTATTAATGTTACTCTTTGCAGAACATCCCCATAATTGAACTCCGTATGTCCATATAGGTTTCAATATTTGTTTATATAATAGCAATTTATTATGTACTGATAATTGTGATTTTTTTCCAATTAGCCAGTACATTTTCCTATATTTCAATTCCAGTTCTTTTCTTTTCTTCTTTATATGTTCCTTCCAGCGATGTTTATTGGTGCTTCCTACGGTCTGTTTATAGGTGAACTGTACACGTACAGATTTACTTTCATTAATTCTTATTTTCCCAGCTTGTGCCCAATTATTTATATTGTCACTTGCCTGTTGTAATTTTCGTGAGTCTTCTTCACTATTGTCTCCAACAGCTATAATCGTAGTATCATCAGCAAATGTAGCCATCGTGATATTTTCCATTTGTGGTATATCATGTGTCAAGTGTATATCAAGTGTAAAGTAGATAAAGCATTAGTCCCAGTACATTTTCCAGTGGTACACCTGCTTTAGCTTCTTTTATTGTAGAGTAAGCTTCTTCTTGCTTGACTCTAAACATTCTAGTTGTAATGTATGATTTTAATAGTTCAGTGTGTTGTTTTGGTAGCATTTTCTGTAGTTTATGAACAAGGCCTTCATGCCAAACCTTATTGAAGACTTGTGCTACATTTAAGAATATAGCTGAGCATACTTTTTGACTTTCGTAGGTTTTTTCAATAACATCTGTTATTCTGTGGACCTGGTCAATTGTTGAGTTAATAAATAATGTTTGTTAATAAACCCAAACTTGTGTGTTGGTATTAGGTTTCTTCTCTCTATGATCGGTTTTATTCTTTTCAACAGGAGTTTTTCAAAAACCTTAGATATTACTGGCAGCAGTAGTATAGGTCTATAGGATTTTATTTCGTTTGGTGACTTCCGAGGTTTTGGGATCATTATAATTTCCGCCATCTTCCAAATGTCTGGGACATGTTTTAATCTAAATGCTGTATTGATCAAGTTGGTGAGTTTTATAATTCCCTTTCTTGGTAGTTTTTGCAGTAATTCTCTTGTTATTATATCGTAGCCTGGTGATTTCCTAGGGTTAATGTCAGTTTTAATAACTTTGATTAACTCTTTCGGCGTGACTAATTCAATCATCGAATTTTCAGCTTCCATGTCTGGCAAATTATGTTCAATATTAGTTTCGTTTGGTTTGAAAGTTTTTTCTAGATATTCAGCAAATGCTTCTGCTTTTTGGCTATTGTCACGTGCCCAATTCCCACATAGGTCTCTTATAGGTGGACTGTGTAGACATGAGCGCTTTAGATATTTTGTGGCTTTCCAGAGTGAGTAATCAGTTTCTTTATCATGTGTTAAATTTCTGAGATAATCATTTATGGTTTTGTTTTTTATTTCCAGTATTTCTCTTATCAGTCTTTGGGTTATATTGTTTAAACTATTTTTATTTTCCGGTGTTCTATTTTGTTGCCATTTTTTTCGTAATTTACGTTTTTCAGCTACCATTTCCTTCACCTTTGGATAATTAATTCCTTTAGTTGTATACTTAATTTCTGGGGTATTATTCCAAGCAGCTTGTTGAATATCTACTACGAATTTTTTTGCTTCAATATTTAATTGTTCAGTGGTCTTGAGGAGTACATTTAGTTGAATTCGTTTGTTCAATTCTTCAGCAAATCCTTCCCAGTCTGTTGTCTTCTTTGTTAACGTTGGGTTTCTTTATTTTCTTTTTGTATTTTCGCTCAACTACAGAATCACTGACGTATGATCTGAACTTAGCTCAAAATTTTCTTCGACTTTTATATAGTTGGATGTTATATTTCTTACTATGAAGAAATCTAACAGGTCTGAGGTTTTCTCTTGATCAGTCGGCCAATAAGTTGGTTTTCCAGTTGACATGTAACTACATCTTAGTTCAGTAGCTGCTTTATGCAGTTCATTGCCTTTAGTTGTTGTCATTCTGGATCCCCATCTTGTATTTTTTGCATTAAAATCACGTCCAATTATAAATTTTTCTCCCAGGTTGCTTAGGACATTCAAATAATTTTCCTTTTTTTGATTGTATCTTGGAGGACAATAAATTGCTGCTATTGTAGCCTTGTATCTGCTTGATTTAATAGTTACTGCTGTTACCTGATTTTCTGCTGTACTGAGCCCGGGTTCTTGATGGTGGGAAATGTTCTTTTTTATTATTATTGCACTTCCTCCTCTTGCGATGTTAGCTGGATGTATGGTATGATAAAATGTATATTCTCTAAATTTTATAAAGGATGCTTTTGTTAAATGGGTTTCGGATATTAGACAAATATCTATGTTTTGCATATCTAGGAATACTTCTAGGGTAGTGTGATGTTGCTGGATTCCATTAGCATTCCAAATTGCTATTCGGATATCTTTATTTACCATTTCTGGTTTTTGGGGCCACAGGCCTAACGTTTTTCATTTCTAGTTTTTCTATCCGTTCGGAAAATTATTCGATCATTTTTTCTTGTTTGTCCAACTTTCCTATTAGTTTAAGTAGCAATTTGTTGGTGGTTGCTTCATCTTCCTTGGTGTCTCTTTGGTTACTTTGACTGATACTTTGAGCATAAGTCATTTCACCATTTACGTTATTATATTTTCTCGGTTGTTTCTTTTCGCTCATTGCTTCTTGAGGTTTAACTTGAGCTAGTTTATTTCTCCTCTCTTGTAGTGTTTTAGCAACTACACATCCTCTATAACTTGCCGGATGCGCTTCATTGCAGTTAGCACATTTCGGCTTAGCTTCTTTGGGTTTTCTACACTCTGTGGTGATATGTTTAGCTCAACATTTTACACATCTAGGTTCTCTTCTGCAGAATATCTGTGTGTGTCCATGCAATTGGCATCTTTTGCATTGCGGTATTAAGTTCTATTTTTTTAGAGGTTCGATTTTTATTTCGACCCCTAAAATTCTTTTAATACCAAAAATGGTTTTTGTGTCCGTATCATGTTCAAATATATAGAGGTAATGGCTTTGTTATTTTTGATCTTTTTTTTTAAATACTAGTCGCATTTAAGCATTTAAGCCCATTTTGGTTTAGTTCTGCGATAATTTTCTCACTGTTAGCTGTTGAGGGAAGCCCTCTTGCCATAAATTTGATGTATCTGGTTTGTTTGTCTTCATAAGAATGCCATTGCAGTTTCAGCAACTCTAAACAACTTATTATTTTTGTCAATGTTCTACGACATTCGGCGTTCAGTTTTATTTGTCTATTGTTTAGTACCGTTTCTTTGAATACTATATATTTGGACCTCAGTGTTTCGTATAACAAGTTGGTAACATTACTTACGATAATTGGAGGTAGCCTGGGCATTCTAATTTCTTTATTTTGATCATTACTTTATTTTATTTTTATTTGCTGTGGCGAAGATCCTGGAGAATTATTTGCTTTTCTTTTTTATTTTTAACCGTTATCCAGCCTATTTCTTTCTGCAATTCTTCTTCATCTGTTTCGTATGTAACAATTGGACTGCTTTTGTTGGCTTGGTGGTTTATCGTTGTTTTGTCCTTGCTCACAGAGTTTTGTTTATTTAGTTGTAGCTGAAGGGTATTTATTTGTTTTTGCATATTGGTTAATGCAATTTCAAGACTCTCCCGCGCCGGCTTCTCGTTCATCCACCATTGTAGTGTGCCTGTTGGTTCTAGGTTCTAGTTGTGTTCTCTACATTCAAAACTCCAATATGTGATACGCCTGAAGTCAATATTTCCATTTTATCTGTTTTTTGTGCAGTGTTCTTCTCCATATTTTTTATATATTGTTGAAATAATACTGTTATTTTAATGTTTCAAATTATCCTACGCCACATTTGTGGCCCAGATGTTGAGTTTTTGACCCTTAACGTTTTATGGCATTTTGCATTTATTTTCTGCGGTACTAGCCTTATTTTCCGATCGCGCTTTCACTTTTTCACCAGTCTGTAAAATGTTACTGTTAGACTTTTTTTAACGCCTCATTTGTGACACAGGTGTTGCACTTTTGTTTTGTTTCACTGATCGTCTCTCCGAACACGCCTTTACTCTGTGAAGATCAAACGTCGACTATAGTAAAATAATTAATTTAATAATTCTTTTTAAATTTATCAATAAATTAAAGAAAATTTATAGTAATATGATGTTTAAGCCTTTCGAAATTTTATCAATTGTTGTTTTAATTATTCACTTTCACTTTACCGTAGGTTTTTAGGATTCTTTATGAAAACATTTAACGTTAAAAACAATATAATAATAATTACTGAACTTAAAAAGTTTATTGAGCGTTAGTGATTAATAATATATTCATGGCTTAATATTTGTTTCAACTTCATCAACCTTTGAGTATGTTAGAGATTACATTGATAGTTCAAGATATAATAATCACGATTACAAATATTGAATAGAGTTAACTATGTTATGTCAGAAGTTTCAGGCATGTCCTTTTTGGATATACTTTTATGTTATAAGGTGTTTGGTCAAACAGCAGTTAAAGAATGTGAATTTATAAAACGATCGATTTAAATAGGAACATATTCTACTTTCAACGGCATTCGAGATCCTTGCCCAATAATTACTACCCATGATTGATTTGAAACATTAATTAGTAATACTATCATAAATTTTTCAATTAATTTTGATCATGTATCAGTAGGAATGTTAGTGTAGTAGTTATAAGAAAACCTGAGTGAATGACGGCGTCATGAGTTATTGCGTTTTTTCTTAGATGAATAAGAAATAAAATGGCATGCGCAACCAAATTTGCCACATTAGTAGTTAAATTATATTAAAAACATATGAAATATTTTTCCTGGATAGAAATTATCCTAAAATATATCTGCAATCAACTTACAATATTGATAAATGAATTGACACAAAGGTCATCTTTTATAATATACTAATGAAAATATCTAGAACTTTTAAATGACTTTGATATAATCTTATAAATACCTGATCCAGCAAATATAGATGCGCTACAATTCTATCGACAGAAATACACCTAAGCTTGTTCTTCCAATATTTTTTTCCACATTTCAATTTCATGTCTTCTGAGGCTTAAGGCTAATTAAAAAATATATGGATTTGATTCTAGTAGCGCCATCTATGTGTCAGGCCGCAACAGACACAACCGCGCAAAGCAACAAAGAAAAAGAAAGCATAAGGAATGTCGGCTCCGAAGAAAAATATCGATATTTCGATATAATTCGAATATCGATATATCGACGACCACAAAATGTCCATATCAAACCAGGCAAAATTCACTTGATCTCCAGGAGGGAGAAATATGAAAGCAAACGTTGATAATCTTCATCAAAAACCAATCAATCTTTAATCCAATAAATTATTTTAATACCAATATATCACTAGGCAACAAAACATTTGATAATCGATACTTCTTTGAAACAAAATATCGGGACAAGAAATATCGATATTTTGGATAATGAAATACCGATGTCTTGCTGTTGATGTGTTATGAGAAACCGCGAGTCGAATTCTCACTAGGGATATAGAAAAAATATTGATAACAGTTAATTGAAAAATCCCCGGCCTGACACATAGATGGCGCTACTAGAATCAAATCCATATATTTTTTAGTTAGCCTTAAGCCTCAAAAGATGCGTGTATAAATTTGACAGCCATCGGATCATTAGTTTGTAAATTATAGCATTTTAAGTGAAGCAATTTTTGTTATTGTGAAAAAAATGGATAAAAACGAATTTCGCGTGTTGAAAGGAAAAAATACAGTTGAAGCAAAAACTTGGCTTGATGCCGAGTTTCCGGACACTGCCCCAGGAAAATCAACCATCAAGGTAGGTATGCTAAGTTTAGACGTGGTGAAATGAACACCGAAGACGGTGAACGCGCGGACTGCGAAGCGTGGGAAAATGCAACAATCGACTGGCAAGGTTGTGGCATCTGTATTTTGGGATGCGTATGGAATCATTTTCATTGACTACCTTGAAAAAGGACCATCAACCGCGACTCTTACATAGCGTTATCCGACCGTTTGAAGTGCGAAATCGCCGAAAAACGGCCGCATTTGAAGAAAAAGAAAGCGCTGCTTCACCAAGACAATGCACCGTGTCACAAGTCAATGAAAACGATGGCAAAATCCATGAATTGGGCTTCTAATTGCTTCCTCGTCCACTGTATTGTCCAGACCTGGTCCCCAGCAACTATTTCCTGTCCTCAGATCTCAAAAGAATGCTCGTTGGGAAAAAATTTTCATCGAATAAAGAGGTGATCGATGAAACTGAGGCCTATTTTGAAGCAAAGGACAAATCGTACTACAAAAATGGCATCGAAAAGTTGGAGGGTCACTATAATCAGTGTTGAAGGGAATTATGTTGAATAAAAAAAACTAATTTTGCCAAAAATATGTGTTTTACTATAATAGGCCGGAGACTTTTCAATTGACCTGTTATATTGACTTTTTGAAAAAAAAATCGATATATAGGTTGCAAAAATATTCAATAATTGCCCCCAACAAATTAGCAAGTCGTTATTATCGGTAATAAAGTTTAAGTTATTAGTATTACTAATAAAGTGTAAACTCCTACAGACTTCCATAGAGCTAATGACTATTAGAAAATATAACAATAATTAATAATAATAACAAATATATTAAATAAAACAATAATTGTATTTCTTGAAAATATTTATATTTCTTATATTATTTATAACCTTTTTTGACAATTCTTTTATCACATCTTTTTCGAGTAAACCGTAAAATCAAATGTAATTAATATATGACCTAAACCGATTCCCCAACGGCTGATACCTTTCTTTATTGATGATCGATCCAAAACCATATCACATAAAAACATCATGATCGTGCGAGAATTATTTCCTCTATCACAAGAACCGGGCTTTTTTTTATCGATTGACACACCCTTACATCTTCAATTCAATTCAACCGAACGCGACGATAACATTTATTGCTACTTGCATAAATCCTATTCAATCCTTTCAATTCATAACTATTAAAGCGAATAATTTCGATTATTTTCAACGGTATGAATCTCTACCTGCGGATGGGAGTTGCCGCCGCACTGTTTTTTTTCTCATACTCTAGTACAGTATGAAACAGGTAGCGGACGGATATATTTATATCAAATAAATCAATGGCTCGTAAAACGATTGCAAACTAATAATGCGGTAATCATTTTATATCCCGTATTTTAGAGTGTTTAGTTTAGAACGCATCCCCCTTTAAAAGGTAATAGATAATAAGAATTGAAAATAATGACAGACATATTGGTATTGGCATTAAATGCAATAACACAGGAAACTTATGTATATCTTTTCTTTGTTATATTTTAAAATTTATTTTGGAAAAAAATTACAACATGTTTAAAAGACGCGTCTTTGTGGCGCAAGAGAATACACAAAAGAACCAAAATGGCATGTAGCTGAAAAGTCAATATTCAAATTCATGTCAATCAAGTCAAAATATTCAAGTCAAAATTCTTCCGTATTTATCTTTACATTATAAATCTTCTATTCATGTGCAAGAAAATTGAATATTGAATTTTTTTAGTATGTTTAAGTATATTTGAAAATGGTTTATAGTCACAATTATATCCGGTAGTTAACTGCGATTACCTTATACCCATAGAGTGATATATTAAATTAATACATATAATTTCATTGATTGTTGATTTCATACGCATCACATGACTAACCAATGACGTCACATGCTAAAATATAAGTATATATATATATATATATATATATATATATATATATATATATATATATATATATATATATATATGTATATATATATAGAAATCTGACCTAATTCAGAACAAATATCTCCTAGCCAATATAATCAAAATTGTCTATAGAGCATTTTCCTGTTTCATGTTTATTTAGTGCTATCAATTTAAATAAGATATCTTATGAAGAAGAAGTTCCTATATTTTTATACCCTCATACTGAACACATACAAAAGAATGCGTCCGTTAATATTTTATTTACTTGTTCAACATGAAAATGTAATGCAGCAAGTAATTATTTTTAAAATTTTATTGTGAAAATTGTGGATAAGAGAATTAAAAATGTTATATTGTATGCTAACATCAGAATGGAGAAATCATACCCAAAAGTAATATTTTAAAGAATAGCAACAAAAATTTAAAATGTATGATACATATCAAAATTACAGCTACTCTCTTATTGAGGTAAAATCGGGAATTTAAAGAGACTTAAAGATCTATACTCTAAACAATATAATATAACAATTATGAGATACAATCTATAAATCATGTAAACAATCAATAGATAGACCATAGATAGACCCAAAAAAATCCCACCTATCTCGATTAAGTAGCCTTAAAACAAAAATATTAATTATAAGTAATTAACCAAAACAAATTTGTTTAGGTAAATCAACTCCCTCGAAATAATTATGTTTTTAATTTAAAAATAATATAAAAATAATATATATATATATATATATATATTAATATATATATATATATATATATATATATATATTAATATATATATATATATATATATATATATTAATATATATATATATATATATATATATATATTAATATATATATATATATATATATATATATATATATATATATATATATATATATATATATATATATATATTAATATATATATATATATATATATATATATATATATATATATATATATTAATATATATATATATATATATATATATATATATATATATATATATATATATATTAATTATATATATATATATTAATAATATAATATATATATATATATATATATATATATATATATATTAATATATATATATATATATATATATATATATATATATATATATATATATATATATTAATTATATATATATATATTAATAATATAATATATATATATATATATATATATATATATATATATATATATATTAATATATATATATATATATTGATATTTTGAAAATGAATATCATTTAATCGTTATACAAATGAGTTAGGTGAAGGTACATTATATATATATTATTTTAACTTTATTTTTTTTACAAGTAATTTATTTGTATCTTATTTATCTTTTTATTGTTCAGATGCAGAAATGAACAAGGAAGTTATCGCGATGAACTTGTAAGTTTTCTAATGCATTGTTAATAACTGTACGTCTGTGGGTATTTCTATAAAACTAAGAGATTTCTGTTCTAATAAAAAAAAACTAACCAAAAATTATATGTTGGTATACATTTTCAAATAAATGTATATTTTATAGAATTTGGCCTGCAATAGAATTACAGCTGCTAGTCGTAAATCCTTTTGCTCTTTAATTTGGTCTTATGGACAGTGCTAGTATTATTAGCTTCTAGTTTAATATATTTTACATCGATTGTAATGTATTTTTCATCTGCTGAAGTCTCTCATGGCCTGGGGAGAAAAGATCGGAGACAATTAATTGTAGGATTTATTATAGACGATAACCCATTAAGCAAATTACTAATTAAATTTTGTATCCCTTTTTAGTATTTACTTTTATAAAAATATCCTCCGCGGACGAAAACACCCAGACGCTGATTTTGAGCTTTTCCTACACCCATGTGCAATATATATTACGCAGCCCCATGTTCTACGCTCTATGCTGAGCGTAGATTACTCAATTTAGTGTCCCGTAACACACGCTTTGCTAATCACATTATGATGTACTTGGTAACCATTTAGGTCCAATCTCTTAATTTAGATTTGGTAAGTAAAATTCACATTACTTATTAGACCATATTATTATTTAGCATTTCTTAAGAGATATTTGATAATTAACAGAACGGATCCAAGTCAAAGTTGGAACCCCTGCAAATTAATAATAAGAAGCGAACCACATCGAGTTCATGTTAGTACTATTATTATAAAACACTGTAACTAATTATAACTTATTTTTCGATATTATATATATATATATATATATATATATATATATATATATATATATATATATATATATATATATATATATATGTATTTTGTTAAATCTTTTCAGCCTTAATATAAATCCTATCATCGGGCAACATAATAAATACGCCCCGTTTTGGCTTGATGGGCGTTTGTGTTAAAGGACTCAACGTGATTTTAAAGTTCTTCAAGATTTGAATTAAACCAATTGCGCTCTGCATTCTGCCAAATCGCATTCCTACAAAAAAATATATTAATAAATTTAATAATAAAAATATATTTTATTAACTTTAGCTTAAGTAGTTTAGTTTTATTTTAATTTGGGAAATACACACTGATGTATTAATCTTGTACTCGCCTTGCTTTTATATTAATGCATGTACAACAAAACAGTAGTAATAAATTAATTTAAATTGTGGAAATTAAGATTGTACTATTCATATCTAATATTAAATGTAATTAATAATAAAAAGGACATACATCCGCTAATCATGGAATGCTTGATACCGATATTCATTACTTTTGTCGTTTTATTTGAAGAAATCTGCTAGTCCATCAGACACTTTCAGAAATTTATGATGATAGATCTTCATTATATCTCAGTAGTCAGTTTTGGTTTCAAAGATTTAAAAAATGGGGCTTTAATGTCAATGACGAAGAACGGCCTAAAGAGCTGTACAAGTTTGAAGATAATGAATTGAAAAACTTATTGAGCGAAATCTGACAAATTCTCAAAGAACGTCGGAGTAGTTTGCGGTTCATGAGTCAACCCTTTCAATATTGCATTTATATGCAATGTGTAAGGTCTAAAATGATTGAAAATGGTCACAAAAATTTCTATAACACTCAAAAAGGGATCAACTACGATAATCCTATTCACAAAATGTTATGGGTTACTCCAGGAGAACTCTGCAGATCAACTCCATCAATATTAAATATATATTAAAAGTGTTCTTACAATTTTCTTTTCACACATTCTTCTGCATGGAGGGGTCAACTATGGAAGGTGTTACATATTACGAGCTGCTAATAACGATTGAAATTATTTAGTCAATTCATCAAAGTGAACAAAGTACTTTTGCAAAAAAAAACAGCAACTAATAGCGTAATATAGTAGTATAAGTTATCTTATTATTTGACAACATTCGGCCACATAATGCAAAAGTTGTAAAATGTACACTGGTGCAGTTAGAATGAGAACTTCTGACTCTAGCATCATATTCACTAGACATAGCGACTTCTTATTAGGGTGTTTTCAGATCGATGCAGCACAGCTTGGTAGGCATACAGTTCTAGACCGTGCAGAAGATCATTCTTACGACAGGATATCTTCATATTACCAGAAAAATGGTTAAATATTGTAGAAAATATTGGAAAATATGTTGATTAATATAAATGCCAATTTTTAATAAGAGCCTTTATAAAGCGAAAAATGTGTCAAAATGCAAGTAAACATCTACTAATCAAAAAACTTAAAAGCTCATTTTCAATTTCATACATAGTCGAACCTTATCATATATTGGATTTACCTTTACAAATTACAATTATAACTCACCTATACAAATCCTTGGACCTTCACCGAAAGGTAGGTAGACATATGGAGGAATAATACTTTTGTTTTCTGCTGAAAATCGTTCTGGATCGAAACGCTCTGGTTCAGGAAAATATTCAGGATCTTTCTGAAACCCGATGACTGGTATAACCACCCTACTACCTTTCTCTAACCATAAATCGGTATTTTTTAGTTTATATGGTTTAACTGCTACACGTGCAACAACATTTAACGGTGGATATAGTCTCAAAGTTTCTAAAACAAACAAAATTTGTTTATAAATGAGAATCATACCATCAACTGAATATACCATCTAATATCTGCCTGATATAGGTCATTTCTTGTACTGCTTCGTATGTTAGGTCACCATTATATTTTTTCAAGATTCTATCAATTTCTTCTCGGGCTTTGTCTTGGAGATTCTGATGAAGCGCCAGCTCGTATAAGGCGAAATGAAGTGTCGTAGCGGATGTGTCAAAACCTGTAATATTAAATGACATTATATCGTTACAATATCACGACAGAATTATTTCAGACTTACCAGCTATAAAGAAAACGATCACGTTAGCTATCAGGTGATTTAAAGTAAATTGTCTCTCGCTGCTTTTAGTCTCCATGTATAAATCGATAACCATTTGCATAAAATCTTGTCGTTTAATATTATTATTTATCCTATAATCGATGGTATCTTTAACTATTTCGGAAAAAGCGTCAGTTATGTCTCCTGGTAGAATCGATATCCCCATAGTTCGAGCAAGGCCTTCGGAAACTCTCGTCATTATCGTCTTAACACCTTTCATAACACTGATGCGAAATATTTCACGACCAATCTCTCGGAACTTAGAGTCTTCAGCTTTGAAAGTACCCAGTTCCAGCCCAAATATGTTTGAACCAATGACATCGATCGTATAAGCTGACATGATCTAAAACATAATTTTAATAGTGCTAATGATTTTGTGCTATTGCGATTTATTACATCTTTAGCGTCAATATCTTTCCCACATGCAGAGCACTGGTTCATATAATCCAACAAGGGTTCGGTACATTTCAGCACTCCAGGGCACATCATCTTCATTTTAGCAGAGGTGAAGGTGTGCGACAAGTGTTGCCTCATGTATCTCCACTCGTCTTTCTCCACAACAAACAAATTCTCATTCTTTGGGTCGTCAATGGGATTATGGAAGAAATCTCGATCGGTAAAGTAGGAGAAATCCTGTAAAACAAGCGCTATATGATACGAGCGTAAAGATTTGTACGAATTTTACCTTGACCAGTATATCTTTGACATACTCTGGATCAGAGATAACCAACACCGGATTGGCCCAGTTCCAGGCTCCTCCAAATTTCAAACCTCTTTCTTTCAACTGCCTATACCAATCCAATGTTTCGATTCCATAAGAAAATGCACCTAAGCCAATACAGTTATTGTTTCCTGAAAGAAAAATTTTCTTTCAAATAACAAATATGGACAGACGTAAGTTTTATTTATATTTTGATAACGCCTTGGAAATACTATGGGTTGTTAGAGTCCATCTGACATTTCCAATTAGAAGTTTGATCTTTATAAGCATAACATTCTTCACAATGTGCACAACTTGTGTTGTTAATAGCGAATTGAACATTCTGCAACGTATCTGTATTTATATTTATATTTATAGTAATTATCAGTCGCGCTTCTGCATCAAAATTTCGTATAACATCTTCCTTCTCCGTGGGTTCATTAGATGATAACGTATTGCTAATTTTTTTCTGGATTACTGAATGGAGTGATGACAAAACAACATCGATGCTTATTTTTAAGGTTAGGGTTAGCAACGTTAATGATAGCGGTAAACAATTTGTTGTAGCGACACAATAAACAGTCCCTAGTTACGAGTATAAATATGCATAAGAAATTCTTTCCTCCCGCCATTATAGAAGACACGGGTGTACTTCTCAAGAGAGTAAATGTTTAACTTTCTTCCCTGTTATTAGGGACGAAAGTGATTATGTGATTTTCACGTCAATTAACAAATGAGGAACAACCTAAAAGAAGGTGCGAAGACAATAAATTGCTACACCTATTGGACGACCCAACTTAAACGGTAAAAAGATTCTTCAAAACAACTCAGCAATTGGTGAGATGACTGTTTCCAGGCAATTAGATGCCATTACACACGCCACGAATTGCTTTTCGTTTCAACAATACGATTTTAAAAATAATTATTTTTCTATAGCATATTGTAATCGGCAATGAAGAGTGGATTTATTCAGTGCATCGACAGCGAAGCGGAATATTCATAGCCATATAGTGTTGCTGCTGGTGAAATCAGGTATGAAGAAGATTAAAAGACGTATTTATGGAAAATAGACCACCAATAGTAAATTATACACGGAAACTCATTATCTTGCATGATAACACTAGTCCACACGTTGCAAAACTTGTGAACTGTTAGAGCTCGAATGAATTCTACCGCACCCAGCGCATAATCAAGAATAGCACTATCTAAATACTATATTACTCATGTTACCATGTTGCATCCAACATGGTAGACGGTTTCAAGAAGCCCAATAAGTGCGAAAATTAATCGATGATAATGATTCGATATGAGAATGAGATGAGACGAGTCAATATTTTACCACTGTGTCGCTATATTACGAGAAGGATGAGAAGAAGTTTTATAAAATTATGAAAATATTCTTAGTATATTCTTTAATATTCTTATATGTTTACTGATTTTCCTCAATAACTGACTTTTTAACATACTATGGTAATATGCGTAACCGGCACACAAAGAGAATGTCTACTTCTTACCAATACTGTTGGTGCCGAAGGACTTATTACAGCAGCAATGGCTTCAAATACTGATAAACTCCTGTTTTTCAAATCATATACACGATTTTACCAAAAACATGAGCAGTGCCCATACTATATTACCCGATATGCCCAATATAGCAGCGACAAACACAAAACCATCCATAAACACACTGCAATATTCATAACCTCGAATAAAATAAACTGTTTTGGTACTTAGTAATAAAGTATTTTTAATGGATGATGTTATATTTTATGATCAATTAGCTATTATAGCTGGAAAATTGTAATTATGTATTAGTCAGTCATAAGAACAGCTTACAATCACACTCAGAGTCTGTCGAAAAGCTTTATGTAATCACCTAAGAACCGCTGAATTGATGTCCGAACCAGAGTGACGAAAGAACGAGAATGGATACCAGATGATGGCTTCACGATTGTAAAATAGTGACCGTCGTTATAAAGTTTTGATAATTAATTGATGATAACGGTAATGATGACTAATAAAATTGTAATAATTGAAATATAAAAAGGAACACTGAAAACACTGACCTATTACCAAAAACTAATTAAAATTACATCGTAATAATTTTCAACTTACCTAGAGGAAATTTGGGTTTTATATAAGAAAATCCCTTCCTTTTCCAATAAGTGAAAGAAAATTGAAAATATAAATAGATCCCCGATAGAACAAGCAATAAAATGAACCCACTGTAGGTTAATAAATATTGTAAAACTAGAGTAGAATTCATTTTTTAAGTTTGGAAAGGCTTCTACTTACTACAGTGCAATGTGCTTTAAACCTACATATATATACACACTATCTATTATTTGCATTATTTAAAACAAAACAAATGGATTGCATGACTACCAAAAAATGTACAAGGTCTGCTCCATATTAATTTATGAATAAAGAAAATAAATATTAGAAAAAATACTAATTAATTAATATTTTAAATGCTAATTAATGATATATGTGCCATTTTGATCGATGGTATCTTTTCACTTTTCTGGTGAAACGGTGGATGCATCAAAACTTCCCAGCCAGTTGCTCCCAATTTTGACCTAGTCACTAGTGAGTGGTCTAGTTTCGTTCTGATGAAAGACAAATCCATTGCTTTTGGTTGATTTTGGTCGTTTTTTATAACCTACTTAAATCGCATCGTTATTGCATTAACAGGTTAATTGAAAAATCCCCGGCCTGACACATAGATGGTGATATTATAATTAAATCAATATGTTTTTTAGTTACCCTCAAAAGATGCGTGTATAAATTTGACAGCTGTCCGATCATTAGTTTGTGAGTTATAGCATTTTGAATGAAGCAACTTTTGTCATTGTGAAAAAATGGATAAAAAAGAATTTCGCGTGTTGATAAAATATTGCTTTTTGAAGGGAAAAAATGCAGTTGAATCAAAAAGGAAAATCAACCATCAAGGATTTTAGGAGGAGAAGAAGGAGTTTAGACGTAGTGAAATGAGCACCAAAGAAGGTGAACGCAGTGTACACGGAAAAGAGGTTGTTACCGACGAAAACATTTAAAAAAGCCACAAAGCTCACTTTTGACCAAAATCAACGACGAGTTGATGATTGAAAGACTGAAAGGACTGAAAAGTACGGAAGGTGCAATGATATGTCCCAGCCAAGTGCTTTCAACGCTTCCTTGGCCGATTTTGCTATCATTATTAACTGTTTCACCAGGTTTCAACAGTTCATAATACTTCACGTCAATCTGGCCCCACCAAACACAGAGCATTGTCTTACGACCAAAAGTATTTGGCATTAGAGCCAATCCAAATAAATCCATTTTTCATCACCCGCCACTATTCGATTCAGAAATGACTTCGGATCATACCTTTGAAGCAGCAATTCACGGACAATTATTTTTAGATTTGGGTTGGTTTTTCATCCAAAACCCTTCAAAGTTTCACATCTTCAAACTATCAATCTAATGTATTATTAATAATTATTTATTATGTATAATAGTTTTTTAATTAAACCTTTATTTTTAAATATGGAATAAGCTTTAATAAAATTTACTTAACTTATATAAATTATAGCAAATTATAAACGAAATTAACAAATTATTTATTTTCATTCAACATTACAATATTACTTTATATTTATCGGTCCTGGTATTAGAAAGATTTTCAATCGGCTAGACAGCATGCGTTCGAAAACTTTAAATACATTCTTGAAACTCGCTGGAACGATTTATAGGCAATAATATAAATAATTGGCTGCGTAACGCAGCAGGAACAAATTTTCTTAAAATATATTTCATTATCTTATGATGCGTATTCTATTTGATGTTTATATACAAGTAAACTTGAACACGCTTTCATTTTGCCCTGAGATAAGCTTCCTCCGCAAATATTGATATATTGACAGAACAGTAACATTGTGTTTGACCTGACCGAGGTAATACTTATAATATTTAGTTAAAAAATAATCACAACCAATAGTTTTTAAAAATAGTTAGCACTAATTGAAAAATAAAAAAATTGTAATTTATAACTGCACATTATTATGCAAAATTTAAATATTTATCATTAAAAAAAATGTTATTTAAAAAATTACGTATTATCGAATTTCGACCACAATTTATTTTAATCATGTTTCTCTCCTAACAGAGTAAATAGAATAATTTAATAAAGATACGTTTCTGAAAGAGTTTTGTTGTGTTTTCGCAGTATCTTAAGTATAATATCAAAAATGTATTTCATAATAACATTAAATAAAATAATAAATGACTGTATATTAAAACATATTAAAATAACTCTGTCAAGATCTAACACTGACAAAACTTTTTTAAATGGCATTTAATTAAATCTAATTTAATACTTGTTTTAAGTTTCAATAATCAATAATTTCAATATTAATAAGTGTAAATTACTATACAACTGAACATCATAATAAAATATCATAAATAGTATTATATTCAGAACTACAACATGTTCATAGCATCAAGTATAAATATTCATAATATTTTTTTACTTTCATGTTATGAACATAAATATGGAATAATAAATAATGTATTACATGTTTGACTTTATTTGTCTATAAAGTAAATAATGAAAATAATTGATACACAGTTCAAATAATAAAATACCATATAGTCACATATCTTATTAATTGTTAAACACCTTAATATTTATCAATGCTCTAAAATGTTTTCAAGTATACTTTTATTATAATTTCATCTATTTGCCCTATGTATTCTGGCTATGCAAATGATCTAGTTAATTTTATTTTAACTGCTGCATATTTTCAGTACTTCATTTATGTATTCATATAGTCTGCATCTTTTATCTATATTTGTAACCTAAAATATATATTGCAGTAACCATAAATACACCAATTCAGATTAAAAGAATAATTTATTTACCTAAATTTTCAAATACAATTACATAGTTCTTTACCACTCCCCGATCTCACCGTTGCAAATAGCTCCTATACTACTTTCTACTCTATCTTATATCACACGTAGGAACTAATAACTCGCCAAAAAATTATGAATTAAAATTTTGTGAAACTATGTATAATTGTTAATATTCTTGCAACATTAATTTTAACTCTTGGTGCACAAATTCATGTATTTATTACCTGCAATGCTGCATTTGGCTAATGCTTTGTTAAGAAATGCGTTTATTACAGAAACCTGAAATAAATCAGAAGAATATCAATTACTATCAGTCCTTAAGCAAGAACAAATTTTCTAAGTTGTTCTCTGTTCACCAAATATCAAATTAAATCAAAAGCTGATTTCAAAATTCCAGACAGACGATTCTTATTATTTTCAAATATTGTTCTACGTTCGGATGAAATTTCCGCATATGTCGAGTTTTTCTTTCACAATTGTATATACCTTCCGATAAAGCGGTCATATTAATTTGTTTTCTCTACAAAAAAAAGTAAAATATAATTTTATATATATAGTCATACATAGTCATATTCTTAATCGTTTTTTATCTAAACTTGGTACAACACTTTAATAGTTTCCACAATACGGAAATAACTAGCATTGGGAACTATCGACTGAAGACAGTCGAAACAGTCGATAGTCGCAAAACAGCCGAAACAGTCGATGGTCAAAAAACTAGCGACTGAAAATAGTAATTACTATTACAATTTCATGGTTCGACTGTTTTTTTTCAATTCGTGATGTCACACGAAAATTTACGAATCCTTTCCTGTATAAATTGTGAGACATAATTGCTTGGGGCACTTAATTTCATAAGTGGTTATATTCTCCAACGGTACTAAGCGAGATGGAGATGTATAAATTTTTTCATGAACCAACTTTAATAAAGAAAAGGAAAAAAAATACTGAATACAATCATAATAATAATAATAATACATAACACGCAATTTATAATTTGATTTTAAACGAAGTAGAATTACTTCTATATTTGAATGTTCTGTGGATCTGTAAAAAGGAATGGAATTTTTCTATGGCATAGAGTACCCACAAATGTTTTATTGTATTTTAACATTATTGGGTACATTTCTATCAAGATAACGACTAGGACGACAGAGCCAGAATGTTAAAAATCAGTCGAATGAAACAAGTAGAACCAAATATAGTAACTAAAAGTACACGACTGCAATAGTCGATAGTAAATAGTAACAAAATCAGTGGGACCGAAAAAAGCGATCGAAAACAGTCGATAGTAAAATGTAGTCAATTTCAGTCGATAGTTCCCAACACTAAAACAAGACAATATCTTAATATCTATTTAAATATCTTACACTGCTGAAAATTAAATACACTTTCCGTTTTAATATCGTTTCAAATTTGTCTTCCGATTAAAAATTACCAGCCGGCATTTTATGGTACAACCTTACCAGATTTTTATTTTAAAAATTACGCGTCCGTAGTTAAACAGAAACGTCGAATAATCTACCACATAAGAGTTGCAGCTGGTAGCGCATCGGCCAGAGCCTAAAATATTTGTCTATATATTTTGTGTCACCCATATGATGACTTGCTTGCTTGATTTGGACGTATTTCGTTTTATTGGAATTTATTTTATTTGTAGCGCATATTACAATATGTAAGCCTAAAAATTCTTCCTCGATATAAGCTATAACCTTGCCAAATTTCGAACCTCCAGGTTCCCCCGTTCTTCTCAAAAAGGAAGTCAAAATTTACGCCAGCCGGCTTGGTTAGCGCAATAATAAAGGCAACAGTACGGTCCTCCTACTGTTACGATAGTAGCTAGTTCGAATCCTGCTGGGTCATGGTCGTAAATTTATGTTTGTGATTATTTAACATTTGTGGTTGTCCTTAGACAAGAGGGCAAAATCCGACAAGGAAAATGATCACAGTCACGCCAGTAATCAAGCTGGGTAAGACCAGATATCTTCTGGGATGATTTCTAAGTTGGTCATTCGCCAGTCGGTAGGCTTAATGCCGAGTATCGTGGTTCGGAGCCCACGTTAAACTGTAGGTACAGTCCAGATAAACTCTCGTTAGTAAAAGGAGACTTTAAAAAGAATTTAAAGGTACTATTTTTATTGAACCATTTGATCTATATGTAAACATGTAATGGTATTTATCTGGTGAATATATAAGTAGGTAATTGACAAGAAAATTAACTTTGATATCGTTAAACATTATATTCAATTACTATTTATTTTCGTCTACTTTTTATTAGTAAGCTAGGAAAAAGTGATTTTATATAGACAGTTTGCGTTATATTAATAATGTGAATATTGCCCGTTCGTCCAAAATCGAACAGTAAATAAGTTTCTAAAAAGTATAAGAAAAGGCTGTGTTAAAGATTATTGATTGTACTAACTAATTAACTAATTTATTGATATTGTAGATGATACAGTTTAAAAATGCTACTAATATGTTTAAACAGCCCCCAAAAAAAATTTGCAATTATAATTTTCTAAATCCACGCAGCCAAATAGAGTCTGTTAACTTGCAAATGCATTCCTCTAACATAATAAAATTATTTATAAAAATCTAAATAACAATATTTCGACCACTACTTTAAGTTTTTCTCTTTTAATTTTTCTCCGGTTAATTTTATTTTCAAGTTACATCTTACATTAAATATGCTTAATACAATCTTAATTTACAATTTAATTTATTATTATTGTTCTGTTGTACATCAATACGCAAGCAAGACGAGTACCGGAAAAATACTTATTTCCCAAATTAAAATAAAATTAGACTACTTAAGGTGAAGTTAAGAGCAATTATACACTATAAAAGTTTATGTGGTTTGGTACGCTTCAATCTTCTGATTTCGTTCGTATTATCCAGCAACCTTATTTTATGCTTTAAGTCAAAATCTTGGAAAACACAATAAATCAATGTGCAATCAATCAATAAAACATTGATAATTAGTCGAAGAACCTTGTTTCCGCGGCATTGAAATACTAGACGGCTTGGTGTTTTAATACAACTCCATAGATTCAAATTATATATAAACCAATCTCTTTGATGTTAGATCAATTTGAGAGTATATTTTCACTAACCAGTACAGTTGTTTGATATTGAATTTGATCTGCTCTGCTTTTTATATAATAACGGGTAATGATGTCTCCAATTTAACGTGCCTTTAAGATGGATGCCGAAGTATTTAATTGGTTCTGCTTAAGAAATCAAGCATCCGTCAAGTGATATAATTAGGCTTTTGATATTTCTCAACGAAAAATTAACATGGACACAACGGTATTAGATATTATAGATTCAGAATTATCTTACGACTCGCAAGTTTCCCAAAGAAATCTAGATTAGTGGCAATATTCGCCACAGTGGTCAATGAAAGTATCGTTTAGAAGAAAAAATACGTCATGATTCCACAAGTTTTAGCTGCAGTTTAGTTGCAGACATGCTTAGGAACCTTTAAAATTTCATGTATGCTCTGTGGTGCTTTATATTCCCCAAAGAAACGTCATAGTAATAGTGCATCATAGAAGATTTAAGAAGACAGAATGAAGACCTGCGAAAGCAGATAGCTAAAGTGAAAATGTTCGCTCAAGCACAAACCGACGCCCTGAACAAGCAGACGGAAAAGTTGGAAAAGAGCGCAAAGGCTTCCGAAGAAGGAGAAATCAAAATTCTCACTGCTACGATAACAGACTTCATGAAGAATCAAAAAGATGTACATGGAATGCAAACAGCTTACGGAAAGCAAGCAGAATTGGAAGACGCCATGACATTCTTTGACGTCGATATCGTTCTCATCCAGAAAACTTTCCTGAAACCTTCGCATCGTCTCTCTTTCGAACACTTTTTGGTCTACAGAAACGATAGAACTCCGGGTCGAGGCGGTGGAACCGCCATTCTGGCCAGAAAAGGGGTCAAACACGAGCTCCTTCCATCGTTATCAGTAAACAACTTCGAAACAACCTCCATTAAAATCGATGTCCAAGAACGTCCCTTCGTGATTACATCCCTGTACAGGAAATTTTCTGCATTCAACTATGCCGAATACCGATCACTCGTCGAAGGAAAATTTCCAAAAATAATAGGTGGCGATTTCAACGCCCACCACCCCACCTGGGGGTGTTCCAGAGCGAATCCCGCAGGTAAATCCCGTGGGTTATGGTCTTGCCCTGCCAGATGAACCCACCCATCACCCTAGTACAGTTTCTCAAGGCGCAGCCAGAATCTTTGATTTCTTTATTCTTCAAGATGTAAATCGCCATTCCGAAGTTCGAGTCCTTGACGAATTAGACTCTGATCATCGTCCGGTCCTTCTCAAACTCAGAATCTGCGCCACCACTCAAGCCCCACTAACAAGATTCAGGAAAAAGACCGACTGGAAAAACTACCAATCTCTTCTCCTGAAATCCGATCCAATTCCGAAAATTAACACACCAGAACAGAACACCCGTCTAGCCGCGCACATCCATCACGCTCTTGACTAACATAAAAAGCTTGGAGCAGTTCTTCTGGTCCTAACCAATGCTTATTTTACAAGATGTTAATTCGGTCCGTACTCCTCTACGGATCTAATGTCTACTTCAAGTTTGTTACACCCAACCAGGTCAAACGGCTTCACGTTTTCCAAAATAAGCTCCTCAGGAGAATATTAAACCTTCCATGGTTTTTCAGAAATAATCAAATTCATAGGGAAACTGACACTCTAGAAATCAAGCACTTCATATTTCAATTATTCCAACAAACAACAACTCAGCTCAAGTTCTTCTGAAAATGCGCTTGTTCGCGAGCTGGTCGACATGCTCCCCCCTTCCAGGCTGAACCGACCTAATCCGTCGCTACAGTCATAACTTTTGCCCCCATACAACAATACTCAGTTGTGTGTTAACTCAGGTTCGTGAATCAATATAATCGCCGGGCCCTCGTGCCTAATAACGGCTGCCCGATCAACGGGTGCCATATCCCCAAATTTAATGCAGTAGCAGTAGCGATCCACACGGGTCAGTTGTAAAGCGGTTTCGGTTTAGTGTATTGGTAAGCCCAGAGGCAGTCCCACATAACGCGGTCCAACTTGTCACTCCAAGCTAAATCTCCGCGACCAGGTATGCGACATGCATTCCACCGCCTGGTTTTTAGACAAGAACAAAAAAAAGTAATAGTGCAAATTATTACTGTTCTTTAAACTGAGAAATTTAACAAAATTTACTATTGAATTATTAGCTTCTGGATTAAGACTACGTTTATTGGTTAAAAGTAGCTAAAAGTTTCGCAATCGTTACAGATTATATCTTCAGGGCTAAAACCCTAATGGTGAAGCTCTCCTAATCATCTTATTCTCTTTAAGTAAGAACCCATCAAAACTAATTGTTCAGCCGATACAAAACCCACTTTTCGTCGGAATAATTAGAAATTCAAGCGATGATGATATAGCACTGTGTTTGCTTATCTGTATATACCTTTATTGATATTCCTTTGGTGTTTATATACCTCGAAACACTTGCCATGTTATGTTTCCAAATTACCTTGTAGTAACTACAATCTCGACTTTATTGGTCCAAAATTCCCTGTGAGTATGGGAACAAATTTCCCGAATACTTCAGTCAGTCTTTCATTTACCACCATTTATGAACAATTTCACATCAGAATAAGGAAAATAAAAGCATTTATTGGAGTAGAATTCTTTAATGAACCTTTAATGAATCCTTTAGTAGAACATGTATATAGTAATTGTATTATTATGGAAATAAATGTATAAATGTTACATCACGCGACTGTTGCATGACAAATACATACCCTTGAAAATTCGAGTGGTCACTGTTAACGAGCGATGAAACAATATTTTCAATATTTCAATTAACCTTTGGCTTTTTTAAATGAACTAATTGCTATAGGCTAATACCGAGTTATAATTACAAAAGAGACTGATTGCTTTATCATTTTATTTACAATTATTTAAGGTATTCTTATCTCTGCAGTACTTCGATCTACAGTCCGAAAATAATCTAGAACCATATCTTTAAAAAATTCAGCCATATAAATCATGAAAGGGCAGAGTTTTTATAATAAAAAATTAAATTTATATTATTAAAAATAGAAAACATAAAACTTACGAAAGGCTCGGTCTCTCAGATACTATGGACATTACGTTTCTTGAAGAGTATATTTCTTCCCATCAAATAGCAATATTTAATCATCACATAAAATTCTTGAATGATATGTTATTAAATATATGCAGACAAGTTTATAAACATGATCGATAAAATATAAAATAATCGGGTGTTTGAATTTGTGTTTGAACATAAAGAAGTAAACTAGTTATTATCTCTTTGAATATGTTCTCCAAGTTGCACCTCTCTCTAGTTTACCAAAATAAAACGGTAAATTATCACATCATAATGGAAATAATTGATAAATAAAACATCGTCTAGATATAAATATTTTATTGAAATATCTCATTAAATTATTTTTTATATCACAGAAAAATCACAGAGATCTTAACCATTACAAATCTTCTCTGCTTTCAAATAGATCACATTGTTGGGAGCCATTATGAACACACCACGTTTCGGTTTTACAGGAACCGTCTCATCGCACTGGCTGAACCTAAAATTGCTGAGTATTTCGACTAATCCCAGTGTCATCTGCATTAATGCAAATCTCATCCCTGGAATGAAATAAATCAACCGAATAAATTTTTAATTATGTTAAATCTGTCTTTACCTATACATGCTCTAGGACCATCACCAAAAGGCATGTAAACATTGGATGGTATGGAGTTTTTTCTCTCTGGCGAGAACCGGTCCGGATCAAAACGATCCGGATCTGGAAAATATTCGGGATCCCTGTGGAGTCCAACAACGGGAATAATAATTTTGTCGCCTTTATTTAGGATTAGATTCGAATCCTTGAGTTTATACGATTTTACAGTTACACGAGACAAAGCATTTATTGGTGGGTATAATCGGAGAGTTTCTGAAATATAATAAAGCTATTAGATACCACGCACAGGATTCAGTATATTACGATTGTTTTCTTTAAATAGACACGGCGCGTTTATAATAATTATTTAAAATTATGTCGTAGATTTACTGTAAATATATTATTCCAAATGTAACATTTGAAACCGAAACCTAAACCATATAAGTTTATAACGACATAATCATTTACATGTTAGCCACTCAAGTCTTTCTCACATATTTTAATTGTCTTTAATTTAACTTATCTAATATATGTACTCTTATAATTTTTTCACTTTGAATAGGCATTAATTGAGAATAATTCGACAAAGTCTCATAGTGCCAAAGTGATTAAGCGCATAGTTATAGATCAAAATTACCCAACAGAAATAAGAGAACTTAAAAAAAAGTAAAAAGAAAATCCAGAAGACAGTAGCAAGAAACTACGGATCCTACAGATAAATTACTATTTAACATTAAAATTCATAAGCTTACATAAAAAATTCAAAAATTTAATAATTAAAAATCAATTAGCTTCCATCTTACAATAGCTATCAGGGTATGAAGAACGCGATAATGCTAGTAACTTAAATCTCAAATTATCACCATGGTCTATTATTACTGTCCTTATAATTGCTATAACTATTATACTAAAATAATTCCTAAAAAAAGCCATTGACTAGACTAAGGTAGTGGTTCAACTGAACAACCGCATACTAAAAAATAACGAAGTGATTATGATACAAAAGGCTTATAAACAATTTGATGATGTTATATATTACGTATCTATTTCTCTATTAAAAGTTGTCATGATATATTTGAAAAAATATAACTCTTGAGAATAAAATCAATAATTAAACAAAATAAACTAATGGATTGTCACTCTTTAGATGTGTGGTCAAGGAAGTGCCATAAGTCTTTGATAGTTCTTGCCAGTTTCTATTAACTTTGGAATGAAGGCTTAATATTTAAAATAAGTGCTTGCAAAGCTATATGTAAATATATTAACATCATATATATCTAACAGACTCTTCAGAGTTAAAAACAGAAACAAAGTACAATACAAAATGGAACACAAATAGATTTTTATTTGGAACCAAATGTTGCATCTTTAAATACTTTGTTATTATTTATAAGTAATATGCAAATTGGTACTTTTGTCTTCTGTGATTTTCAAGAAAGTTCGTGACAATTATTAGATTTAAGGTTTGATATGTATATATGAAAAATTTAGGTTAAAATAGTAATGGGAAGCGTGGAAAGAAAGAAACAATAGGTACATGAAGATAAATTATTGTCTAGTATACATAATCATTAAGATTGGTGAATAAAGTTCATCATAGTTATAATAATTTAAATATTTATTACCGAAATCGCGGATTAAAAGTTCCAATACCAAGTGCTAAAACTAGTTTATGCTGTGGATTGCACTCAGGACAATAATATAATAATAACAAATTTTCAAATATTTGTAATCAGTGTAAACGAACATTGGTATGTACTCAATACTTATACCGAGACATAGGAATCCCTACAGTCAGAGAATAAATCAAAAGAGTCACCGGAAAATACAAAGCCACCGTCATAAAAACCAGAAACTTAATGGACAAGATATATTTCGTAGAATGAAAAGAACGAAATCCTGAGAACTCATACATTAGTGCGCGAATATAAAAGAACTACTCATTTCTGAATAAGCTTAAGCGAGTGGGAACTATCAGAAAATGTGTTAATTAATAAATCTAGAATACCAATTTGTGATACAGATGGAAGCGAAATATATTTATCAGTATATAAGTAGGATATTACCTCACTATTGCTTCATACTCTAGTTCAATACATATCCAAAATTACTTAAAACTTACCATCTAATATTTGCCTAAGATACGTCAAATTTTTCATAGCCTCGAATGTCAAGTCACCATTACACGCTTTCAAAGTTATCATGATTTCATTCCGAAGTTTTTCTTGAATCTCCGGATTCATTGCCAAATGATATAAACAGAATGATAAGGTAGTGGCTGAAGTATCAAAACCTATTCGACAATTATATAGCTATATTCAAGTGATAAAATTTAATTTACGTTAAACCAACCAGCCAAGAAAAAAACAATTATATTGGAAACTAAATGATCGAATGTATACGGTCTGTCTTTGTCCTTTGTTGAATCATGCAAATCCATCGACAACTGCATAAAATCTTGACATTTCACTTCGTTTTTTCTCCTGTATTCAATAGTATCCTTGACGATCTGGTCGAAAGACATAATGATGTCTCTGGACAATATGGTGATGCCTAGATTTCGAGCAATTTTTTCAAACATGCGGAAAAATATCACTTTGATCCCTTTCATCCAGGTTATGTTGAAAACTTCTCGGCCAATTTCGCGAAACTTCGAGTCCTTAGCCTTGAAACTTTCCAACTGAAGTCCATAGATGTTAGCTCCTATCACGTCTATAGTATAAGCCGACATAACCTAAGTAATCCAAATTATTTAATGAGTTGCTGTATTTCAAAATTAAAATAGTATTCTTACGTCTTTTATGTCGATGATTTCTCCATTTTTAACCGATTCCTCCAAGCACTGAATTAATGGTACCGTGCACCTCTTAACGCCCTCGAACATGGTTTTCATTTTGACTGGAGTAAAAGTGGGACTCAAGTTTTGTCTCATATATTTCCACTCGTCTTTCTCCACCACAAAGAGACTCTCATTTTTGGGGTCGTATTTCGGATTGTGAAAAAAATGACGATCAGTGAAATGGTCAAAGTCCTAACAACGCAAAATTCTCATTTTGAAGTACCAAATAATTAATAAATTCCAAATATAAGACATCTAATTAACTAATGAAATATCGGCATATTAAGCACAGTTATATTTATCGTTATCTTAATAGAGAGTACGATTTCGTATGTTCTAAAATGCATCTTATTATTCAATATAACCTCCCTGAACTTACTAATATTAACGCATGATGTGTATTGCATAAACACACAGTTACAGTTATTTACTGAAATTTAGATAGAAGCACTTCAAAATGAAACCTGTGAACTATTTCCAAACCTTGAATATTAAAGTTTACGAAACTCTTCTTAACCTTAACCTATAGAAATTATTTAAAGAAGCTTACAAATCAGGATGTATAACTACCAAAAACGTGTGAGTGGTTTAATCAAAAAGCTTAGAAAACTATTCCTTATCCTGAGTGCCATGGAAACTTATTCCCTTATTCATTATTATTAAATTATTGTTATTATTGTTACATTAATATTAAAAAATCAATTATTCTAAACAAATGTGTGTTTATATAAATGAACATTATTAACAACTATTATGAACATACTTTATTACCTATAGAGATTTATTTCACTGCTTTGAAAATGAAGAATTAAAAACTGTAAAAAAGATGAAGATTCACGCGAAATATAAGAAAATCGATTAAAACAATCCTAAGGCAAGAATATTGGATGCCACGTGAACTGAAGGTGAAGGCGATCTTGCATGTTCCATGACAAATTTAACATCATAATGTTACCAGTAATAAAAGCGTATAAGATAGCCCAAAATTCAAGTCAAGGGAGATATCAATTCCCACATACCAACACAATCGATGTAAAAGAGGAATATGTGTTTCTTTTTACTAAGGTAATAATAATAACTCTACAACTGATAAGATTCAAGGAGCATGTTGTATTAAAAGCTGCTAAAATGCAATCAATAATGGAAAATGCCACAAGCAACAACACATTAACTGTATATGCAAACATTATCAGAAAAACTACCAAATCTGTAGACTAGACGTTAATTTTCCACCATCATCATGACTCGACCTCATCATAAACCGTATTTCCGTATACAGCATTCAGACTACCTGAATAATGAAATAAATAAAATTCAACTACCTGAATAATGGAAAACAATTCAAGTTCATGATAGACAGTGTTTCAGATAATAAATTATCTCCTGCTACTATTAATTTAACGCTATTAATAAACGCTACTATTAATATATACTATCATACGATATAACATGAAATTACGTTAATTTTCCAAGAATAATTTTCAAATTTGGGTGGTAAGATATGTTTATAATGTAATATCGCATAAAAATCGTCATAACGAAAGTATTAACATCACATTAGATAAAAAGCTGAACAAGATTACAAGTGAAGGCACTGTACTGAATAATTAAAATCCACGCGCATCTTGACATACTATCAAAGAAATTGGTTTGTTTGTCAATATATAAAATATATTTATACTGAAGAAGTTGCATTAAACTGACTAATGATCCAATGTTGCGAAAATAGTTCTTCAATTAATTATCAATTATTATTGCTACGTAGCCAGCGAGGAACTCCACTAATCATCTTAAAATCAAATAGATCTATGAAGTTATATAATATTTTGCTTTAAAGTGTGAAAGAGTATGGAAGCAACACAATTACTGGACAACGTGCAGGAAATCAAAGACTGAAACGAAGCAAACCACACGACATTTTAATTGGGCAAAAACTTATTATCCCCCAATCGTCTTAATATCCTGACTTATATATTGATGCAAGCACAATAGAAGAACACTAATACATTAACTTGTAAATTAAGATTCCAATCATGTATGATCTAAGATGTAATTAAAAAAGTGCCGAAGTATGAGAAAAAATTCTCTTGAAGTATATATGTTATTTTATACTTAATATAATTAACTTCTCACTGACCTTTACCAAAATTGTTTTAATATATTCAGGGTCAACGATGACTAACAGGGGATTATCCCAACTCCACGCTCCTCCATACTTCAGACCTCTCTTCTTAATTTCCCTGTACCAGTCTAGGCTTTCGATCCCATAAGAAAATGCACCAGTTCCAAAGCTATTATTATTACCTGAACCGGTATAAAGTAATTAAGATCAAAATCTAATACCAAAGAGCTGAAAACTTACCAAAAGGAACTTTAGGTTTAATGTACGGAACTCCTCTTCTGTACCAATGGGTAAAAGAAAATTTAAAATTTAAAAATATACAGAAAAATGTGACAACCACTAGGGCCGCGACATAAAACAGAAATCCTAAACATCGGTGAAGCATGAGATCATCCATTTTAACAATTAAGAAAATATAATAATCCTCTCAGTGAAAACAATCACTTATATAGGAATTAACACTGCAAATTATAACATTGATAGTGACTGTTAGTGATAAAGAACCACCACGAAGAAGTATATGCATTTAAATAAAACAAATAGCTCAGGAGGCTTGAAGTTTAAATATACGAGACGATACTAAAATGTAGTAACATCAATTTAAAAGCATGCTGTTTGCTCTATGTGACCGAATTTTTAATACATCGTAAAATCAACATAATGCTATCTAGTTCTATAAATACATTTAATAAATCAATTTTGATAATGGAATTATGAAAGAGCCGACTTTGGCATATTATTTGTTATTTTCTTTAATTTGAATTTGTTATGCAGTTTGTTATTTATAAAGATAAATATAAATATTAATTAATTTTAAGTTAAATCCTTAACATTTTTGTAAATACAGCATTTGTTAAAAGTATCTATAAAAAGTAACTGTAAGTAGAATTTCAATATGTATCTTTGTGAAGGCACAAATTTTAAGATAACATAAGCACATCGCTGCGGTGTTTTTGAATGTCCAAATAACTTAAAATTCTTTATAAATGTACGGCGGTAATTCATAAATTGAATAAGTTTAAAAATTATTCAAAATAAAGAATTTATATTGTTATTTTTTTCATATAACATCCATATTGGATAGGCTTAGAACAATCCTAATGATAAATTAACGTATTACTATTGTTTTGTATTAATTCACCAACAAGGCGAGTGCGAGATAAATACACCTGTATGTATTTTCCTAATTAAAATTAGTAACATTTACACACTTTATACGAGTTCGTTTTAGTTCGCGTCACTCAATTGCTCAAGCTAAATTCCTTCACGATATCCCGCAGTCATGTTGCTTCCACATTGGTGTGGTTTAATACATTTCTTTAATTTTTTACGTCAACATTTTGAATATAATAATGGTTACTAATAGATTTAATTTACTAGTTCAAACTCATATTTGCACCCTGAAGTCTAAATTGGCTTCAATATTGACTGAAAACTAAATATCTTGGATCCTTGAATAGTTATTAGATACTTACATTTTTTCTTAAAATTGTTTCACTCTGAAAAGAAATTTACTGAATGCTGGATTGTGTTTCTTTTTTGACTGGCATGCAATGAAACCCTGATGTTAAAACAGTTTAAAAATACAATTCATCTAGCAATCAATTTTCTTCCTTTTGGATTTTACTCACCGCTTATAGACACCTGGAAATTGTTGATTAACCAACTCCTAAGCCGCCTGAAAGAGTTCGAAAGTTTGAGCTGGGTTTATGTTTAATGACTCTAGTATATTTTGGACCTCCAGGTCGCACTATAAGTACTGTGTTTGATGGTAACAAAAATGAATGTCGAAAAGGCAACTTTAAGCATTCAGTGAATAGCATTTACATACACTGAATAATTTTAAATGAAGAACTACACTATTTTATGTAGAGTAAATTCAGAACAATGGAATTTAACAGTTAGATTAGATCGTTTAACAATTAATTACATCAAAACTTCAATATTTTACATCGTTAATTATCAATAACAATAATAACATCAATAACATCAATAATATATCAAAAATAAATATTTAAAATACATGTTTAGCGGACATAAAATTTGATTACATTAAATACTCACTACGAAATCATTTTTACTTATATTAAAATAGTTTTCAAAATAAATGCCTATTTTATTTGGTCGCTGCATGAATGGACATGCAACTTAATTCTAGTTCTAGGCGCACTCTATTTATGTGGTATCTCCTTTAAGTTTAGTCCACAAGCATCCATTTATATTTACACTCAGATAATATTATATCTATACATGCACGCAATAATATACTTATATAATTATATACACCCCAAATTTAAAATAACGCATTAACTGAATGTATAGTCCGAGCTCTCTTCATCTTCAATTACACTGATCAACAAACAAAATTCAATGGTATACTCAGTCAGAATTTCCATTTCTACTTTCTTTTTGACCTCATTTAACCATGTTTCAACACTTGTAACGACACTTTTATGTTTCTATTTTATTTTTCTATTTTTATGATCTATTTGCTTGCTGAATATCTTCACGGATAAATAAGTATAATATTTACAAATTGTCTCTGCCTGAATTATCTCGAATTTCATCTAATATAGTGTCTTTTGGAATTTTAGCATCATTTCAATTTTTGCAATCATTTCTATTTGATATTATCATTTATTTTACATATTTATTATTTATATCAATATTATATTTATTTCTATCTTAATTAATATTATTACTTTACATGTGTCTTAATGTATTGCATTTCATATTCCCTTACCCTTTGTGACGGTTTTATATCAAGCAGACAATAAGAATATATTTTTGTTGTCACATTTTGTATTGTTTACAACAAAGTTAACAACAACTTAAACGATAAAAAATATTGCTCCGCTGCATTTCTCGATATTTCTCAGGCCTTCGACAAGGTGTGGCACAATGGGCTGCATGTTAAATTTAAAAAGCTTTTGCCCCATACACACTTTCAACTGCTGAAATCATACCTCATAGACAGACATTTTATTGTCAAACAGGGTGACGAATACAATGACGTACGCCCGATATATTCGGGTGTTCCGCAGGGCAATGTTCTTAGTCCATTGTTAACCTATTGTATACAGCTGACCTACCGACCTTAAGAAACACTACTGTTGCAACATATGCTGACGATACAGCAGTTTTATCATCACACAGGGATCCAATATCAGCAAATGAGGCAAAATCTACCCATGTGACATTCGCCCTTGTAGAAGAACATGTCCCTCAGTAAAATTGAATAATCATGAACTTCCGCAAGCAGACCACGTTAAATATTTGAATGCATTTTGATCGACGTTTGACATGGAAAAAACATATAGTGACAAAACAGCTTGAGCTTAAACTAAACCAAATGTAATGGCTGATAGAGTGTAAATCTAAATTATCATTAGATAACAAGTTTCTGCAGTATAAGTCAATACTTATGGTATTGAACTGTGGGGTACTACTAGCGAATCTAACATAGATATCCTCCAGAGGTCCCAGAATAAAGAGTTACAAGTCATCGTTGATGCCCCATATTACGTGTCCAACAAACTGATTCAGCGCGATATCCCCTTAGAACCCATAACGAAGCGAAGCGAAGTATTCTGAAAGAAACAGTTAAATGTGCTCGATGACGGTGGAGTGCGTAGGCTCTAACGCAAACAATCATACAAACTGATTAAAAGACACATAGAGTGAGATTTAATAATCTGTAGAATAAGTTAGAATAGTCTTTAAAATAAGTTAGGATAGACTTTAAAATAAGTTACAATAGTATCTAGAATAAGATTTAGATTATATGCTGTACAGCAAATCACGTACTAAAGTTTTACTAACGTTCCAAGATATTAATAAAAAAAATCACACATACAACAATCCCAATACATCACGATAAATTGTTGATCGCTTACACTCGAATTTAGTTCACTAGACCTCAAAACTTTCAAACGAGTCAAACTTCAATGTTGTCGATTGACTCTTCATGATAAACGCATTGTGATTGTATTACTTTCACATAGTTAATCATGCGTTAAATATATTTGGTATAAAATCAAATCCAATTTACCAAATTAAAATAAAAATTGAATAGATAAGTACCTGAATCGAATTTCCTCAAATGTCTCTTCACGTTAGAACCGCTACAAAAGTTTGTTTTTGACATTATTCACAAATCAATTATTTCTCCATTACTACCTGCTATTATGAACAAATATGAACAGTACAAATTAATTTATTGCTAAGCGATCGAATCCAATGAACTACGGCAGCCATCATTGTTTTGTACCGTAACCCTGAGCATTTTTATGAGATTTTATTAAGCTAGATTCAGTATTGTACTGTTTTAGAAGGTTAAGAATTTTATTATTTATAATATATATGTAATATTTTGTAACTACTTTTTTATTATTTATTTGTTTTTAATATTTGGTGACTATACAAAATAAATCTATGTCTTGTCATCTCACAGGTTTCAAAAGTAGTTTCTTATGGATTCGCTCTTAATTTACAATATTTCCTTTTTTATAGTTTGGGTCATATTTTTTAATATATTTTAAATTTTAGTTTTGTAACTATTTTGTAGTTTTCGTTAGTTATCTGCTATTGTCTTAATTTCTTGTTTGTTTCTTTTACTTCACCAACTGTAACTTCTACAAAATGTCATAATAGCTGCCAAACAACCGTTTTTTACGCATATTAAACCCGCTAACTTGGAGTAATGCACAGCAGATTTCACACAATCCAACCAAATCGAGAAACGAAGAAAATAAATAAATGTTATACTAATTTTACTAAAATTGTTTTCCATTCAAAAAATAGTATTTGAATAAAGCAACAACTATGTAGAATATTGACCAGTGTAATTTCAATAGCATTATCAAAAAACAGATGACCCACCAACCTTATAAAAATATTTTTTATTTATTTACAAATATATAACACATTTACGCCAATAACAAAAACAAGCGAAGTGATAAATTAATATCTAATAATGTAGCATGTATATTTATGAAAAAAATTTCTATATTATTTTGATAATAACATGAATTACATGAATTACCATTAAGCAGTTTTAGAGAGAAAACTGCTTAACATATAGAGAAACATTCCATACAAATCTAAATAAATCAAACATGCGTACAATGCGCCAAAATCATGCAAACAAAATCTAGTTGTTTAAACAAAAACGTAGAAGCCTGATAAGCGATTTTGTAACCTCTAGCAGTCGTATAGCAGTAACGGACTTTGTAGAAGACAAAGCTTATTACAATTGATTGTGATGTAAAATAAGACTAATTTATTAGGTCTGTAATCCAAGTTTTATATTTTTTTTACCTGCATATTAATAATAATGGCATTCGTAGATACTAAAAATATAGATTTTAAATATTATTTAAACAAATAATTCCCACTGTTAAATAACGAATGTAGACAATGGCTTAATAAGATTAGTGAGGAAAATAAAAAACTGAATATTGAAAATAATAGAATGGAATAATAGAAAAATGAAAGAAAAAGTATATGATCCAGTACAAGAGGTCACGATTGTTAACGAAAAGAAGAAGTGCGGAAAAGACGTGAAAAATAACACCCTTAACAAATACTTTATTTGAGTCTTCAGCATAACATGATTATAAGAAATTTGTCTTCGGTTATAAAAAAATATATTCAGAGTACAAAGTTAAAAACTATAAGAACTTACAAGTGAAAAAAAGGAAATTATAAACAATATATATTCAAGACATAAGCTAGAAGCTTGAAAGAGAAACTAATTAATACCGAGAACAAACAACTGAAAAACTATGAAATTGTCTCAAGAACTCATTGCTGTATACAGGGAAATTTGACCTGTATTATTAGCAAAAGATCTAATGGAAGAATAGAGCATGGAAGTTATAACTTGTGAACAAAAAAACTATTATTTTGCTTAAAGAACTGTTTTATTTCTCAGAAAGAAGTGGGGACTTCTTGAACACTAAGGGTCTTATCTATTAGAATACAGGCCACTCCATCTCGCTAATTTACCATTCAGGTATTTTTACATAGATAACTAGATGGTCAAAACTATATTATATAACAGCTTTCTCCTAAAGAACCGACCTGTGGGATGTACGTGATCGTTATTCCGTCTGGGCAGCTTATAGATATTGTAAAATTATGTTTGAGTATCGCTTCCATCATTGTCCGCCAGTTTCTCTTGAAATAATGTCGAAATGGCACTGTCTCTATTCAAATCTCCATGGTACCCCTCTATGGAATGGTCATACAAATGTTTATGACTCCAGATTACAATAGTCAACGGCTAAGGAACTGAAATACTGAAATCAGCCTTTGGTGGTCGTTCACCCTGAACCTATAGCTTCTGTATAAATTTCCTTAGACTACGTTAATTCACAACAACTGTTATGTTGTTAGGTGTAAGGACACCAACTGTTTTGTGTGAGGAATTCACGGACTGCTTTCTATTTGGAATAGTTTCTGGCTGGGGCTCGTTCAGCACATTTGCTCGAACTATACCTATATTATACCTTAACTATACCGAAAAATACTACGAATAACTGAGGAACGATTACCAATCCAAGGTCAACCCCTATTCGGTTTTTGATAATTCATTTAATTCCAGTTAATTGGGTGAATTCAAAAGACAACAGCCTTATGATCTCAAGAAAAATATTATTTTATTTTACTTTATTTAAAAAGCTATCTTGATTTAGGGAGAGAAGAGGAGGATAGGAGGATATAAAACGATACTGAGAGTTCTTATCTATTTATATATTTATATATAAAAAACACACAAGATTAAAACCAATGATACAAGAGGCGAAAAAGTGAGCGTGGGCACAATTTGCAGAAAGAATGAAAACAAACAGCACCGAAAACTTGACAATTAACAAATTTTTAAAATGTGTAATGAGATAGAGAATGTAATTTTTAAAAAAATAGAAGATAAATAGAAAGTGAGTGCACAGAGGAGATAATTGAAGGAGTGCAGCGTATTGGAAATAACTGTGAATAGAGCATGAAAAGAGGTATACAAGAAGGGAGGTAAAGGAACTGTAATATTTACACTGGGATTAATCTAACGCAAATCCATGAAGGCCACGAGGACGCTATAGAAAATTTAAAAACAATAGTAGATAATGGACTATATATATGGACTATAGAAATATAGATACGACTATAGAATTGCAGAGTAGGCTCGGAAAGGGAAGTTGTATTTAAGATCATATATTCTATTATAACACAAACAGTGTTTCAATCACAAATAAGCAGATATATAGATTTAATTGATTTAGAAAAAACATTTAACAAAGTATGAAGAGAAATATTATGAGGGTGAGTAATAAAATTGTAGAATTTTTTTTAAAAACGTACAGGATAAATACCTATACCGTCATTGCAGACAACATGAAAATGAAAAGCTTCAAAATCCAAAGACGGCTAAGACAACGCAGAAATTGAATCCCAAATCTGTTTATAAAATTGATAGATGAAATAATAAAAATACGTTAGACAAAACACGGCTAAATAAACGGTATATTTTTTTTATTAATTACAACTCACAATAGATATCCTTATCATAATAACGTCAATGTCTTTTATGGTAAAGGAAAATTAATGTAATTGTAATATTTAAATAAAATATGTTCAGATTTTATTTAAATTTTTGTTTGTGAAAACTTTTTTCCTAAAATCTTGAAAACTAAAATTAGGTTCCAAAGGTTTCAGAAATTGCAACGATTCCAAAACATTTTAAGAATTTTTTGCAGTAGCAGTTATTAAATTTATTTTAAAAATATTAACGATAAAGAGGTAAATAAAGTATATTAAATATTTGTGATGAATATATTTTCTGACAGGAAATATCTACTATTTAACAATTTATTTTGATGGCTATTAAGAAGGGCATCGCAGTTTTTATTTGTTGACGAATGAACTATCTTAACAGAATGGGTTCAACTCTTAGGGCCCATTGAAATAATGACCACCGAGTTATCTGGTGAAAGATATCCCACGATGTCTTTAATTACACCGTTAATAAGAGGAGTGCAACATTGCATGAAATCCAGGATTTGAACAAGTGAATGGGGAAAAAATTGTCTATTAGATGTCATCAATAAAAGACTGGCAATTTTAGAAATGAAAACGATATGCGGGATATCCACATTTTTTAAGCTGGATTGAGCATTACATATAATTATATATATATATATATATATATATATATATATATATATATATATATATATATATATATATATATATATTGAATTTCCAATAATCCAATAAAATTATAAGAATTTTTTTAGATTTCCCGCTCAAATTTTTGAAATTCCTGCTAAACATTTTCAAATACCCCGCGGTATCTAACTGTTATAGAGGCGCATGCGTAGCGCCCTCAAACGGGAATTGCGAGCGTAACTTAGAACCAATTTTAACATGGAACATGCGCTTTTAGGTCTCTTTATTCTATGCTTAACGTCACGCTTTGTTGTTTACGGTAGCAATTATTATTGGTATTTTTTAGATTTTGTGTGGAGCCATCTATTAGCAAATAGGTCACATATCATATATTATAAAATAATTCCTAAATAGTATTCGCTAAAATTGATTCGTATCTCTTAATTCAGGAAATTGGTACTGACAATGTTTGATTTTTTAATAATTCATTTTTATTTACGCATCTTCCTTTACAAATTAGAAAAAGAATTGTAACATATAGACAATAAAAATGTAACGTATAATAAATAGAGCTTGTAAACTTGCAGATTCAGACTGACTGATTTCATTTGAACCAAATTTTGACCTTGATTTAATTCGTCTTTCATCCGCTATTAAAATGAGACATTGCAAAACAATGTATAAATACAGAATTATCATACGACTTAAAATTTCAAAAGAACACAAATAGATATAGAGCCTCTGAACATTATTAAAAGACTACAGAGTGTGCGACAATGTGTATCACATCCTACAGACAATAATGAAACTATCAATGAACAGCTACTAGTTACTTCGTGACGCGAGACGCTGGAAAGCTTTAGAGGAGTAGATAATTTCAGAAAGGCATATACACGGTGTAATAAATTTCTAAAAACTCGAATAGAATCGTTCGATACATATATTCAATATGTTACACATAATATAGCAAAGACCTTACGCGGAAGTACCATGATCAAATCAGAAGATAAAGAATAAATTGATACGATCATGACAGAAATATTTACACAGGTAGTTGGAGAAAATACGGATAAATATTATAATTTACAAGGAGATTATATATGTAGCAGTTTGAGGTCCTTGAAACCACAATCTTTAGACCAAGCCGTTTATAAAATAGTCCCTCTATTTCGGGAACTAGATCCAGAAATTCACTTGGCAAGGAAACGTAAAATGAAAACAACAATAAGAGCTAAACACTAAATGCTAACTGCTTTTCAAAATTATTGGAAGAAATGAAGAGCTGATTTCCTTGTAATTATTTATATTGGTATTATTAAGGCCAAATTGAAGCGAGAAGTTAGCACCAGATGAAAAACTGGCCTTGAACTCTACCTCATAGGTGGTGTTGAGAAGATATCAAAGTTAATATAGTGAAAGAACCTTGCACCTTGCAAGAATGATTTAGATTCACAATCGGACCTCATAGGTGGTTATGATAAGGTGCCAAGATATTTTTTATTTCAACTAGAGTATATGTAGTAACGTATACAGAGTGACATATTCATTGTAACCAACGCAAAAATTGCCGTGACTACCATATTAAAATATTATCATCGTCAGTTTTATTCATAATGTGCTCAATTATATTAGTGAAATTATCTCTACATTCCTGTTACTTTTAATTTAAAAAGTTATATGTAACATAGATGGCGCTACTAGGATTAAATTCATATGTTCTTTAGTTAGCTCTAACCCTCAAAAGATGCGTGTATAAATTTGACAACGGTTGGATCATTAGTTTGTGAATTATAGCATTTTGAGTGAAGCAACATTTGTTATTGTGAAAAAAATGGATAAAAAGGAATTTCGCGTGTTGAAAGGAAAAAATACAGTTGAAGCAAAAACTTGTTTTGACACATGGACATTGTGCCAAGGAAATCAACCATCAAGGATTGGTATGCTAAGTTTGGACGTGGTGAAATGAGCACCGAAGACGGTGAACGCAGTGGACGTCCAAAAGAGGTTGTTACCGACGAAAGCATTAAAATAAGCCACAAAATGGTTTTAAATGACCCAAAATTAAAATTGAATGAAATAGCAGACATTCTAAAGATATCACCTGACTGAACGTGTACATCATATCATTCACGAATATTTGGGTATAAGAAAACTATGTGTAGAGTAGGTGCTGCGCGAGCTCACTTTTGACCAAAAACAGCGGCGAGTTGATGATTCGTAACAGTGTTTGAAGATGATCAAGCGTAATAAATTCGAGTTTTTGTATCGATATGTGACAATGGATGAAACATGGCTCCATCATTTCACTCCGAAGTCCAATCGACACTCATACGAATAGAATGCACATGATGAAACCGCTCCAAAGCATGGGAAAATGCAACATTCGGCTAGCAAGGTTATGGCGTTTGTATTTTGGGATGCGCATGGAATAATTTTCATTGACTACCTTGAAATCCGCGTTTGAAGAAAAGATAATGCTGCTTCACCAAGACAATGCACCGTGTCACAAGTCAGTGAAAACCATGGCAAAAATACATGAATTGGGTTTCGAATTGCTGCAAAGAATGAATTGCTTGCCAGCGACTATTTCCTGTTCTCAGATCTCAAAAGAATGCTCATTGGGAAGAATTTTTCGTCGAATGAAGAGATGATCGCCGAAACTGAGGCTTATTTTGAAGCAAAGGACAAATCGTACTACATGGTATCGAAAAATTGGAGGGTCTCTATAATCAGTGTATTGCCCTTGAAGGGAATTATGTTCAATAAAAAGAATTTGCCAAAAAAAATGTGTTTCACTATGGCAGGCCGGAGACTATTCAATTTACCTGATATATAATATAAGCAAAATGTCATATCTTTGAGAACGAACGGGAAATATTGGTCGACGTACATGTAATGCAGAAATAGCCTGTAACCGTCGATTAAATAGAGCAGCAGAAGAACACTTCATGGATAATAATATAATTTAAGAGTTAACCAGATTGCAAACACATATTCAAATGGATATCCTCGAGAGATATAACAGCAAAAGGAGCATTTAATCAACACCGCGTGCAAAAACCTTTCGCTTTGACACGATCACCACTACACCATCTTACGTTCACATTCTTCACATATACATTATCAGCAATACAGATAAAAACTAAAAAACTAAAAATATGGAACCATAGACTGAAAACAGTCGAAACAGTCCATAATCGCAAAACAGTCGAAACAGTCGATAGTCAAAAAACTAACGACTGAAAATAGTAATTACTATTCTATTTAGTAATAGTAATTACTATTTTCAGTCAAATGCACGGATTCGACTGTTTTTATTTTTAATTCTTGATGTCCGAATCTACGCACGAATTCCTTCCTGTATAAATTGTGAGAGAGAAAAGTCTATTCTTGGTGGTCTAACATACTTTGGTTTTAAAAATTGGAAGAACAAGGTTAAGTGCAGAAAATAAGGTTAAATTTTTAAAAGTTATACAATCGAAACAGCATCAATTTTATTTATAGTGGCAATTTTATAACACATCATTTTCAACGACCTGGAATACGTGTCAACATATGTGTCAACAAGTTGCTCATAGTGTGATGTCTCTATATAAAGAAGTCTTACAAGAAGGTAATAATTAGTAGTATAAATACTACTTTTAATTGTAAAATATCCCTAAAATATTTGTAATGCTTTAACTTTTTAGAACAATCGGTGTTCAATAATTTTATAGTAAAGCTATTGTATATTTAAATTTGATTGCCTTGTTAAGAAAATATTTGTTACGGTGCCGTCAATTAAAAATTTAATTGCTACTTTTAGGAGTTTATTACCTTAAAAAATCTATTTTGTCTAAATTTACAAATAACTACATTTGTTTAACAAATCTTAGCCAAGACTGCTTAAAGAATTTTGTTGGATCTATTAGAGGTCATGGAGGTAGAAACAGCATCCTTCAACTAGTATGTTCCAGAAACCTTTAAAAGGGCACATCATCACTTCCATTTTTTCACATAATTCTCCCGGAGAAAATTGTAAAGAAGATGAACATCTTAGATAACTTATATTCTTTTTTAACTGGAGATCTAGTACCACTTGAGCTTGTTAAATCACCAGTTGAGTCTATATTTTCAGTTCCAGAGAACTTTGCTCTGAGAAAAACAAGAGTCTAATATTGTATTTTAGTCTTATTTCAGGCTATTTCACAAAACTTCTGAAAAAGATACAACATGCAATATTTGTCTATATTCTATATTAAGTAGTTCCACAGAGTATTTATTGGAGTTGCTCACCCCTGGTTCATCCATCAAGAATAGTAGCAAAAACTGTAGTAACTGGTAATAATTAGACATTTATTTTAAACATAATATATTTTAGTAATGTTTTAAATATTATTTTATACCTATGTTAAGATGTAGCTAGAATTTGTTGAGTTGAAAAGAGTGTGATATTCAGAGAATCAAAAAAGAAGAAATTAGACAGCATTTTGCTAAGATATAAGAACAGTGTATAGTTATATTTTAAAATAATTAAATTTGATAACAAAAGTAGACTTAGATGAAATAAAATATAAAACTATCAACAACACCCTAATGATCTAATGATGAGGAAAATTATTATATAAGAATATAGGTAAACAAATTATTGTTTTGGAAATATAATGATGTATTGACTGAGATGTTTTTCAGCTTTAAATTACGATTATCCATTCGTTTTAGGCTAGTAAATGTACAATATGTTAATTAAAAGCTCGAGGTAGTCAATTCATTAATGGGGTTTGTGGATCAAGAATAGTAGCGATAATATTTGGAGATTTTTAGGAAAATTTTACTGCTTTCAATCGTGGTGGTTTTTTCGTTTGGTTTTAACTATATTGGTTGTTTAGTTTAAACGATTTTGGTCTTTTCTATGGTAATGTTTATTTATATGGTTCTTGGAGTTCTTGTTAATTGTTCAAATATGTAAATTTTTTTAAATATGATGTTTTTATAAAAATAGAAAGACATATAGAAATTATGTTTATTAGTTCATTTTATTCAACAATTTTTTTAAATAAAATGTGTTACTTCAGAAAATTTTCAATGTTTATTTCTCTCCTTATATATAGTTTCAGCATTAAATCAATTAATTCTCATATTTGTGTATTTTTATTTATAAAAAATAATGACAATGTGTAATATGTGTATAATGTTTTTTATAAAAATAAAATAGCTGGACATATATTAATTATATTTTTATTATTTCAGTTTATTCAAAAATAAAATGTGTTATTTCCAAAATTTTACCATTTTTATTTACTTCCTGAACCTATTTACATGCTTAATATATTCGACATTAAATCTAACAATCACGGCAAAATATAAGTAAATAAAACTGTATAGACGCAAGAGCTAAACTGAGATTATTCTGTTTTAAAATTAAGTGGAGCCAATATGCATGTGCCAAATCAGGAGATGTTGCAAAGTAATGTATCCTCCGAAATACATGCACAATGCGCAAAAAGTGCAGAAACTAGTCTGAACTCGTGTTTGCTGATAAAAGTACTAATGCTATATATACAGCAAATCAAAAAAGAAACTGAAATTGAAATACAAAAAAGCGTATTGTTTATTTGGAAGAAAATCTAAATTATCCTCATATAATAAGTTGCTGCTGGACTAGCATATACTAAAATCTTTATAAACGTAAGAAATCAGTCATAGATGATGTTTGTGGATGAATGTTTTGTGAAAAGTAATATTAACATATTACTTCTCAACTAAGCCGTGAGAAGTAATGTGGATACAAACAGATATTACGGCAAATAGAGAGAATTAAGAAATTCGTAACAAGACATTAGGAGAGACTCCACTCCCATGTAAATAGCGAAGTGCTGCAACTGTTCGATAACACTGAACTAAGACGCAGATTCAAGAGAAACAATGATATGTAAAATGTGGAAATGGTGTGTCGCAATGTGGAAACAATGTATGATCTTGTGTAGTTGTGTGCACTAAATGATAGAAACACTGAAAAGTGCTAATACTATTTTATTTTATTAGAGGCTAAGTAAGGATCAATGGATCTTACGTGATAAGTACCTAGTTTAAAGTCGCTATGAGACAAATTGTAATTTAATCCGCAACGTAGCAAAAATTCATTAATATATTTTTTAAAAATGTTAAAATATGATTGGACCGATAATAGCATCTGTACATTTAGTCTAATAAATTTGCTACTTTACTTTCCATTAAGATAAAATAATTTTCTAGTAAATTTTTGTATTAAACATAGACTTTTGAGCATAGAAGCATTTTATGCTAAGTCTGATTTAAAGAAATCAAACATTAAATAAAGAATGGAGAAAATTACTAAACCTGGCACCCCCTAACCTACTTAATTAATGAGAAGTACGTACTTAAAGTTCGTTTTATCCTTATTCCTCATAACAAAACCTAAATTACATTTTGTCGCCGTATACAAATTGTTTTGCATTGAGTTTTTATTTAACTTGATAATTCATAATAAAATATAACACCATCGCATTTTTTACGAAAATCACCACATCTACGACATCTAATAAAAATCAATCAATCCTACGCTAGCATAACTTTGAGCCAGTTTAGGCTCCTCCCATCGGCTTAAGTCGCACTTGGTGGGACATACCGGGGCCACGCCCATCTGCCTTTTCCGAAAAGTCGTTTCCAGACGTGCCTGAAGGATCCAGCCGAAAGTTTCAGTGTGCCGTCGAAAGTAGGTTCGTCGCCCAAGAGGTTCTAGTCTCTTACGCGTGTCTTTTGTCTTAGAGATCGTACCGGCAATTTATTTAACGCACAGGTGAATGTTTGGTTCTCCGTTCGATAGTGGTTGAATTATTGTGTGTGAGTGTTATCGAATCAGTGTTTCATCAGGCAGGTTTTGTTTATGTCATATAAGGTCTTGCTGAAACAAATTCAGGTTTCCCTCTGATTAAATATTTGCCCCCTCTCCATATTAATGCAATTGCAATGAATATTTGGTGTTGAAATTGTAATGTTTTTGTTACACGTTTTATTAGATAATCTAGGACTGTGCTAACTTAACTTTATAATAGTACATTACTACTTTTCTGTTGAACTTGGATTAATCCGCAAGCAGGATTAACACGAATTAAATATATAAATATATATTTCCTAAATCAACCCAGATATGCCTGACACTATTTTTATCAAGTTTTTTTTTATTTTTTAAATATTACAATATACAAGAAAAAATGTTTAAAAAATAGATATTTATAGCAAAAAATGCTGTTCTTATATAAGTACAGTAGGCACTTGAGAATACTAAATAATTTAAAAAAAAAAGATATGAACAGTATTTATATTTATAAAAAAACTATAATGCCACTTTGCATTTGATGCAAACAACTGTCACGGCTTTATGGCACACTCTGCAATGGGTAGTGTCTATTTTCTTGTGTCTACAAGGTGATCGATTCTGTCAAATCTCGAATACACATTTTGAAAAGAAAAAGGGCTTGATCTTTTACGGCTCTTTCCAGATGAATTCGTTTCAATAAGAGACATAGCCACTCTTCTGCGGAAAGTTAGGTTGTCGAGTTTTCCATTATCAATTTTGTGGAGCAACCACGCATTTTGTACTGCAAGGTCAAGAACTTAAAAAATATTGGAAAATACCATTTTTTACCTCTTACAGTTGATATTTTGATCGCTCCGATCGACACCGCCCATATAATTATTATACAGTTTTATTAACTGTGGTTGCTGAAAATTTATTCGTTTTTTTCTTGAGTGTCTGAATACGATATGAAGCAGTTGTATTCCCACAGAATTGGAAATCACGTTAATCTATATTATTATGGAACGCTTATTTATCGAACGAATGTGCCAACTGCCTCTTTTCGATTTTTTGAAAATTTATTGAAAGGCAAGGGGCACTATGCTTTTCTATTTTCTCGAAGAGTACGAAGAGTTCAAAATATAAGTACCTACAATAGTTTTGTATTTTATAAGTAACTAAGCCTACTGTAAATTTAAACGTAAAGTAAACATTAGCGCACAGTGGAAAACGCCAGAAAATAAATGTGTGTGCTATACTAATAAAAAACCTAACTTCTATAGGTTTTAACCCTATAAATAATAATGTTTTAACCCTAAAATACATTTTTAAATAATAAAGTTAAAAAAACTTCAAGCATACAATACTTTACGCCAATTAGATGTGTCATTTTTGCTAATATCACAAAAAGAAAGCAATTTCATAAAAACCATTCACCTCAAAAGCTAGTTTGCAAAGAATGAAAAGTATTAAACAGCTGTCTTTAGAGCTAACATGAAATGACATCATCTGACAGTCAATACTTCTCTATATGGAATAGGGTGGAATGTAGAAATATGTACGAGGTTTGTTAAAACTAAGAATAGGCATATTTGGATTAAAGTTAAATTATACCTAGATGATAATTTTTTTATTACTCTTCGTGAGTCCACCCTATTGGCAATAAGTATTTCTTATGTCTATATTATATATACATGGCATGTAGAAAATCACTTCATTAAGCAATGTTCTGTATAAAATATTATCTTAATTAATTAGTCTTATTCTAAAGCTTATTCTAAAGTCTACATATGTCCAGTAATCAGATCAGGTTTTAGTCTACGCACTTCACTATCACGTCGCATATTTAGCTGATTAGCGAGTACAGTGGGATGCACTGACACTCTCTCGAAGTACTTCACACAAACACGTTGAATTACACTCATTATAGGTTCTAGAGGCAAATATCATGTTGTATCACTTTATTTGAAATATAGTACGGAGCATCAACAATGGCACGCAACACCTTATTTTGGAACCATTGAATGATGAATATATTAGATTTGCTAGCGGTACCCCATAGTTGGATTCCATATGTCCAAATGGGCTTAAGTATAGACTCATACAGCAATACATTGTTATCTAATGATAACTTGGATTTGTTAATTTAAGTTAACATAAGTTACACTTATTTACAAGTTCGTGTGGATTGGTTCGCGTCAATATTTTGACTTTCAGGTTGCAATTTAATAATCTTCTTTCTACCTTTTTTCGCTATAAATTAAAATACACTTAATCATTCAAGGTCATCATTCAGTTCTTCTTTGGTTACGTAGAGATAAGCATGATGAGAATTAATCAAATAACTTTGTCTTGATAGATTTAGGTTTTGATGGGTGGATATCTTGGTGCAATCCTATAGTTGAACCCCGTAAATCTAAATAGGCTTTCTTAATGAAATAAATCACCCTCTTTGATCTTAATGTAGTTCTTTAATTTTGAGTCTGATCTGCTCAGCTGACAGAGAAGCGTCACCATAGGATTTCTCAAATATTTGATAGAGCAAGAAGTCACACTACTTCCAAATATCTATATTTTTCCATTTTGATAATGATGATCAAACCCTGTTTATATGTAACTTGCATTTCCACATCGTCAAACGTTCCAAACTTCAGAAGATGTAGCTTGAGCTCAATAAAATCCAGACAACTATATCTAAAGCTCTTTACAATTATACATTCCTTAGGATACTAAACATGTGCGTTTTTGAATCGCTTTCTTCTTGTTGAAGTTTGCATGGAATGCAGTGCTAATCGCATAGTAACTCTCTGATATTTTGAGTGGTTAAATCCGTCCAATTCTTTTAAAACAACAAAATGATTCATTTTAAAAAGAAAAGTGCTTAACATACTGTTACATTATAAGGATATGTTTATCATTTATAATCCAAATTATCTCAATCATAATCATAAGTTTTTATCATAGATTTCTTTCAGATTCCAAAATTTTTAAATTGAGTAAACGCACATTTATTGCTATAAACAAATTGTAAGAAATATTCAAAGTAACCGAGCAATGTAGAAAACTCCATAGAAATTGCCATAGTACAAGAAAAAAGCCTAACAAAATACAATTAATTGATTCTACTTCCAAAGAATTTGCCGTACACCACTATGTTTCCCCCCACCTCAAATACTTATTACAATATTCCTGATAAAATTAAATACTTAAGCTTGTTTTCAATGTGTAATGTGTGTCTTTTATATATTATACATACATATACTATGCAGATTCAATAGCCTCAACTTCACTCTTTAACACAATTTATCGATATTGATATCGATACGATAATTTTAAATCTATTTTACTTATTTCAACTTTTAAGTGTTACATTTATCATATATGAGATCACATTAAACGTTTTTATCAAATGAAATGTTATAATTGCAGTAACATACATCTCGAACTTCATTATTACTGAACACATAAATTCACAAGTTAATCAAAGATAAATACAATTACAATTATTAAATACCGAAAGTGAAAATGAAAGTATGTTACTGCTCACGAATCAAACAATTAGTTGATATTTAGTTAATCGAATTAAATACTCTCAGAGGAATTTCTGGATTAACTTCTTTAAATTGAGTAATTTTATAAAATTAAATTGCAAATATCAAAAAGCATTTCTAACAAATATTATACAAGCTTACAAAATAAATTCAACAATTCTAATACCTTAGCCTAAATTTTAAAACATTATGTCTGATAAAACCATAATTCATAAACTATAGAGATTCATATATAGATAATTCATAGAATATAGATTCAGAGATTGTTAAATGAAACGCTAAACCAAGCGACTTTCAAAAAAACTCTTTTTAAGTTAGATAGTCGAATTAATGGTTTAGTCAAGTTCCAGCAGCCCATAATGATCATTTCTTTTTCATTCTCATCAAATACATAGCATCACCTTAATTGGCGGGTTTTGTAACCTTTAATAAAGATTTTCTCGACTTTGATCATGATCTCCCCGCATATTATTGTGATACATAACCCATTTTTGATCTCCCGTAACCATTAGTTTCAAAAACAGCACGTTTTCATTTCGTTTTAGCAAATAGTGTTTCACAAATAAAAACTTAACCTATCATATTTATTGCAAATAATTCATTTGTAACCCAAGTATCGAGCTTCTTTTGGTGTCTAGTCTTATGTCATTAGTTTAACACTATTTTTGAATGACATTTAGTTCCATATAGAATTGTTCAAATGAAATATGCCAGTCTACCTCGATATATTTAAAAATTTCATCAACTTTTTTCTAAATGGTTGCCCAAGGTCATCTTTAACATCGAAATATCCGGAAATTAAACGAGCGTGCGATTTCTGACATTAGTATTCCCTTAGGTACTTATCACCATAAATACTACACAATTGGAGATGAGTCTATATTGCATATTTCTCTTTTCAAAGGTAAAATAGCAAAATATGACTACAATTAAGTTTTGAATATTCTTGTTTTAAAAGCTGATTAAGAAAAAGAGTGAAACTATCTCTGAATCTAGGATGTTCTAAGAACTGATACCTTTCAAACGCGCTATGGTATGGTTTCATTGAATCGGTATTACTATATTACTAACAGGTCAATTGAGAAGTCCCCGACCTGACACATAGATAGCGGTACTAGATTTAAGTCCATTTTTAGTTAACCCTAACCCTCAAAAGATGCGTGTATAAATTTGACAGCTGTCGGATCATTAGTTTGTGAGTTATAGCATTTTGAGTGAATCAGCTTTTGTTATTGTGAAAAAAAAAAGGATAAAAAGGAATTTCGCGTGTTGATAAAATATTGCTTTTTAAAGAGAAAGAATACAGTTGAAGCAAAAACTTAGCTTGATGCCGAGTTTCCGGACATTGCCCCAAGAAATTCAACCATCAATGGATTGGAAAGCTAAGTTTAGACGTGGTGAAATGTGTACCGAAGAGGGTGAATGCAGTGGACGCCCGTAAGAGGTTGCTACCGATGAAAACATTTAAAAAATCCACAAAATAATTTTGAATGACCGTAAATTGAAATTGAATAAAATAGCAGACATTCTAAAGATATCAACTGAACATGTTCATCATATCACAGCGACTATTACATAGCGTTATTCGACCGTTTGAAGGACGAAATCGCCGAAACACGGTCGCATTTGAAGTAAAAGAAAGTGCTGCTTCACCAAAATAATGCACCGTGTCAGAAATCCATGAATTGTCTCCTCATCCACCGTATTCTCCAGATATGGCCACCAGCGACTATTTCCTGTTCTCAGATCTCAAAAGAATGCTCGCTGGGAAAAAATTATCGTCGAGTGAAGAAGTGATCGACGAAACTGAGGCCTATTTTGAAGCAAAGGACAAATCGTACTATAAAATTGGTATCGAAAAGTTCGCTATAGTCAGTGTATCACCCTTGAAGGGAATTATCTTCAAAAAAAAAAACTAATTTTGCCAAAAATATGTGTTTTACTATGGTAGGCCGGGGATTTTTCAACTGACCTGTTATATGCAACTTATTTTTTTTTTAAATCAAATTATTTTTATAACTTAATGTTCTAAATAACACTCATTAAATTATTTATTAAATTTTGCAAAATTTTCTTCAAACTCTATGACAATTCAGCAAAGTATATAGAAGCTCTATCTTGTCTGACGAAGCATTGTAACTGACAATTTCAATCAAATCATTTAAGTGAACAACTTTCAATTGGATTTTAATCTCGGTTCTGTGGTAGTTAAGTTAATATGGAAATTAATTTAGTGCGTGTGTCTAATCTGGCTACATTTTTCATAATTTCTTAATATTATTGTCATGTTAAAATGTCTGAACAAAAGGAAAAATTGTTTTCAGCATAGTCCATAATACTTTAAGATTTTACAAACCATTGTAAAGTTGTGTATACAGGATTAAAGTTTCCGTTAGTTGGAACTTTCACCTATCTCATTTTATCTGTATAATTTAAACATTGTTACAAACTTTAATAGAACTTACCTCTTTTTCTTAAAAAAACCGTTCTAGCTATATTCAAGTCAATCTAAAAAAATTGAAATTAATGAGGTTTATCAATATCCACCAAGAACGAATCTTAACTGAATTTTGAAGGTCCTTCATGTTCTCATATCATATTTAAATAAAGGTATTCGTTTTGAAAACCATACTTTTGTTTAAATTTGGCTACCTAATAATGTAATTTTGTCTCAGTTCTGAATGAAAATTTCCATATAATTTGTTTTAGTTTCAAGAATAAGTTTACATACTACCAAGAGCATTAAAACTTTCAATTGCTTATACTATTAATACCACTATTCAAGTTTAGCAATACCGCTATCAAAATGTTAGCAATTTTATACAAAAACTGTAGTATTTATGATGAATTACAGATTGGTTTCTCCAAACCTTAATGTGTTTTATTTATCTTCAGAGAAATTAATTTAATAAATTATTGTTAAAAATGCCCATAACATTTTAATAAAAATTGTATGTACATCTTTTTTTTACATCTTCCATTTTTCTGTATATAACTTACGATATTACAATTACAGTCATCATTATATAAGTCAACCGAGCTATTGAGAAAAAAGACCTCGCGAATTAAAAAATAATTTTACCTACGATCCAATAAAAAGAAATTTAATAGAAATTGCCAGGTGCTACGGGATGTGGATCCATTGCCCTGTTATTAGAACGACAGTTTCATTGAAAAAGTACAATAACTTTCTTCCTACAGGAACGAACAAGATGTAAAACGTCAAAGCGTCGGATCGAGCACAATACGGCTGTCGTTCGTTGAAGGAAAGAGTGCGAAAAAACCCCATAACTCCAGTGAAATTGAAACCGACCATCACAAAAGGAACTAATTAAAGCGTACAATACGAGACTGAACCGCGTCGGCCGCAAGGACGACGACGACGACGAAGAGGCAGAGGGGAGAATTACGACGTCCTCAGACGGGGAGGTTGGCGAATATGTTCAACTATGACGGCGGTCGCACGGCGAGCCAAGGATACGATACCACGACGAAGACGTTCACCTCGCAGGATAACGCAGCGCATTTTTCCGTCAGCAGCCTGCTGAGACTGGGAGAGAAAAGACAAAGTTCGGATATCGAATCAGAAGGTAATAGCTCTTTGCCATAAACAATATTTGATTTTATATTTTGATTGAACATCGACAAACCTTTCAGTAGGTATCTGCTCTAACACACAAATTATACCACTCTTATCTATTATCATAAAGTATTAGAGAGAGAATAAGGATATCTGGCGAAAAGTTTTGCTGCGTCCAATATTTAGATTTTATTTTAGTCTATCAATAGAGTAATTAAAATCATATTAATTTAATAATTAGAGTAATAAAAACTTTTAAGTCGTCATTATGTTATTATATTATTACGTGCCAGGAAAATACGTTCCATTGACTAATAAAATTTAAATAAAAATAATTTAATTTCTGAAAAAAATTTATTATATAAAATTCAATAAAATATAAAAATAAGTGTAAAAATAAATATATATAAAATCCGTATTATTGTCTCATACGTAAAAAAACATAACAATATATACTAATAAAAAACATAATCTAAATTTAAAAAAATTAAACAAAAATAGTGTTATATTACCTTTACACGTTTCCATTCTAATCACCCTGTCTTAGAAATCAGAAAGTTTCATTCAAGTAAATAACTAAGCTGTTAATTTCCAATTTATCCAACATTTGTTCACAATTCCATCATTTGTCAATTTTTTCTTCAATGTGTCTGAACGTCTTCACCCAAACCGAAGCTGTCATTAAACATTGCTGTTTCCAGCATGAAGTACAACATATCTGCAATAAATTATTAATACATGTTAGGGCTAATAAAACCTAAGCAATTGTTATTCCTACGTTTACTTTTTTCTATCAACTTTTGTTCTCATTACACTATTTTTATTACCATCTTGTCATGAGTGACCAATGGGTAAGTAAAGTAAAGTCGTCTTCCTTCATTTTATTATATGCTTTTAAAAATTGAATTCTTTTAAAAACAATATCCGGAAGTTCCATTAGAACTTTTCGATACTATTCAGACTAAGAGTTTCCTTTGAAATAATTGTATTAAATTATGTTTGTATTGAAAAACTCCCCACTGTTTTTATAGATTTCATATATTTAATCTCTGATAGAGCTAACATCAAGTTGATCTTGATTCATCGCTTCTTATGAGGACGGTTTTTTTCGATGTATTCAAGATTATATTTTTCATTTTTGCCATACTAATATTCAGTGCAACTGTAATATGCTAAAAAAATTCTATAAAAATCGCAACAAATTAATATTTAACAGTAAAAATGCTAACCTCTCTAACGGATTTTACTGACAAGAGGAGGTCTCCATTATCTCGTTCCTGTTCAAAGTAACTGATTAGAAACACAATATCTGGCTTCAGAATTTTAAATCAAAGTAATAGTAAACAACGATTTGAAATTTATTAAAACAAGCAAAGCATTAAAATAACATTTGCCAATTTATCACTATCGTTTTGAAGAAATCATTATCACTATTGTTTTGAAGAAATTTGCATACGTTTGACAACCGAACTAGTCAGGCACATTCTCTACAACTTCGCTATTATCTCCGATAGCAAAAATCATAGTGTCATCAGCCTACCACATGTGTCGAGTTGATATAGTAGACTTTCTTGTGATACACATGCTTTAGCTTCTTTTATTATAAAGTAGGCTTTCTTTTACACTAGTACACTAGTTCGGTGTGTTGTTTCAGTAACATTTTCTGTAGCTTATCAACAAGGCCGTCATGCCATATCTTATCGACGAATAGTGCTACATCTAAGAATATAGCCAAATATACCTTTTTGCGTTCATAAACTTCTTTTTATTTTATTTTATTATTTTTATTACTTATTGTATTATTTTATTTTATTATTTTTATTACTTATTGTATTATTCAAAGAACCTAGTCAATGGTTGAATATTTGTTAACAAACCCGAACTGGTGTTTCGGTATTAAGGTTTTTCTTCTTATAATCAATTTTATTCTTTCAACAGGAGCTTTTTTCATACCTTAGGTATTACTGGTAACAGATCTATAGGATTTTATTTCATTTGGTGATTTTCCAGGTCATGGGATCATGATAATTTCAACCTTTTTCTATACGCCTGGAACATGTTTTACTCGAGATGCTGTATAGATCAGTTCGATGAGTTTTACAATTTCCTTTCTTAGTAGTTTTACAGCAATTGTCCTTCGGCTACTATATTATTTTTTGACGTTGAATTGAATCGTCGAATTTTCACAATCTATGTTCGGAAAATTATAATAAATATTAGATTTGTTTTGTTTGAAAGTTTTTTCTAGATGGTCAGCAAATGCTCTCAATTGGTTGATGCGTGTTCAATTTCCACATACGTCTCTTATAGCTGGACTTTGTAAACATGATCGTTTTTGGTATTTGGTGGCTTTCCAGAAAGAATTAATAATAATTAAATTGTCATTTTTCAATAACATTTTTTTAAATTATTAATCTTCTAGAACGTCAACAATCTGCCCGTGGGCAATAAGTGTTATTATATGATTTCAGTTATATAATATAACTATCCTGACATGTAGTAGATCATTTCAGTAAGTGATCAACTGTACAACTTATAATCAAAATCTTATTCTAAATAGTATTCTAACTTATTTTGAAGTCTATCCTAACTTATTCTAAAAATTATTCTAGCTTATTCTAGAGATTATTAAATCTCACTCTATGTGTCTATTAATCAGTTCATATAGCAGTTTGAGTTTGAGTTTAGCGAGTGCATTGGGATGCATTAATAATCTTTCAGAGTACTTCGCACTAACACTCCGAATCACACTCATTGTGGATTCTATGGAGATATCGCGCTGAATCAGTTTTGTTTGTTGCGCACGTAATATGGGGCATCGACGATGACTCGCAACACTTTATTCTGGAATCTCTGGAGGATATCTATATTATATTTGCTAGTAGTACCACATAGTTCAATACCATAGGACCAAATGGGCCTAAGTATTGACTTATACAGCAAAACCTTGTTATCTAATGATAATTTAAATTATCATCCTATCAATATTTATGCTCAATCGGCTAGTACATTTAATTTAGTTTAAGCCCAAGCTGTTTGCGTTTTGTAACTATATGTTTTTTCCATGTCAAACGTCGATCGAAATGCATTACCAGATATTTAACGTTGTCTGCTTGCGGAAGTTCATGATTATTCAATTTTATTGAGAGACATGTTCTTCTATAGAGGGTGAATGTCACATGGGTAGATTTTGTCTCATTTGCTTTGATACGCCACGTTTTCAACCACAATTCGCCGTTGTTAAGATAAAGTTGAAGGTTTCTTGTAGCTGATATTGGATCCTCGTGTGATGATAAAACCGCTGTATCGTCAGCTTATACTGCAACAGTAGTGTTTCTTGAGGTCGGTAAGATACTGGATACAATAGATATCACAACAGGCCAAGGACACTGCCCTGCGGAACACTCGAATATATTGGGTGTAGGTCAGTATATTCGTCACCCTGTTTGACAATAAATTGTCTATCTGTGAAGTATGATTGTGCCATGCAGTCCATTGTGCCATACCAGAAATATCGAGAATGCAGCGGAGCTATTTTTTTTATCGTTTAAGTTATTGTTAATTTGGTTGACTAATCTATGTATTTGTTCTATTGTTCCGTGTTTATTACGGAAGCCCTCTTAATGTATAATTTTTCGAATAGTTTAGAGATCACAGGTAACAAACCTATAGCTTAGCTTTTTCAATAACATAAAACAATAAATATATAATGAATTTAATATGAAAATAATATAGTGAAATTTAAAAATATTATCATTCTTTATCTTTTCTATCCCAAACTTTGTAGAAAAAAAGAATATAATTTTTTTTGTTTTTAATATTTATTTTATTTCTTTATAGAAAAGTCTTGAACAAACATCGAAAGACTTAGGAAATCGAAAGTCAGTCAAAGAGAGCATTATCTAATAGTAGCCAAGGTAACATAAATATAATCAAAAGTATTATACTATATATCACTCAAAATCTTGTTCTTTTATCGTGTCATGTTAAGAAATAACTATGAATAATAAAGTTTTTAAATGCTGGTATATTAATATACATTGTTTTTTTTGCCATCATATTACAGACTAAACTATAAATTCGAAACATCAAAGTTACGGTTAGAATGGCAAAGCCAAAACACTCAAAACTACTCTATATAAAACTAGTAATAAACATTTCAGTCGACTGAAAATAGTAACAAATCATTCATCAAGTAGTCGATTGAAAATATTCGAATGAAACCATGGATAATCCTTTTCATTCGATAATTCCCAACGCTGCTAAAAACATATTTTCACGAAAGAAATTGTTAGTTTGGTAGGAAAAAATACTGTTGCATTCGCCCACAATCGGTAGATATACTGGAAAACATAAAAAATGCACAAAAAGGTTGTCATGAAATTTCTGTGTTTATAATTGTATAGGAAAATGCGAGAGTGTGTAATTTACTTCGAAATGTTCGAAATGTATGTCACATTTGCGGCCCAGAAAGAACATGAATCGACGATATTTAGAAGACACATGAATGCACAACCATACACCAGAATCAAAAAGATTGTCGGTTAAATTAATAACACTTGGGGTAAACCGTTGGCCATAGAAACAAAAAACAAATCAACCCTACCAAAACTTTTAAAAGTTAGATGAGCGTTGAAATGAACGCAATAGTAAAGTAAAATAGTATATATTGGACGAATGCATGTATTCTGTTTTGTCCATCAATATAGTCAATATAGTATCAGTTTCTGGTCTTAAAAACGCATTTATTGAGTCGTACAATATAGAGAGGGATGAAATAATATGAACTAGTGCTCGATTTGTGGTCGAAATTCGCCCACCATGTATTAATTTAATAATATTTCTCTTATAATAGAGTAAAAGTGCTAATTAAAAAATGATGGTTAATGACTACTATAACTTATTTTTACAGTACTTTCAATATAAAATCAGAAATGTATTTGATATTAATTAATAATAAATATCTGAATAGAATAAATGCAAACACTCTCACAAACTAACACTCACTAACATTTTCTAAATGGCATTTAATTAAACCTAATTTCCATTAACTTCCAATAAATTTCCAATAATCAACAAAGTACATACACAATAAGTGCAAATAGTGTACAATGTACAAAATAGTATTAATAGTATAGTAAGTGCAAATTACTACGCCACTGAACATTATAACAAAGTATCATAAGTTTATTTTCAGAACTGTAACAAATTCAAGGTATACAATATAAGTATACATGATCTTCCTTTACTTTTATGTTATAAACATAAATGTTAAATAATAAATGAAATAATACATGTCTATATATAAAAATAGAGAAAACAATTTTGAAATTGTTATTTCAGTTTAGCATGTATATTAAAACAACAACGAACACAATTAGGTAATTTAAGTTTGGTCTACAAAGTAAATAATGAAAATAATTGATGCAAGGTTCAAAGAATATATTATAATATGGTTACATATACACATTTCTTATTGCAATAATCATTAAACACGTTAATATTTATCAATACTTTAAAATGTTTCTGATTAAAATAATAATTTTTTACCTACATTTTTAAATAAAATTGCATTGTTCTTTGGTTATTTATTTTACTCTTCTATCTCACCATTGCAGATAACTTATATTTAGTTTGTCTTCTATGATTTTCATTTATTTATTGTTTTCTACTTTGTCTTAAGTCCCATGTGTCCCAATTAAAATTCTATTAAACTATTTTATAACTATTAATATTTTATGCAATATTTATTTAACTTTTGATACACAAAATAACGTATTTATTGCCTGCAATATTCGGTTAGTGATTTGTTAAGAAATGCATTTACTAATGAAACCTGAAATTAATCAGAAGTCAATACCACCAAAATTTACAGAAAATATCTTAACACACGTTATTGTCGGCGAGCCAAACTCTTAGCCCACATGGGTACCCGCTATGTTTATTTATAACCTTTTGTGTCACTGATCTGACGGCTATGCTTGGTTACTTGATTTCGGCGTTTTTCGTTTTATTGACATATATTTATTTGTAGCACATATTACACAAAAATATTAGACAAAAACTTCTTCTATATAACCTTTAAGCGCGTCAAATTTCACGCCTCCAGGTGCCACCGTTTTCTTCAAAAAGAGAAGCAAAATTTTCACTAAATAGATTAATATATAAGATAGCTGACGTATAAACTGAATTTATTTATTAATAGGGTGTTCAGCTGTCATTTGCATTTAAAAGAGCAGCAATTGTTTCCAACGGAATGCTGTAATAATCTTGCACCAAAACATCCAGCAATGATCTTGGAGTTAGAAGTCTACTCCTTACTCTTATCCGCAGTAATCCGGCCAGTGATGTAAATGAGAAGACCAGCTGATTACCACGATATTACCGTCCAAATTATAACAGAATCTCCCCCTTGCTTAACTGTAGAAAGCATGGCAGTCCGGATCGTAGTTCTTTTGAAGTTCTTCATGCACAAACCCTGCCATTTGTAGGAAACAATAATGATGATTCAAATCAAAAACTGTTCAGTTTTTATTATCTTTGTACCACTTCTTTCAAGACTTAGCGTTGACTCCTGTTTAAAGGAATTCGCAATCGCAGCGCTTGTATGAATTTTAGCTTCGTGGACCTCTCGGACTCTTCGTACCGTCTTTGCCGAAAACAGCGGCGGTTCCTCAATAAGTGCACATGTACACGTGCATCCCCAAATGTAATACCTCCTCTTGAAAAGAAAACTAATTAAATTCTGTCCTGTCATTATTTTAGACTAAACAAGTTCGTTTGGTTTGGTTCATTTCAATCTTCTGATTTCTAAGTGTTGCCCATTAGCTGTATTGCTTCCGCATTGCTGTGATTTAATAACCAGCGGCGGTGCGTGGTTCAATACTTTAGGGGTGCACAACGTTAGGTTGTCCATCAGTTTATTAAAATTCCAGTTTCGACATAGAATATTACATCCGCGAGCTACAAGTGAACAGATTTCATGTACTCAGATGTCAGCAAAAACCATTTACTGCCGCGGAGTACACGGGGTGCGGGCAGCAAAGGATTCACCAATCAGATCTAATATTCCGATATGCAGTGACCAAATATTCCCGTGATCGGGGGGAATGTAAAGCGTCTTGCGTTTTGGGGATATGAAGTATTGTTTACGAAATAATTGATAGGTTTAAGCTTTCCGTTTACCGTCAGATAAGAAATTCATCACAGTTTTTATGTATTAATTTCAAGTCTGTGATAAACCATTTTTTAAATAAATAGAATTATTAAAATAGTGACAGGACAGAATTTAATTCGTTTTCTTTTCAAAAGGGGACATTAATTTGGGGGTGCATATAACATGTGCACTTATTAGGAACAGCCGCTATTGTAAACCCATTTGATGGTTCATCGTACAAATTCTTCGTTGGTTACATAAAGATAAACATTGGTAAATAATCGAAGAACTTTGTTTTGCAGTTTAGTAATTAGGTTTTTTGATTACTAGTTGGTTTAATGCTTTACTACTGCCTCATATGTTCACTCTATAAGTCCAAATTGACTTTATAGGTGACAAATAAACCAATATTTTTTTATGTTAGACCAAGTTGGAGTATTTTCGGACTAACCAGTATAATTGTTTGATTTTGAGCCTGATGCACACTCATTTTTGTGTAACATTGTTTTTCCAACTTAACCTACCAGTAAGATGTATACCAAGGTACTTAGCTGATTCTTCTTAAGGAATCGGGAACCCGTTATGTGATATAATAAAGTTTTTATCTTTTCACCACAAGACAAAATTAACATCAAAAACATAACATCTATTTATAGATCTTGTCTACTGCCACTTGTACCTTTTCTACACACTTAGACACAGATATATTTTTTGCCGTAACAACTTTGTCTTCGTTCCAAGTATTGTTTCTTTTGTTGGGATATCAGCAATGTAGAGCAGATACCGAAGTTGTCCCAAGACACTATCCTGGAGAACTTCAACCGTATTAAGTTTAAATGACGAGAATTCCACGATTACAATTTACTCACCTTGTAGATTCCAAATTATATACCCGATAAAAAGCTTCTGAGACGTACAGGAGATCAGGACAGTAATTAATAGGCTTTTGAAATTCGCAGATTTTTCTTGTTCTATTCCTGTGTGTATACTCGATTCGGAGTTTAAGAGTCGCATCACACATTAGCCTATTTTTCTAATTTAGGATCATTCAAACCTTTTAGCTTTGTTAACGTCGCGCCCGAATGTGTTTTATTAAGTTGTTACATTTTTCAATATATTCCTTGATCAAATGCATTAATTTCGACAAATCGACTTATATAATAGTTTAGCCAGTTTTTTTAATTACTTAAATGCACCTGACGTATAGAAATACACAAAATAATATGAACACCATGCAATATAGTAAATCTTATTACATGTTGACAACATTGCTTTCTGCTGTTGCTGGCTCAGTTTACATGGCAAGTATTGTAGGTTATATTGCAGTGTATTATACAAAGCGTTTTGCGACTGTTAAAACAAACAATTGATTAAATGTGTGACCACATATATCTTTCAACGTTTCACGATCGACACTTTCTACGATAATGGTGGATACACCATACACAGAATCATAGTTAAATAATTTTAGGATCCCCAACCAAAGAACAGATTAATAATTAATATTAGCTAGATTATAAAACTAGAGCTTCTATATATTAATCGGCTTAGCGATAATTTTGCTAGAGGGGTGAAATTTGGCACGGTTAAAGCTTATATCGAGGAAGATTTTTTAAAATATATTTCAATAAAACGAAAATCGCCCAAATAAAGCAACCAGGCATAGCCGTCGAATCGATGACATAAAATATATAAACAAACACAACATAGGCTAAGAGTTAGCTCACCGACAATAACATCCTAAGATCGAATCTCGCTGGGGCTAAACGCTTTTTTTTAAGTTTCTGAAACAAAATAAAGGATAGTGTTCGTTAAAATTAAGTGAGTAGTTGAAATTGCTAAATAAAACAACTGTGTTGGGGCGACTATAAAAAAATTAAAAAATATATTTACGCTCTGGCCGATGCGCTACCAACTTCAACTCTTATTCAGTAGATAATTATAGTTACATTTTACATTTTCTTCAAAGAAAACAAATGTATCCGTTTCAACTGAAAGTATATACAGTAGTGAAAGAAAAACCCGGCATAAAAAGTTTATCCCAACATAGATTAACAAAATTCGAGAATAACAAGAAGAGTCTATTTTCTTTCCTTGGAAGATATCTGGATTCTCGAAATCAGTTTTTGATTTAATTTGATGTCTTGTGAAGAAAAAGAAAAATTGTTTTTACGTAAGGACTGCTGTTAATTGACACGATTCTGGGGACATAGTATATCATTGTACTAGAGGTAATTCTAAAGATTATTAAGATTTTTCTGTAAATTTTAGTGGTATTGATTTCTAATTAATTTCAAATTTTATTAGTAAATGAATATCTTAGCAAAACACTAACCGAATATTCCAGGTAATAAATACGTTCATTTGGGCATCAAGAGTTAAAATGAATATTGCATAGAATTTAATGGTTATAAAATAGTTTCATAGAAGTTTAATTCCCCATTTGTTCGTGAGTTGTTAGTTCCCACGTGGGTCATAAGACAAAGTAGAAAGCAACAGATAAATGAAAACCATATAAGACAAAGTAAAGATGAGTTATCTGCAAGGGCGAGAATTCTTTGCACCTTGTATCATTTATTTTTGTTATTTAGTTTATCTAATTTTTGGAATATCAATAGTTAATTTAATGACTCTAAATACGTTCCTTTAATATACATTTACAAATTGTAAAAATAAACTACCTAATTATGTTCGTTATGGTTTTAATATACATGTTAAAATCAAATATCAATTTCAAAGTTATTTTATTCATATACTCTCTGTTATAAGACAAAAGTAGATAATAGAAATATAAGAAAGATCATACTTATATTCGATGTTTTGAAATTGTTACAGTTCTGAAAATAGTCTTACTAATGAGACGTATAATGTTACAATGTTTTGTGGCGTAGTAGTTTATACGTATTTATGAAAATTGATATTAGATTTAATTAAATGCAGTTTAAAAAAGATTAGTGGGTGTTAGTTCTTGAGCTAGTTTGCATATATTTTAATATGTTTAAATATACAAACATTTATTATTTTAATTAATGTTATAAATCAAATACATTTCTGATATTATACTGAAAATATTGTGAAAACAAGTTTTAGTAATATAACATTTTTAAAATAACCCTTTTACTCTATTATGAGGGAAATACGATTAGCTTAAATATTGTAGTCAAATTTCGAGCACATCGTAATTTAGAGTTTTTTGTTTTTTAATGAAATAGATAACGTGATTTTAAGTTAAATTACGGCCCTGTGAGATTGAGTAAATATTATTTAGATAGAAATTTCAAGAAGCAACATTACTGTACAACTACTAATAAGTTAAATATAGCAAGTAACTCACCAAATATCCTATTAAGAACAGAACTTTTTTCAACAGTAGTTGTATTACTTTGTATTACATTTTTGTATTACTATTTTTTATAAACAGTAGTTGTATTACTTCCATGTTGCTGTGATATATTAATCTTCCTTCATGTTTTAAGGCGAAATTTTGGAAAACTTTTTAAATCTATTTGATTTCGAAGTCATCATGTAGTTCTTCGATGATTACCTAGCGATAAGCACTGGTAATTAATTAAAGCATTTTGTTTTGGCATCAATATATTTATGTTTTAGCAATCATATTGCAATGTTTTTGTCATTATGTTTTAGTCAACCTCACATATAAACCCCAAGTCCAAATAAGGTTTATAACAATGTTGTACAATTGTCTGATTTTGAGTTATTTAATTTTCTCTGCTTTTTGTCTCACGTGATGTTTCCAATTTAACTAGCCATAGAGATGGATGCCGAAATATTTCGCTGATTTTTCTTAAGAAATCGAACATCCCCCAAGTGATATAATTAGGTTATTATAATTTGGCGCGATTACTCTATTACTAGAATATTCCAGTTTCTTGTCTATTTCTAGATCTTGATCACTACTATTTATACTTTTGTACTGTCCTGGGCAGAGATATGTCTTTAGCCATAATGACTGTCGTCCACAAATGTTTCAAAGGTTGTTTGTTTTGTTTGCGAGATATCCGCAGTATAAATCAAACGCAGAAAGAACAAAACTTGAAGAAGTTCCACCTGGCTAGGTGAGACATATTTGAGATAGACACTGGAGCCGTGTAGAATGACTGATTGAACCATCCTCTTATACAGAAGAGATTTTATTGAGATAAGAAACCTGCTGGCCCGATTGATGAGCGGAAACAGCAGATTAACAATAACCTAACCTTTCTGGAGGGACCTTTAAATCTGGGAGTTCCACCTAAACTTGCGATCGAAGACAAGCCGAGATAGGTGGCTTCTTCAGACCATGGAATTTCGGCATTCTCGATTTTAAGACGCGAAATGCTCGGTGCAAAACGCTTCTTGAGGAACAAGATGACCTGGATTTTTTGTGGGTTGACTTGTACTATGCAAAAATCATCATATCATAGTATCATAGAGTTGTTTTTGAAGTCTTGAATGTACGGTGCTATTCTTGAAGAGATAAAGTAAGCAGTGCCGTCTGCGTAGAAATCTGCCTCAACTTGTGCTCTCCTAGGAATATCTAAAAGAAAATGATTAAATAAAACGGGTACCAGAGGGTAACCGTGTGGAGCTCCCGCGTCAATGATTTTCAGGCTAGAAAGAATATCTTTAATATTTACCTGAAATGATCTACCTAACAGAAATGATTTAATAAACGCAGTTAGGTCATCGGGTAGACTTAACCAAATGCATTTCGCCACTAAGCCTTCGTGCCAAACCTTGTCAAAGGCTTTGATTAGCTTCAAGAAGACCGTTCCAAGCGTTTCACGTCAGTTAAAAGCACAAACAAGCAAGGTGAGCGGATACACCAAGATATAGCGAAAATCGAAGGGCAGTGCCAAGGAATTTGGGAGTAATATATAATGAGCATTTAGTGTTGGACCCTAATGGTGAAATAGTACACAAGCAGTATAAAAGGTTCAGTTCAACCTTTATTCATATCTGATTTATAGGTTCCTATGCCTTAAATAATCACTAATGCTCCAAAAATTGTAAAATAATTAATTTATTGAATATATCGAAGAGTAGATCCATTTTTACAAGTGGACTGCTGATTTGAATTCAGCTCCACAATTTACCTTATAAACAGCTTTTGGTTGCTCAGGTCGAAAACCGTAAATATAGTTAAGTAAGTATCAATAATAAGCATCCACATGCATGTGTGACACTTTCTTTATAATGTGCAATTGAATTTAACGTATTTACTTATAATAAAAACAACATACTCTTCAAAAAGTTTAATGTTTTGGTCAAAATTAAAATATATATATCAAGGAAAAATGATTAAAGCACTGCGAAATTACAACAAAAATATTTAAGGTCCATTTATTTGATTTAATTTTGAGGTTTCTGGTAATTGCCACGGACAATTACGCTCTCCTACCCAACTCTCACATAAACAACGACCTCCACAAAATGACAGTACACCCGCCATCATAATTAACCCCGCGTCCGTCATAAATTCCGCCCGTGGCGTTTCAAAACAATCCGAAAACCTGAAAATTCCTAAACATTTCCATCCCGTTTGAACCTGCGCTCGATCGTAAATCATCCCGGCAGTACGTTATTTTTTCCTATCTCCTCCTTTTTCTCGCGACGGCAGATAAAAGAGAGTGGCTGACCATAAATCGCAGCCTTTACGATAATTGCGCACTTTCGCGCCAACTTCAAACGGAGACCGAATCGACAGTTGCCGCTATTTGTCAAGGCAGTCGCGTACAAGGCCCGCCACGATTTTTGGGCGCTTGTAAATTATCGGGACATTACGGCGGAAAAGACTTTTCAAAACAACGTGGCCAGAAGACACATTGGAAAGGATTAAATAATTTGTTGGGCGTCTGCGTGTGTTTTTTTTTTTCAACTGATTATCACCATGTGTTCTCCCGTTTTTCAGATTTTTTTTACTAAACGTTTATGACAGCGATTTGTCTAGGAATCTCGACTCAAGACGTATCAGATAACAAAAAAGAAAATATAATTTCGACCGATTTGAATAATAACTTATACAGTCTATCCAAAGTTGATGTGAACATACGTCATCTAAATGTATGACGTCAAATCGTCGCAATGTTGCCGTATCAACTCAATGCGTTTATCAACTCAATTCAGTTTGTCTTTGATAGATAACAAAATTCTAGTTCAAATAAAGTAATGAAATAAAAATGTTATCAAATATATATAGTTTATTTTAACATTATAGTATATCTAAAGCATATGTGATCGAATAATTTAAACTACAGATAATTATGCAGCTACAATAATTTATAGATTAGAGTTGTTTTATGATATTTACATTGAACTCCTTTCCACACCACCCATAAAGTATAGTTCTAGGCGCGTTATTTTATGTAGTGGCATCCCCCTGGAGGCTTAATCCACCTAATTAACAATTGTATATCCAAGTAATGTATTTTACTTTCATTAGAGAGCATATTTACCTCTTTACGTTTAGTTCTGGTTTCCTTCCTTGTCAAATCATTTTGATGTCGCTGTATTTTTTATTTCTTCTGCTACTACCCATGTACACTATTCTTGATAAAACTAATCACTGAATTCTCCCTAATGCATTTGCCATATCTGCAAAACAGTTGATATTTTTTATCTCCCTGCACATTTTAACCTTATACTCATGTATATTGTAAACAATAGCACACATATCTAATGGACATAAAAGGTCATCAATCAAATCATTAATTAATCAATTAATTATTAATTAATGTTATAACTAATGAAACCTAATCAATTATTGTTCCAAAGTTAACCTTTTTCCATAAACTTTAGTTGTCTTAACACTATTTTTATTATCATCTTGCCATGAGTAACCGTTGGGTATATTGATCCCATTTTTAAATGTCCATATGGGTCCAATGGTTTAAAGTGTTGCCTGCCGCAATTTGTAAATTCCTTTTAGAGTAAGACAATATTTTCCATCTCGTTTTATTCCAATTAAAAAGTGATAGAATGCTGTCTGATAAGTTCGACCATGTAATCGGTCCAGCTTGCAAAAGTTGTCCGGTTGTCAAACTTCTGAAAAATTCTTCAATATATTAATTATAATAACTACAGGTTATAAACCGGCAAACGTTGTTTTAACGCTTTGTCTGTCTAAGCCAGACAGAACAGATTGCATCCCTAATCAGTTTCTTTGAACAGGAACGAGATAATGGAGACCTCCTCTTGACACATGGATATTTTAGAAATTGGTCAATATACCCAATAGTCACTCATGGCAAGATGATTATAAAAATAGTGTAAAGACAACGAAAAGTTGGATTAATAATTGATTACGTTTTATTAATCATAATATTAATTAATAATTCATAGCAGATATATTGTGCTTTATGCTGGAAACAGAAATGTTTAATAACACGTTCGGTTTGGATGAATTCCATCATCCAAGTGAAGAAGAAATTGACAAATAAATAAAGGAATTGTGAACAAATGTTAGATAGATTGGAAATTAACAGCTTAGTTATTCACTTGATTGAAACTTTCTTAATATCGGATTATCATTCACTACTGACAATTTCCAAGACAGGGTGATCAGAGTGGAAATAACTACAAGTTAAATACTAATTAATATATGGTAACTGCAAAAAATCTTATTGCAGAGTATAAATAGAATACTTAAGTTATATAAACATAAAAGTTTTATGACATATTCTTACCAAAATCAAGTTGGACTTTGTTTATTATGTTACTCGCTCAGACGGTACTTATTATTTTAGCAATAAACATTGCTTCATTCTTGATGAATAGGTTTCAAAATTGGTTCAAAGTCATAATGCGCATGCACTTCGCTTAGTTCCAGTGTCCACCTCAATAACTTTCAGCGCTTGGCGATGAGCAGAACGCAGTTCCAAGGGCCGCGGATCTGGCCGGATTGACTGGATTATGAATGACATGTTTTGGTTTCGAGACAGCAACCCTGTTTTTCCTTGTAATTTAATTATTACTATAAAAATGTCTTTGAATGATAAATATGTGTTTTATATCTATTAATGATTAATAATAATATATCTAATTATCTAAAAACCTCATAAAAAACAGAAAAAATTAAAATATTTGTTTTACTTGCAGGAATCTCGTTGTGAAATCTGAAATAATTAACTTAATGGTAATTACAAACAAACGTGTCAAAATTATGAATTGTTTTTTTTATACGTACCGTCGAAAAATGATTCAGAAGACATTTTATTTTGGCATTCCACTGTGAAAAGTATGATTATAAACAAAAGAATACATGGTTCCGAACCAAACGATGAAAACCGTCAAATGATTTTTCAAGACCAAAACTTTCCGAGAAGAACCGAACGCCCCACGAATTGATTTCCATCACCGCGAACGGAGAGATTTTCGCCGAATCCATGCCGAATCTTCGCGCAGGTCCTCCCGCACACCCCGAACGTTCGCTTCGTTCAACTCTGTACTCACCTTTCAACGAATCCGTGCTGAATATTCACGCAAGGTCTCTCATAAACCCCGAGCCATTCGCTTCGTTCATATCTGTACTCGCCATAACACAAAAACCAACAAAACAAAAAGCAGTTTTGAAAGACAATATATGGATCAAAGTCCCCTATGCGATATCAGCCTTTTTTTTCACAAAACAAATGAGCAGAATCAATAGTTTTGAATAGTAAAATAATAGTCGAGATATCCTATACACTATGAGATATCAATATTTTTCTTATAAAGATCGTCTATGGGTTGTGCATCAGATTCACTCTGTAGACATCTTCGGTCGGTAAGTAGATTTTATAAAATAACAAAATATTGTTTTAATAATTTCATTCTTTGGCGTATAGTGAGTTTTTTCAGAGATTAGCACTATTTCTTTTCTTACCTCTCACACAACCACCACTATCCCTTAAAATTAATAGCCACAAAGAATTGGACCAATTATCAGCCGACACCATTACAAAAATAAAAACTGTAAGTATAGGATGAATATATATTTTTATATAAAACTCATAAAACAAACTCTTACAAGGGTGGGGGTGGTTTTTTACATAGGGGTAGTTTTGGTAGGATGAAAAAAAAGGAAAAAAAATAAAATGAACATAAAGGACCTTAATGGGATTGTAGAACGAAAAAGTTTTTGTAAACGAGCGTGAATTGAACTCGCAATGTACAATTTGATGAGCCGTCGCATTAGCCGACCAAGCCAGCTTGTGCAGTTTTGTAGTTATTTGACGATGTAACTTCATTCGAAAATGTTTTAGTTATAATTGTTATCTTCAGATATAACTTAACCTTTGGTTGTATTAATTTATTTAATTAAAGAGATGTGACATAAAAGAAATATTTATCTTAAATTATTATTATTATTATTATTATTATACTAATTTAATTTTTTTAATTTGGGTAATGGCTTATTTTTTGCTTTGAATAGTATTTAAATTGAACAATATTATACCACGTTTCATGCTTCATCCTATTCCAATATAATTTGGAACAGCAATCAGCAGCTTGAACCCACACAAAATGATCTTCCATTATTGTCCATTCATCCGGTGTGATCTCATAGAGAGAAAAACCTAATACCAACACACCAGTTTGGGTTTATTAACAAACACTCAACAATTAACCAGGTCCACAGAATAACAGATGTTATTGAAAAAGCCTACGAAATTCAAAAAGTATGAACAGCTATATTTTTAGATGTAGCACAAGCCTTCGATAAGGTTTGGCACGAAGGCCGTGTTCATAAACTACAGAAAATGCTACCAAAACAACACACCGAACTATTAAAATCATACATTACAACCAGAATCTTTAGAGTCAAGCAAGAAAAAGCTTACTCTACAATAAAAGAAACTAAAGCAGGTGTACCACAAGGAAGTGAACTGGGACCTATGCTTTATCTACTTTACACCTATGATATACCATAAATGGAAAATATCACAATGGCTACATTTGCTGATGATACTGCGATTATAGCCGTCGGAGACAATACTGAAGAAGCTTCAAGAAAATTACAACAGGCAAGTGACAATATAAATAATTGAACACAAGCTTGGAAAATAAGAATTAATGAAAGTAAATCTGTACATGTGCAGTTCACCTATAAACAGACCGTACAAGCACCAATAACATTAAATAACACTATCATTCCATATAGCAACAACGCTAAATATCTCGGAATGAATCTCGATGCAAAACTTCGATGGAAGGAACATATAAAGAAGAAAAGAAAAGAACTGGAATTGAAATATAGGAAAATGTACTGGCTAATTAGAAGGAAATCACAATTATCAGTACATAATAAATTGCTATTATATAAGCAGATATTGAGAGCTATATAGACATACGAGTTCAGTTATGGAGATGTTCTGCAAAGAGTAATATTAATAAAATACAAATTTTTCAGAACAAAGTCCTGAGAGGTATTGTAGGTGCACCCAAATACTATAGGACTGATTACCTACATCGAAACCTTCAGATACCCACAGTCAGTCAAGAAATCAAGAGAATTACAATGAGGCATGAGGAAAGACTCCATTCTCATACTAATATTGAAATATTGCAACTTTTGGATACCACCAAAACAGGACACAGACTCAAAAGAACCAAACCATCTGATCTTGTGTAGTGTTGTGTAGTGAGGTGCATATATTAAAAAATTCAGCAGTACATGTACAAACATTATTTCACCAGAGACTACAGAGTTAGGGCCGATGGATCCTCCTAGTTATATACCTAGATTTAAGTTAGCATAAAGACAAATTGTAGGTTAAACGGAAACGACTAGTAACAATGTATTAATTAAATAACAAAATAATAAATAAATCCGATGTGATCGGCTATCTCTGATATTTCTCGCAGCGATTCGTTTCGGTAGTTACAATCTCCTTCCGCATTAGTTTTAATTTCTCTATTGTTGGAATAGGTATGCAGATACGTGACTGAAGCAAAAAAAGAAAACTAGAAATCAGCAAGTATTGATTCATTGCCAATACAAATCTATCTGTGCTGAAGATTCATCTTGCAATAATAGTGGAAGTGATGACCTTAACGACATTGGACAAAAGCAGAATATTTTCTGACAATTGTCGCACCATCTTGTGTGAGTGTAGGAATCAGAAATTATTGATTCACTGCATTATAAGTCTATCAGTCTACGTTCATGCAATCTTAACGACATTAAACAAAAACAGAAACATTTCTGATAATTTTTACACCTTCTTATGCCACGGTAACTAAGATCTATTTTCTTTGGAATGATTTTCCTAACATTTCCTTATTGGGTGAATATTTCAGCCTATTTTTATCGTGAAATACACAAAACATTTATATTGTGTTTATTGTTTTTTTTTCCTAAATATAAAAAATAAAATATAGTTTTATGTCTCTCTCGCACACTTTAAATCCTATAACCAAGTTTAAATTTTGTAAACTATTGCTAAATGAAATTAGTAGATCATTGAATCCAGAAAACATTTAACATTAAAAAAACTTAATCATACAACAGCCTCATAGCGCTGTTGTTGTAGAATTTGTATTTACAATTCTTTTATCATCAAGGAGCCTTAAAGCTGTTTTGTTTTGTTTTGTTTATATGAAAAGACGTGTTTTTTTTTTGAAGTAATAAAATTTTTACTAATTTCGTACTTTTTTTTAATAAACAGGTAATAGTAGTAGTAGTTGCATGATATGAATTTTAAAGCTGATGATTACCTTTAACTGTTTTTGTGTCACCAAAATTTGTACATTTTTAAACATAAACCAATAAATCCAGTCATTAGAGTTCCACAATTTTCATCCTTCATTAATCACAATACCATTCTTATTGCTAAGTGATATATTACAAAGTGTGTTTCTGAGTGTTTCTGTTGTTTTATTTTCTTTCTATTTTCTGGATATAACTGCTTCTTTTTTTTCTCTTCTAAAATAAAACTCTTTCTAAAATTTTAAAATCATCTTAATTTTTGATTTTTGTTCGCAATGTATCGCACCTGAAGATTCCCGAATTTTCACTTCAGAGTAATCCCCTTTAGTGAATATGTTAGGAATATAAATATTTTATCGTTTTTGATTGATATGTCTTTAACTCCAAACCTGTAACAAGATATATTTTGAATAAATAAACTGAAGCAATTATACCACCTAACGTTGCGTCAATACGATCATCACATTCTTAAATGGAATTTTGTAATAATATTCTCAATAAACATTTTTCTATACCTTTGACGTTTAACTTGTTCAGTTATGAAAGCGATAATTTCTGAATTTTTGTTTAATGTAAAGCAGTACATTTTTTCATAACTTTTTCAAAGCAATTTTTATCCTTCATTAATCCCAATGCCTTCTTGTTTTTACGTGGTATATTATAAATATTAATTTCTGGTTTCTCAGAACTATCGATTTTATTAATATCCTCTAAAATTTGTATGTAAATATCATCAACTTGAAAATTATATATTAGACTTTCAGTGTCTGTATATAATAATTTTGAGAATTTTGACAAAATTTTTGTTTTTATATAATTATAATGAAAATCATATAAAAATAATTCAGAAATATTCAGAATAAACATTCCAACGTAAATTATTTTATAAAATTTAACTTTTAATTTGGTTATTTCAGTCAATAAAATATTATTATCAATAGCAACGTAGCTGTGAAAATTTGGTTGAGAAATGTAACAATTAGCATCAAATTTTCCAGACCATTTTGTAACCAACTTTACATCTCTATATTTTTTAACGTTTTCAAATGTCTTGCCATATACTGCATTATTTACATTGTTTTTTCAGTGTTCAAATAAATATTTTTTTTCAACCAACGCGACAATATTAATTACAATACCAAATTCTGATGCTTATATATGTATTTTGAATGACATGAATTTTCTTGTCATATACAGTTATTAAAAGTTTTGGTAGATGATGAAGTAGGTAGTATAAGATGTTTTGGACAAAGTGATAAATCATTGTGAGGGTGAACACGTATTTGGGATAATAAAGATCGACATCAAAAATGTACTCATTATCTTCCTTTAAAGAAGGAATTCAAATATCTTCTCCAGAGATTTATTGAAAGTCTCTCGTGCTGCTTCATACAGATTATTAACATCAAAATACATGTGACAAAAAGCTGGTATCTATTGAAACATTGAGAAATTCCTCCTCGTATAACCTTTTCAATAAACATAATAATATCAGTTCTAGTTTTACCTCTGTTACTTTAAGACATTCGTAACCCAAGTAAAAAGTATCCCAAACCCTCCACGCATGAGCGTAATCTTCATAATAATATATCGGTATTATAATTCTAGATATATTAGAATTTTACTATAAAAATATTTTTTGCTGGTAAACGGGTATCCTGCAGTTTTTGCCAATAATAAATATATTCATAAGAAAAAACATCTTTTAAAATAAAATTTTCCCGTTACTAAATCAAAGTTGTCTGTATAAAAAAATCTGTACAAAATAATTTCGTTGTTGCCTCTTGATCGTTAGTTAATAAGACGCTAATTTTCCTAAACTGCTAGATATATAGTCTATTCAGAACAGCAGTGAACCCATGACATCTGAATTGAGGATGCAATGTTGCCGCATCAACTCTGAGTTTTAGTACATATTGGCTGTGACATAACAGAAATTCTAATCTAAATAAAATAATTAATCAAAAATGTTATCTAATATAATTTATAATATTATAGTGTATCTAATACATATATTATCGAAGAACTTAAAACTACAGCTAATACTAATTATACAGCCACAATAATTTATAGTTTAGAGTTATTTTATTATATTTACATTGAACTCTTTTCCACACCACCCATGAGGAAGAGTTCCAGATGCATTTTTTATGTAGTGATATGCCCCGAAAGCCTAGTCCACCTAATTAAAAATTGTATATCTGAGTAATGTATTCTACTTTCATTAGATAGCATATTTACGTTTTACGTTTATTCCTGTTTCCGTCATTTCAGTGTTTCCTTGTAAAGGCATTTTGATATCACCGTGTTTCTCGTTAGTTCGTTATGTCAATACAATAGTTAAAATATATTAATTTTATACTGACCTTTAGTTCTTTCCTCTTTCATCACCCTGTCTTGGTAATTGTCATAAATGAATCTTATGACTATATTGGTTTTTACCAACATTCATAAAAAAGTAAATTACATAAAATGCAATTAAACAATTCATTTATATTTACAGAGTAACAATTTCAAATAGTTCATTCTTTAAAATGGCTTCTTCAAAACTGATTTTGTGTACTTTAAGGCATTTCTTAACTGCAGTCTTTGTTGATGCACTTGTTGGGATTTTCGCCACTATGATATGGTGCATTGTTCATAATAATAACTGATGGTTCCTCCAAATTCTTTAAAAGCTCATTTTCAAACCACTGGTAAAACAAGTTATTGTTCATTTGGCCTTGGACTTTAATTCTGCACCAGGAATAAAACAATTCCAGCATGCATGAAGAACTATATGTCTACAATGAATTATTAATAAATTTTATGAGTAACAAAACCTAATCGATAGTTATTTCAACTTTTTCCATAAACTTTTGTTGTCTTGACACTATATTTATTATCATCCTGCCTTGAGTGACCCAATGTACCATTCTGATATATCCATATCTCATCTAAATATACAAACTGATATAATAATTATTCCTTGATTTCGTTATAAGTTTTTAAAAATTGTATTCATTTAAAAGCAATGTCCGGAAGATCTATTAAACCCCTTCGTGGATTATCTTAACACCACTTAAAAACTATATTACCCAACAGTGTATGAAAGGATGTTCTACATCCCTCAAATAGCTGCATATCTTTCAACTTTTTATGGATACTTTCCAGGCTAAAAATTTTCTCTGAAATAAGTGTATTAAATTATGTTTGGATTGAAAAAAACTAGCTACTGTTTTTATACATTTCATATATTTGATTTTTGATACAGCTAACATCAAGCTGACCTTGATTCGTCACTCGTTTCGTATAAAGACGGTTTCTTTCTGGTGAATTTAAGGTTACATAATTTTTTTATTTTTTGAGATATTTTAGTGACCGCGTCCATACTAATATTCGGTGCAGCTGCAACACACAAAAAGATATTTTAAATAAAAACAGAGGCAATTTGAAATATAATAAAACAAAGCGTTAAAACAACGTTTACCGGTTTATAACCCGTAAATATAATATTTTGAAGAATTTTGCGGACGTTTGATAAACGAACGACTTTTGCAGGCTCATTCTGTTACATGTTCCAACTTGTTAAACAACATTCTATCTCTTTTTAAATAGAATAAAATGAAAAGGCTATTGTCTGACTGTAAAACGAATTTACATATTTCGACAGGCACACATTGATGAGGTGGGTTCACTACAGATTTGAATAGACTATTAATCTATATGTATCCCAAAAAACCGAAGACTAATTTTACTACTTTTGATAAATTTAGTAAAAGAATTATATTTTTCTTTGTTAATTGGTAAGAGTGTAATTTCAGAGGAAAACGCCTTAATTATGGAGTGACTATCATAACCTAAGAGATTGTAAAACAATACAAGATTCGTAAACTTTCTTCTGAATTTTAAGTCACACGAATTATGTGCGGCACCTCTAAAAGCTCCACTGAAATGACAGTAGCTTTGAACTCTATATTTTCTCCCGAGAAAGATTTACAACATATATGACATAATTTAAAACGATGAAAGTCTTTAATCCCCTGGTTACTTAACTGTCTTAGTGGTATAGCATTTAAAAACAGCGGTTCTATTTTCTCAGCAATTTTCCTTAGTTCTCTAACAAGTCATTTAGTATACCTTTTACCACTGTATAATTTTAAGTCACAAAGCGAACCGTCATAACAACATTTCAAATAATATGCGATACTAAACATGTTTTAATATTTATTACTTTTAACTACTCTAACATAGTTGTAGGCTGTTTATCATCAAAATTTACTAAAATGCTCTCCAAATCTGCATAAATGTCAAATGGTACTGTGATTTTATGTTTGTGAAATGTTCAAAAGATATAATTTTCTCAAGTTCTTGTGGTAAAATTACTTTATATTCATTCAAATTTTTACAATTAACTAAATGCCTTTTTAAAATTCCCTTTGTGGAAAAATGATTAAGACATCGTTCACAAAACCATTTTTTGTTTTTGGTATTACCTGCTTGATTATTAAGTAATTGGCTTAATTTTTATATGTTATATTCTATAATAATGTTCATTTTCATGGGATAATAAAACTAAATTAGTTTTTGTTAAATAATTCGCTTTACTTAACATCAGTGGTAAAATTTTGTTTTTACCACAACAGCAAACCACATTTATTGACAGACAATTCATAGAGTCAAATTTAGGTATATCTTTTAAGACAATCGGGAATTTTAAATCATTATATTTTAAAACTTGACTAAAATGAGGATAAGACGTAGTTGTACTAACACTTGTGTTTTCTGTCCGATATAAAGCAGCCACTACACACCAAAAGAAACAATAGATATCATCATGTTTTAAATTGATTACACTTTTTGATTTCCTAATAAACACAGGCAATTACATATATAGATAAACCAACATTTAAAGGTATATTAAAATTAATTTTTAAATAACAAATTTTACATAGTAACCAACCACTATATTGTTCTTGAAATTCCTCTAATATAAGTAAAATTAATTTAAATTTTGTTTATTACATTAATCCTACACCATTCAACCAAGTTTGTGGCGTGATCAAAAACATTATTTTTTCTAGAAAAAATTTTAATGGATGTTTCCATATTTTGTGGTCTTATAAAGAGAAAACCTGACACGTTACATTGACTTTTAATGAACAATTTTTCAGCACTTTTTTTGTTCCTGTTGAAGAGAGTCTAAAAGCTTTTTTAAAAAATTCTATAGGATCTTAAAATATAGAATAATAATAACATCTGTCTAGATCTTCCATATTATCTTACGTTTAGTTCTTCTCTTGTTAGATTTCAGTTTACTTTAAATTTATACAAGTAATTTTTCAAAAACTTTAAATTTAGTATTTTAAGTGTCGATCAGAGTCCATCAGATCACATAAACATATCACAGCAAACAAGAAAAATAAAATGGCATCCTGTCCAACAACCATAGTAATCTACACAGAAGACAAGTTATATTTTCCACTTAAGCATGAGATGTTTGTAATGACGCAACTTCATCAGTAAGTAATTATATTTTCTTACAATTATTTCAATGTTTGTTTTGAGAGGTATAACTCTTTTAGTTTATTTATTCAAATATCTTATTACAGTTTTCGAGTTAAAGACATATCAATGAAAAACAATAAAATATTTATGATAATAAAACTTTAGAAATAGGTGTTAAGAGATATAAATTCAATTTATAGGATGAGGAAATTGTCCGACATTAAAAGTTGCTATTATTCCAGTGACAACCGTCAAAAGAAAACGAACAATTTTTTGATTTAGAAGTTTTTTCATAAATGTATTATTATATAAATATATAAATATATTTTTCGTAAATGTGTGTGTAATAGCGACGATGTGTTCGACGACGACAAAGACTAAAGGATGACAAAAAAGCAGCAACAACAAAAAAACAAAGAGAAACGAGGGAAAAAAAGCAGTTATATCCAGAAAATGGAAGGAAAACAAAACAACAGAAACACTCACAAGAAACACAACGACAACAGCAACAACAGCAACAAAAACAAGTAGAGGAAAAGGAATTTTATAAGATATCACTTAGAAACAAGAATGGTATTGGGTTTAATGTAGAATGAAAATTGTGGAACCATAATGACTGAATTTATTGGTTTACATTTAAAAATGTACTGTTTTAAATCATAGAGAAATCCAAAAGATGGAGCTTTCATTACTGAACAAGTTAAACGTCCAGGGTATAGGAATATGCTTATGGATAATACTATTACAAATTTTGATGCTACAAAAAAGCTAACGGGATCGTCAGCTTTAAAATTCATATCATTCATTGACTGTTACAGTTGCCGGTTTGATAAAACAACTTACGAAATTAGTCAAAATGTTAATACATCGGAAAACAGGACATCTTTACATATAAACAACACAAAAAAGCTTAAGTCCCTTTGGCGATATATATTATGACTAAGTTTTTTTTATTGTTCTCTCTGGATTCGATAATCTAATAATTTCGTTTAGCAATAGTTTACAAAACTTAATCTTGGTTATATCATTTAAAGCATGAGCGAGAGATAAAACTACATTTTAATTATTATTTCTAGGAAAGCAATAAATGGTTTCGTGTATTTCACGATAAAACTAGTTTGAAATATTAAACTAATAAAAAAAATGTTAGGAAAATCATTCCAAAGAAAATAGATCTTAATTATTATGACACAAAATGGTGTAACAATTGTCAGAATTTCTTCTGTTTTTGTTCAATGTCGTTAAGAATGCATGAACCTAGACGCACACTAATAGACTTATATTGCAGTGAATCAAAAATTCCTGATTCCTACCCTAACACAAGATGGTGCGACAATTGTCAGAAAATATTCTGCTTTTGTCCATTGCCGTTAAGCCCACCTCTACCACTACTACTACAAGTTGAATCTTCAGCTCAGTTAGGCTTGTATTGCATTGAATCTATGAATGCTCATTCCTAGCTTTCTTTTTTTGCATCAGTCACGTATCTGCATACCTATTCCAATAATAGAGAAATTGAAACTAATACGAAAAAAGATTGTAACTACCGAAACGAAAGGGTGCTTATAATTATACCAGAGCCAACTGATTACATCAGATGAATGGACAATATTGCAATAAGATGAAGCATGAAATGTGGTACAATATTATTCAATTTAAGCAATATTCAACGCAAAAAAAACATTCAAATAAAAAAATTTAATTATTCTAATGTTGTATGTATTCAAACATTAAAGAATAATATTTTTAGATATATATTTCTTTTATTTCACACCACTATAATTAACAAACAAACTAATACTACCAAAGGTTATTTTGTATGTATGTATGTATATATCAATATATAGATATAAATCAAATAAATATTACCTAAAAGGGGACTGCGAAGTTGTTGGAGCCTCATTCTGGATGACGCAGCAGCTTGTGAAAGTGACCCTATGAGCCCTAGGAATTTGTAGAAAGTACCTGCTGATGTACAATGTGCTTTTTTTACCTGACTCAAGGTAAACCTGAGGCGCGATATTTGATTTGTGCAATGATGTTATTATTTGACGATGTAACTTTGTTCGAAAATATTTAAGTCTCTTTTTACCAACTATAGGTTCCCATTTTATCCAACTATGGTTGGCGTGATCATCTTCCTTGTCGGATTTAACACTCTTGCCTAGAACGTTCACAAATTTTAAACAATCACAAACATAAATTTAACACCATGCCCCAGCAGGATTCGAACCCGCGCCTATCGCAACAGTAGGAGGGCCGTCCCATCGCCTTTACCACTGCGCCACCAAACCGGCGGATTAGAATTTCGTTGTACGTCAAAGTGAAAGAAATTTTAGAGAAATGTTTTGCGACGCCCAACATCTAGATGTCGCTACTTTTAACTTATCACTTGTTTTAATCGCTATGTTAAGAGCAGCAACGGGATCTGATTGGTTGATTTCGTTCTATGATGGGTTTATTGTTTATTTCTTTCGGGCGCCATTTTCAGCGTACCTAACGTAAAGAACAGAACGTTTAGATAATTTTATAACGTTTAGAGATTAACTTACTAATTCATTAGTATATATAAGACGGTAGTAGAATAAGTAAAATGAATTCTCAATCTAGAAAATGTTGTGTACCCGGATGCACAGATGGTAAAGAAATACAAAATCGTTTTCCTTCGAAGAAGTATTTGGCTGTTGTAGGGGGGCACAGGGGGGTTAAAAAAATAAACAGTGTAGGTAGAATTTTAAAACAAACACAAACACAGGACTGCAAACACAATCATAACGAAATAGAGGCTCCATCCAGACAGCACATTTCAGCACCCATACCAAAGTAGTAATGGTTGTTTGATCAGAAACTCTAAACTCAATATAGGTTAGATTTTATGGAGAAAATCAATCTCTCGTAGAAATCCGAGGAGTCCGTCGGTATTTTCTCGTATTAAGGCATTTTTAAAATTTTGCAGCCCACACTTAGTTCTAATTTGGGTGAGCCGTGGACAGTCGTTCAATATGTGGTAGACTGAAATAGGGGCACGGTGACAAAACTCACAGTAGGCAGGCGGTTTCGAAGTCATCAAGTGACCATGCGAGAAACGACAGCTCGCTATTTGTAAAACAAGATACGAATGGTATAAGGTCGGTATAGACACAAACATCCTGGATGGGGAGGGGAGATGAGGCTGCCGACTTAGCCGCACTATCTGCGCGCTCATTTCCCGGTATACCTACGTGAGAAGAGATCCACAATAAATTTGTCCTGATCCGATTCAGATAGAGGGTACGGATAATTGACAATGAGTCGGTGGTCAGGGGATGGTTGAACTTCTGTTTTGAATTCTTTGAAGGTTTGTTTTGAGGTGTATGATAATTTGGATATCGCGAAGAGTTCAGCGGTTAATACTGAACCCCGTTCAAGAAGCTTGAAACGGAATACCCGGTTGTCCACCACAAATGCACTGCCAAGCCCGCTGCGAGATTTGGTGCCATCAGTATATAAAAATGCGGAACGCTTCACGATTTTGCGTGTCATCCTTGCGCAGGGGCCATGGTAATCTTCTCTGTATCGTTCTAATTTTATTATATGTACCGCCGAAGCGAGTACTTTAAATAGTAAGAGTAAAAATAATTAATAATTTTTAAAATATCAAGGAAATGTATGATGAAGAGGATGAACATGAGGGCTCCTTAGATAATTTACATTCCATGCCAACGAATTTACCTTCAATTCCAGATATTCCTATAGGAGCAAACGAGTCAAGACAATATCTCATGCCCCATTAATTTTATTGGTCAATTAAACGTGACCTCACGACTCTAACGTGCTAAACTTTATCAAAAAGTCAATCAAATGTCTTCAGAGCAAAATATTTTTCTTACAGGCGCCTATAATAGAGATTTAAACTGATCAGTCAAATTACTTCAGTAGGTGATTATAGCTCCATCTGGATGCTATGCAAAGCAAAACTTTTCTCCAGAGACCCCTATTGAATTTTCCCTCCATCGCTCTACGATTGCGACGTTTTGACGTCATCAGTCATCAGTGCACGGTTTTATTGAACGGACTATATATATTCCAAATAACAGTGAACTTACGTCATCACGATGTCGAGTTTATCGCAGATTGTAAATTCCTTTTAAAATCAGACACTATTTTTCCTTCTCATTTTATTCTAGTTAAAAAGAGTTATAGTGCCATCTGGTACATCCCAATAGAAACAGCCTATAAAATTCGCCCGATTGTCAGACATCTGCAACATTCTTCAAAACTTTATTGCTAATAATTAGGATTTATATAACGAAAAAAAAGTCCTTCGTTACTATATGCGTTAAACGTATTGCAATATTAGAATAAATAATAATTGATAACATTAATTTTATTTTATTATTTTATTTAGATAAGAATGCTGTTACGTGTCAGCACCAAAATGAACTAAAACTGAAAGTTGATACGTCAACATTGAGACGTTTTGACGATATAAATTTAGCTGACGTAGGTTCGCTGTTTTATTGAACGGACTATATAGCCTTTTCAAAGTTATTTTTACATACGTCATCTAAGTTTGTAATGTCAAAAAGTTTTAGATCAGTTTGGCTTTGACATACAACAAAATTCTAATCTAAATAAAATAATTGAACAAAAATGTTGTTAAATATAATTTATTTTAACATTATAGTACATCTAAAATCCATCTACAGTTAATTATCAGCCATAATAGTTTATAGGTTAGAGTTGTAAACTCTTATCACTATTGCTTTCAAGAATTTTGCATACATCTGACAACCGAACGACTTTGACAGCCTCATTCATAATTAGACAGCATTGTGTCTCTTTTTAACTAGAATAAAATAAGAAAGAAAATATTGTCTGATTCTAAAACGAATTTACAAATTACGGCAGGCAGTATATTAAACATCTTGATGACGTATGTACAAAAAAACTTTTTGTAGACTATACATTGTTATCTTCAATTTTTATTTTAAAATAGAACTTATTTAAAATATTTTTTTTTATTAATTGCATCTTACATTACATTTACATTATTCGTTTACAAATTAATTTATTACTGATGTTTTGTTGTACTTCCATTAATATAGAAGTAAAGCGTGTACGGGATTAATAAATCAGTATGTATTTCCCAAATTACAATTAAAATTAAAATAACCTATCTAAGATCAAGTTAGGATTATTCTTATCACTACATAGTATAAAACAAAGTCGCCTTTTCTGTCCCTATATCCCTATGTGCGCTTAAATCTTTAAAACTACGCAACGGATTTTGATGCGGTTTTTTTCAATAGATAGAGTGATTCAAGAGGAAGGTTTCTAACGTGATGTCGTAAATTAACCTATTTTTTTAGGCTTATTTAGCAATTAGCAAAAACGCTGCCTAACCCTACGAGTTAGATCAAATTAATGTACTACAGTATTGTACACCATAAAAAGGTCTACAAAAAAGTCCGCGATGGTATATGTTTATCTTTTAAGGATAACCCACATTAACCATTTTTATTGTTTACTTTTTACGTGAGAAAATGGCTTATTTACGAAGCTATTTTAAGCAATATGGCATTAATCCTTATCGAATTAAGTACCTTAAATACAGTATGCAATTAATATAGATCAATATGGTTCCTTACAGCATGTAAATTAAACAAATATTTTCGGAGATATTACAAATTTAAAATTTGCGTTTAAAAATGTGTAATGTAATAAAAATTGTATGAATTTAGATATTCCAAAGATAGCAGGAAATCTTCATAGTAAGTATAGGGGAAGAGGAATTGTTTTACTCCAAATTTAATGCGTGCAGGCCAAGGGCAGTAATGAATGAACCAAAAATACTGGATCGATTTTAATCATGTTTTCATTGAGTGACATAGGCATATATATTTTATGCCCGTGCAAAGTCGGAGCGGGCCGCTATGTTTTTATATACAACGTTCATATTTTTTCTGTGGTGTATTTAATTTAGTATCAGCATTGCACCCGTGCGAAGCCGGGGCGGGTCGCTAGTACACTATAAAAGTAAATTCATTTATGGCTCCAGAAAACTGAGAAACAGTTTTGGGATGCGAGAGTCCTTTGCGGATTTTTACTGCCGTGTACACAGAAAGGGAAAGTTTCATATTTTTGTAAAAATACTAATTGTCGTGGGTTTCAAAGCTGATTATGATGTGAGATGAGCTCTCTATACCAAAAGTACCTCAATTCGAGACCCTATTTTGAAGCACAAGAAAATGGTCGTCGGTTTTTTAATTATTGTTTTGTTCGGGATTAAATTAACCGATAAGACAAGATATTTTGTTGGCGAGAGCAGCAAAATCTCCCCAGATTTCCTCAATCACAACGTCCCTTGTCGTTACTGGTAGTTTCGCAGTTGGAAGACTTGGCTGTCGTTTTTCTGTACTTTTTACAGTATCTGGACTCAAAGTTACCGACGCATTTCATGCATTTTGGTGAGGTTCCACAGTTCTTGGAGGAGCGTCCATATGTTCTTCCATGTTCTTGGAGGCAGTTGAGGTATTGTGCCGACTGCCCGGTGCCTCTTTGGGACTCAACTGTTACTCTCTGGTCGAACAGGTATTCAATTTAGAATATGTAGTGCTCGTCTCTGGGCACTATGACCTGGGTGAGTGAAATGGCGACTTCGACTTTTGTCCTGCATCTATGTACGAGAGATGGATGGAATCACTTTTCCTGGGGTGCTTCTCTAACATGGTCGTCTGTTATTGATTCCAGTAGGTCTCTGATGACACCCTTGAGTTGCCTCTCTTGTAAGGATGCGAAGCAGTAGAGAGGATACTTCCTCTCCTCCAGGATCTTGATTACCAGTCTGTAGTCGTCAGTGGTTATGAGATAGAATCCCTTGGCTCTTGTCCTCGTGTTGCCGAATTCGTTTGTATTGTTTTTAAATATACGGACGATTTCTATAGATTTGGTTTTCTCCCGTAGATTCTTCCTTCCTTCTTTTGGGATATTGGGTTGACCTGGGTTGATGTGTTAGTAGTTCCAGCAGTTTGTTGTTTTTCCAAGTCCTATTCACTACATGAAGAAACAGTAGAGTTCCCAGTACCTCCCTTTTCCTCTTCTCTGGTGGCCTGGTGTCTGTTATGTTTCTTGTTCCATTTTGTCCTGTGTTTGTTTTTTTCCTTTTCAATTTTCATCATTTGCTCTATAATTCGTTTTATCGTGTGGACTCTTCGTTGCGAGCCTGTATTTGATGTATCAATACGCGTAGCTCCGAGCCATCTTGGGGAGCTTCCTTTATCCTTCCATTGATTCATTCATTGAATTTTTCATTTCGAAGAGGGTGATCTGTAATTTTAATAATTGTTCCCGTGTTAAGATGATGTTTGGAGTTAATTGTGTTAATTGGTTACTCTAAGCGCTCGACCTTGTCTATTTGAAATATAAATAAATTTAATTGTTATTATATTGTTTCAGATTACAGCACGATCGATAAACAAAACAAGAAACCCCGAAGAAATCGAACCACATTCACAACTGCGCAATTAGCAGCTTTAGAAAAGGTCTTTGAAAAAACACACTATCCCGATGCCTTTGTACGGGAGGATTTGGCTTCAAAAGTAAGCTTAAGTGAGGCCAGAGTTCAAGTAAGTGAATATAAACATTGAATAAATGAGAATATATTTTTAAATTTATGTTAATTATTTTCAGGTGTGGTTCCAGAACAGGCGAGCTAAATTTCGTCGAAACGAAAGGAGCCTGACTCTACAAAATGTGTCATTGTCATCCAAACTACCTCCAAAGACTTCGTCGCAGATAGGAATTCCCTTAAAACCTGATGCGCACAATATTGAAAAAGCTACCTTTCATTATCAGACGCATTCTTCGCATACCAGTACCGATATTCAGTATATCATGCCCTGGAAATGTTCTTATCCTCAATATAACCCTGAAAATTTATATACCAATAATATTAATAGCCAAAGCTGTGGAATATTTTCCACAAACCCCTTTAGTTGCAACAGCTTATCGAATAATTCCGTTTGTAATAGAATAGACGTACCTAGTTTCCGATACCGACAAGATTATAATTTATAACATATTTATACAGATCTTAGGTTAAGAAAAATATAATATTATTTTATGTTCTTGGTTTTGATTATTAGATAGTGTATGACCTGATAATTTTGTAAATTATTGAAACAATAGGCAACCAGTAAAAATTTTATCGAAACTTGCATTTTGACAATTATAAGATAGGTTAGTTGTAGATAACAATAATAAAAACAAACGTCTTAAAATGTTTGAAATTGATGATGATGACTTTACTCCCAGTTCCAGGTAAAAATATAATCAAATTATACATTTCAATTATTATTCCGATGATTTTAGCTCCAATTTATTTTCTATATTTAATACTCAGTCCTTAGAGCACAATGCAAATTTATCTTACAAAGCACCAAAACAACCAAGACCCACTGAGAATAAACCAAACGATTTGATTGATAAAAATGAAAATCAATCGTCAGTTATTTTAGCAAAAGTAATACATTTATGGAAACTGTAAAGTATTAATTGTTAGATTAGCGTGTGAAAATATTATTCATTAATTTTTAGAGAAAATGGGGAGTCTAAGTTGCAAGGAAAACATATAGTGGCAATTATTGGAAAACAAGGTCAGGAAAATAATGAACTAATTGTTTATAAGGAAAAAACAAATATATTAATAAGAGAAACCTTAAATAAAACAATGTCATTTTTTAAATATAGTAATAATTTTATTGGTTTCTATGACAGAACCAGATGTTTCTGGAATTTGGGTTTTATGACCATAGAAGAGTATGATAGTTTCCTAAAGGAATTACCAAAACAAAAATGTATCATTGTCCTAAATACATCTGAAAACAGTAATGAAACAAGTGATACAGAAAGAACTAAACAACCACATCAAACTGTAGATATAAATAAATCACTCGAGAGTCCTGAGATACAGCAAAAAAATGAAGTTCTAACAAGAATAACTAAAATGGGACAGCCTATATTACCTAAAACTATTATTGAAAATAAATATACCACATTTCAGTCTGATTCTGAAACTGAATCAAGTTACAGTGATACTAAACCAAGTGTCACACCTCGTAAATTTAAAAAATCCAATGGTGTCTTACATGAAAGAAAATTCTTAAACACTCCAACTAGTGAAAATAAATTAGTTCTGAGTACTGAGCTTTCAAACAACAATCAAATGTTGGGTAACAATCACATGATGCTCTATCCGCAAGGGATGGTTTTAACACAAACAATGCCTGAGTACATGAACAATTTTTTAATTGCACAAAATGCAGAATTAAAAAGTAACATAGCTGAAATTAATATGAAATTAAGTACTGTATTAAGCAACCAAGGTTCAGGACATAACATTAATAGAGAAGAATTCAAACAAGCCAAATCCAAAGTAAAATGTCTCAATTTAAAAATTGAAAATCTAACAATGGAATTGGATCAGCTCAAAAATGAACATCAGGATTTAAAAAAAAGTTATAATAATAAGTGCAAGGAACTTTGTGATGAACAGGAAAGAGCCTTTGGGGCAAATAGTTTATCTGTTGAAGTAAATTTTCTCAAAAATAAATTAAATGAAAAGGAAAAAGAAATAGAACTATTAAAATCAGAAATAGATGACAAAAATGAATTCATAGAGAAACAAAATATTGATATGCAAAGACTTGAAAAATACCACAAAGAAAATGAAATATATAAATCGATTTTATCAAGTGAAATAGATGAATTAAAATCAAAATTGGATGATGCTCATTTAAAAATAAATGAATATGAGGACAAATGTAAAGAACAACAGGAACTACTGAATAATTATTCTAAAAACAGCATTACATCAAGTACTAGTAATGATTCAAGCAAGATAATTAAAGAAACAATGAATGAGGCATTCACATCTATCATGAACTGCTTTGATGAAAGTGAATCTTATAGTTATAAATGTATCCAAAATATTATTTTGGCAAATTTAAAACATTCCAGTTTAAGTTTGATTACACAGTTTAACACACCAAATAAATAAGTTTATCCTCATTTCTCATATCATTGTGATAAAATAATAATTATATTAATATATGTGTATCCTTTAATATATTGTGACAAAATATATTATAAATATGTATAATGTAATTTTAATAAACGTGTTTTAAATGAAGATTTTATTCATATCAGAAAAATATTTCACAGTGTTAAGGCAAATGGCATAAAGATGCCTATATATTAGGATAGATTGAGAACTATCAACTGAAAACAGTCGAAACAGTCAATAGCGATAGGCAAAACAGTCGATAGTTAAAAAAATAGCGACTGAAAATAGTAATTACAAATCAGTCCAATGCCCGGTTCGATTGTTTTTTTCCATTCGTGATGTCAGACGAAAATGTACGAATTCTTGTCTGTATAAAATGTGAGATAGAAAAGGACTGAGATAAATACTTGGAGCAGTTAATTTTAAATGTCTTTATATTCTCCAACGGTAGTATAAGCCAGGCAGATATGTATAAAGAAACAAAAAAAAATACAAATTTCTATTAACATGTAATAAATAATATAATTTTAAAGGAAGTAGGATTACTTTTATACTGAATGTTCTGTGGATGTGTAAAAAGGCATGGAATAATAACACCACAAATGTTTTATCGTGTTATAATATATTAATTGCTATTTTTAAATAACATAGTATAATAAATATAAATAGTACAATACAACTTAAAAACTAAAGATTTTCAATAACCATAACTACTAAATAAAATGTAAACGTATACCTAATCATTGAAAAATCTAATCCATGATGAACCTAAAAATGATCGTACAATAACTACCAGACCCTTTTTAAATAAAAGTTTTATTTATTTTTGAACGGAAATATGTTTAAATTACTGTGAATATTATCATGTTCAACTTTTCTCCTGTGAGGCGATTTCTTCGATCGTTAAGTATTTGCCCAGATTTTGAAAAAACTCGTTCCGATAGGTAGTTGAAGTGTAACTGATATAATTCACGTAGTGTCATTTTATGGGCTTGCCAAAAATCCAATGGGTTTTCTAAACGCCCAATAAATGCCATTTCCAAATACTGCTTAATCTGTAATGTTGTTACAGTACTTGGAGTAATTACTTCTTTCATTCTAGACATTTTTTTATCAAAATATCTTCAGATGTGAATACATTCTTGGTCAGTAGTTGTGTCTTGAATTTCGAGTTATGGAAAGATATTTGTATTTTTTCAAGTTAGAATGGAAGATACCTCTTTTATGATAACCTTTTGTATCGCCTCAGCATTATTTGCAATACCAAATCCTGCTTTTTAAGTCTAGGATCTAAAAATGGAGATTTCCCGCATATTGTGTTCATTTCTAAAATTGTCAGTCTTTTATTGATGACATCTAATTGACTTGCTAAAATCCTGGATTTGGTGGAATACTGCAGTCCCCTTATTAACGGTATATTTAAAGACATCTTTTATCAGATAACTCGGTGGTCATTATTTCAAGGGGCTAAAAAATGTTGAACACAGCCTGTTAAGATAGTCCATTCGTCAACAAATAAAAATTGTGGTGGTCTTCTTAATAGCCATCAAAATAAAAGTTGTTGAATATTAAAGCAGAGTTTTCCTATCAGAAAATGTATTTATTACAAATATTTAATATACTTTATTCACCTCTTCACCGTTAATATTTTTAAAAGAAATTTAACAACTGTTACCGCAAAAACTTCGAATCTTTTGGAATCGATGCAATTTCTAAAACCTTTGGAACCTAATTTTAGTTTTCAATATTTTAGGAAAAAAGCTTTGACAAACAAAAGGCTGGGACAAAAATCGTGAAAGTTTATTAAAAAAGTATTACCTATTATACCAGTCAAAAGAATCTTACTATTTATCATTTACAATTAAATTTTTTGCCCTCGAAACTAACGTTCCAAAATGCTGCTATATTAATTTACAATATCTAGTTATTCACAAGCAAACTACAAAAAAAAAACATAAAACCACATATATTATATATAAATCTATATAAGCATAAATTCGGCGCATTAATTTCAAGGTCGCGGCTAAGACGGAAGGCCAGAATGTTAAAAATCAGCCGAATGAAATAGTAGACATAGAAAAAATAGAAATTTCAGGGTATAGGCGACTTTGGGAAAATGTTTTGTTTAGTTCAATCAACTGTAGCGCTGCGATCGCAAATTGTGATTGGCAGTTTAAATTCCAGGTGCCGCCACTAACATGAAATGTGATTGGTCTATCAAATTGTGTGAAATCAGCATTTTCTATGGGCGTCCATTTTTATGTTTGTTGTTTGTAGGTTATGGTTTTTGTTTAGATCACGAAATTTTCGTTTTACGTTGTGCATATTTTCTGTTTTACATTAATTATTATGGGGTAATAATATAAAAATTGATGACAATACGTCAGTGTAGTAAAAGATGTAGTGTACCGGGGTAAAATTCTACTACGGAAATTAGACATCGTTTCCCAAAGAATGATCTCGCTCCTTTCCAAAAATGGGTTGATCAAGTAAATAGTAGTAAGTTACCTGGTTAAACCACAATGCAAATATATCAACGTCATGGTGTTTGTTATGGACATATTAGTGAAAAATTTAGAATTATCCTTCCTTCACGAACAGGTATTTGGGTAAATGCATATCCATCATTGGTTTTATCAGGTACATATAAAATTATCTATCTACTACATGTCTGTTTATATATTGTTTGTTTACAGAAATTCAAAAACTTATGAAGATGTTAGTAGTAATAAAATTCAATTAATCTACCAAGTTGTGCGTATGTTGTCAGTGTGATGTCTCTACATAAAGAAGTCTTACAAGAAGGTAATAATTAATATAACTGGATAATTAGTAGTAATAAATACTACTTTTAGTTGTAAAATACCCCTAAAATATTTGCAATACTTTAACTTTTTAGAACAATCAGTGTTCAATCATTTTATAGTAGAGGAATTATATATTTAAATTTGATTGCCTTTTTAAGAAAATATTTGTTATGGTGCCATCAATTAAAAATTTAATTGCTACTTTTAGGGGATTTATTAACTTAAAGAAATCTATTTTGTCTAAATTTACAAATAACTACATTTGTTTAACAAATCTTAACCAAAATTGCTTAAAGATTTTTGTTGGATCTATTAGAGGTCATAGAGATAGAAACAGCATCCTTCCCCTAGTATGTTCGAGAAATTTTTAAAAGGGCTCATCATTTCAATTTTTTCACATCATTCTCCCGGAGAAAATTGTGAAGAAGATGAACATGTTAGATAACTTATATTCTTTTTTAACGGGAGATCTAGTACCACTTGAGGTTGTTAAATCACCAGTTAAGTCTATATTTTCAGTTCCAGAGAATTTTGCTCTGAGGAAAACAAAAGTCTAATATTGTATTTTAGTCTTATTTCAGGCTATTTAACAAAACTTCTGAAAAAGAGACAACATGCAGTATTTGTCTATATTCTATATTAAGTAGTTCCACAGATTAAATACTCTAAAATCCCTGGCCTGACACATTTACGTGTGTGGCGCTACTAGACTACTCTAAAATCTAAAAAAATACTCTAAAATCTAAATATTTTTAAAAAACACATACATTTTTAGTGTTTCGACTGTCCAATCCATAATGATTTTCAAGACAAAATTTTAAGTTATTCTGAGGTTTGATTGTATTTTTGGTTTAATGAAGTTAATGTAATATCAACAGGAAAGGATTTAAAGTTTACCTTCAATATATCAAGATAAGTTAGAACTCTAATAGATCCCATAAAATTGATGGCACTAAACATATATGGGAAGGCCTTATAGAAGAATTATAGATATTTTAATATTGCCTAGAATAGAGTTCATAATTGTTTTTTTTTTGCTTTTTGTTTATATATATTTATATTATTTACACTTATGTATACTTGTATAGGATTTTATTTTAATAAATTAATTTTAAAATTTAAATTTGATTTTTATTTAAATACTATTGGCCAATAAATGTGACGTCACGAAATAATCAGGGGAAATGGCAGACCAATCAAAGCAAAGTATTTTCCTTACAGGTTTCTACATAACTATTTTAAACTAACCAATCAAATTCGCGTTGTCAGCGCCGCCAATGATTGGACTAAGCGAAACTTTGCCCCACTACTTACCATTGTAGTTGCACACCCCTGATAGTAGAACCGAAAATAGTAACTAAAAGTAAACGACTGAAACAGTCGATAGTAAATAGTAATAAAATCAGTCGAACCAAAAATAGCGACGGAACTAGTCGATAGTAAAAACTAGTCAATTACTGAACAGTCGATTGTTCCCAACACTACTATATTTCAATATTAGCGTTGGGAACTATCGACTGAAAACAGTCGATAGTCAAAAAAATGCACGGTTCGACTATTTTTTTCCATTAGTGATGTCAGACGAAGATGTACCAATTCTTGTCTGTATAAAATGAGAGATAAATGCTTGGAGCAGTTAATTTTAAATGTCTTTATATTCTCTAATGGTAGTATAAGCGAGACAGAGATATATAAATATTCATTCACTTGATAAATTTAAAAAAGAAAAGGAAAAAAAATTACTAATTTCTATTATCATGTAATAAATAAAATGATTTTAAAGGAAGTAGGATTACTTTTATACTGAATGTTCTGTGGATGTGTAAAAAGGAATGGAATAATAACACCACAAAGGTTTTATCATGTTTTAATATATTAATTTCTATTTTTAAATAACATAGCATAATAAATATAAATAGTACCATACAACTTAAATAAAACCTAAAAACTAAAGATTTTCAATAACCATAACTACTAAATAAAATGTAAACGTATACCTAATCATTGAAAAATCTAAACCATGATGAACCTAAAAATGATCGTACAATAACTACCAAACCCTTTTTAAATAAAAGTTTTATTAATTTTTGAACGGAAATGTTTTTAAATTACTGGGAATATTATCATGTTCAGCTTTTCTCCCGTGAGGCTATTTCTTCGATCGTTAATTATTTGCCCAGATTTTGAAAAAACTCGTTCCCAGGGGATAGATGTTGCGGATATAGAGGAATATTTTATGTGTAACTGATATAATTCAGGTAGTTTCATTTAAGGGTTTGCCAAAATCCAATGGGTTTTCTACACGCCCAATCAATTGAAATTCCAAATGCTGCTAAATCTGTAAAGTTGCTGCAGTACTTGGAGCAATTACTTCTTTCATTCTAGCCATTTTTTTATCAAAATATCTCCAGATGTCAATACATTTTTGGTCAGTAGTTTTGTCTTGAATTTTTTGAAGTTAGAATAGAAGATACCTATTTTGTGAAAACTTTTTGTATCGCCTCAGCATTATTTGTAATACCAAATCCTTTTTATATCAAGGATCTAAAAATGTGGATTTCCCGCATATCGTATTTATTTCTAAAATTGCCAGTCTTTTATTGATGACATCTAATAGAAAATTTTACCATTTTTCCCCCATTCACTTGTTAAAATCTTGGATTTGATGGAATGTTCCAGTCCTCTTATTAACCATATAATTAAAGACATTGTTGGGATATCTTTCACCAGATAACTCGGTGGTCATTATTTCAATGGGTATTAAAAGTTGAACACATTCTGTTAAGATAGTCCATTCATTAACAAATAAAAACTGTGGTATTCTTTTTAATAGCCAATAAAATAAATTGTTGAATATTAAAGTAGAGTTTTCCTATCAGAAAATGTATTTATTACAAATATTTAATATATTTTATTCACATCTTTAGGGTTAATATTTTTAAAAGAAATTTAACAACTGCTACTGTAAAAAATTCTTCAAATCTTTTGAATCTATGCAATGTCTGAAACCTTTGGAACCTAATTTTAGTTTTCAAGATTTTAGGAAAAAACTTTCGACAAACAAGAGGCTTGGACAAAAATTGTGAAAGTTTATCAAAAATGTATTACCTATTATAACAGTCCAAAGTATTACCTATTATGCCAGTCAAAAGTATCTTACTATTTATCATTTACAATTTAATTTTTTGCCCTCGAAAACTAGCGTTCCAAAATGCTGCTATATTAATTTACAATATATAGTTATTCACAAGCAAACTACAAAAAAAAACATAAAACCACATATATTATATATAAATCTATATAAGCATAAATTCGGCGCATTACTTTCAAGGTCGCTGTTAGGACGGAAGACCAGAATGTTAAAAATGAGTCGAATGAAACCGAAAATAGTAACTAAAAGTAAACGACTGAAACAGTCGATAGTAAATAGTTATAAAATCAGTCAGACCGAAAATAGCGACTGAAAACAGTTACTAGTAAAAACAGTCGAACCAAAATTAGCGACTGAAATAGTTGATAGTAAAAAGTAGTCAATTACTGAACAGTCAATAGTTGATTTCAGTCGATTGTTCCCAACACTAATCAATATTAAACACTAGGATTTATAAAGGGGAGTATCGTACTTTTATTTGAAGATTTTGAGATTTATAAATATATATAATTCGGAAATCAAAATAATAAGGATTCTTCCCTCCAGCGCAAAATTATTTTATGATCTGAGAAAGAAATGGTAAAACGCTTCGATACGCCCCATAAAATATTGAGAATTCCTCTGTGTTTTGTGATATACTCATTCAAAAAACCCTAAATTTTCGTATCAAAGATTTTGCAACACAATTCTATTTTACATCAAAAAAGAAATTGATGGTCGAGAGGTGAAATAAAACACTGCTTCCTTACTCTCCTTTATAACTATCGATATTTCTTGTTATAAAAAATTATCGATGTTTTTTCTGCATTCCTATCCTAACCTATGAAATCGATATTGTGTATATTATATTGTGTAAAATAAAAACATATTAGCATTATATTATTCAGAGTTTAGATATACATTTAGTATATTAATATGTCTATAGAAATAGAATCTGCAGAGTATGTAGTATAAATAAATTATTTAAACCATAATAATACCTTGGTTTTTAGCGTTATTCGTCTTATTCAACAGTATTTAAAAGAATCAAACTTATTTAGAACATTACACACCCTTCAAGTAAGCATTTTGATAATGATGTCATAACAGATATATTTTATTTTATTTGTAGGAAGAAACTGGTGTAACATTAAATACTGTTGACAGTGTAGATGGATTTTGTGCAGATATAAATAATGGACACTGGGATACTGTATTGAAAGCTATTCAGTCCCTCAAATTACCGGATAAAAAGTTAATTGATCTATATGAACAGGTATATTTCAAAATAGGAAAAATATAATATGTTATTGTAAATATTTTTTTAGATTGTTTTAGAACTTATTGAATTGAGGGAATTAGGAGCTGCTAGGTCATTATTACGTCAAACTGACCCAATGATTATGTTAAAACAGAATGAACCTGAAAGATACATACATTTAGGTAGATTATCACTATTTGAGTTTTGTACTTTGTAACTATATAAATATGTGTTTATAGAAAATTTATTAGCAAGATCTTATTTTGATCCAAGAGAAGCTTACCCTGATGGAAGTAGTAAAGAAAAAAGAAGAGCAGCTATTGCTCATGCCCTCTCAGGGGAGGTATCTGTTGTACCATCTTCACGCTTACTAGCATTACTTGGACAAGCTTTAAAATGGCAGCAACATCAAGGTCTACTTCCTCCTGGAACCACTATTGATTTATTTAGAGGAAAAGCAGCAGTTAGAGAACAAGAAGATGAAACATTTCCTACACAAATGGCTAAGCAAATCAAGTTTGGTCAGAAGTCCCACGTAGAATGTGCAAGGTTTTCTCCAGATGGACAATATCTGGTAACTGGTAGTGTGGATGGTATTATTGAAGTTTGGAATTTTACAACTGGAAAAATAAGGAAGGATTTAAAATACCAAGCTCAGGTAGAGGGATTAACATATTTTAAAATTGATTTTTATAGTTTAAAATTTACAGGAAAATTTCATGATGATGGAACATGCTGTGTTATGTATGGCATTTTCAAGAGACAGTGAAATGTTAGTTTCCGGATCACAAACTGGCAGGATTAAAGTATGGAGAATTAGCACTGGTCAGTGTTTAAGAAAAATAGAGAAAGCACATACCAAAGGCATCACTTGTTTGCAGTTTTCAAGAGATAATAGCCAAGTGTTAAGTGCATCCTTTGATCATGCTATAAGGTAATATAACATCTGGATATTATTTCTACAAAAAATTAATTAAGTTCATATTTAGAATTCATGGCTTGAAGTCTGGAAAGACTTTAAAAGAATTCAGAGGCCATACATCTTTTGTGAATGAAGTTATTTTTACACAAGATGGTCACAATATATTAAGGTAAGTTACAAATCAAATTAAATGCATAAATCATAATGATTAATATATTTTTATAGTGCTTCCTCAGATGGTACTGTTAAAGTTTGGAGCATAAAAACTACAGAATGTATAAACACTTTTAAATCATTAGGATCCAGTGATTGTACTGTAAACAACATTCATAATTTTGCAAAAAATCCTGAACATTTTGTAGTTTGCAATAGAAGTAACACTGTTGTTATTGTTAATTTACAGGGACAGGTAATCTTGTATTTAAAAAAATTATATTGTCTCAATTGATTATATTTCAGATTGTGAGATCCTTTGCTAGTGGGAAAAGACAGGGAGGTGATTTTGTATGTTCAACAGTTTCTCCAAGAGGAGATTGGATATATTGTGTAGGTGAAGATATGGTTTTATACTGTTTCTCCACAGTTTCTGGTAAATTAGAAAGAACTTTAAATGTAAGTATCACTCCCTATAATTTGACAATGAAGTAACATCTATAAATTTTAGATCCATGAGAAAGACGTTATTGGTATAGCTCACCACCCTCATCAAAATTTGCTCTGTTCTTATAGTGAAGATGGTTTGGTAAGACTGTGGAAACCATAAAACAGAAAATTGAAAATAAATTTCCTCTTGATACATTTTATTATAACTATATAAAATTAAATAACTTAAAATTTGATAAAATATATTTAAAAAATCTTATTTGTCTTTATTTCTTCCTTTTATTAAAGTCATACTCTCTTCAAAGTATTGATTGGGGTGATTTATGCTATTCACAGGAGGTTGGCCATGTGCACACTCAAAATACTTTGTACATGCAATTTGGTAATGACCATTTGTCACTAAGTTTATGACTTCTTGAATGCCTAAAATACAAATTGCTGAAAAATGGTAAATACATATGGATTATGGACTCTTACTCTCTTGTGTACCACCATATTCATTTAATTTAGTCTTTAAATATGACACATCCCAATGTTTAAAAGGGCACCCATGCGCTTCACCTGGCCCAACATTACCCATTATTATTTTTATACAACTGTACGGGGCATAACTAACCATTTTGCCCACTTTACCAAACTGATGATTAAAGTTGTAAAGATAATCTTTATCAAACTTATTATTGTCCATAATTTTTGTGAACTCTTGACGCCAAAACTCAATAAACTGTTCATATAGTACTCCTATAACAATATTATTTTTTATAATAATTAAAACATTTTATTTGTTTTACCTATTGACTTTAAGAACAAGCCATATATCAATCTGCCTGAATGCCGTAAATGGTGATTTGCTCTTAAAACTTCATGTAAATGTCTCATGCATAGTGGGAAGTGTTTTTTTGAATAATCATTTAAATCTCCTATATCCACAGCATCCTGTAAACAAATATTTATATTTGCTAACGCTTAATAAAAATTTAGTTACCTTGTTAGGATTTTCAATATATTCTTTTCCAGTGTAAGTATTGTGCAAATTGCATAACAAATCATTAAGTCTATCATCATCAACATTAGATAATCTATGATTAATTTGATTTAAGCTTTCACTTAAAGTAGCTCTAAATTTTGATTGAATACATACTACTAAGTCTGACATGGGAATAAAAGCATACCTACAAAAAAATCATAAATGCTCTGCCTGTTATTGAAAATAGACTAAGTTCACCCTTCCTTCAAATATGTCCTTCTACTCTTAATCAAAGGTAAAACGTCAGTAAAAGGAACTTTATAAATATCAATTGTGCTTAGAACAGCATGAGATAAACCTGGTGTAGAATCCATCAATTCACTTTTGATGTCATCCTTAATGTCATTAGAGATTGGCATATACTTTAAACTATTAATATTTAAAAACTGCATAACTCCTATTTAAAGAAAAAAGGTATTTTTATTCGGCATTTGTTATAGAATAATTATTTCTTAAGCACCTGCTGATGTTTGAGCCATAAATTTTATTTTAAACCATTCCATTTCACGAGATAAAAACCACCTTCTTAAATCTTCACTGCGGCAATATGCTAGCCTCAATATATAATGAGACAAGTGATCAGCACGCCTGGCTTGAAAATCTGCACCACCTTGTCCATTTGCGCCATTCATTAGTCGCACATATTTTTTAAGATTATTCTTAACTAAATCCTCTTTGATACAATTCCTCCAATCATCGCTATACATTTTATGACCTTTCAAAGCTGCATTTTCGATTATCCTTAAAAGTTGGAGTCTTTCTAAAGCTAATTCTTCAAATTCCGGAAGACCCAATGGATTTTTCGGAAAGTCGCTATACAAACTTAAATCATGATTATAGATTCCTGCGTCTGTTGAAACAACCGCAGTGTGTATTCTTCTACGTCTCGCGTTTGTATCCATTTTTATCACTTCTAATAAAAATCTTAAAATTAAAAATATTTACCGCCAAAAATTATCGCGAGGTTATACGACAACCATTTTCTTCTTAATTTATGACTTTAAGTAGGAGTAGGGGCGAAAAAAATATCGATATTATGTTATATCGATATTTAAGGATTTAATAGTAGTTCTTTTAAGTCAACACGTGTGAAATATGGCACTTATCTTTTGACATTCAAGTTTCAAAATAATAACCTCAAATAGTGAATTTATAGTACGTACCACATAATACGAAACTGTTACTTATTCTGTGATAGGTACTTTTAGTATAAAATTTAACCTAATATTTGAATAAATTGAATAATATTTATATATAGAAGAGGTAAAGTAAAATATAAAGAAAACTGCCAATACAAATATATTATCACGTACAGTTGTTAATAATAATAAATTATCACATACCATATTCAATATTAATATCAATCTGTTGTAATTGAGCAGAAAACGCTGAAAAGCCGCAAAATGAAGGCATCAACTGTAATTGAATTCGATGTAACAAACATAAAAACAAAGCCTTGGGGTCGTCGCCAAGAAGATCAGAGGAAACAAAAATTTAGGAAAGGCAAAGTACAGAAAAAAAAAATTATTAAAAATAAAAAGCAAATATATAACACCAACAAACCAAAAGATGTTACCAAAAAGAGATATGAAATGCCAAAAGAAACTCTTGATAAATATTCAAGAGGAGAAGGTGTTAACATATCAAAAGTTCATACAAAAATTCATCGGAAGAAGATTGAAAAAAAAGAAGATAACATTAAATTCGCTGCAGAGCTATCTGCCAAGACCGAGGTATGTAAAAGAATCTTAGAAAAATTAGTATTGTATAGAAATAATATATTTTATAGGTACTGTTAACTGAAGATTCAGGATACCTTGAAGCAGACGTTGGTGAAACAACAACACAATTTACCCAGAAAACAATTAAAGATAGTGTTGATATCACCTCAGCAGCAAAACAATTTGAATTAAAATTAGAATTCGGTCCTTATAGGTAGGTTATAGCAGTACAATATGCAGCAGAATAAAATTTATATATTTTAGATCGAGGTATACTAGAAATGGAAGACATCTAGTTATAGGTGGGAAAAAAGGCCACGTAGCAGCTTTTGATTGGATTACTAAAAGATTACACTGTGAAATAAATGTAATGGAAAGTGTACATGATGTATCTTTCTTACATGTAGAAACAATGTTTGCAGTAGCTCAAAAAGATTGGGTATATATCTATGACAATCAGGGTATTGAGTTGCATTGTGTTAAAAAGCTCAATAAAGTTTCAAGAATGGAGTTTCTACCATATCACTTTTTATTATCAACCTGTGTAAGCCTTCTTATATTGTTTTTTTTTTTTCATTATTCAGCTCATTATCAATTTCTAGAGTGAGGAAGGTTATTTAAGTTGGTTGGATGTTTCTATTGGTCAGTTAATTTCACAATATAATACAAACTTGGGTCGTTTAAGTGTTTTAACACAGAATCCATGGAATGCTTGCCTGTGCTTAGGTCATGCTAAAGGTGTAGTTTCAATGTGGAGCCCAAACACCAGGGAGCCTCTGGCCAAAATGTTATGCCATAAAGCACCAATTATGGCAGTGGATGTAGATTCCACTGGCATGTAAGTATAAGAAAAAAACTAACTATAATAATTACAAATTTTATATTCAAGGTATATGTCAACATCAGCCAGTAATAGAGAATTGAAAATTTGGGATGTAAGAAAATTAGAAGGTCCAGTACAAGAATATAAATTAATAAATTCTGCTACAAATCTAGCATTTTCACAGAGTAAAATGTTAGCAGTAGGTTTTGGCAATATAGTTGAAGTATACAAGTAAGAACTGATTTTGTTTACAAAATTATGTGAAACTGAAATTACCAAAAATAAATAATAACTTTATTTAGAGATTGTTGTACATCAGCAGAAAAAAGGCCATACTTAAGACATCGGTTCAACAACCCTATAAGCAACTTTAATTTCTGCCCATTTGAGGATGTTCTGGGTGTGTCAACAGCTAAAGGTTTCACAAGTTTACTTGTACCTGGTAGTGGAGAACCTAATATTGACACTCTTGAGGTCAATCCATTCCAGAGTAAATCTCAAAGACGAGAAGCTGAAGTTAAGGCATTATTGGACAAGGTAAAATTAAAATAACCATAATGATATGAAGATTTTAATTTTTATAATATTTACAGGTTCAACCTGATCTTATTACTCTGGACCCAACTATAATAGCAGAAGTAGACGTTCCATCATTGAGAGATAAGGTGGAAGCGAAGAAAAAATTATTGGTGTGTATTAAAACCAGTTTTATGGAATAACAATAATAACTAATTATTTATTTATTTAATGCAGTATTTAAAACCACCAAAAATGTCTTATGCACCAAGGAACAAAGCTAAAGGAAAAGGAGGTTCAGTTCAGCTTGCAAAGAATAAGAAAATAATACAGGAACAGGCCAAAAAGGCGAGTTTTATATATTTTTCAATACTTGCTTTAATAATATGTTTCTGTTTTAGGAATTCATTCAGGCTACTAAAAACATTTTACCTAAAGTGCAGAAAAATAAAGTCAAGAGTAAACCATACAATGTATTGGACAGGTTTTTGCCAAAAAATAAAAAATAGTACAGTAGCATTTGTTTTAATGTACATAAAATAACAATCCGATTTATTGATATTGTTTAAATTCCATCCAGTCCACAAAGCCGTCGTAGTTTTTGTCTGCCATCTTTAACAAATTATCTACTAAGCTTTGAAGATGGTCGTCCGAATATATTTCGCCAATTTTTTCTTCTTTGTCTTTTTTTTCCTCAACTAAAAACAATTTTTTTTTGATAAAACTATATATAGTCGCAGTTGGTGAACTACCCGTCTTAACAAAAAGAAAAGCGCATACAACACAACGTGTACTGAGCAAACATTAGTTTTACATGATAAAACTTTCTTTATGTGACGGGAATATGACCTGTAGTTAGACATCAAAATAATTAAGTTGTTATGACGTTAGGTTAATCACAACAATTACCACATTTTTCATGAATTACTTAAAAACAGTTTTTTTTCACGATAACATGGATCGAGTTGTTCAATTTTCAATGGCTGCTATTTAGACCCAGTCGGAGTTGAGCAATGGCTTAAGTAAAACTTAGTGGTCAGTTAATGTATCCCCTATGAAAGATAATTATATATTCAAATTGATCATTCAGAATATCCATCTTAGCGTCCACTGAGCATAACTGCAGTGATTGAATAATAAAGACATCAAACGGATGCTGTCAAAGCACGACCGTTCCAATTTATTGAAAAATGTCGATAGAGTACATAATGTTTTGTATATCTTTTGACTAAACATCTTTGTATCCTTCGACTATCTTAATGACAGGATAGTATTACTGAATTACATCACCCACAAAAAAAGCATTACAACTTAATCACACAACAGCTCATCTTCAAATTGTTACCACATTTTTGACAATTAATGTTGTGCTACCCTGCAGATAACTTCTGACAATGTTAAATTCTCAGAAATAAAAAAGATTTAATATTAATAATAGTAAATATCATGTTAATGTTTTATTAAACAATTTAAAAATACAAAAATTTGTTCTTAAGTAGTTCACAACCTAAACTAGAAGAAAATAACAAAACAACTGATTTATTATTAAGAAGTCTTTGTCTTGGACGAAAGTAGTTTTTAAAACCATAAATAGTAATTTTTTGTATTAAAATATATTGAAATGTGATATTACTAGACAAAAGCAAATGACAGGAATGGTTGCATATACCACAGATATGAGAATATACATGTTCACAATCAAATGGCAGTAAAATGCTTTTCATTGCAACTTTTCAAATATGACAACTAACATTGTGTATATTCTTCACTAATATATCACAGTTCTAAATCCATCGGAATTTATAAATAGCAATTGTTACTCCCCAAATACATATTTCAATATATTTTTAATTTTATTTAACTGAAAAATCCCTTAATCCATTTTTTCCACTGAACACAATAAATAAATAACAAATCCCTATCCTTGCGTTTTTGGTTGTCCAGCAGCTTTCTGTTGAGCCTTTATAAACTCAGGATAATCAATATATCCATCTTTATTTCCATCATCAACATTTAAGATAGGATCAATTAAATTGACCAATTCCTCATCTTTGAAGATTTTCTCCTCAATTTGCCCTTGTTTTTCTTTACTGCCCTGCTCTAAAATAACAAACATAAACCACAATCACATAAACAACAATGCTGTTAAGTAACACACAAAAAGCCCCACAAACTGCATGAAAATTATATGAAGATAAAAACTTACCATGCCAGTGGATTAATGATTTTATTAATTCACAGCCATCCAACTTATTATTATTGTCAGAGTCATGCATTTTGAAATAATGAAACTGGAGCTCTTGCTCTGACATTTTGCTAGTATCAACTTGAACATGGAGATGTTCAGCTAAATGTCTTTAAATTTTCAATTATATATTTGCAATAAAACATATGAAAATAAACTTACTCCTTTTCATGTTCCAAATTCTGAACATTTAACAAGTGCTGCTGTCCATGTGGAGCATGGTGATGTGGTGCCTACAACAAAAATAGTCACAGCAATTGGAAAAATATTTAAAGAGTCAATTTAATTACTTGTGCTTGAGGTACCTGCTGCTGTTGCTGAACAGGTGCTTGTTGAACTGGTACCTGTTGGACTGGCATTTGTTGAAATTGTTGTTGGGGAACTTGCTGAAACTGCTGTTGTTGTGGTACTTGTTGGTATTGTTGTTGAGGCACCTGTTGATATTGTTGCTGTGGGACTTGCTGATATTGTTGTTGTGGAACTTGATACTGAAAAAGCATAAGATCTATATTAATATTTTAATTCAAGAGTGAACGCTTTTGCTTTAATAAATTTGTTTTATATCATAAATATATAATCAACCATATGTTCAAAATTAAATTACCTGTTGCTGTTGATAATGTTGTGGATTAACTCCCGGTGGTGGTCGTTGACATCTTACAATTAGAAACAAATTTGAAAAAGCCCAAATTACAAGCACCGTCTTCATATTGCTGTCTACTTTCAATCAACAAAACGAATAATCAAATTGCATCGTTTATAGAAAAATTGCGGTTAGACACGTCATATTGACAAACATAAACGTCACCAATACTGACCTTAACACGTAAAGTAATGAATATAGGCTAGCAAAACGTAAAGAAGAAGTATAACAAAATTACCAGTTTTGATTTTGAATATATATATTGGGGTCAGGTAACAAAAACAAATAATGTATATTAACAATAGTTAAATGTTGCACTGAAATGATTCTCCAATATTGGTCCACACGTTTTTAACCAATATTGTTTTTCTGAAACTGTCGCGCCAATCGTCAACTGTTAATCCAAATAATTTGGATTGCACTAAAGGCAGAGAACCAAAAACCATATTTCTTTCAGTAGAAAAATACCCATCTATTCGTTGATCAAGCGCACACGTGTTGACGGCATCCAAAGTGTAAGGAAAAACTGACAATATACCTTTTGGTAACTGTTTGTGAAATATTTCAAACACTTCTCCAAGTTCCGGCACTTCATTTAATATAATAATTGCATTGCCTGCAATTAAATAAGTAAAACAAATGTTTTGTTTTCTATTTAGTTATACCTTCTAATAGACCAGCTATTAAAATTTTGAAGCTTTGACAATAAGTGGCTTTTCGAAATTCAATAACAATAACTCCTCTAGGTTCCTTTAAAGATGCTACATTGTAACCATCAATAGTATAGACACCAAACTGTGGTACATTATTGAACCCTTCATCAAAAGCTTCTTCTAAATGTTCTAATTTAATGGCACCTTGAAGTTGTTTAAAAATAAGTCTCCTTTCCAATAATGATTTCTTACACCAGAAATTCACAGCTAGTTTAGCAGACTTCACTATATTTTTAATTTTTTCGTCATTGCTAAAAGTAGATTGGTCATTTGAACTACTGATTTTTTTTATGACATTATCAGAATATTCCAAAAATCCTACAAACAATACATTTATGACACAATCAGAGAAATAAACTATTACTATTACCTAACTCTGAACTGAAACAACCTACACCACTGTCTTTATATGGTGTTAATGGTATTTCTGGTGAAAATAATCCATGACTATTGACCCATACATTATTCACCTAAAGTTGAGTCAATAATACCTTTAAAACTTACCAAAATTTCATTAAACTTACTTTTAATTTTCTGGCAACTTCATTAATCAAACCAATTTTTTCAGCCCAAATTGAAATTCCTAAACCTTGTCTAGAATTATTTGCTAAATTGATGGCCTCATCAATAAAACGAAAAGGAATCAATGTTAAGGCACCAGTATTCTCTGGCGCCTCGATGACATTGTTTGTTGAAACTTTGGAGCCTTTAAAATATGAAATATTTAGTCATCTAAATATGTATCTCATACCTATGCTAATCTCACCTATTATTAAAGTTGGCTGAAAAGTATTTTCTGTAGTATGGCACTGATAAACTTCTATGCCTAAAGATTTTGCTTTTTGAATATGATCTTGTAGATAAACTTTTGGGTATGATATATCTGCATTTTTATCATTTCCTTTATCAACTTTAATTTTTTGTAGCCGCTGTTTCAACTTGTCTACCACTTTCTTAAAAATATTTTCTTGAACTATAACTGTATCAATAGACCAAGGAAGCTGTAAAATACTATTTAATAAAATATTTCATAACATAAATTTAGTTTTAATTTTTATTACTGTTCCTTGATTTCCCCATGTAGCTGAGATAATACTGTCAACAGAAGAATCCAAATCGGCATCATCAAAAATAATTGAACAACTTTTATAAGATGACACTGTAAAACATAACTGCTCATATCTGATATTGCCATTTATTTTAATACTTACAAACTAATATTTTCTTATTATAGACATTATTGATGCATTTATAATGTTCGCTCAACAGGTCTGTACACAGTGTAATAATAGACACATGTTCATTATTAAAATAAGATTGAATATCAATGTCATCACCTGATGACATAAGTACTAAGAAATCTTCTGGTATTCTTAAAATAAAATTAAATAAGTATTTGAAGTATATAGCCCTTGAATAAATATATACCCCACTTTTTTAGCTATTTCTAAAATAAATTTCAAAATCACAGCAAATTTTAGGCCTGTTTGTAAAATAATTCTATTTTTCGCTGCTAAACTTGGTGCAATTACAATACCTAATATCCATAGTGGACTTTTATCATCCAAAACAGCTACATGTGTGCCTAAAATAGATTTATTTAAAAAAATAATAAAATTATGTATTTTGAACATATGATTATGATGTTTAAAGAGACAAATAACTAAAATTAAAAGTAAGCTTACAGAATATTATTTCTTGTACTTGTAATACAAGTTAAATGTAAGATTAAAACTTAAGGAATTACCTTTCAGTGTAGTATTATCATCCTTAGTTTTTATAAAATTAGAGTAATAATTAAGATATTGAATTAAAATATTAACTGACTTTTTTGTATCTTCTGACAAGATACCTCTAGCCAATATCTCAATTTGAGTAATAATATTTGATTTATTTTTTATTTCTTTTACAAATCTACAATAAACTTGTTCTAAATTAACTATTTAAATAAACCAAGTGCCTTACTCGATTATATGATGTCGATCAATCTTATAGGTGGTAGTTTTTTGATTTTTCAATAATTCTTCCACAGTATGATATTGGTTAGATATTTCTAATAATTGCAACCATTCCTAAACAAATATTGCATTCTCAACAATGATCCATCTTTGTTTTTTAGTAACTTACCGCGCCATCGGTAGTGTGTTCCTTGTTTTCTCCATAACTCATGTTTTTAAATGTTTCAAATAATTCATTTTTTGCTTCCATATTCATAGTATAGTTTATATACTTATCATAACTTGAATTTCCGACGATAACAAAAAGAAAAAAGCAAATATAAGCCAAATATATGTTTCCTTAAGTTGTTCCTACGTTCTTTTAAAGATAAGTAAACCTTGACATAAACACTGATAAATTAATCGAAATTACGAGGGAATTTAAATATGTACGGTAATAAAATAGAAATTTGGTAAAATATTATTATAACAAGAGAGGGGTTAAACAATAATTTAAGTTAGTTTACGTCCATTATAATTACCTTAGAATGTTTAAATAATAAGTTATTCATGATGGTTATTAATATCCATAATTGATTATTATTACAAATCAAAGCAGCTTCCTATATATAAATAATAAGTTTGAATTAAACTACAATTATGTTGTATGTTTCTTCACTTATTGAGTATGTCTGGTAAAACACAGAAGAAAATAAATATTAGTTTGGGCTACTATCGATGTATTTCATCATAAAACTTATTAAAATAATAATTAAATTATATTAGTATTAATATTATATATTAGTAATTAAATTATATATTAGTATTAAACCAATATAATATAAATAATCGTCATTTTTGGATAATATTGGATTATTTGCGGTGTTAAAGATGACATTAACTTCATCCTTTAGTTTTGCAAAAAAGAATACTTTTTAATTTGTTTATTTTTTAGAACATGACGGAATAATACTAATGTAGCGTTGACAAAATTGAAATTATTTATAATTATGTATTGGGATTATAGAGATATTAGATAATATGTAAATAAAACAATTCCTAAATCATCCTCTGTTAAAAACTTCAGCCATGAAGTAATTTTACAATATTGGAGAGAAAAAAATCAAACCACAAAAGTCGATACATATATCGTTTTTTTTTCGCTCCAATCATACTTTTCTACGTTGAAAAGTTCGATACCCCCTTCGAAAATCCTTGGTTTTCAATGTTGATATTTTACTTTGCAACTAAAAGTTCGATAATCAGAATTTACTATCGATATATCCGACAAGAAGTATCGATATATAATTGGTGGTATATAACAATAAAAAATACAAAGTATTAAAAGTTATAATTTGAGATAATGAGTTTATGATACAAAAACCTTAAGTAAAATATTTTTGTTAAATATATTTTTAATCAGAGGTAATTTAATAATATTTTTAATAGTTAATTGTAATAGCTAGGTTAGATTTTAATACTTAGGTTAGATTATTAGGAATTAGGATTACTAACTTTTACACTTATTTTATTTAAAATAATTAATTTGGAAATACTGGATTAAAATAATAACAAAGTTTTACTTGTTTATTAAAAATTTACTAATATTTCAATTTGCGCAATAATACTTAAGATTATTATTTTGTTTACAATAAGTTAAGATTTGTTTTGATAATCTGTAACTATTAACTTTTTACTGGCTCCATTTTAATCTTTGTTTTTCCTAAATGCAATGAAAAAAAAAGTTTTGTATGCAATATTTTTTATGTTCATTTAATCATTAAATTATATTACAGGAAATAGCAAACGATGTCATCCATCTCCAGGTTATGCACTTTCTCTAGATTCGCTCCATCATTATTAAGAATTACATCAAGAAATTTAAATAAAGTTACACCTTTAAGAAGCTATGCTAATTTACTATATAAACGTCACCAACCGTTATGGAAAAACTCAATAAAGGTTATTGTTTATTTATCTATTATCAATTACTTCATTATTAATTTTAATATATTTTTAACAGGAATACGCAGTATCTCAAAGATTTAGTGCAAGTTCGCCACAGAAAGGATCCAAATCAGTTGGCTACTGGTTGCTAACTTGTAGTGGAATGGTTTTTGTAGCAGTTGTTTTAGGTATAAGTGTTTACTATGGTGTTTTAAAAAGTATATATATTGTTATGGAAGAAATTTTGAAAAAAACAAAGGGTGTATAATAAAACTCACTTTAAACTAACAATAATGTTTATTTTCTTCCTTATTAAATAGTGCCATGATTTCCTCCAGAGTTTAAATAATGTACACTATACATGTAGAATATTTATATTTAATATCTATAGAATTATTATAGAATATTCTATATCTTATTTTAGGTGGTGTAACAAGATTGACTGAGTCTGGTCTCTCGATGGTTACATGGAAGCTACTTGGAGAAAAAATGCCACGTACAGAACAAGAGTGGGAAGAAGAATTTGCCAAATACAAACAGTATCCTGAATTCAGAATGTAAGTTGCTTTGTGTGAAAAAATGCTATAGTTATTGATACAGTTATCCATTAGAAAAAATCGTGAAATGACATTATCAGAATTTAAATTTATTTGGCATATGGAATATGGACATAGGCAGTGGGGACGATTAATAGGCGGTGTTTTTCTAATACCAGCTGTGTACTTTTGGTCAAAAGGACGTTTTACGCCTGCCATGAAGAAAAGAGTATTGGCATTTGGAACTCTAATTGGCCTCCAAGTAATGCAAATAAATATTGAAATTGTCTTAATTTTATCTGCTTATCTACTTTTCAAGGGTCTTATGGGCTGGTATATGGTTAAATCCGGTCTAGAAGAACGCTTTCATGGTGAAAACGACGTTCCTCGTGTATCACAGTATCGTTTGGCCAGTCATTTAAGTTTAGCCTTTTTGTTATACACACTGTTGCTGTGGTCTTCCCTTAATGAATTGTTGCCAGCTGAAACAGTACATTTTAGCAGTAACGCAATACTTAAAGCTAGCAGAAAGTTCAGAATGTTCGCACATACCACAAAAGGAATGATATTCCTTACAGCTGTATCAGGTGATGAAAGTGTTGATGGATAGAATAATAATTATTTATTTGGTTCACTCTTCACGTAGGTGCCTTTGTTGCTGGATTAGATGCTGGTTTAGTTTATAACTCGTTTCCGAAGATGGCTGATAAATGGGTCCCCGACGATATTTTGGCATACAGCCCGAAACTGGTTAATTTGACAGAAAATCCCACGACTGTACAATTCGATCACAGAATTTTGGGAACTACCACGTTGGGTTTAGTCACAGCTTTATGGTTTTTCAGTAGAAGGCGTGTCCTACCTAGGAGAGCCTATGTTGCAGCGACTGCTTTAGTTGTTGCTGGTTACCTTCAGGTATCTTTTCACAATATTGTGGCTTAGACATATTTATTATGTTCAAATCTCTTATAGGTTGCTTTAGGAATCACAACGTTACTTACATATGTTCCTACTTCTATAGCAGCCACTCATCAGAGCGGATCATTACTACTTCTTTCAACCGCTATCTGGTTAACTCACGAATTGAAAAGATTACCCAAAATGGTTTAATTTTCCTCAAATATCAGTACTGTATTTAAGCATCAAATTACATTATGTTTGTGATATATTTTTAAGTAAAAAATATAGTATTAGATAATTTTTTTCGATCCTTAACTGACAAATTCCTCGTATATTCGTTATCCTCAAAGTATTATTTTTTAAATACCTAATACCTAGTTTCAAAGGAATATGTCAGTGATAGGGCTATCTGTAAGATAGTTAATGATTTTTCATTAAACATATATGTCCAGATTACTACCTGCTGTGATTTGAATATATTTTATAAGTACGCATTTAACTGTCTATCTTACATCAATATAACTTTGTTTCTAAAATATTTTAGCAATTTATTGATGATATCGATGACGTAGGGTTGACACTAAAACAATCGAAGATTTTATAGGGTTTTGCAATAACTAATTGATATTGTCAGCCAGTAGCGGCCATATTTTTTCTATGGCATCTATTTAAACTGTTATTGATAATTCAGACAACGATAGCAAGTCGCCATAACAAATTATACGATTGTTAAAATGATAAAACCGTATTATTGTTTGTTAGTACAAACGCTGTGTACATTTTATGGCAACACGGTTCACCAAAGTTGACTTTCCAACGTCTGGCGATATTGGAGATAGTCGGTTCGCTTAATCAGCGATGCTCGTACACCAAAGAAACTTTCGCCAGTTCGAACAATATCATTACCGCTGTACTACTACTGTAAAATTGTACAGATGAATCCGGGGCAGTCAGTTCTTCGCAGTGTACAAGAGTTCTTCGCAGAGCACTGGTACAAATTCCATCTGACGTAGGAATTCAAACTGAGCCATCATAGGCAACGCCGTTGGCTTGCTGACTGGACTTCGAAGTGTTTGCAGGAAACCACAATTTTGGCCAAAAATATCTGACGACTTAGCGATGATGCGCATTTTTAAATGAAGGGCAAGTTAAGAACCATAATTTCTAAAATCAAGACTCAACAGATGGCGCGGATTGCCATCAACAGCGAGCGCAATAAAATGATAATAATGGATTTATTTTGATTCAAAGGCAAAAAACAACATAGACGTGGTTCCCTAACGTGGTCTATTTTCGCTTCTTCAGCATTTTGAAAGCGTGTACCAGCCAAGTCATACTGCATCGATCTGAACAAGTGGTAATCAGGAGACGCTATATCTGATGAGTACGGTAGACCCCATCAGATGGGAGACACCCATCACAACTCTTACTACATATGATCATTCACCACCTTAGCAGTTGATTCATCATCAACGGCTAATGTGGCTGAAAGTTCCCTCAGAACTTGACGTAGATTTTCGTTTGCCTTCGAATATTTTTGACATAAGTCGGTCTTTCTCACTAACACGAAAATTGCCATTTTTAAATGATTGAAACTAAAATAATTGGGACATGGCGAAGCGACAATATCATAAGTTTCTAAAGGTGCTTGATGGACTTCAGCAGTAGATTTTTTCAAATCAGCAACAAAAATAATATCGAAAATTCAATTAAAATACGTCTCATGCCTGAAAAATGTTATTTTATGCGGAAAGAGTAACAACCATCGAATTTAACACTTGAGTGGCTTTCATTTATATTTCAGATTTTCAAAAATATCGCTGATCGTAAGGCAATTCATAGAGCCTAAATCTTAATGAGCCCCAGAACTGAAATAACCTGAGGGAGATTTTTGACCTTTCTGAGCCTATCTACTGTTATGTATCCCTTATTCGATTTTATATTTTTACTAATAATTAGAAAAACATCCATGTCCTTGCTATTGGTACACGACTGAGTACAAAAGAACCTTCTCTAGTATAAAAACAGAAGGGTCATAAAATGAAACAAAAAATTATATATAACAAATCATTTATTTATTTCACGCATATAATATTTCTATAAACAGTAAATCAAATATTAAGGTACTATTAATATCATTAAAACTATATTGCCATTTGTTTTGTAAATCTCTTTGTAATTTTAAAATCCACTTTTACGAAAACATCACACTGGTGCAGAAGTGAACTATTTAACTGCTCTTGCGTTTATCCCTAATCAATTTAATCAATAAGTTTTTAAGTCGCGCTTAATTAGGAATTTAAATAGTGTGTGGTTAATAATATCATTTAGCAGTCTTCAAAAGTCCAATAAAAATCCGACCTTTTGATGTCATCAATGATTTAGTACATCTCTTGAATAAATAAAAATTATCCATTTCTCGTAATTTATTTGACTTATTCAAATGTTCGTTGTCTGTAGGAGGTTTAAAATTAGAAAAAAAAATTAGAATTAGAAAATTTCTTGTCTGGAGTATGTCCACTGAATCACTGATTATATCAAAAGTTGAGATAATAAATCTATTTTTTTGTATTGTATAAATCTCGTAGCTTTCTATCGTTGATTCTGTGTTTGAATTTTTAAAAATTGAGACTTAATGTATCAAAAATCAGTCGTACAACTATCGATAACGTATAAAGCACAAAAACTATCTAAACAATATTTCCGTGCTCTATACGCCAGCATAAACAACTATTATAGATATTGACTCGATCATAAATTAAATTAAAACAAAAGGAAATCTAATACTGGTTGATAGTTTTTGGTATAGAGACATGATCCTCCAAAAAATAACAAATTAAATTGAGTCGAAATAATTATTTACAAATATAGTCTTAACGCTATGATCAGTTAACATTAGCCAAATATTGATGTATGACAATCGATGAAGAGTTTATCGACCTTCCGATAAAGATAACCACGACTAACGGAGGATCGATATACCGAACATCGAACAAAAAATAATCAGACAAATACGTATATATAATAATATGTACAATATCATTTGTGGTACAAAAAATACATTATCTTATAAGAAAATCATTTTGTTATACCAAACAAATACTCTGGCACCCTCTTTATATGGTAGCAAAAAAAAAACAATCGAAAAAAATACAATCGGCAGTATAGTAATTTTTTATTCAAATTTGCATTTGAGCGCAAGAAGTCAAAACAAAATTACTGAGGGGCTGGCTATTAATTAATAATTTGTTTAAAAAATCTCAGCTTAATCTAAAGGAATAATTGTACTTTGATTAGAACACAAACAGTTGATATATCTGATGAGATATAAACACAACATATCAGATTGTAGGTAGCATTGATGTGCAAGGTGAGGAATCATCTTTATCGAACTCAGCTCTATGAAAAAGCACCATTGAAACGTGATACGTTCAGCAAGTTGCATTAATAAACTGGGATTTACTTTTATGAAAATGTTACATAATCGATATGGTCCTAGGTTAAGTTTATCCTTTTTCACATTGATTTCACAACCTCTATTTTGGTCAATACCATAACGCATTTTTTTACTTCTATTTTTTGAATATACTAAAAAAACGGTTGCGATGAATAAAAGTTTGAATAAAAACGGATTGGTTCAATAAACAAACATTATGAAAAATAAAAAGTGTTTTTCTTAATATTTTACTTACCCTATGTTATTATATCTCATCATAAGGCCTTTTTATTTGGTAAAGGAGAAAAATTCTCCATATTGACAATGACTTGAACAACATAACCCAGTGGTATTTTAGCTTCTTCAATATGCAATTTATCGCCTAGAAGTTTGCCTCCATAGAACCATCTTTGCCTGGAAGCTTCAATTCCCTCCTGACTCTGTTAAAAAAGATATTATGGATGTTAAAAATATGAATGTATAGCTGCAAAAGTTTTCTCAATTTTTTATTATGGTTACGTTTTAAACTACTGAAATAATGTCTACATTAATAACTAAATAATTTAGTTATTTATGTTAATACTGTAACTACTTCCAAAATCTCACAATACAATATACCAAAATCCAACAAAAAAATTCATTTTTACATTTCTAAGTGTAATTTAAAAAAACTAAAAAAATCACTAAAACAAACCCTTGAAGGTATAATATATCTTTTGTTTTGTTTATGTGTACAACAGAACATTATCATGGGCCACCCCATAAAACTCTAGTTAAAACATAATTTTGATGGCAGAAAATTCATTAACAGACTTCAAAAACAAACATATTCCATGCAACAGATAAATAATGGAGCACAATATAATTTCATATTGGAAACAAGACTTGGTCTCAACAGAACCAGCACTGTTTATTGTACATTTAAAACAATTGGATGACTTACCAACTACTTTCAATATCAATGAAGCTTGATAATTCATCCAATAATTCAAGATAATAGCCTTTGGAGCTGAAAATTATAACAGAGCATAATGGATTTGAATATAGCCTGAATCTAATAATTAGATTATGCTTGAAAATATACAGTACATTTTTTATGGTATATTTGTCTTATTTATCTTAAATATTAATAATTCTGCTCCACTAAGAAATTACTATTTGTTAATAAAAATTATAAATCAAATTAAAATATTCTTTTGAATAGTTAATTGTTTACAAATTTATTTAAACGCTATTTCATCACTTACCTGCAATTTTTTCTTACACATGCTAATTGTATCACTTGAATAAACAGCCAACTTTACATCACTGCAATTATGGCTTAATCTTAATTTTAAAACAGTTTCTGTACCACTCTCCACTGGTTCACTACATTCTGCTGGTGAATCTCTGCCATCCTCCTTTACTATATTAATTGGATATGAAAGGCAATATATAGGTACTTGATACCTGATGAGACAAAATAATTCTTCAACTGTCCAGTGTTTATGGTCAAAACAATATTTACCTTTCACCAAGCTGATCATAACAATCCGTAATGTATCCATTGGGTACAAATACACCTGCACCATCCAGTATTGCTTGTGCAAGATCATAATCATGTTGTTCTGCAGCCATAGCTGCAGCTCTACAATAATTAAAATATATAATTTATCTATCTATATATATATATATATATATATATATATATATATATGTATATATAATACCTCAGAGCATCCCAAATTTCTTTTCGCCCTTCAAATGCTGGAGCTGTGTCCCAAAACTCATCCCTTTTAGACCTAAGTTGCCCTTCTGTAAGAGGAACATCAGATTTCCATCGAATCGTTTCATGAGCGAGTCTATAACTTTTGTTATGTTGATTTCCTGGAAAAGTATATTTTAATATATTATATGTATTTATATTCTATAAAAAAACATATTTTAGCAAGAACACAATTTAGTATATATAAAAATGAAAAAGTGTTAACTTTAAACTGAAACTTTGCATCTGATATATTTATTAGAAAACATTTAAATTTAATTACAAATGAACAATTTAAAAAGCGTCTAATAATAAACATTAATTTATACAGGAAACATCATATACTAACCTGATACAGGTCTTGTTACAGATCCACTACTATTATCCACACCACCACTGTGACTTCTCGATATTCCTATGCAACCACCCATAATTTTTTTTCATTTGCTTTCAACATTTCAAGAGATATCAAGAACGAACAATGAATGATACTGCATTTAAGTCCCATCGTGGGTCCATCACTCATAGAAACTTTGTATCAAATAATTGAGAATTGAAACATTGACAGCACAAATGTCAAAAAGCTAGGAAAGCTTACCAATGGATAATATATTAAATTTTTATACATACTTGTTAATTCAAGAGTCCAATCAGAAAAATGGAAATTTTAAAAAGTAGTCATATATAGTACACAAATATATCTATATATAATATAAATATATATATATATTTAAGTGAAAAGTTGTATATATATAGAAATGCCATTTTGGCTACATGACTTTAAATATCAGCTGTTTTTTGGCGGCTACTTTAAAATTTAATATTTCAATATATTTTTGAAAATACACCAATGTTAAACATAATGGCTAAAATAGAAAATATTGTTGATGACCTTGAAGGTTCATAACCCTAAGACAATTAAAAATCCGACAAAACAACTGCAGAAATTACAAAATTCTTAATGGGGTTTTATATGGAATAGGGAAGAAAATTATAATAATTAATTCAGTGATTCAGAAACTTTTTCATAGAACTTAGCAAAATGAATTATATATTTAACAGGTATCGAAATTCATAATAAACAATAATTTCATTTATTTTTTATTTAGACAGTGAAATATTAGATATCTGATATATTTTTAGAGTCTGTCGTCGTTTAACATATTCTAAATATTCACAACATTATAGAACACTTACCGAATTTTCCGAACAAAGATATGAGAAAAACGATAGGTCATATGTTAATGTTAGTATAAAATTAAGCTATGTTACAGCTGGTTTAATAGGATGCTATTTTTATGGTATGTATTTAGTAATTTTTGAGTTTAAGGAAAAATATGGAAATAATATCAAATTATAGTTAATAAAGAGCAAAAATTTGCCTATGCTGCAAAATTGGAAAAGAAAAATGAGGCAGTTATACCTGGAAAATTTAGAAATGATTTGCCAACATTTTCATTGGAAGATATTCAAAAGCACAACAATAGGTATTTTAATTTGTATAGTTATATTACTTCAAATTATTTAGTAATTATTTAATTTCTTAGTGATGCTAGGATCTGGGTATATTATAAAGAAGGTGTCTATGATATTACAGAATTTGTTGAAGGGCATCCGGGAGGTGAACAGATTCTCATGGCAGCTGGTGGAAGTGTTGAACCTTTTTGGATGATATATGGCATACATGAAAATCCCCATGTTTATGCAATATTAGAAACTCTCCGTATAGGTTACTTGGAATCCTAAAGATTGTTTCAAAAATAATTTCATATTTATATTAATTAGGTAATTTAAAAAAAGAAGATTTGAAAAGTTTGGTGGATGACATGGATGATCCATATGCTAATGAACCGCGACGTCATATTGCTTTGAAACCTGCCAGTAAAAAGCCATTTAATGCTGAACTATCACCACTATTATTATGTGAAAATTTCATTACTCCCAAGTGAGAGTGGAATTAATATTGATTGATTCTTAACAAACAATTTCTTTTAAGTGAATTGTTTTATGTCAGAAATCATTTGCCTGTACCAGAGGTAGACCCAGATAATTATGAGCTTGAAGTAGAAATTGAGGGTAAATCCAGAATATTAAGTTTTACATTGGATGAATTGAAGAAGCTACCAAAACATACCATAACAGCTACAATAATGTGTGCTGGTAATAGAAGGAGTGAAATGACAAAGGTTTTCAAATATTTTGGATTATTACACATTTAATAAAATATTTTAATTGAACAGGTAAAAGCAGTTAAGGGTTTAAATTGGGGACCAGCAGCAATAGGAAATGCTTGTTGGACTGGAGTGAAACTAAGAGATATTTTAAAACTAGCAGGTGTAACAGAAGATGAGGAAAACCTAAAGCATGTACAAGTGAGTTTTGATTTTATTTTCTCAGTCTGTGCTATTTCATTAATTTGAATCAACAATTAGTTTGAAGGCTTAGATTTTGATGCAACATCCAAGCAATATGGTGCCTCTATACCTCTGTGGAAAGCAATTGATAATAGAGGGGATGTACTATTGGCTTATGAAATGAATGGTGTGCCAATTCCTCGAGACCACGGTTTTCCTATAAGGGTGATTGTGCCAGGAGTTGTGGGAGCAAGGAATGTGAAGTGGCTATGTTAGAATTAAACTTTTTTATTGTTTGTGAATTAAATGTTCAATTTTCAGCTAGAATATATGTATCTGTAAATGAAAGCCCTTCACATTGGCAGCAAAATGATTACAAAGGTTTTTCTCCATCCATTGATTGGGACACGGTAGATTACACAAAATCTCCGGCAATACAAGAATTGCCTGTTATATCAGCCATTTGCAATCCTTTGGATGGCCAAAAAGTTCATTTGGAAGAGGGATATTTGAAAGTGAAGGGTAAAAATTAATTATGTGAGACATCTTTGTTGCTTAATGTTGGGAATTAATCAGGATACGCATGGTCAGGTGGGGGACAACGAATTGTCCGTGTAGATGTTACTATCGACGGCGGTAAAACGTGGCATGTAGCTAATTTCGATGCTCAAGACTCGGCCGTTCCACCCAAACATTGGGCTTGGACCTTGTGGTCATTGAAAATTCCAATAAATGAAAAAATAAAAGATGGCGAAGAGGTAACAGCCGCAGTTTTATAATCTTTTTATGAACCTAAAACTTTCTTTTTCAGTTGGAGATCTGGGTAAAGGCAATTGATTCTTGCTATAATACACAACCAGAATCGTTCGAAAATATATGGAATTTACGAGGGGTACTAAATAATGCTTATCATCGAATAAAAGTGAATGTTTGTCGTTAATCCATGTTATAACAAATTTATTACATCACATAAAATAGGCATGTTTACTTAAATGTTGTATTATTTGAATATTCTAAAAATCATCTACTTATTCTAACAGGGTTCCCTGTTATTTTAATTTCAATGCCTGAAAAAATTTTTAAAAATAGCCTATTCTACATTCATATTCATTTATCAATTATTATATCTTGTTTATTGATTGTTCAATCTCTTGGACTACAAGAAAGTTTCATCACTAGTCCATACATTATTCATATACCACAATGATTATTTCATTCTTTGGTATCAACAGTCTCTTGGATTTTTCTCGGCTGCTTAGAATATCTTCAAATAATTCTTGTTACTGAGACTACTTCATCAATTGCTGATTTCTTAAATAGTTATTATGTCTCAACAGTATATATATAGTACATCAATGCCAACACATGACTATTATATAGCCATTACCAATTTCTGATGTTTCTCTAGATTGTATCAATAAGGATGTAAAGGCGTACGGCCAAATGCCGACCCCGTCGGACATGCTTTGGTTATGTAGCATTCTTGTATACTAAAACCCCCTCAGTGCATTATCTGATCACTGCTGAATTCCATTGGACTGGAGATGGGATTATTAAGGAACTTTTTCTTTTTTTTGGGCCTAATATCTGAACTGGCTTTTTAGTTGGAACAGGTCGACTTTATCGATACTAAATCACTATGCTACGTTGCATGATTTAATATCAGGTTTAAATTATAAACTTGATTATAAAAATTAATTTCATGTCATTATTATTAGTGCAAACGTTTGGTGGATAAATTGCAGATGATCGGTTGGGTAAACAATTACTCCAGATCTGTAAATTAAATATGTCTGGAGAACTCTAGACTTGGGTTTGCACTTACACAAAACGCAAACTCACTCGGGAACTTAAATTTAGTGACCACAGTCGATGTCATTTGTTCGCTGAATGACTGTTCTAAAATTAAGACCTACTGGAATGATGCAGCCGCTAATTTGGAAGATGCTAAATCGAAGCGTGAAAACCGGACGTACCAAATACTTCAGCAGATTGAGTGATAGGAGCACCAAACGACGACATAAAATAATGAATGCAATCTTCAAAGCAACACAAGTCGCACGGTGAGCCGGGGATTAATGTCCCATCAAATGTTACAAAAGTATTCATGAAAAATAAATGAGATTTTAAATTACACAGGATAAAAGAATCGTGGTTGTGTATGTAAGATTTTGGCACTCTTATTTAGATTATCGTTTTTATTAATTTTCGCTCTGCTTTTGACTATACACATTTGCCATCACTCTTCACACATGCTTTATATATAGGAGATAACAGTCAGAATATAGGGAATGTGTAAGAAAACCAGAAGTAAAACTAATTAATGTTTCAATGTTTTTATTTATCTTACATATATAACTTAGTATACAATCATACTATTTATTAAATATTTTTAAAAGCTATGCCATCAACCTTTGAAATGCTTATAGTAATGTTATAGAATTTTTGTGAATTACCTATTTTTGCTTCGGCATAGCTTTAAATACTTCAATATGGCAGGCTAATAGGTAGTAGATATAATGCGAAAATAAAGGAATAGTGCTATAATTCATTAAGGTATGAAAATATCTACCATTATATCCAATAAACTGGATCTTATTACATCATTTAAAATGAATTATATTCTTATTTAGACTAGAATTAAAATTTCGTTTTGGTTTTATTAAAACACAATTAAAAAATCTTAACAACTATGTTTACTAATAGTATTTTAAATTATGGTTCTACTTTTTGTATCTTGCGATAATTGATTTGTGCCACGATAACTCCGTCGAAGAATTCATATAAAAACATCAATATATCTGAGGAATGTTATTCAGTCAATGAATTCACAAATTTTTACTTACAGTGAAATGAACCCTAATCCCTGATGACTTAAATATAAACCTTAAGATTGGTTCGGATTCAAACTGGCGTATATCGGGGCAGCTTTGCTTTTGGCAAGTTCAGAAGCATTAATAGCCGCGTCTTTGAGTTTGTGAGCTGCTGTCACAGTTAAGTGGGTATTGGGAATAACATTATGGTTTGGAAACATATTCTGTAGGACGTGATTAAAACCCCCAGCCATTTTCTGGGTATTTTTCCTCAGCCTGTCACATCCAAATGCGCATATTGCCCTACTAAATCCTCTAACTTGTGAGTCTATCCATACACTCCTCAATGCCTCAGTCTTTGAAGGATTATCTTTATTTTGTTTGTATACCACCTTTTCAGTAACATTCTGAAAAACGCATTGCATAGTACAAATAATGTACAAAATGAAATGTAAATTAATAAAAAATGATGTAATAAATATGTACTTTACATATGCCATATACATCCTCACATGAATTATTAGACATATTATTTTATTTATTAGCTAGTGCCAGTTGTTTAAGATGGCCCCAAAAAATGAATCAATGAGTGTATTATTTAAAACAGAGGTGTTTATAAGATTTTATGATGCATATCAGGTATGTCAAAACACTTACCATTACTTTAGTTAAACCCAAATTTCTTGTGTAAGTAATGAGAATTTTATTTTTCACATCAACAATACTTTCTTCAACAATATAAACATTTGCAGTGCTAATAAATCGCTTCGCCCAATTGGGAATGCTATTAGTTTTATTCAACAGTCTTTTTGTAAATAACTTTCCTGATCTCAACTCTCTACTTATGGTATCTTCACTTAAAACATGTTTACTAAAAAAAGGCTATGGTTAGTTACATAAACAAGCATTTAAAATGTGCTTGCTATAATTAGCGTGTCTATAAATAAAATTAAATAACAATACATTTCATTTACATATAAACAAGGTCACTGGCTTTTATAAGGCTATTAATTATTAGGGCTTGATTAGTATCTCTCAAAAATATATAAATAAATTAGGGATAACTACCTGTTTGGATTAGGATACCTCTTCCAAAAGGCTTGGGCTACTTGTTCCCAACTGTAATTAAAAAATGTTGTATTTTCAAAGAACCTCATGTTCGCGAATTATAGATGCGGTAATTTGACCTCTTTATGTAATGTAAAAGCTGTTCAATTAAAATACAGTATTTAGAGATATTTAAGACGATGTCTATCCATGCCTTGAAGACACTCCACACTATTTTTAGTTAAATCATTTGTACGGAAGATATCGAGAAACTTCAATCGTCAACTCACTGATATATAAAATCTAACCTAAAAAGGACAAGGTAAACAAATGAAAATAACCAGAAAAACAACCCATGTTGCCTATATTACTTATATAGAGAAACAGCACATATATTACTATTGGATACATATTTAAACTTTAATTTATGATATTAATTTTATTTATTCTGGCTCATAAATAATATAGAATATATTATATATTTTCAAATATTATTACGGATTTAGAAAATGTAGTGTAATGTTAATGTAGGGTTTCTAAAATAAGAAAATTTTCTATTCAAGCTGGCATCGCTGTAGAAATTTTCCAGTAGGAACGTGACTAAATACTCGTATGTCCTTGGCATTATAGATATATAATAATTGTAGGATTATAGTATTATTTATGTAACGTTAAATATGATGAAAATACAGTATAATTAATGGTATAATATATAAATAATTTCAACTTTATTATTATATACTTTTTGTAATATTTACTTATTAAAACAAAATTTCAACTGGCCCGGGTAGCTCAGTCGGTAGAGCATTGGACTTTTAATCCAAGGGTCCAGGGTTCAAGTCCCTGCTCGGGCGCTAATTTTTTTTAACATTTCATTCAAATTTCATTTTAGTTTCGTTCGGTAGAAATATTTTTTAAACACTATTGCTACTGATATTATCTAACGCAATATCATCGCTGAACAAATATCTTTACGTTCGCCGACCTGATAAACAAACATTTAATCGGCTGCCTTTTCTTATCAGTAAACATTGGGTTGACCTCTACGGATTATTTCTCAAAGTTAATATATGGATAACATTGATATCCAGTCATACTCTGGTCAGTCTTTAATGAATGTTGAGAGGCTCGGGATTACATCATACTAATCAATTAATAAGTTAAATTGGATCCATTCAATTTAGTCCGAAACCAGTAGTCGGCTTGGTAAACCCGTCAACATCAAAAGAGAAAATGAAAGCCGTAGAACGTCGAATTCAGGTAAACAATGTTTCTTTGGTGTGTTTTTAAACAAACGCAATATTTTAAATAGTGAGGTTTAGATTAACTATATAATAAATCAGTTCTTATTAAAAACGGATTTGCAATTAGTTTAGCGTCAATTTGAATAAACCGCAAAAACTATACGAAGCTAGATATAAAGTATAATCATATAAAATTATATATGATTTTTTCATTCAAGGACACTTCATTAAAAAAAATTACTTAATATGTAATATTTTTGTCATAGAACTAGAGGAGCTGCTTTATCATATCACACCCGGAACTCTTTTTTACATAAATCCATGTATTGTAAATAGCGCTTAACCTTGTACATTTTATTCATTTTAAACATTGAACTAGTCAACTTACTAGAATACTATTGTTTCTTGTTTTCCTGTTCCCTTCTATTGTATTAAAAACTGTGCAACGTAAGTCGTAACTTGGCAGGTGTGGGGGGAAGTTCCGATGAAGGGAATAATCTCTCCGAACTTACCTACCGGTGCTGGAATTAACCTTCATTTGACCTCTATCGTCTCACCGGGATAGTTGTCATTGCCGACTGACTACATTTTCGGCTTTATCTATTAAAACTCTTAACATTTCTTTAATATTGTGTTTAAAAACAGTTTACTAAGGTAAGAATGTTCTACATTTATTTGCTTATTACATTTGTATTATATCACGGAAACTATAAATTTACAAATATAATTTACGTGTTTTGCAGTTTCCAGTTTTTATTTAATAATACCAGTATAATATAATTCATGCGATATTTTTCCTCGTTATCAATGACTATATTTTGTATGTCGTATTGTGCAATAGTATTCTAAATCGTTTAATTTGTGGAAAATTCGCAACATGTTAAAAACATGTTGGTTAGTTCAGGGACAAGTTGGGTTGATTAATCTTATAAATGTTGAGGTAGAGCAGTTCAATTTCGGTGTTTAAAAACTTCTAATTAAAACTACCTAAAAGCTTTTTATTGGTTGTGTCATGGGAGTCATGAAAAAATTAAATTGTTGAGCTATAGCGAAACTAGTCAAAAAAGGTCCGTTAATGCTATAGTTTATGCAGATCTAATTTGGTATATTTTATAAAAATGTTTAAAGGGGCGATTTAGTTTAAAGGTGATTTTGACAAAGGGCAAATCAATATCACAACCGGTCCCCTTTAGTAAATTATAAATAACGATGACAATGACATTGATTTTTCTTTTAAGTGCTGATAACGATAGAAAATTGCAATTAGAGTAAGTTATCAATATAATATTGCATATTAAATGCTAAATAAGTATGTCAGAGGAATCAATACCTTAATATTCGACATTGTTTTCAATGTTCAACGTACTTACGGAAAATGCCGGCATGCCAGATGGTTGTATTAATAGACTGCTTATATTTAGATTCAACACTGATGTCAAACATCGGGATGATTGTATTTATAACATTCCCAACACATAAAAAATAAACTAATGATCCATTTCACAGGTTTCTCAGTGTAAAAACTTTTCCATCAGGGTGTTTTTAATTAGAATCTAGAGGGTGACTCTTATACTATTTCTCGTCACAATCACTTCGGACGTTAATGGTGACAATTGACCGGATAAACATATGGAAACAATCCGATTCCATGGATAACTTTACATAATAATTGTAAAAAAATAGATGTAAAATTAAAATAAGACCAGACAATAAGTACAATGGTAGGGGTTTTGAAATTTCTAGGTGGGAGTACTAGTTTACGCAAGGTTACTTCAAGCGCATTTAATAGTTGCTTAGATTTTGAAGCAAAAGTTTTCCGCTCGATTTACGGGAAATTTGTGCTGCAGTGCGGAGAAAATTATCTTGGCAACAGAAAGATGGTCTGGACAACGGTTAATGATAAGATCAACAATGTTAATCCCGAGGTTTGGATATAAATATTTCATTGATTGCTTTGTTTTTTTTTCGTATCCTTATTGCCTGTATTTATTTTTATATCATAATATCATACCTCTTTTTATCTATTGCCACTTTTTTTAATTTTTGGCCGCAATACCAGACACTTATATAAAAGTTGCACTTAATGGAACCACTATCGTAGACAGTTTTTGTTATATTGTTCGTATATATAGTGATTTCGATGTAGATTTATACTGTAAATTTTGCACGATTTTTTAGGTAGGTGTTTTTTGTCAATTGAAAAATGACTCTAGCTGGTTGCCATTGCCTTTAGCCAGTGAAATGTGGCTGTGAGGCCTCCATAATTTTCATCAGCTTAAATTAAAGTTGATGGTTCTCATTCTGTTAGTTTTATTTCGTCATTGTTACCGAATAGTTTCTTTAGAGTGTGTGAGGTATTAGTAAAAACATGAACTTGTTAATAAATAAGTCATGTAACAGAAAGAAAGTAAGATAGTTCAGCTTTATTTACTAAAATCCTATGATTTTTACTGTTTTTTTTGCGTTATCACGTTACATATGCTTGTTTTATTTTAAAAGATAATGCTGTGTAATTTGCGCAGTAAACAGTAATGTGTGTGTTTATTTAATAATAAAATGTGCATATTAATTTTTTACATTTTTACCTACTCAGTAATACAATCTCTGTAATAATTATTTCAATTGTTATGTCAGTCACTCATGTTCTATATTTCAAAGTTGGGTATTTTTTAAAAGCAGAATTAAAACATTTAACAAGACTCTTACAGAGAGATAATGTATGAAAATCATTGTGGTTTATTTAAAAAAAACTAAGGCAAAACCGCTATCATTTAATCCATGTTTGAACTGAGCTGTGTATATGCAGAGAGTAACGAAAACTAAAATCAATAAATTCTTAATAAACGGGGACAATATGTACAAATTTATTTCCTTCAAATTAGTATACTTTTCATCAGTCTACCAACCTCTGTAAATGACTGAATGGTGTCCGTATCAGAATTACGATAATATAAATCACTAAAAAATTACCTTTTGTCTCTTCAATCTCGATTGTTACTAGGTTTTTAAATTATAATTTCTACAATATGAAGTTGAGTCATGCGGACGTGTCGAGTCTCTGTGATTGATTAAATTAATAAACATTGGCACGCGTTTAGTTTTATCACAATTAAATAGCTAATTATTTGTATATATATTTATATTATCCTGAGATATCTGTATAGTGATATATGTTTATATAAACAAATTTTTTTTATTTTTAGCTTGTTCCACTCCCTATATATTATTTTTATTCAAATGATGGAATTTGTTATTGTTTGTATATTAACATCCAAATAATTTTTAGATGAGCGCTCAGATTTTGCCGTTCCAGCTTCAAGCTGCTGAAGCTAACACTCATTTGGAGCATATGTGTGCTCTGGATATCGATTCCAGGGCCTCCTATGTTAGATTGAGTGGCATTATCTGCACCATTGGTATGTATTAAGAAATTAATGTAAGGTATTACTGATGATGAAGTGTGAAATGTTTAATAGGACCGGCTTCTCGAGACCCAGCCACTTTGGAAAAAATGATGGAGGTTGGCATGAATGTAGCCCGTCTCAACTTCTCGCATGGATCACATGAGTATCACGCTGAAACCATCAAGAACATCCGCCAAGCCGTCGTCAACTACAGCCAGAAAATTGGCATGACCTATCCTCTGGCCATTGCTCTGGATACCAAAGGTCCAGAAATCAGGACTGGCTTGTTAGAAGGCGTAAGAATTATTAATGGTTTGCATTCCGGCTTGATTTTATTTGTTTGGATATTTTTAGGGTGGTTCCGCTGAAGTCGAACTGAAAAGAGGCGATACCATCAAGCTGACTACTGACAAAGCCTACGCCGAGAAAGGAACCAAGGATACTGTTTACGTCGACTATGACAATATCCAGAAAGTCGTTAAAGTTGGTAACAGGATCTACGTAGATGACGGCCTGATCTCGTTGGTTGTGAACCAGATACAGGGTTCGTTCCTGACCTGCACTATCGAAAATGGAGGGATGTTGGGAAGCCGTAAAGGTCAATTATCTATATCAGAGCCATATAAACTTTTACTTCATGTTTTTTTTTTAATTTAGGTGTCAACTTACCTGGTGTACCTGTTGATTTACCAGCCGTGTCTGAGAAAGACAAGGCTGACCTGCAATTTGGTGTTGATCAAGAAGTTGACATAATTTTTGCCTCCTTCATTAGGAATGGAGCAGCTTTAACAGAAATCAGAAACATCTTGGGAGAAAAAGGAAAGAAAATCTTGGTTATCTCCAAGATTGAAAATCAGCAAGGTGAGCTTTTATTGTATGAGAAGTTTCTTTGGTATATTTATCTGAAACATAGTGCATTAACTGTGACACTACAAATTAAATAATATTCGACATTGAAATTTGGCGTTCGCAAATTGTAAACTATCACTAAAATAATTATGAAATTTATCCAAGGTATTAATAATGGTTTTGGCAAAGCTCCAAATGTCGAGTGACAAGAAAATAATTTTAATTTTTTATTTCTGTAAAATACTAATATTTCATTCAGTAAGGATGCGATTGATATTGAAGTGGAATAAAATAACCTGTGTGTGAAGATTTAACCAAAATACCTTTTCTTATTTGAGCAGAGACTTGCGACTTCAGAATACCCAACAAGAAATAGTCTTGTCCTTCAGAAAGGAAATTAAATACCCATTGACCTATATCCTCTCATATGCAGAACTAATAGGCCCACTTTACCTTTTTTTTACCACTTTTTTTTTCTTTACCAATTCAATATTTACTTAAAGTTTATTACGTCAGCTCTGGTGAACCGTTCTCAAGTCGTTTAAGATAAGCTACCCAGGAGAACATTGAATACCCACGGTTCGTCAAAAACTCCGAAATTCATCGGGAAACCGGCGTGTCCATGGTTCCATTCATTTCTCAACTATTCTGCACCTTTCAGTTACTCAAAACTAAACAAGGCCTAACTTAAAAGGACTAAACAAGGACTTAAACTTAACAAGGCCATTTGTTCAACTCTATAACTCTATTCAACTCTGTGATAATATCAGCAGGAATGATAAGATCAGATAAAAGGTGTGGGTTTAATGGAATGTTTTCTTTTTGTTCTGTTTATGTTTTCTTTTTATTCCATTGAAAATGCTTTCTTGCTTAAATACATATACCATTGTAAGATTCCGCTGTCTATTCATGTCATTTTTAATGATTATAGTCGATTTAAAGTTGTGTGTCTGTTCTAATCCATAAATTGCCACTAAAATTTACCAAAAATTATTAATTATCTCTATTGATGACTTTAATGTGAAAGATTAAAAGACTGTCTGGTAACCAACTTTTTGACGAATCATATGATTCTCAGATCTAGCCTAAATAAATCTCTACCCCTTTACGTAAACATATAAATTCAGTAGGTTATTTTTTATTTTACAGGAATGCAAAATCTCGATGAAATCATCGATGCTTCTGATGGTATCATGGCTGCTCGTGGTGATTTAGGTATCGAAATTCCAACCGAAAAAGTATTCTTGGCGCAGAAATGCATGATTGCTCGATGCAACCGTAAAGGAAAGCCAGTCATCTGTGCCACTCAGATGTTGGAGTCTATGGTTTGTTATTAATGTACTTTGATGGATATCCTTGTCATTATGCTTTTAAAAACAGGTCAAGAAACCAAGGCCAACCCGTGCTGAATCATCTGATGTTGCTAACGCCATCTTAGATGGCGCCGATTGTGTTATGTTGTCAGGTGAAACTGCCAAGGGAGACTACCCATTAGAATGCGTCTCCACCATGGCCAATATTTGCAAAGAAGCTGAAGCTGCTATTTGGCAAAAGAGACTTTTCATTGACCTATCTAGCCAGGTAGATATATAGTTTTAAATAAATATTCTTCTAGATTAAACCTGTTATTTATTTTCTTTAGGTAGCCCCACCAGTTGATGTAGCCCACACAGTGGCTATTGCAGCTGTAGAAGCTTCATCTAAGAGCCTCGCCGCTGCAATCATTGTGGTTACTACCTCAGGTAGATCAGCTCATCTTGTTGCTAAGTATAGACCCAGGTAATGTTATTTATCCCTCAGAGTTTTACAGTTTTCCATGTTAAAATGTGTCATTTTAGATGTCCCATTATTGCTGTAACTAGAAATGCACAGACTGCTAGACAGGCTCACCTCTATAGGGCTGTCTTGCCAATTGTCTACGAACGTAAGTACATCAAAAAGTTCCCTTCGAATCAGACTCCATTCATAAGTTCGCATTTTTAATAATTTTCAGAGGAAAGACTTGAAGACTGGTTAAAGGACGTTGACGCTAGAGTTAATTGCGGTATTACCTTCGGTAAAGGTCGCGGCTTCATTAAGTCTGGCGACCCAGTTATCGTGGTTACTGGCTGGAAACAAGGATCTGGCTTCACCAATACTCTACGCATTGTGTATGTATCCAACGATATGGAATTAATTTGCAGTGCCACTCAAAACTAATAAGCTATTGCATGTGCTTGTTGTCCTTGTAGTAACTTTATTTTGTAGATGTGATATTTATCTTGTTTTTACCCATACATTTGTTATATAATCATGTACTACCTCCTATTACTAATCTGTGACCCCATATATTATGTACTAATCATTTATAATTATTTGTTGGGCAAGTATTATACTAACATCAATAAATATTTGCATTAACGTGTTTGAATTATATTGTGTATATATGTATTAGTTGCTGACGTCGTATTTATATAATATGTTTTGAAGCTGATAATGAATATTTGGCTTCAATCCATATATTTACTGTAAAAAACCTTGTATGATCTAAAAAAGTTGTTTAATTCTTTACCAAGGTATTAAAAAAAGATAATTCAAATGGTAGGAGTGAATGTGCTTTAACTATGGTGCATTGAAAATGAAGATTTATGTTTAATTTGATTTTTGTTTCAGAACTGTTGAGTAAAGGGAATTCTTGTTGTCTCACCTCATAAATAATAAAGTAATTTATAAGAAATAACATACCAGTTAGTTCCAGTGATAAGTATAAAATTACATGTCTTTCCTTTCTTAGTTGATCAAAATGTAATGTGTACTTGTATGTACATAATTTTACTTTTCCAAGTATTTCTTTTGAAGTCTTGGGCCTGTGGAAAATGTCTTAATTTATTTTAATTACCAAGTGATAATGATATTCATGTACTGTTAACACTGTAGTAAATAAAATGCTTGAACTTAAATATGTCTTTTTATTCCGTTTTTGTACCACCAAAAACGTATGGAGCAATCAATTAAGTTTTGCAGATATATGGAGTTTGGAACAATATATGTTATTCAAAGTATTAATTATTGTTAGTTTATTACAACTTTCGTGTTCAGAAAAACCCTGCTTTTAAAATGCTGCTAGATCAGAACTATGAATTAGACGCGGAGAAACGATAGCCAGTAGGAGTAATATCTGATGAATCCAACGGATTGTGCAGTCCGTCTAAATGATAACACATTATCAAAAAGGGTATTTATTTGGACCTTAATTGTGTAGAGGTCCATTTAAATATATATATGCATCTATAAATATATACTCTTTGGTTATCAACGTGAACGATCGGACCATAAACAGCCAAATATTGCCAAATGTTAGGTAATATAGATTATGTTTTTAAATAATTAACTTTGAAATATAAAAAGGATCCGCTAAAAGTAAGAAGAGTGTAGAATGTCCTCTGTGAGCGTGAGAAATAATACGTATGTATAAGAAACACGGAGGATGATAAATACTGTAATATCTGTCCAAATCTGTAAATATAAAATATATTATGTTATTTTTAATAATAATGTTATAATTAACCATCAGTATATTATTATATGTATTATCATTATACACTCGTTCCGTAAAATAACTTTTCTCTAAGCATATGCGTCGTGTAGTTGTTACAAATGGGAAAGAATTATTCAAATCAATACAGTTTAAAAGCCGAGCGTTGCGCATTTCCTCCATAAATCTCCTTGGCTGCAATCCATAATAAATGAACAGCAGCATCTAAATTTTAATATGTGAAAGGGCTTAAAAAATAAAAAAATATTAATTTACTTGAAAAAACTGCTTTATTTAACGGAAACAAAACTGTAAAAATGCAATTCTTCTGGAACGTTGGATGATCTACTCTACGTTTTTAAAAGCACTGCATTTAGTTCCGTTTTAACGAAATTAACAGTATACACTGATACCAAAGATAAGAAATACTTTTATTTCTTGGTAAATTAAATACGAATGAATAGTCAGGTACCATTTACGTAATTCCTCAACTATGCCGTTCTATATTTTCTTACATTCGGCCGTCCTGATTCCGTCCTCAGAACTGTAAAAGCGTAACATATATCAGTTTTCGACATAACAACTTAATTACGTATATTTCGTCAAAACAAATAAACAAAACTGCATAAAACAAATGCTCAAAAGTCAACCATTGAAAACTGTTTCAAAATTCCAATCAAATTCAAGACAACTACTAATACCATACTGCCGAAACCTTAACCATGACCTTGCCATCTTTGTCCGTTCGCTCATCCTGAACTATCAAATTATAAAAAAGCAGGATACTTAATTATCTTATTAAAAATATTTAATATTCATTTAAAAATTATTAATTTACAATATTGTTTTTTATAAATACCAAATATTCCATTTGTAGTGATCACAAATGCCTCATTGACAGCTAACCCTGCACCTGCAAGGCATTCATCGATTCTGGGCTGGACCTGGATCGATCCTGGATGTACCCCATGTCCATGCTGACTCCGTATAGCTACTGCACTCGCATGACCTCCTTCGGTCCTACCCAATCCGTCTTGTCTTCTTGCTCATCAATGACTAATGCTCCCACAATGGTACGACACCAATCTGGTCTTCCAGGTCCCATACATGTATCAATCTTCGTATACCCTTCATAATTCTTACTTCTTGAATGCCTCTAATCTCGGTGAACAAACACAAGCTTCACACGTTATCATCTCCAAATTCACCTATTCTTCACGAAGATCATTCATAACATCTATACTAGTCTGTATCAATTTCACATATTTTAATTCATCAAAATGTAATATTTGCTTACCAAAAAATGAGACACACCGTATAACATCATCACCAAAGTCAACGTAAATTAATTCATGTACTGCAATTAATGTCACAAAATTTCGGATGATATTTACTAAGTCTCTCCATCTCATGCCTTCGGACAATTCTTCAGATTGTCCTGCATGATCTCAATTGATCCTAAATATCACTTCACAGTATTCAAGTTCTCGTTCACTCCTTATTCAACCAATATATCCAACCCGTTTCAATGTATCTTCGCACCTTAATCATATAACTTCAATCAACATCTCAGCCAAGACACCTGCTGATATTCAATGTCAAATTACCTCTTTGTAAATCCTTAAAACACTAGACGTAGTCATCGCAAATTCGCATCGCAACTAAATCATATAGACCACGTCGTTCTACATGAGTTTAAACAGGTCGTCTTTCTAGTTGTTGAATCACCTAACAAGATTTTACAGAATGAATAATATTGTTCTTAAAATGTCACAGTATAAGTCGTGAGAAATTAAAGTCTTCTTCAACATGTTCAAACTATTTGTTATCTCCTTAAACAAGATAACATTTTTCCTTAACGGCATTGTTCAAACATATAAAATCCACGAGGTTATGTCATCAGTTTTCTATTCGGCAAGTAACACGGCGATCACATATACAAATTCCTAGGACAACAGCTTATCAGTTATTCCAGTATATGTTTTTTTCGGTCCCGGGCAATCGATATCACTTCTATAAACAATCGGTCCGTTTGTAATTAGACTGGTTTTCATTTATGTAGCGTCAGGTTAACCTTGGTCCACAGTGTACGTCGATATCTCGGAACTCACAAGTCTTTCACAGCGGCACTTTTCTTTACCGTAAATATTTCAAATGTTTATTTCAACCTTATCGTCTTCTCAGATTTCAAAACGGTCAAATTCGTAAACACGTACCAGATCCATTTTAAATTCTAAGACCATAATTCGTTCTTTATTTTTCATTTAAATCATACTTTACAGCCTCGATCGATGACACTATCATCTAACACGTGGTTGAGTTGACGTAGTTTACGATCAAAACAGAACTAACACTGTTCCTCGTAAAACTTCGTGCAGAAAAAAATTAATAATCCACTTAATACATATTTTTCTAGATTTTCAAACACACGGTGGAATAATAATACGTAAACTTTAATCGGCTCTCGAATATATTGTCTCTCATTTAATCAAATTCGAATAATGTACGTTTTCACTGAACTTTACTGCAGAATCCACGTAATGGTGCGATTAGTTCAACACTATCGCCGTTAATAATTCACTTTGTTTCTCTACATGAACATTTACTGTGTCTATCATCAAATTGTTTATTGAATCACTTCTATCTGGGTACAAAACTAAACTACTCTAAATCACAAACATTCTCTTCTTATTGAAACTTCTCAAAGTTCTCGGTAAACACTTCAAAGTACTTTTTATACACCACATTCAACTTATTCATCTTCATCAAACAAAACCATCTGGCAGTGCGCTTGTCAAGAATTCGTCCTATTACTTGTTAGCTAAATAACTTCTCAAAATTGTCTTTTCGCCATATGCCAATTCGGTCTTCTTGGAATTCACAATTTAACAAACAATCGATCTTCTTTAACATAATTTTCCTTTAGATTAGCACGTAGAACAACGGCGAGGCAACAAATTTTAGTCTCATTAAATTTTTTTCTTGAAACATCAACTCGAACAATGATCACAAACTCCACAAATAGAAAGTATCGCTCCTTCTCCGGCTTTTCGTAAAACATCAAACTGGAGGGTCAGTGCAGGATTAGAATCAACAGACATCTTAATATATTTCTTTTGAAACTCAATCCGGACAGTCACAAATTAAACTAACAAGAAAATCACACGTTGTTCCATTTTCTAATTTTCATTCTTCTTAATTGTTTCATTTTCGAACTCTGATAATTAACGTCGCCACGTCTCGGCACAAAGAACAAGCAGTCTCGGCTGTTATTCTCCTCGCCCAACGTCTCGTGATATTCCAGCAGGCATTATGGGTACTAAGATTTTCCATGATTCAACTTGTGCAACAACTAGACAGTATCGGTCTCAATCATTGCCCTCTAAGTCTTCATATGCAAAACCTCAGTAACCAATCTCAGTCACACGTTTTTTTTTTGGCCTGGAACCGGGTAGGGGAAACCTGTTACGGATACCTGGTCGGGAAGACCCGCAGGAATAAGCGAGTTGGACTGGTTATGTGGAGAATGCCTCTGGGCTACCCACTAAACCCCACCCTATCAGCTGATCCAATGACCCTAACTGATTTTCACTGTTAGTAAGAAGGGTGCCCGTAACGGGTAACACCGTTAAGAGGCACAAGGGCCAGGCAAGGACGTGGCGTCGTTATCACACCACGCAGCTTGCGATACATGAGTTAATCGCTCGCCGGAGAAAGTCGAGACAATTTGGAGTTAGAGCACGACGGGGTAGTGTCGGCTGTAATAGAATAAGGCTACGAAGAGCCGAATGAGTTATTGGCCTAAAATATCGGCCAGCTCGGTAATACATCTATTGTCCGAGAGACGAAGAGTGGAGAAATATCTCTAGTAAACCTCGGATATAAAATCGTGAACCTGGGGACGTCTGTATCTCTATGAATATGATTGTTCCTGGCGAACCAGGGGGTATTGGTTATTCTCCTGAGAATTTTGTTTTGAAAGACTTGAAGACGTTCCACCTGGCTCTGTGAGACGTATTTTAGATAGACACTGGAGCTGAATAGAACGACTGATCGAACCCTCATCTTGTACAGGAGATATTTTATAAAGAGAGGAAGCCTGCTGGCCCGGTTGATAAGCGGGAACAGCAAATTAACAATACCTTGACCTTTATGGAGGGACTTTTGAATGTGGGAATACCACCTAAATTTGCGATCGAAGACAAGACCGAGATAGGTGGCTTCTTCTGACCATGGAATTTTGGCGTTCTCGATTTTAAGACGCGAAATGCTCGGTGCAAAACGCTTCTTGTGAAAGAAGATGGCCTGGGTTTTCTGTGGGTTGACCTGTAACCTCCAGAAATGTAACCACTGGACCGTCTCATCGAGTTGTTTTTGGAGTCTGCTTGGATGTGCGGTACTCTTGAAGAAGCAAAGTAAGCAGTATCGTCTGCGTAAAAAACTGCCTCAACTTGTGGTCTCCTAGGGATATCTGAAAGAAAAATATTAAATAGAGCGGGCGCCAGGGGGGAGCCTTGTGGAACTCTTGCGTCGATGGTTTTCCGGCTAGAGAGAATATCTTTAATCTTCACCTGGAATGATCGTCCTGACAGAAATGATTTCATAAAAGCTGTTAGGTCATCAGGTAGACCTAATCGGATGCATTTCGCCACTAAACCTTCGTGCCAAACCTTGTCAAAGGCTTTGGTTAGGTCCAAGAAGACCGCTCCAAGTCTTTCACGTCGGTTAAAAGCACAGTTGATTTTTGCGGCCAGCCGATGGGCCTGATGAACGGCTGAGTGATTGGCGCGGAACCCGAATTGCTCATCTGGAATGATATTGTTTGTCTTCGTAAAATCATTAAGAGCATAAAGAATTGCTCTTTCAGTAAGTTTGGAAATGGAACTTAGTAAGCTGATAGGTCTGTAGTCAGAAGGTGATGACTTAGCTCCTTTTTTTGGGGATAACTGCGATGAATGCATGTTTCCATGTGGATGGAAAGTGTTGCAGCCTCAGAATGGCGTTGATGATATTACTTAGTTCGGCGAGCTGCTTGTAGGGAAGATTTTTCAGTTGGGCTATCGAAATATTATCGAAACCCGGGGCCTTCTTGTTCCGAATCTTGCTGATCACTTGCGTGAGTATTTTAGGAGTGACTAGATGGTTTAAAAGATAACTCGGAGGCACCAAAGTCACACGTCTCGAACAACAAGCAGACAGTATCGGCCTCGGTTGTTATTTTTCCTAGCCTAAACGCCTTGCTACCCTTGCCAACATCTCAAGTAACTCAGGACATCAACATCTTCAAACTTTCGTCTTGATGTTCCAGTTCATCTCCGTCACTAAACTTTACTGTCATTCACTGATCTGATTTGTCCTTCAAACTTGTGCATCAATTTTCAGTTGTCTTGTTCTTTACTCTGTAGCCTCAATACTCGTCATCTGAATACACAATAAATTTCACTTACCCGTTCTTATCGTAACGTCATTTCTGGTTCACTGATACAGTTTCATAATTCGATTTATAAATTCTATGTAACTTATTATAAAATCACTTGAACAATGTTCTTTCTATCAAATCGTCTCACAATACTTGTACAATATATTTACTATGTTCTGGTTATATCGTCGATATTGTTCATTAGATCGTCGAACACAAACATAATTCTGTAACTTTGTTTTCACTGCTTGCCAAATTCACTGTATTCGCCTTATCTTCGTAGAATCGTTGCGGTAAATGTACTTCCATAATAGCCAAATATTAGCTAACACTGTCAGGATTATCTTTTTTGAATAGATTCTTCTTTCAGGGCTTAATTTATAATAGCACACCCATCCTGGGCGTATTTTGAGTATAATCCCACTTCTGATTTGTAAGAAATACTTTTACTTCTTTATAAAACCTTATATTGGTCACTGTCTTGATACTATACAAGGTATTACAACGGTGATTACAATAACATTCGGGTATCAATTACGTCAACAACATACTCTTCGAGAGACTAAGAAACTATATCATTTCTAGTCAAGGCGCCGGCCTTTTTATCCAAAAGCATGTCCCGTTACCATGTCCGACTCGATTAGCAACTGAGTCATCAGGTGCCCTTTATCTAAATCCTCAACAATGCCGTTTTATATTTTCTTACACAAAATATGATCTTTTTTATTCCCGGATAACTGTAGGGTTATTTTTAAAGTTAATGCGTTATATAAAATTTATATTTAATAAAACCTTATAAAAAAATCTAACATCTTAGATAAATAAAAACAGAGATCAAAATAAATGATATAACAATTACTTAAACATGAAATAAAGTAAATGATAGTATGAGATCTTGATGTCGAGGTGGTCGGGTGATAATTCTGTAAACGGACCTAAGAAACCAATATTCAATGACACTGATGAAGTATGACATATGCACGCGGTACGAAGGGAAGGTAAAGCACAACGTACTAGCGTATGTCGTGACACTAATAATAATGGATATGTAATGAGATCAAGTTAGGCAACAAAGTCAAAAACTCAAATAAATAAGCAATACTCTGTTGCAATTGTATACTCACTTCTCCAACTCCAGCTATGATGAACGTTTAATGCGTACAAGGGAAAAGCCCTATGCTAGATACGCTGCCACCAAAAGCTTGAAGAAAATAGTTTTGGTGGCGTTTATGTGTGCTCAAGTTATCCATAGATCATAACTAAACATCGTAACTATGGCCACTTGGACATTGGTTTCTGGCTTATGAAATAGTTATAATTTATATTTACAATTGCAACCATAAAACTATTATCTTTGATGTAAGAATTTAAGAATGTATGGGGAATATATGACGATTCGAAGAAATAATAAAATAGAGGACGATAAAAAAATATCGAGAAAATATAAACAAATAAAACTCGCATTTGCATTATCAATGATAATAAATTTAATGAAACCACAACATTGACAGAATTCATGTCAGAATGATAAATCTGCCCTAACACAATATCCATGCTGGAACCTCATAAAAACATTCTACTCTGAACGAAATGTAAACATAGTTCATATTTTGATTGAAATATTATCAGCGTCTCTGCTGTCAACAATACAATTACTATTTCACTTATGTAACATAACATTTTGAAATAAATTTTCAAGTACGTTAAGAAATAATTTTATTTCTTGGTAAATAAAATACAAAGGTTCAACAAAACATTATATTGGACACTATCTTGATAACATAGGTATTACAACGGTGATTACAATAACATTCGGCTATCAGTTACGTCAATAACATACTCTTAAAAACTATAGAATTTCCAGTCAAGGCGTCGGCCTTTGCATATAGAAAGTGTACAGCTCACTACAAAAGTATACTCTACAAGTGTACATTCCCATCGCCCTAATTCGATTAACGAATGAGGTAATTTGTCAACAATGCCATTCTGTATTTTCTTATATTCGACCATCCTGAAGTCGGTTCTGTCGTCAGAGCTGTAAAAGCATAATATATATCTGTTTTCGACATAACAACTTAATTACATATATTTCGTCATACGATATATCATATATACGATACGTCATATAACAAATAAACAAAACTGCATAAAACATATGCTCAAAAGTCAACCATTGGAACTGTTTCAACATTCCAATCAAACTCTAGCCAACTACTAATACTACACTGCCGAAACTTTGACCATCGTCCATGACCTTCCCATCTTTGTCCGTTCGTCCGTCCTGACCTATCAAACTGTCGTCAAATTTCAGTATCATTAGTGACCTAATAAATAAGCAACATACTTATCTTATTAAAAACGTTTCACATTCATTTCAAAATCAATAATTTACATTTAATTTTATAAATAGCAAATATACTATCTATATTGACCACAAATACCTAGCCATTCATTGATTCTGGGTTAGACATTCATGTACCCCATGTCCATGCTGATTCTGTATAGCTACTGCACTCGCATAACCTCCTTCGGTCCTGGCCAATACGCCTTCTTGCTCATCAATGACTACTGCTCTTACAATGTACTTCCAAGTCGCGTACACAATTTTCGAACCATCAATTCTTGATTCTTAAATTCCGCTAATCTCGCTGAATAAACGCAATCTTCATAAGTTATCATCTCCAAATTCACCTCTTCTTCTCGAAGATCGTTCAGAACTTCTCTACCAGTCTTCTCATGTCTCAATCATAATCACAATCACATAATCACATTTCCTTTCAGGGCTCAATGTATAATCGCACAACCATCCTAAGCGTATTTTGAGTATAATCCCACTTCTGATTTGTAAGAAACACTTTTATTTCTTGCTAAATAAAATACGAATATTCAGCATAACATTATAATGGTCACTATCTTGATAATATACAAGGTATTACAACGGTGATTACAACAACAATCGTCAATCAACTACGTCAGCAAGATACTCTTCGAGAGACTCTAAGAAACTATATGATCTCCAGTTTATTTTTTTTTTCGTTTTCTAGATTGACCAGCTAGAACCAAATGGTCTTCGGCTAATGTCGCTCAGGTTCGGGATATGATTGTTTTACGGGCGGCAGGGACTCTAGGTTATGACTGGGACTGTCGTAGTCTGTTTACTACCGGGGTTTGTTGACGGGTAGGGATTTTATTAAGGTGTTATCGTATGCTAAGGTTCCTATGGAGAACCTCACACTGAGCATGTTTATGAAATGTTTCACAAACGGGATGCCTGATTCGAGGTGTGTGTTGACGTTCCTCATAAACCATGGGGCTCTGAGTAACGTACGGACTTTTTTAGATTGGAACACTTGGAGTAGTTCAAGTTGTCTCTCCGAGAGATACTTGTAACACACCTGTGCTCCATTGAGGCAAATTGGGCGGACTAACATTTTATACAGAGTCGCTTTCTGTGGGATTGGAAGTTTGCTTTTTCTGCAGAGTAGAGGAAATAATAGCACCGAGGTATGAGGCTTTCTGGAGCCAAGGGATAGGGACTTTATCGATTTGGAGGCGAGAGGCGCGAAACTCCTTCTTGCGGTGGAACAGAATAGTCTGAGTTTTGCTCGGGTTAATCTGAAGCCGCCATAATTTGTACCACGCTATCGCTTGGTTCAATTGTACTTGGATATGATCTCCAGTCAAGGCGTTGGCCTTTATATCCAAAAGTGTACATCTCAGCATTCCCATCGCCCGGTCCCGATACCACGCCCGCCTCGGTTAGCGAATGAGTCATCAGGTGCCCTTTACGTAATTCCTCAAAAATGCCTTTCTATATTTTTTTACAATATATATATATATATATATATATTACTGTAAATTAACACACTGTATATAATGTATCACACTATATCCCATAAAAGGGCTAAGTCAGCAGATATCTGCGAAGCCGGATGATTACGGTAGTGCATAGATTAACATAATCTAGGACGGAGTGTTATGGATTATATTATGGGAATGGAAAGACAGTCTTGCTTTTAATATATTAATATAATTTAACGTTTAATTATATTTTACAATCAGAAGTGAGATTATACCCCAAAATAAAAGTGTGGGTAACTTTAGTGACCAGTAAAGTTTGACCAAGTAAAAACAGATAATAGTATTCTGAGCCGAATTTGAATATCGTGCAGATCCGGAATAGTTGTTATTGCAAAAGTAGTTCTATTTGTTTATATTTTCACGATATTTTTTTTCTTAATACATTACGTATGATTTCTTATATACATTATGTACGAATATATGGTACTTGCAATTCCATCTGATAATTCAGACTTCTAGTTTTGTCATTTTTATTTTTCAACACGGTTTGAACAATAATGTAATGTGAATTAGGCTGGATTGCCGATTCTTTTTAATTGTGAAATTTGTCGGCTTTGTGAATACCTAGGAAAAGAAATAATTACCATGAATGACAACATTGTTGATGTTTGTTTGGGGGCTGAAAATACCCGATTTGATATCTTAACATGTCCTAGGGATGTTAGAACATCAAAAAGAGATCATTTGAGAAAACGCGACGCTCAGAGTCACTACCTTTGTTTATTCAGTTGATTTTACTGTGTTTTGTGCCTTCCAACCTGAATTTCATCAAATGGTGAGTTTGTTCACAGAGTATTCCAGTTTTTGCTTTTTAATTCCCATTTATTATTTCTATTATTTCTATTTCCATTTATCTTTATCTATTTGTTTCCTCCTCTATTTTATTATTTATTCGTATTTTCACATATTACCCATAATTCTTAAATTACTGTAAATTAAAGATAATAACTTGATGGTTACAACTGTAACATACAAATTATAACTATTCTTTAAATCAGAAACTAACGGAAAAATGGCTAAAGTAACTGATGTGTAGTTTTGATTCATTGATAATTTAAAGTGCATATTAGCGGTACCGAATGCGGTTTCTGCTGGTCCTTGGTGGCAGCGAATCTAGCGTATGACCTTTGGCTTTTCCTTTATGCGCCTTCTACGTTCAGCGTAGTTGGAGCTGGAGAAGTCAGTGTACAATAGCAAGAGTATCGCTTATTTATTTATTTATTTGAGATGTTGGTTTTACCCTAATGAAGCCTACTAACCTTAGTGGTAGGATCTCGTGCGCCTTCTTACTTTGATCTCATTGTAATTCTATTATTGTTAATGTAAGGTATACATCGGTACGCCGTGCGTTACATTTCTCTCGTACCGTGTGCACATGTAATACTTGATCCTAGGATAGTTTATCATTGCTTCAGTTATAGTTATTGTCCGTGTAATTGTATTATTGTTCGTGATTGCTATTATGGACTAAGATTATCAATACCATCCATCATCAGTACTTGTTGGTACATCTATTTATCGATACTATTGTATATCAGTATTATGGATCCACCAACATATTAATTACCCGTACATTTAGCTCAGTATATAACTGTCGGTACCGTTATATCTCAATATTACATGACATTAGAAGTATCTGTCGTGATAATCACCGATTCCTGTTATGTTTAGATATTTTTAATGTTCGCATTGTCATTGAAAATTGGTTGCTCAGATACGTTTTCATTATGTTTTTAGAACTTTCACCCGACCCCATCAACGTCAAGATCTCGCACGATTAGAATTTGATTTACTTTAGTAAATTTTGCATAAATAGCTGTTCTATCATTTATTTTGATATCTGTTTTTATATATTTAATATGTTAATTTTCCGGCTTGGTTGGCGCAGTGGTAAAGGTGACGGGACGGTCCTCCTACTATTGTGATAGTCGCCGGTTCGAATGCTGCTGGGGCATGGTCGTAAATTTATGTTGTGTTATTACGTACCCGTAATAATGATATTGGTATAGTCGATGCCATAGCCTGTTGTTGGATTATATAATGATATATTATTGAAATTTAAGATGACTAATTTACAGGTTGTTTAAGTTGGTAGAGTTCAGCTTGTATGTTGATCTGTCGAAGACGTCTTATTTTTAAAATATGTACACAATATAATATTTGTTGCTATTGCGAAATTTCAAGTAAATAGGTTTATATTTGTGGGGATATCGGGATTATCAGGGGTATGATGTATATTTAATTTAATACTATTTTAGAACAGTTAGTGTTATTTAATTTAGCTATTCCTGTATATGTTAAATGTATATATAGTGATCAAAACATTTGTTAAAACGTAACTAAAAAACAATTTTTGCTTTGATATAACTTATGTTTATTATTTAACATTAGAATATCTGAACCAAACTATAATAAAATCTTTTACTTTCAGTAAATCTATGCAACATTAAAAATAAAACAAATTTTATATAATCAAATATAGTTTATAATATCAATATCATATTCATATAATTTTATTTTATGTACTAAAAATTAAAAAAAATTAAATTATTTATGTTGTATAGGTACATTGTTTCAATAACTCTTCGTTCTGAATGACGATGTAATGTAATGTTTATTCTAGACCTAAGTCTTCATATGTTAAACTTTATTCTCTTTCCACTATTAAACTATATGATCAGTGAAATTGAATTGGATGTGAAATCTTGCTTACTATACCTCCTGCAAGTGCTCTTACATATTCATTTTAATATTCATTGCTTAACATATTTTCGTGTTTTTACTCAAAACCCTACTGTTTCTCTAAATTTTAATTTGTGTGTCTCTTTCATATTTTGTTATTTACAAGTCCTTCTAATACATCTATTATCTTTTGTTTTTGCTGTTGTTTTCACCATACATATTGTTTAAAAGATCTATTGCTATGTTCATATTTATACCTGAGTCTTTGTGCAAGCAGTCCTGCTAATCCTTTATGTTATCATAAGTGTACAGTTTCTTTAATACATAGATTACACTTGACCAGCTTCTTGCAGTTTTTATATATACAAATTGGCTAATTAGGAAAATTTTCCATCTAAGTTGTTATATACTTAAATCACTTTCCTTATAGTAACAATTTTTATGTGTTTTTCATATCAAATGTACCATTTCTTAACTGTTATTTTCTTAACATGCATTGTAATATTTTGCACTATATCACACATAAAATAATCAACTCTAATCTCCATCTTAATTCTTTCTTTCACTTTAAGGGAGCCTAAAATGAATCTGGTAATGGCATGTAATATTAGTAATTTTCATGAAACACATACCAAATACTAGTAATTCTTTATCAAGAGATGTTCATTTTCAACAATTACACTCTCTATCCAGCTTTCTCATCTCATCAACTATGATATTATTTTCTGAACTATTTAAATGTAAACATGAATCAATTTGATGACCAGCATGTTTCTTCCAATGATGCTCTAAGTAGTACATATTAAACATGATGGGCACCAGAGTGTATACTAAAAAAAAAAACTTAACATTCTGCTATATAGGCTTAATTCTGTAAATCATAATTAAATGTCAATTCTAGTATTAAATAAATATTAAAAGTAATTAATAGTTTCATAGATTTAAAGGATCATCGCCCTTAATAGCACTACTGATAAAATCGTAATATACCACTTCACATTTGTTTTTAATTAAATATTTAATACTTAACTGTAAAACTGTAAGTATAATGGAATTAGATTAGTATATCGGAATTAAACTTGTACTTGGTTAAAATAACTCGATATTAATCTGGGTATATAGGGTTAAAATAACTACTACAAAATCTAATAATAAATAATATAGAAGTATAAAGCCACAAAATAATGAGGCGACATCTTTATGTTTTGAGCAAAACTATAAAATGAAGAAATCTCTAAAAAAGTTAACCGACGTATTTAGCGCCAATTTTGTACGAATATCAAGGAGGTGAATGTGCGCGCTCTAGCTAATCAATTCTGTCGGCTCACTTTGCTTTAAAATAATATAGTATGAGTAGGTGTTTTAAATATAACATTTTAGACTTATTGTGTAATTAATTTAAAATAATGTTTCTGTGATTTGTTGAATTAATTGATTTAGATTATTTAGAGATTTGTTAACATTGCGAGAGGCCCATGCAGTGATGGGGTGAGTGGGTTGTTTTATTGGATAGACATCTAGATATAATTTACATCCATTATATTTTATGATTTAACGTGTATCAATTGTCCATTTTTTTAATAGTATGTATGTATTTGATTTGATATCATGTTTTATAGTAATTACATTGTCCAGTCTATTAAAATATCTGAGAGCCGCGTATTTTTTCTATTAAATGTTAGGATGTAGTTCGGTCGCCATTTTAGTTCAAAAAGCTTAGATAGTTTTAATTAGATTCATTCAATAACTTTCTATATTCTATTTTTAATGATAAAATTAATTTAATGACATGGTAAATTTACCATATTATATTACACATAGTTGACAATTTTCCAATTTTAACACCCAATTTTCTTTATTATAGATATGTTTGTTGCTTTGCGTCTCGAGGATAAAGATTGGTACAACATGCATATGTTTTCCACATAAAAGTTTGTGGCTCTTAAACTAGTTACATTGGCAGTCAGTATATTTCTGTAAAACTCTAATAATGAATAACGAAGGCCATGAGGATGAAATTTATGTGGTAACAATCGGAGGTAACAAATGTATACCTATTAATTTTTTAATACTTAGATTATTACATTGTTTATTAGCATTATTAGTTCATTAGTTGTAGGCCACGAATATATTTTTTTAAGATTTGTTTTATATTCCTATGATATATAGAAAGTAATTTAACAAAGTTATCTGTAAGAATTATGGTCTAAATCTTATTCTATATTCTACATAATCCTTTAATTATCTCTTATAACTACTATGAATACTAATAAGTTTTTATCCATGCCTTTGACTGTTATATTTAGATGATGTTATTATTCACTTCTACGTATTAAGTTTATTTTTTAATTTAGGCATTTATTTTGTTTATCAATCTATATGCCTCTCTATGGCTTGATGCTTATTTTAAAACATAAACACATATTTTGTGTTTCTTTGTATATATTTTTTCAAAAGCTTTAGAAAGAGCAGTCCAAGCTGTAGCGGAAGCATTTTTTTTAAATATTCAATGTATACTTTATTGACAAGTATAGATTTAAAATACTCTGGACTTTGGACTTGGAAATTAATTTTTTATATTCTTATGGGTTTTGAAAGGTAAAAAGGTTCTGCATTTTTACAATACATTTTTATTTATATAAACAGACTCTCTTTACTCGAAGCAATGAACTCCTCTAATGCATATTCTTGAAAGGTTCCAATCACCTTTTAAAGCATTTTCTTCTTTTCTTCTACTTTTTTATCTTTAGAGTCAAAATTCTATTAATAGTATAGTTATTTTAGTTTAATGATTTTATAAGGAAACAGATCTTTTATTTAGGATTGGCTTGGTATGTAGTTATATTATTAAAGTCAAGTGGCAATACTTAATGCATATGCAATAGTAAGTTAAAATTCTTTTTTCGATATTCCACATCACCTATGAGTTAGAGTTCTGGGCGTGTTTTTTTATGTAGTGGTATCACCTGGATGCCTAATGCACCTAATTAACAATTGTATATCCAAGTAATATTTTTTGCTTTCATTAAAAATCATATTTACCTTTTACATTTAGTTCTTGTTTCTTTCTGTACAGTGTTTGTTTGCTAAAGTCTTTTTAATATCACTGTATTTTTCCCTAGTTTGTTCTGTTGCTGCTCATATACATCTTCCTTGATAAAATTAAATTTATTCACAGCATTCTCCCTAATGCATTTGGCATATCTGCAAAATAGTTAGTGTTCTTTCTCACTTTTTTAACCAAATGCTAATGTATATTCTGACCAATTAGGCTCATACACATAAATCTGTTACACTCTACAATAAGATTTCCTAGTTATCGTATATTATTTGTATATTCACCATAGTTGCTGCCACTCACATCATCACCATAATTTCCAATCTATCATAGTTAATTTCTCAATTTCTTCTTTAATATGTCTGATCGAGTTCATCCAAATCCAAGGTGTTATTAACTATTTCTGTTTCCTGCATGAAGAACAATATATCTGCAATGAATTATTAATAAATGTTACAACTGATAAAACTTCATAAATTGTTATTCCAACGTTAACCTTTTTCTATCAGTTTGTAACACTATTTTTATTATCATATCGCAATGAGTAACCGTTGGGTATATTGGCCCCTTTCTGAAATTCATATCTTATTTAAATTCACAAATTGTACTAATCAGTCTTCGATGGTTTTATTATATGCTTTTAAAAATTGTATTCTTTTAAAAGTAATGTATGCAAGTTCCATTAGATCTCTTCGTGGATTTTCTTTACACCATTTAAATCTTGTATTACCCAACATGTATGAAGGGATGTAGAAAAGCTCGATATTTCTAAGTTTTCTATGGACATTTTACTAAGAGTTTCCTCTGAAATAATTAAATTATATTATGTTTATATTGAAAAAACTACCCATCGTTTCTTATGCATTTTATATATTGGATCTCTGATAGAGCTAACATCAAATTAATATTGTTTCGTCACCTGATTCGAATGAGGACGCTTTCTTTTTGGTGTATCCATGATTATATTTTCATTTTTTAACATATTTCAGTGACGGTGTTCATACCAATATTCAGTGCAGCTGCAACATACTACTAAATATTTTCAATAAAAACCGTACATAATATTTAAACATAAAGATGCTTACCTTCCTACGAATGTTATTGGCAAAAGGTGAGCTCTATTATCTCATTCCTGTTTGACGTATCTGATTAGAGACGTACTCTGTTCTGTCTAGCTTTGGCATTTTCAATCAGAGTAATTATAAACTGGAATATGAAATTTATCAAAACAAGCAAAGCCTTAAAACGTTTCCGTTTTATAACCTATAGTTTTTACAATCAATAATATGAAGAATTTTGCAGGCTAATTCTGTTACATGTTTGAACGTATTATGTCTCTTTTTAACTATAATAAAATGAGGAGAAAAATATTGTCTGATCGACTAAAATTTTTTTTTTCAATATATGGTTATATCGATATTTGTTCAGCATCCCTTTTCTGGTGTTCTAAGTCTAATCTACTAAACTAATAATTTCATATATTATCCATCATATATTGAAAAAAATATCGATATTTTTAGCTGATATTTTATTGACTGATATTCCATGTATCGATATTTTTTCAAAATAATTAAATAAACATCTTAAATGTTATAAAAAAACATATAATTTTTTTCATAAACTTTTTGAATTGATACTTAATTTTAAAGGTTTAGTGTATTTTTGTGCTTAATTTTAAATGTTTGGTGTAGTTTTTTAAAAAATATCAAAAACGATATATCAATATTTTTTTCGGCAGTAGCGTTGCGTAATATAGGAATACAAACATGTTTCTACAAATACTCTATGTTTTGTGTCAAACTAGAAATGAAGAAGTCTCTAAAATAGTTAACCGACGGTTTTAGTGTCAATTTTGCACGAATTTTGACGAAGTGGACGTGCGCATTGTAGACCATCAGCCATTTCTTGTCGCCTTATTTTCTCTGTAAAATATAAAATAAGCATAAACATGAATATGTGTTTTAAAGATTTAATGAAGGAGGTTTATCTTCTATAACGTTTTAGACTTATTCTGTAAGTGATTCAAAATTTATGGACTGAATTGATTTATATTATCTTAACATTATGGAATATCGAGTATATACTCGATATATACATATATATGTATATATAAATTTGACAACATTGCGATGATGCGTAGATTCTGATGACGCGGTCGGTTCTTTTATCGGACGGGCTATATTCTATATACATTATATTTTATGGTTTAACACGGATCAATTGTTCGTTCTTTTATAGCGGTATGTATTTGTTTAAAATTATGATCTTTATTTAATTATATTGTTGTTAATTATATGACTTAGATTAGTTTGGTAAAACACCTGAGAGCGGCGTATATTTTTGTTAAAATTTGTTAGGATGTAGCTCGGTTGCCATTTTAGTTATAAAGATTAAATAATTTTAAGTAGATTCATTCAAATGATTTTCTCTAGTTTAGTTTTATTCATAAAATTATGTAAGGACATTATAAATATTATAACATATTAAGACAGTCGACTTTTATGAAAATTAAAGGTACCACTTCTCTAACACCTTATTTTCGTTGTTATAGATATGTTTGTTGCATCATTGAGGACAAAAAATAGTAACAACAAACCTGCAGATATTTTCCATATAAAAGTTTGAGGACTTTAAGCAACTAGTAATATTGACGGTGAGGATACTGTAAAACTCTAGTGAATAACGACGAGAAGACTATGGAAATGAAATCTATGAGGTAACAAATTTATACTTATTTATTCTTTAATACTTAGATTTTTACATTGTTTATTAGTATGATTAGTTCAAGTTCAGTCTACCTTGTAGGCCACGAATTCTTATAAAACCTGATATTCCTACAATACATAGAAAGTAATTTCAGTAAGTGATCTGTACGAATGGCGATCTAAGACTTATTCTACAGTCTATCCAGTCAATTAATTATGTCTTATAACTATCATGAATATTAATGGGTTTTTATCCATACCTTTCAGGGTTATATTTAGATTATATATATATTATTATTCACTTATATGTTATTCAGATACTATTCACTTCTATGTATTAAGGATTTTATTTTTTATTTAGGCATTTATTTTGTTTATCAATCTATATACATGTTCTGTGGTTGGTGCTTATTTAAAAACATAAACAGATATTTTCTGTTTCTTTGTATATGGTTTTTCATAAGCTTTAGAAAGAGCAGCCCAAGCTGTAGCGGAAGCATTTTTTTATATTCAGTGTATACTTTATTGACAACCATAAATTTGAAATACTCAACTTTGGACGATAAAAAAATAAAAATTGATTTCTTATTTTCTTATGGGTTTTGAAAGGTAAAAAGGTTCTTAATTTTTACAATAAATTTTTATTTATACAAACAGACTATCTTTACTCGAAGCAATGAACTCCTCTAATTCATACAAGATTCTTGAAAGGATCCAATTACTTTTTAAAGCATTTTCTTCTTTTCTTCTACTTTTTTATCTGTAGAATCAAAATTCTATTAATAGTATAGTTATTTTAGTTTAATGATTTTATAAGGAAACAGATTTTTTTATAACTTATAAGATATTAGATATCTTTTATAAAAATTAGTCAATAGTCTCATTTCGGGAATTGTTCAAAATCACGTACTGTTTATCAGGTTATAGATTTTGTATTTTTTTAGAAGTCAACGTTCAAAACTAGCAAAATTAAGAATATACTTTGTTTTGGCCACTAATATTATTAAAGATAATGTAATTAATTTATATTTTTTAAGCGAATTGTGTTTTTGGTTAGTGTTACAGTTATTTATTTAACTTTTTATTTTACAGATAAACGCTGATTCTTCAATATTTAAATGGATGCACTAGGCTCACAAATGCTAATTTTAAAGTAAGTCGTTGAGTTAAATCTTAGGTGCTTGTTTTTTTATTCCGTTATTTTTACTAGAAACTTTATGTGTACAATTGTAAGCATTAATTCGCCATGTGTGAGTGAAATTATGTAATTATATCTTCATTATATGCTAATTCTATATAGTGCTATTGTATATAATATTTGTATGTAATGTGTGTTCCCAATATATGTAATATTATATAATTTTCGAATATTTTGTAATTTTAATTAAAAATATGTTTTATTTTCAGATAGCATCGATCATTCCTCCTGCCTCATCAAATGGTTTAGTGCAGACTGATGAAGGTCTGATTGGAAGAATACAAATTAGCCTAAGTGGCCAAAGTCAGCTAAAAGTTATGTACACAGCATCCAAATATTATTTAATAAATAACAGTATTTGTTGGTGTCTTATTATAAAACCTACAACAGAGGCTGATCTATTTACGATGTTTCTGTAGGCTGTAAAAAGTTAGGGTGTACCTGAGATGGCTTGTTCATGCTGTAGTGTGCCAAGCCCATTGAATGGTATTGCTGGGTTGTCTTGGTCGAAAGTAGCAGTTATGTTGTTTTAATAAAACTGCCTTAATCATGTTGTAAGATGTTAGGATGTACCTGAGATGGCTTGTTCATACTGTAGTGTGTCAAGCCCATTGAATGGTATTGCTGGGTTATCTTGGTCGAGAGTAGCAGTAATGTTGTTTTACTGAAACTGCCTTAATAATGTTGTAAGACGTTAGGGTGTACCTGAGATGGCTTGTTCATACTGTAGTGTGTCAATCCATTGAATGGTATTGGAGGGGTTGTCTTGGTCGAAAGTAGCAGTTATGTTGTTTTAATAAAACTGCCTTAATAATGTTGTAAGATGTTAGGGTGTACCTGAGATGGCTTGTTCATACTGTAGTGTGTCAAGCCCATTGAATGGTATTGCTGGGTTGTTTTGGTCGAAAGTGGCAGTTATGTTGTTCTACTGAAACTGCCTTAATAATGCTGTAAAATGTTAGGGTGTACCTGAGGTGGCTTGTTCTTACTGTAGTGCGTCAAGCCCATTGAATGGTATTGCTGCGTTGTCTTGGTCAAAAGTAGCAGTTATGTTGTTTTGATAAAACAGTCTTAATAATGTAAGATGTTAGGGCGTACCTGACGGCTTGTTCATACTGTAGTGCGTCAAGCCTATTGAATGGTATTGCTGGGTTATCTTGGTCGAGAGTAGCAGTAATGTTGTTTTACTGAAACTGCCTTAATAATGTTGTAAGATGTTAGGGTGTACCTGAGATGGCTTGTTCATACTGTAGTGTGTCAATCCATTGAATGGTATTGGAGGGGTTGTCTTGGTCGAAAGTAGCAGTTATGTTGTTTTAATAAAACTGCCTTAATAATGTTGTAAGATGTTAGGGTGTACCTGAGATGGCTTGTTCATACTGTAGTGTGTCAATCCATTGAATGGTATTGGAGGGGTTGTCTTGGTCGAAAGTAGCAGTTATGTTGTTTTAATAAAACTGCCTTAATAATGTTGTAAGATGTTAGGGTGTACCTGAGATGGCTTGTTCATACTGTAGTGTGTCAATCCATTGAATGGTATTGCTGGGTTGTCTTGGTCTAAAGTAGCAGTAATGTTGTATTAATAAAACTGCCTTAATAATGTTGTAAGATGTTATGGTGTTAACCTGAGATAGCTTGTTCATACTGTAGGATGTCAATCCTATTGAATGGTATTGGCGGGTTGTCTTGGTTGACAGTAGTAGTAAACAACATAACTGTTTTAATAAAACTGTCTTAATAATGTTGTAAGATGTTAGGGTGTACCTGAGATGGCTTGTTCATACTGTAGTGTGTCAAGCCCATTGAATGGTATTGGTGGGTTGTCTTGGTCGAAAGTAGCAGTTATGTTGTTTTAATAAAACTGCCTTAATGCTGTAAAATGTTAGGGTGTACCTGAGATGGCTTGTTCATACTGTGGTGTGTCAAGCTCATTGAATGGTATTGGTGGGTTATCTTGGTTGAGAGTAGCAGTTATGTTGTTTTACTGAAACTGCCTTAATAATGTTGTAAGATGTTAGGGTGTACCTGAGATGGCTTGTTCATACTGTAGTGTGTCAAGCCCATTGAATGGTATTGGAGGGGTTGTCTTGGTCGAAAGTAGCAGTTATATTGTTTTAATAAAACTGCCTTAATAATGCTGTAAAATATTAGGGTGTACCTGAGATGGCTTGTTCATACTGTAGTGTGTCCAGCCCATTGAATGGTATTGCTGGATTGTCTTAGTCGAAAATAGCAGTTATATTGTTTTAATAAAACTGCCTTAATCATGTTGCAAGATGTTAGGGTGTACCTGAGATGGCTTGTTCATACTGTAGTGTGTCAAGCCCATTGAATGGTATTGGAGGGGTTGTCTTGGTCGAAAGTAGCAGATATGTTGTTTTAATAAAACTGCCTTAATGCTGTAAAATGTTAGGGTGTACCTGAGATGGCTTGTTCATACTGTGGTGTGTCAAGCTCATTGAATGGTATTGGCGGGTTGTCTTGGTTGACAGTAGTAGTAAACAACATAACTGTTTTAATAAAACTGTCTTAATAATGTTGTAAGATGTTAGGGTGTACCTGAGATGGCTTGTTCATACTGTAGTGTGTCAAGCCCATTGAATGGTATTGGTGGGTTGTCTTGGTCGAAAGTAGCAGTTATGTTGTTTTAATAAAACTGCCTTAATGCTGTAAAATGTTAGGGTGTACCTGAGATGGCTTGTTCATACTGTGGTGTGTCAAGCTCATTGAATGGTATTGGTGGGTTATCTTGGTTGAGAGTAGCAGTTATGTTGTTTTACTGAAACTGCCTTAATAATGTTGTAAGATGTTAGGGTGTACCTGAGATGGCTTGTTCATACTGTAGTGTGTCAAGCCCATTGAATGGTATTGGAGGGGTTGTCTTGGTCGAAAGTAGCAGTTATATTGTTTTAATAAAACTGCCTTAATCATGTTGTAAGATGTTAGGGTGTACCTGAGATGGCTTGTTCACGCTGTAGTGTGCCAAGCCCATTGAATTGTATTGCTGAGTTGTCTTGGTCGAAAGTAGCAGATATGTTGTTTTAATAAAACTGCCTTAATAATGCTGTAAAATGTTAGGGTGTACCTGAGATGGCTTGTTCATACTGTAGTGTGTCAAGCCCATTGAATGGTATTGGAGGGGTTGTCTTGGTCGAAAGTAGCAGATATGTTGTTTTAATAAAACTGCCTTAATAATGCTGTAAAATATTAGGGTATACCTGAGATGGCTTGTTCATACTGTAGTGTGTCCAGCCCATTGAATGGTATTGCTGGGTTGTCTTAGTCGAAAATAGCAGTTTAAATAAAAATAGTAGTTTTAATAAAACTGCCTTAATCATGTTGTAAGATGTTAGGGTGTACCTGAGATGGCTTGTTCATACTGTAGTGTGTCAAGCCCATTGAATGGTATTGGTGGGTTGTCTTGGTCGAAAGTAGCAGTTATGTTGTTTTAATAAAACTGCCTTAATGCTGTAAAATGTTAGGGTGTACCTGAGATGGCTTGTTCATACTGTGGTGTGTCAAGCTCATTGAATGGTATTGGTGGGTTATCTTGGTTGAGAGTAGCAGTTATGTTGTTTTACTGAAACTGCCTTAATAATGTTGTAAGATGTTAGGGTGTACCTGAGATGGCTTGTTCATACTGTAGTGTGTCAAGCCCATTGAATGGTATTGGAGGGGTTGTCTTGGTCGAAAGTAGCAGTTATATTGTTTTAATAAAACTGCCTTAATCATGTTGTAAGATGTTAGGGTGTACCTGAGATGGCTTGTTCATGCTGTAGTGTGCCAAGCCCATTGAATTGTATTGCTGAGTTGTCTTGGTCGAAAATAGCAGATATGTTGTTTTAATAAAATTGCCTTAATAATGCTGTAAAATGTTAGGGTGTACCTGAGATGGCTTGTTCATACTGTAGTGTGTCAAGCCCATTGAATGGTATTGGAGGGGTTGTCTTGGTCGAAAGTAGCAGATATGTTGTTTTAATAAAACTGCCTTAATAATGCTGTAAAATATTAGGGTGTACCTGAGATGGCTTGTTCATACTGTAGTGTGTCCAGCCCATTGAATGGTATTGCTGGATTGTCTTAGTCGAAAATAGCAGTTATATTGTTTTAATAAAACTGCCTTAATCATGTTGTAAGATGTTAGGGTGTACCTGAGATGGCTTGTTCATGCTGTAGTGTGTCAATCCATTGGATGGTATTGGAGGGGTTGTCTTGGTCGAAAGTAGCAGATATGTTGTTTTAATAAAACTGCCTTAATAATGCTGTAAAATATTAGGGTGTACCTGAGATGGCTTGTTCATACTGTAGTGTGTCAATCCATTGGATGGTATTGGAGGGTTGTCTTGGTCGAAAGTAGCAGTTATATTGTTTTAATAAAACTGCCTTAATCATGTTGTAAGATGTTAGGGTGTACCTGAGATGGCTTGTTCATGCTGTAGTGTGTCAATCCATTGGATGGTATTGGAGGGTTGTCTTGGTCGAAAGTAGCAGTTATATTGTTTTACTGAAACTGCCTTAATAATGTTGTAAGATGTTAGGGTGTACCTGAGATGGCTTGTTCATGCTGTAGTGTGCCAAGCCCATTGAATTGTATTGCTGAGTTGTCTTGGTCGAAAGTAGCAGATATGTTGTTTTAATAAAACTGCCTTAATAATGCTGTAAAATGTTAGGGTGTACCTGAGATGGCTTGTTCATACTGTAGTGTGTCAAGCCCATTGAATGGTATTGGAGGGGTTGTCTTGGTCGAAAGTAGCAGATATGTTGTTTTAATAAAACTGCCTTAATAATGCTGTAAAATATTAGGGTGTACCTGAGATGGCTTGTTCATACTGTAGTGTGTCAAGCCCATTGAATGGTATTGGAGGGGTTGTCTTGGTCGAAAGTAGCAGTTATATTGTTTTAATAAAACTGCCTTAATCATGTTGTAAGATGTTAGGGTGTACCTGAGATGGCTTGTTCATGCTGTAGTGTGCCAAGCCCATTGAATTGTATTGCTGAGTTGTCTTGGTCGAAAGTAGCAGATATGTTGTTTTAATAAAACTGCCTTAATAATGCTGTAAAATGTTAGGGTGTACCTGAGATGGCTTGTTCATGCTGTAGTGTGTCAATCCATTGGATGGTATTGGAGGGTTGTCTTGGTCGAAAGTAGCAGTTATATTGTTTTACTGAAACTGCCTTAATAATGTTGTAAGATGTTAGGGTGTACCTGAGATGGCTTGTTCATGCTGTAGTGTGCCAAGCCCATTGAATGGTATTGGAGGGGTTGTCTTGGTCGAAAGTAGCAGATATGTTGTTTTAATAAAACTGCCTTAATAATGCTGTAAAATATTAGGGTGTACCTGAGATAGCTTGTTCATACTGTAGTGTGTCCAGCCCATTGAATGGTATTGGAGGGGTTGTCTTGGTCGAAAGTAGCAGATATGTTGTTTTAATAAAACTGCCTTAATAATGCTGTAAAATATTAGGGTGTACCTGAGATGGCTTGTTCATACTGTAGTGTGTCAATCCATTGAATGGTATTGGAGGGGTTGTCTTGGTCGAAAGTAGCAGTTATATTGTTTTAATAAAACTGCCTTAATCATGTTGTAAGATGTTAGGGTGTACCTGAGATGGCTTGTTCATACTGTAGTGTGTCAAGCCCATTGAATGGTATTGGAGGGGTTGTCTTGGTCGAAAGTAGCAGATATGTTGTTTTAATAAAACTGCCTTAATAATGCTGTAAAATATTAGGGTGTACCTGAGATGGCTTGTTCATACTGTAGTGTGTCCAGCCCATTGAATGGTATTGGAGGGGTTGTCTTGGTCGAAAGTAGCAGATATGTTGTTTTAATAAAACTGCCTTAATAATGCTGTAAAATATTAGGGTGTACCTGAGAAGGCTTGTTCATACTGTAGTGTGTCAATCCATTGAATGGTATTGGAGGGGTTGTCTTGGTCGAAAGTAGCAGTTATATTGTTTTAATAAAACTGCCTTAATCATGTTGTAAGATGTTAGGGTGTACCTGAGATGGCTTGTTCATACTGTAGTGTGTCAAGCCCATTGAATGGTATTGGAGGGGTTGTCTTGGTCGAAAGTAGCAGATATGTTGTTTTAATAAAACTGCCTTAATAATGCTGTAAAATATTAGGGTGTACCTGAGATGGCTTGTTCATACTGTAGTGTGTCCAGCCCATTGAATGGTATTGGAGGGGTTGTCTTGGTCGAAAGTAGCAGATATGTTGTTTTAATAAAACTGCCTTAATAATGCTGTAAAATGTTAGGGTGTACCTGAGGTGGCTTGTTCATACTGTAGTGTGTCAAGCCCATTGAATGGTATTGGAGGGGTTGTCTTGGTCGAAAGTAGCAGTTATATTGTTTTAATAAAACTGCCTTAATCATGTTGTAAGATGTTAGGGTGTACCTGAGATGGCTTGTTCATACTGTAGTGTGTCAAGCCCATTGAATGGTATTGGAGGGGTTGTCTTGGTCGAAAGTAGCAGATATGTTGTTTTAATAAAACTGCCTTAATAATGCTGTAAAATATTAGGGTGTACCTGAGGTGGCTTGTTCATACTGTAGTGTGTCCAGCCCATTGAATGGTATTGGAGGGGTTGTCTTGGTCGAAAGTAGCAGATATGTTGTTTTAATAAAACTGCCTTAATAATGCTGTAAAATATTAGGGTGTACCTGAGATGGCTTGTTCATACTGTAGTGTGTCAATCCATTGAATGGTATTGGAGGGGTTGTCTTGGTCGAAAGTAGCAGTTATATTGTTTTAATAAAACTGCCTTAATCATGTTGTAAGACGTTAGGGTGTACCTGAGATGGCTTGTTCATACTGTAGTGTGTCAAGCCCATTGAATGGTATTGGAGGGGTTGTCTTGGTCGAAAGTAGCAGATATGTTGTTTTAATAAAACTGCCTTAATAATGCTGTAAAATATTAGGGTGTACCTGAGATGGCTTGTTCATACTGTAGTGTGTCCAGCCCATTGAATGGTATTGGAGGGGTTGTCTTGGTCGAAAGTAGCAGATATGTTGTTTTAATAAAACTGCCTTAATAATGCTGTAAAATGTTAGGGTGTACCTGAGATGGCTTGTTCATACTGTAGTGTGTCAAGCCCATTGAATGGTATTGGAGGGGTTGTCTTGGTCGAAAGTAGCAGTTATATTGTTTTAATAAAACTGCCTTAATCATGTTGTAAGATGTTAGGGTGTACCTGAGATGGCTTGTTCATACTGTAGTGTGTCAAGCCCATTGAATGGTATTGGAGGGGTTGTCTTGGTCGAAAGTAGCAGATATGTTGTTTTAATAAAACTGCCTTAATAATGCTGTAAAATATTAGGGTGTACCTGAGATGGCTTGTTCATACTGTAGTGTGTCCAGCCCATTGAATGGTATTGGAGGGGTTGTCTTGGTCGAAAGTAGCAGATATGTTGTTTTAATAAAACTGCCTTAATAATGCTGTAAAATATTAGGGTGTACCTGAGATGGCTTGTTCATACTGTAGTGTGTCAATCCATTGAATGGTATTGGAGGGGTTGTCTTGGTCGAAAGTAGCAGTTATATTGTTTTAATAAAACTGCCTTAATCATGTTGTAAGATGTTAGGGTGTACCTGAGATGGCTTGTTCATACTGTAGTGTGTCAAGCCCATTGAATGGTATTGGAGGGGTTGTCTTGGTCGAAAGTAGCAGATATGTTGTTTTAATAAAACTGCCTTAATAATGCTGTAAAATATTAGGGTGTACCTGAGATGGCTTGTTCATACTGTAGTGTGTCCAGCCCATTGAATGGTATTGGAGGGGTTGTCTTGGTCGAAAGTAGCAGATATGTTGTTTTAATAAAACTGCCTTAATAATGCTGTAAAATATTAGGGTGTACCTGAGATGGCTTGTTCATACTGTAGTGTGTCAATCCATTGAATGGTATTGGAGGGGTTGTCTTGGTCGAAAGTAGCAGTTATATTGTTTTAATAAAACTGCCTTAATCATGTTGTAAGATGTTAGGGTGTACCTGAGATGGCTTGTTCATACTGTAGTGTGTCAAGCCCATTGAATGGTATTGGAGGGGTTGTTTTGGTCGAAAGTAGCAGATATGTTGTTTTAATAAAACTGCCTTAATAATGCTGTAAAATATTAGGGTGTACCTGAGATGGCTTGTTCATACTGTAGTGTGTCCAGCCCATTGAATGGTATTGGAGGGGTTGTCTTGGTCGAAAGTAGCAGATATGTTGTTTTAATAAAACTGCCTTAATAATGCTGTAAAATATTAGGGTGTACCTGAGATGGCTTGTTCATACTGTAGTGTGTCAATCCATTGAATGGTATTGGAGGGGTTGTCTTGGTCGAAAGTAGCAGTTATATTGTTTTAATAAAACTGCCTTAATCATGTTGTAAGATGTTAGGGTGTACCTGAAATGGCTTGTTCATACTGTAGTGTGTCAAGCCCATTGAATGGTATTGGAGGGGTTGTCTTGGTCGAAAGTAGCAGATATGTTGTTTTAATAAAACTGCCTTAATAATGCTGTAAAATATTAGGGTGTACCTGAGATGGCTTGTTCATACTGTAGTGTGTCCAGCCCATTGAATGGTATAGGAGGGGTTGTCTTGGTCGAAAGTAGCAGATATGTTGTTTTAATAAAACTGCCTTAATAATGCTGTAAAATATTAGGGTGTACCTGAGATGGCTTGTTCATACTGTAGTGTGTCCAGCCCATTGAATGGTATTGGAGGGGTTGTCTTGGTCGAAAGTAGCAGATATGTTGTTTTAATAAAACTGCCTTAATAATGCTGTAAAATGTTAGGGTGTACCTGAGATGGCTTGTTCATACTGTAGTGTGTCAAGCCCATTGAATGGTATTGGAGGGGTTGTCTTGGTCGAAAGTAGCAGTTATATTGTTTTAATAAAACTGCCTTAATCATGTTGTAAGATGTTAGGGTGTACCTGAGATGGCTTGTTCATACTGTAGTGTGTCAAGCCCATTGAATGGTATTGGAGGGGTTGTCTTGGTCGAAAGTAGCAGATATGTTGTTTTAATAAAACTGCCTTAATAATGCTGTAAAATATTAGGGTGTACCTGAGATGGCTTGTTCATACTGTAGTGTGTCCAGCCCATTGAATGGTATTGGAGGGGTTGTCTTGGTCGAAAGTAGCAGATATGTTGTTTTAATAAAACTGCCTTAATAATGCTGTAAAATATTAGGGTGTACCTGAGATGGCTTGTTCATACTGTAGTGTGTCAATCCATTGAATGGTATTGGAGGGGTTGTCTTGGTCGAAAGTAGCAGTTATATTGTTTTAATAAAACTGCCTTAATCATGTTGTAAGATGTTAGGGTGTACCTGAGATGGCTTGTTCATACTGTAGTGTGTCAAGCCCATTGAATGGTATTGGAGGGGTTGTCTTGGTCGAAAGTAGCAGATATGTTGTTTTAATAAAACTGCCTTAATAATGCTGTAAAATATTAGGGTGTACCTGAGATGGCTTGTTCATACTGTAGTGTGTCCAGCCCATTGAATGGTATTGCTGGGTTGTCTTAGTCGAAAATAGCAGTTATATTGTTTTAATAAAACTGCCTTAATCATGTTGTAAGATGTTAGGGTGTACCTGAGATGGCTTGTTCATGCTGTAGTGTGTCAATCCATTGGATGGTATTGGAGGGTTGTCTTGGTCGAAAGTAGCAGTTATATTGTTTTACTGAAACTGCCTTAATAATGTTGTAAGATGTTAGGGTGTACCTGAGATGGCTTGTTCATACTGTAGTGTGTCAATCCATTGAATGGTATTGGAGGGTTGTCTTGGTCGAAAGTAGCAGTTATATTGTTTTACTGAAACTGCCTTAATAATGTTGTAAGATGTTAGGGTGTACCTGAGATGGCTTGTTCATACTGTAGTGTGTCAATCCATTGAATGGTATTGGAGGGTTGTCTTGGTCGAAAGTAGCAGTTATATTGTTTTACTGAAACTGCCTTAATAATGTTGTAAGATGTTAGGGTGTACCTGAGATGGCTTGTTCATACTGTAGTGTGTCAATCCATTGAATGGTATTGGAGGGTTGTCTTGGTCGAAAGTAGCAGTTATATTGTTTTACTGAAACTGCCTTAATAATGTTGTAAGATGTTAGGGTGTACCTGAGATGGCTTGTTCATACTGTAGTGTGTCAATCCATTGGATGGTATTGGAGGGTTGTCTTGGTCGAAAGTAGCAGTTATATTGTTTTACTGAAACTGCCTTAATAATGTTGTAAGATGTTAGGGTGTACCTGAGATGGCTTGTTCATGCTGTAGTGTGCCAAGCCCATTGAATTGTATTGCTGAGTTGTCTTAGTCGAAAGTAGCAGTTATATTGTTTTACTGAAACTGCCTTAATAATGTTGTAAGATGTTAGGGTGTACCTGAGATGGCTTGTTCATACTGTAGTGTGTCAATCCATTGAATGGTATTGGAGGGTTGTCTTGGTCGAAAGTAGCAGTTATATTGTTTTACTGAAACTGCCTTAATAATGTTGTAAGATGTTAGGGTGTACCTGAGATGGCTTGTTCATACTGTAGTGTGTCAATCCATTGAATGGTATTGGAGGGTTGTCTTGGTCGAAAGTAGCAGTTATATTGTTTTACTGAAACTGCCTTAATAATGTTGTAAGATGTTAGGGTGTACCTGAGATGGCTTGTTCATACTGTAGTGTGTCAATCCATTGAATGGTATTGGAGGGTTGTCTTGGTCGAAAGTAGCAGTTATATTGTTTTACTGAAACTGCCTTAATAATGTTGTAAGATGTTAGGGTGTACCTGAGATGGCTTGTTCATACTGTAGTGTGTCAATCCATTGGATGGTATTGGAGGGTTGTCTTGGTCGAAAGTAGCAGTTATATTGTTTTACTGAAACTGCCTTAATAATGTTGTAAGATGTTAGGGTGTACCTGAGATGGCTTGTTCATACTGTAGTGTGTCAATCCATTGGATGGTATTGGAGGGTTGTCTTGGTCGAAAGTAGCAGTTATATTGTTTTACTGAAACTGCCTTAATAATGTTGTAAGATGTTAGGGTGTACCTGAGATGGCTTGTTCATGCTGTAGTGTGCCAAGCCCATTGAATTGTATTGCTGAGTTGTCTTGGTCGAAAGTAGCAGTTATATTGTTTTACTGAAACTGCCTTAATAATGTTGTAAGATGTTAGGGTGTACCTGAGATGGCTTGTTCATACTGTAGTGTGTCAATCCATTGAATGGTATTGGAGGGTTGTCTTGGTCGAAAGTAGCAGTTATATTGTTTTACTGAAACTGCCTTAATAATGTTGTAAGATGTTAGGGTGTACCTGAGATGGCTTGTTCATGCTGTAGTGTGCCAAGCCCATTGAATTGTATTGCTGAGTTGTCTTGGTCGAAAGTAGCAGTTGTATTGTTTTACTGAAACTGCCTTAATAATGTTGTAAGATGTTAGGGTGTACCTGAGATGGCTTGTTCATACTGTAGTGTGTCAATCCATTGAATGGTATTGGAGGGTTGTCTTGGTCGAAAGTAGCAGTTATATTGTTTTACTGAAACTGCCTTAATAATGTTGTAAGATGTTAGGGTGTACCTGAGATGGCTTGTTCATACTGTAGTGTGTCAATCCATTGGATGGTATAGGAGGGTTGTCTTGGTCGAAAGTAGCAGTTATGTTGTTTTAATTAAATTGCCTTAATAATGCTGTAAAATGTCAGGGGGTACCTGAGATGGCTTGTTCATACTGTAGTGTGTCAAGCCCGTTGAATGGTATTGCTGTGGGGTTCACCGCAGTTATATTATTCGGGCGGGAGTTTTTCGTCCTTTTTTACATTCTTTAGGTGTTTATAGTGTTTTTTACTGAGATATATACTGTTTGCAATTTACGTATAAAAGTTTGTGTAGTTAGCAGTTGTAACCATTGCGCCTCTGCGTATCTATCGTTAGACATGGAGTTTTTTGGGACGCAGAAAAGGTGATAAGGTTGTTTCGGGATACTCCTCTGATCATCAGGGTGGAGTGGTCCTTTGACCATTGTGTTGGTTGAGTCGAAATTACGATCTGGGAGGAGCGGGGATTTTAGAGGTGGGGTTTGTAAAGATGAGATAGCTTATCTTACCTAGATTTTATTTGCAGTTCTTGGTGTTTTCTTCTCTAAGGATGGGAACTCACAGATTCGTGAAATTATCAGAACCGGGGTTGTAGTCTCTCTTGTAGTCTGCTACCGAACCGATGATTAAGAATATACAACTATACTGTTCCAATGTCGAATGCAGACTTCAAGACCAACAAACTATTGTAACCTGTTAACATTTTTTAATTATAAGTACTAGAAATCTAGAATATGTAAAGCTGATAAGTTGCTTCCATTCCTGGAACACACCTTTTACCATAAATACTCAATTATGAGCAGAAGATTTACGTCGTCTATTATGGCTGCCTTTCTGTCGGTTCCTTCTTCATCCGTCGATTCGATTCTTCAGTCCGTCATGCAGTCTTCTTTTTTTTAATTATATAGCAAATTGGTAGTTAGGTTCGTCTCAGGACAAAAATATAGGATTTATCCTAATTAGTCATATTTTTAATTGCTCTTTTAATTGGCTAAACATTTCTACTTACTTCTGCTTACTTCTACAGCCTTGCTTCATTTATAGCTTTTCAAGAAGTTGTATTTTTAAGACACCCCTATCAGTTGGACTTTAAAATAACAGCTATAACTCTCTTTCTTTGAACCTCCTGCCTTTTGGGGAGGCTCTCTTTCGATAAATTAATTGAGAAACTAATGACTTTAAAATAACAACAGCCACAGCTTTCTTCTTATTGTAAGGCTGTATTTTACATTATTTATATTGTCAATAATTCGGCATGATCATCTAATTTAAGAGCTAAGGGTTTTAGACCGATCTTAATTTATTATTCTCATTGTGTTCATAAGAATGTATGAGTTTTTTTTTATAAAGGCCGTTCGATTTTGGGGATACATACTTCACCTTCAAATAGTCGTTACTACTGTGAATATTGAATGCTAAGTTCATCCCATTTTCATATTTTATGCTTTCAACTCATGTTCTTTATTAATAATTATATTTACTCATTTGGTTTTGTTCGAATTAGTTTATTTCGTAATACTTATTACTTTTATAATAATACTTATTACCCATGGACAGTTTGTTGAATTTCTAAGAGATTAATAAAAAAAAATGCTAAAATTTGTATTCGACAACAGTGGACTTAAACATAGGTTGAAGTTTGAATGCCTGTAATTATGAATTCTTGTGTATTCTTTTGAAGTAAGAGAAAATATTTTTGATAGTATGGGAGGTTGGGGAGAATTGGGCATTTTGAATAGGTGCACGTGAAGAATTAGCGAGGAAGGTGTTGGTTTAAAATATTTTGCAAAATTGGGTATACAATTTAGCCATAAGTCAATTAACGCGTTTACACTTTTGACAGCCCATTTAATTTTGGAGATCATGTGAGATAGCCCAGTGAAAGTGAAGTTCCAGTGAAGTCGTATTGATCTCAAAATGAAAATAACTACTTCTAGTGCCAATTTTTAAATCTATTGTGCCATAAATTCTGTATTTAATCAATATCTTCTTTAGCCATAAATATAGAATACACTGATCGAAGATAAACATGTAAAAAGTGTAAAACATATCTAACGCAGTGTGTATTTACAGCACGAAAGCTTTTAGTTTATCTTGACCGTATAGCTGCAGTGCTTGATGCGTACCGCACATTACTTAAAATTTTAAGTTTTTCCATGATCTTTTTTTATTAGATATTTCAGTTTTCCTTCCTAATGTTGATTGATTTGAATTTACATTTAGCTTCATCTGTACAAAATTAGGTTCGACAATACTCGAGGATTTCACATTTTGCACAGTATAATTCATGATGATTTATGTTTTTTTTCTGATATTTTGCAACGTAAAATATAGTTTAACCTATTGATTTATTTTGTTTTCAAATTTACTCGTGCTTTTTTTTGAAAATAAAACAATACATTTTCTTACTTTCAAATGCAATCTGAAGGAGCTTGTAGTTTTTAATTTATCTTTGATAGGGGATTTACATTTAACAGAAGTTGTCTGGATATTATCATGGATGCTATTCATCACTGTCAGTTGACACGATAAATGACAGTTCATCGTATAGGAAAGTCGCCATTTTGTTTACAAAATCTATCAATACACTTGCCGTTCTTTTTTGAGATTGAACGTTCTTGTGTACAAAGTGGGCCATTTGGTTTTTTATAAGGTAATTCAACATATCCAGAGAAGATATTTTGGTTATCGTCTTTCGAATGTGATATTCGTAGCAGCAATTATTCAGCATTCTATATTCGAAATCGGAAAAAATAATCTCATCTCTCAGAATATTTCTTCTGCATTTCATCTACAACATCAACACCTTCTTTGGTCTTGTAGACAGGTATAATTTCAAGTTTCGTTGAAAACCCTATGATACTGTGACACTGTAAAGTAACAACCACTTTTTCAAAGCTACCCAATGAGTGAAGACAAGTATAAATTTATTGGGGTTATTGCCAATGGAAGAGTCGTTGCTACTAATTTTGTTATTTTATAAATTGAAATAGTCTAGCCTGGTTTATTTCGAAGCAACATGAGTCGATACAGTATCATTCTATATTAGTTGACACATTTAACTGTTCACATTTGTTAACAATAATGCAATTGGAAATTTTGGTGTTGGCTTTACGTGGTTAACAAAGCGTTTTAACTAATAATATTTTTATTACTAATAAAGCCTAATCAAATATTTATGGCTTGATTTTCTTTAACGGAGCGCGCGAACGGCGCTCTTCGTCAGTGGAATCCTTGGGTGGTAGGTTGAGCCAATTCGACGTGTTGTCTGGGAGGTTTGCTATATGGGCGCCGCGGGGTTCTTGAGTTTTTCCGATATTCCAAACCACTTAATAGTAATCATACTAATCTACAAAATCAATATACGTCTAAAAATATATTATTCTTAATCAGTCAATCTCTAATCCATTTCCATAACTTCTCCCTAACAGTTAAAGCTTAGACCGAAATAGACAGGCCGCAAATACCAGCATAATATCCTATTATACAATGTCTTTGAATCCAACGTTCCTTCACCGGATCCCTTCCACCCTCCGTTCGGGTAAGTTTCACAAATCAAGACGCCCGTTTCAGGCCGCGTCTCCGCCAGAACTGAAGCTAAGCGCTTCCCGAGTCTCAGGTTCTCGGATCTGATGGTTCAAATTCCGATAAAGCTATTTAGATTTTCACATTTAAAATTCACTACTTATTGGAGATGGCGGGAAACAAGGATGCTACATGTTAATTCTCAATAAATCAAATTTAAATCATGTAACTTTGACGCTTTTCCATCAAGTTATGTGGTCTTTACGCTCTTTTTGTTAGCGTAATCCCAAAAGTGGCTCAATGTTCCATTTTGAAATATCCATATCTCATCTGGATATACAAACTGAGATGACAAATCTTCCTTAATTTTATTATGTTTTTAAAAATTGTGTTTTTAAACAATAGAGGGGAAGTTCTATTAGATCTCTCCATGGGTTATCATGCAAAGTTTTAACCCCATGTTTCTTAAAAGTGTGTGGTGGGATGAATTATATCCCTGAAACAATGCATATTTCTTTGTTTTCTATGGATACTTTCCAGACCTCTGAAATTCCCCTGAAATAATTGTATTAAATCGTGTTTATATTGAACAATTGTTTAATTTTTAAACATTTCATATATTTGATCTATGATAGGTGAATATCATGGTGATTCTTGATTAGTTACCCGCTTCGTACGAGGACGGTTTATTTTCGATGAACCCAAGATTATATTGTTTTTATTATTTAAGATACTGTGTCTGATACTTTGTTAAGTGACTGTGACCTTATTAATATAGAATGCTATGAATATACATGTCAAAAATATTTTCGATAAAAACAAGAGCAATTTAGTATTTAACAATAGCAATGCTTACTTCTAACGCATTTTATTGACAAGAGGGGCCTCCATTATCTCGTTCCTGTTTTAAAGTCAGTGATTAGAGATGTAATCTGTTTCTGACTATGACCGTTTAATGACTTCGGCATTTTCAGCCAGAGGAATAATAAGCAATATTTGAGATTTACTAAAACAAGGCGCTAAAACGTTTGCCGGTTTCCATATTTAGCGGTCGCCATTTTGTTTACGAAATCTATCAAATGTTGTTTCATTACATTTGCGGTTCTTTTTTGAGATTCAAGATTCTTGTGTACATGGACAATTTGGTTCTTTAGAGATTGTTTAACGTATCTAAAGATCTTTTGGTTATTTGTGGTGTTATTGAAGTCATTGAGATATTTTTAAAATATGTTCTTCATAGTGTTCAAGTGTTTTGAATTCGCTTTGTAAGTGATTATGGCTATTTATTTCCACGACATTTAAAATCGAAAAAAATAAACTTGTCTCCTTCCGAATCGTTCTGCCTCAGAATCTCCCTGCACTTAATCTGCAACATCAACACCTCCTTTGATCTTATTTTATACATTTATAATTTTAGGTTTCGTTGAAAACCCTGCACCTTCATTAATTTCACCATCCTTGTACCAAGTTATGCCAAGTTGATTATAAGCGTTGACCTTTTGGTTTTTAATTGGAACTTAGGACATTAAAACTCTATTTGCCGACGTCAAATATATAAGATGGTTTCTTCCCATTGTTATTCTTTAGGAAACATGGAGGTATTTCTTTTTTATTTTTTTGTTATGTTTCAGCTCTGATCGTTCTGTGATTACTGTCCGCTGTTTAATAAGAGAAACGAGTGAATAAGTTGTCTGTAGTTATATTTCAGCCAGAGTTTAGACTATTTCTTTACAATATTTTCACTAAAGACTTAGATGAGTTATCGATATCGTATTGTACTTCTGATTGTTTCTCACCATATACCTGTTAATTGCTGGTATATATTTATTTAGTATTAACAAAGGCAAATATTTTATGGTATACTGTGCTTGACAGATTTATTTACCTTATCAACACTAAATTTATACCGTCCTCAGAAGGATTCTTTTGACAATTGAATAAAAAATTGACAGAACTTTCTTTTATTGGCCATATAGTCAAAACCATGATTCTTAGAAGAAAATAAGATCTCTTAAAGTATGTATAGTTGCTCTGAAAATGGCAGGGCCAGTTTCGTCATCACTCGCATTTTTTTAATCGAGCCATAAGCAGCTATAGCTTCCCTTTCAGTTGCATCAGTATCTTTAGGTTCTGTTTTTCATGTAAACTTGCTTTTATTTGCATATTAGTAAATCTGACAGCATTTTAAAGCATTGATTTGGTAATATGATCGAAAACATACGATAGCCAATTTAAAGTTAGTACTTTAATCTTCTTTTCTCCATGTCGTTGAGTGAAAATATGTGCCTGTCTTGTCTGTATTTTCGATCTTGTAAGATGTCGAACTGGACACCTCCATTTTTTTTACCTTCGTACGTCTGAACACTAATTCTCATTGGTCTGTCGTTTTTGTGCAATAGTCAATGTCTAAGACTGAAGTGTAATTGAGAAATTTGATTCTGTGGATGGAAGGTTGTCGTACAGCTGCGAACCAGTTGTACTAAAGATTCATAAGCTTTTCTTGGTGTACGTGCACTAGAACTTTCTTGCGTTTGTTCTTTAGTAGACGTGTATGTTACTGTCGACGATGAATGTTTTCGTTTGACTTTAGTTACTTCAGTTTTGTGCCTAGGATTTGTAGGCAACGAGTCAGGCGAATCCGAATGTGGTTTGTTTTTATTTCCATTGTTGTGCTTTAAAAACACTGCAACTGAAGCCAGCAAAACGAGTACTACAAATCTGCAGAATATGAATCGGGTTATTTGTTCTGGGCATACAGTAACACAGAAATCTCAATAGCGGTCTCTAGAGAAATATTTAGCCACGTTCAGTATCTAGATGTGGTTATAATCTTCCCTTGTAGTAATTTTATTGGTCAGTTATAAATAAATATCAATTAATGCTAACAATTTAATAGGATCTATTAGAGTTGTCCATGGCATGTGGCCCAAGTTGAAAATTGTTACATACTGTGCTATTTTCCAATTCGTCGTATGCCATTATTTGTGATATACATATATTTTGTTAACAAATTATTGTGAAGTCCCTTCATTAAATGAGGAATATCATAAAGTAGAATTATTTTTCCCATTTGATTGAAATTCGCAAGAATTTGTTGATTGGTTCAATAAATTATTGATAGCAGCTTAGTTAGTCAGCAGGCGTAGACTGTGCAGAGATCAGAGTAACTCGAGGGGGGTAACAAATATAAACGGTAATTTTATATACACAAATTAAACATTCTCGTTGGTCTGTCGTTTTGGTGCAATAGTCAATGTCTAAGACTGAAGTGTAGTTAAGAAATTTGATTCTGTGGATGGTGGGTTGTCGTACAGCTGCGAAGTACTTGTACTAAGTATTCATAAGATTTACTTGGTGTACGTGCACTAGAACTAGATGGTTCTTTAGTAGACGTGTATGTTACTGTCGACGATGAAAGTTTTCGTTTGACTTTAGTTACTTCAGTTTTGTTCCTAGGATTTGTAGGCAACGAGTCAGGCGAATCCGAATGTGGTTTGTTTTTATTTCTATTGTTGTGCTTTGAAAACACTGCAACTGAAGTCAGCAAAACGAGAGCTACAAATCTGCAGAAAATGAATCGGGTTATTTGTTCTGGGCATACAGTAACACAGAAATCTCAATAGCGGTCTCTAGAGAAATATTTAGCCACGTTCAGTATCTAGATGTGGTTATAATCTTCCCTTGTAGTAATTTTATTGGTCAGTTGTAAATAAATATTAATCAATGCAATCAATTTAATGAGATCTATTAGAGTTGTCCATGGCATGTGGGCCCAAGTTGAAAATTGTTACATACGGTCCTATTTTGCACTTCGTTGCGAGCCATCAATTGTGATATACATATATTTTGTTAACAAATTATTGTGAAGTCCCTTCATTAAATGAGGAATATCATTATGTAGAATTATTTTTCCCATTTGTTTGAAATTCGCAAGAATTTGTTGATTGGTTCAATAAATTATTGATAGCAACCTAGTTACTTAGCAGGCGTAGACTGTGCAGAGGTCAGAGTAACTCGAGGGGGGGTAACAAATATAAATGGTAATTTTATATATACAAATTAAACATTTTCGTTGGTCTGTCGTTTTGGTGCAATAGTCAATGTCTAAGACTGAAGTGTAGTTAAGAAATTTGATTCTGTGAATGGTAGGTTGTCATACAGCTGCGAACTACTTGTACTAAAGAGTCATAGGCTTTACTTGGTGTACGTGCACTAGAACTAGATGGTTCTTTAGTAGACGTGTATGTTATTGTCGACGACGAATGTTTTCCTTTGACTTTAGTTACTTCAGTTTTGTTCCTAGGATTTGTAGGCAACGAGTCAGGCGAATCCGAATGTGGTTTGTTTTTATTTCCATTGTTGCGATTTAAAAATACTGCAACTGAAGCCAGCAAAACGGGAACTACAAATCTGCAGAAAATGAATCTGGTTATTTGTTCTGGGCATACAGTAACACAGAAATCTCAATAGCGGTCTCTAGAGAAATATTTGGCCCCGTTCAGTATCTAGATGTGGTTATAATCTTCCCTTGTAGTAATTTTATTGGTCAGTTGTAAATAAATATTAATCAATGCAATCAATTTAATGAGATCTATTAGAGTTGTCCATGGCATGTGGGCCCAAGTTGAAAATTGTTACATACGGTCCTATTTTACACTTCGTTGCGTGCCATCAATTGTGATATACATATATTTTGTTAACAAATTAAGGTGAAGTCTCTTCATTAAATGAGGAATATCATAAAGTAGAATTATTTTTCCCATTTGTTTGAAATTCGCAAGAATTTGTTGATTGGTTCAATAAATTATTGATAGCAACCTACTTAGTCAGCAGGCGTAGACTGTGCAGAGATCAGAGTAACTCGAGGGGGGTAACAAATATAAACGGTAATTTTATATACACAAATTAAACATTCTCGTTGGTCTGTCGTTTTGTTGCAATAGTCAATGTCTAAGACTGAAGTGTAGTTAAGAAATTTGATTCTGTGGATGGTGGGTTGTCGTACAGCTGCGAACTAGTTGTACTAAATATTCATAAGCTTTACTTGGTGTACGTGCACTAGAACTAGATGGTTCTTCAGTAGACGTGTATATTATTCTCGACGACGAATGTTTTCGTTTGACTTTAGTTACTTCAGTTTTGTTCCTAGGATTTGTAGGCAACGAGTCAGGCGAATCCGAATGTGGTTTGTTTTTATTTCTATAGTTGTGCTTCGTTGCGTGCCATCAATTGTGATATACATATATTTTGTTAACAAATTATTGTGAAGTCCCTTCATTGAATGAGGAATATCATAAAGTAGAATTATTTTTCCCATTTGTTTGAAATTCGCAAGAATTTGTTGATTGGTTCAATAAATTATTGATAGCAACCTAGTTAGTTAGCAGGCGTAGACTGTGCAGAGGTCAGAGTAACTCGAGGGGGGTAACAAATATAAACGGTAATTTTATATACATAAATTAAACATTCAACATATTCCAATGTAGTCATGTTCGTTCTCTACACTCTTTTGCCACCGATTTGGAAGCTTGTATAGTCCTTCTTCATAAAAAGTTTGAGGGCCACTGACAACTCGCACTAATTGCGCCTATACTCCTCTGCATCTTCATTGCTTTCAAATATTTTTTGATTCTTTCATGGGCACAAACAAAAAATGATCACAAATTGACAAGCCAATGCTATCGGCTATGTGCTAGTTTCTTATTCTATGTTAGGCATTATATTTATAAGCATCTATACATTTTTCATATAGATACCCTTCAATTCGGGTATTCAATTTGACGAGACGATTTGAACCAAACCTCTTTAAATGAATGTTATAGTTGCGAGAATCTGATAATAATACTTCATAGTACCTAATTATTAAACTAATACAATATACTGTTACCTTTTTGTGGAATTTGTATATATGTAGTTGGCATATAGTTGATATATCCTGATTGGTGTTCTGAAAAATGATAATAAGAAACGGGGAATTGGAAAACGAAACTTAGATATAACGGTAATAATTACGAGCAGAAAGGTTAAGGGTACTGCATGAATTAATATAAATCTACCGTTACCTTCTCGAGTTCATTGAAATGTCGATGGCACTTACGTGGAATATCCTAGCTGTGGGTCTGAAATGATGGAAGTAGGAACTACAAATATAGTAATATAGTTTAGAAATTAAAGGTGTCAATGATGAACGGAAATGTGGTCGAATCCTTCAATTTGCCTTCTGTATAATTTTTATTTTGGTCCACTTTCATTTGAACATAATTTGGGCTTTTATTCAGGGTCATATTTTTGCCATGACTTATCAGGTTGCTCCAAAATTACTAGTAATGCTTCAGGGTGTTTAAAATTGTAGCTGTAGGTTTTGTTAAAGTTGAGTCAAGCGGGTTTTGTACCTACATGCCATCCATGTTTGGTGCAGGGATATGACAGCTGGATTTTGTTTTCACTACTGGCCTACCTTTATATTCAGAATAGTTTACGTTGTAGGGTTCACGGCAGCTATAATATTTGGGCGGGAGTTTTTTCGTCCTTTTCATACTGTTTTTCACTCAGATATATACTGATGTTGTTGTTTTCTTCTCTAATGGTGGGAAGTTGCAGGTCTCAATGCGAAGGTTTTGCTTAGGTGTTTGCTTTCTAGTAGATCAATTAATTTGTTAAGTTCATGTTAGTATTTTATTGTCTCATGGATTCTTCCACTTTTAATACTGGCTTTGAGGACCTTCCCTAGATATTGAAATTTATCACTGTTGGTTGCTGTGGCGTTACCATTTGTTATTTAAATTTTAGCTTCATTTGACGGCTAGACATGCACTTGAATACTACGAATTCGTAGAAAAAAATATCACCGAACCGATGATTAAGAACAGATTTTAAGACTCAACAGTCTTTTGCTCGTGTAACCTGTACACATTTTTGAATTATTAGAACTAGAACATGTAAAGCTGATAAGTCGCTTTCATTCCAGAAACACACTTTTTACCATGAATATTCGTATTCTCTTTGCTATCCAGCCTATTCATGCAGTTTTTTTATTATTATATATAAATTTTATATATTATATTTATTTATTTTATTGGTCAACTTTTCAATTGCCCTTTTTATTGACAAAACATTTGCTCGTTTAGCCTAGCTGATCGATAACTTTCGAAGTATTTATTATATCAATATTTAGTGCAAGTATTTTTGAACAGGCATAACTTTTATCTCTGTTTGAAACATCTAATTCTTGAGGAGGTTGTTTTTCGGTGATTTAATCGAGAAAAAAAAATTTAGAAGAGACATTTGCTTTGTTATTAGCTTTGTGTTCGCTCTCGACAGTCTACACCTTGGTTCTCTTTTGATTTTAGTTGTGAAGTGAAGAAAACTACACGTTGAATATATTTTTGAAAATTTGTGTTTTTTTGCGGCTTGAATTATTAATTTTCAAAGCAGATTTAAGCTTGTACTTTCTGAAAGGGGAGCAAATGTTTTCACAACACTCTCGAGCTTCTTCCTTTAAAGACTTTAAAGCGGCAACAGCCATAACTTTCTTTCTTATTGTGAGGCTATATTTAGGTATTTATATTCTCAAATAATTTTTATGGTCATCTAATTTGACACGTACCAAACGTTATGTGAATATTTTAATTTATTATTGTCATTATGTTTGTAAGAACCTATGAATTTGTTATAAAAACTGTTCGATCATCTTCAAATGGTTGTTACCACTGTGAAAATTGGATGCTAAGTTAATACCCTACTGAGTGAAACTGCTAAAAGTGCTACTTCAGAAGCCTAAGTTTAAATGATTCAGAGGTCTTACGAGTTTTGAATGGAGGACTTTGATATCAGGAGGGCTGTAGATTGTTGGATTGTGGCTGAGTTTCATTATTGGACTGGGAGCTACTTAAGACATGTAATCTATACACGGTTTTTATTAGCAGCGTTCAATTTTGAAATATCCATATCTCGCCTAGATATACAAATTGAAATAGTATATCTTCCGTAGTTTTGTTATATACTTTAGGTGCATTATTATTTTAATGTATTACTGGATTGAAACAGGACATAGTTTGTGACTAGTTAGACATAATCTCAGATTCTGAAACTGCTGATTCACAACCATAGGTTTAGATGATTGGGATGTCTTATGACTTATGGAAGAGGGGCTTTGATACCAGGAAGCCTGTAGATGCTTCGATGGTGACTAAGTTTAATTATTGAAGTGAAAGGTCTTTTAAGAGCTGTAGTATATGCAGAGTTTTTATTATCATGCTAATAAGAGTGGCCTAGTGTTCCAGTTTGAAATATCCATATCTCGTCCAGATACACAAATTTAAATAATAAATCTTCCGTAAATTTGTTATATGCTGTAGTTGCATTATTATTTTAATATATTATTAGATTAAAACAGGACATAAATGGTGATTAGCTAGACATTATCTCATATTCTGATAGTAATTATTTAGAAGCCTAGCTTTAGATGGTAACCGATTTTAATTATTGGATTGGGAGGTCCTTTAGGACGCATTGGCATCTTGTATGAGTGGCCTAATGTTTCATTTTGAAATAACCATGTCTTCTCTAGTTTTGGGTGCTAAAATAAGTGACTTTTTAATTTGTGTGTTGAGAGTATGTTTCAGAAATATTACCAAAGTGCTCCTTAATAATATTATTTTCATGTCCTAGTAATTGCTGAGGTACTTCTATGACATCTTCCTGATCAATTAATAGTGTTGCAACTATGTCACTAATTGCTCTGGAAGAACTGTTAACTTGAACTGTTAAACTAGAAATATTAGACCCAGTATCAAGATGTTAGTTTTCACGAATCAAAGAAGCAATAAATCAGATTGCAATTCCCTTATACTCCCAAAATAGAAACTTTTTTCGACTAAATCAATCAAAACTTTACTTGTTTTCTGTGAACATTTGGGAACTGGTTTGCATTACTGTTCTTGGCATGATAATTTATGGCTATTCTAAATGTTTTTAAATGCTCAAGGAGCTCTATTAAATGATATTTTCTGTTATTACGTAAAAAATCGTAATTCATTCCATAAAGTCAGTGCATTGTAGAGTGCCAACATTTACGCCATTCATTGTCATTCGAACCCAGTTATGCCGGGAGCATAACACCTGTCGATAAAAAAATAGTGTGTAAATTTTATTAAAGGTGCTAATATCTTCAAATGATCTTGGACAACATCTATGTAATAGAAGCAATTATAAGTGAATAAAATTTGATATCTGTCGGCGATAGTGCATACGTGCAGTGATTTTATCATATATTACATTTTATTTATAATAGTGATTTATCGTGATTAGGAGACGTGGTTCTTTTTTTCTTTTTTCTAAATCGCTCGCTGATGGATCTGATCGATTCAACTCATTTTTTTAAGGAACTAGACCCCCAATTAAGGCTTTTGGTTTGTTCTTAAACATACAGAAAACAATATCAGGTCGAAAATTGATTGGCTCCTTTACAGTGATAATTCTAACAATTTCAGACCTATTTGGGTTGCAAGTAAATATAATAACTAACTAAAGAAGGTTTCCCAAAAAGTTAATAATCGACATTGGGTCTAAATCATTTTGATAGATATATCTTGGGGATCCATTAAATAACTATGTCAACCTCAGGCCTAGTATTACTTGATTTTGTCGATTGAAACATAACCCCTGTGCCTTCATTTGTCACATATAGTATGTACCGTGAGCATACATACGTACGTCTATGATACGATGATTTAAAATATTTTGAACTCTGATAGTACAGCTTCACAAGTTAGTAAACTTTCTTGGAATAACATTTAGTGTACATTTAAATGAATCATATAAAATAAATTCCTTATTTCTATTACTATTTCTATTGTCTGTTGTTCTATTATAATAGTTGTTGTAATTATAATACTTTCTTATTTGTCCCTGGCTCGCAGTTGTAGAGGCATAATAACCATTTTAGTTTTCCGTTTTGGTATATGGAATTCTCTATAATGTAAAATTGTTCTATTTAAAATATCAATTTTGTTATATGACAGATACAGAGCTATGAGAAAAAAAAGAGACTACCTTAATATTTGGAATATTGGTCACATAAGCACACTTATTTTTTATTTAATATATGCATGTTATCATATTTTTGAGAGGTCATAGAATAAATACCGTTAATAGATATGGGCAAATTATAGGGACTTTAACGTTATATGTTACTATATGGACGTGGCACTCTTGATTATATACATATATATACATTTCTCTTTCTGTGTTATATGTAATTGAATTTATTTGCAAATAAGTGTGATACCAAACTTTTTGCCTCCATAATGGTAGCTTCTTTTTTATGATTGAATCGTTTGACTCGGCGGGTTTTAATGTTCGACTTATGGAGAGGGCTTTTGATATCAGGAAATCTGTAGATCGTTAGACGGTAGCTGATTTTGGTTATTGGACTTAGCGATTAATAGAGTGTCCTAATGTTCCATTTTGAAACCGTGCAGTGCTTTGAAGAGTACATTTAGTTCACAAATATAACCAAACTATTTTCGGCCTTGTTTAGGTGCAATTCTTTTGTTTCATTTAAATATTTACGCCATTCATTATCATTCGAAACTATGCCGGGAGCATAACACATAAGTTTAAAATTCGAATTCAAATCCGTATATGCTAGACATATGAAAACAAGACAACTATAGGACTATGAACTATGATACATTTATCACAACGCATTTATTTATTAAGCACACTTATTTTTTATTCAATAAAGGCATCTTGTAGTATTTTTGTGACGTTATAGAATAAATAGCAACATAGAGATGTTCAAATTATTCGGTGTTTAAATATTACTCTATGGCCTTTTGGCTTTTTGGAATATGGATTTGGGATGCTTGGTTTTATATAGATATGTATTTTGATGATGGGATTTTGTTCTTTTTTCTGTTTTCGGCTCATGGTTTTGCTTCTTGGCTGTTGAAATTGTGTACCCTTCCGGTTTTTCTCGTATGTATAGCTGTATAGTATGTATATCTCTACGGGGCATATATCATCAGTCTAAGTGTGTAGCAACAAGAAAAGGCGTCTATTTGTTCTGATCCCTTCAGAAGTTACCATCTGTGCCATCTGTCGATGCAGATCATGCGTATTTTTTTCAGTTAGGCCTCACAACAGATCGTCTATGGAGATTTGGAATATTTCTGTCGCATTCCACGTATTGTTTAGTCCAAATGACATTCTCAGATATTCATAGCATCCGTGCTCTACGATAAATACCAATTTGTAATTATTATGGCTCTACATCTATCGTCTATGGTATTTATATTTAGTTTCTGCTAGCCTATCATGAGGCTTCACTTTCATTCGCTGGAAGCGTCCAGTTTATTTTGGACTATCAATATTGGTAAACTATACGGTGAAATATCGTAGAAACAATAAAACAGTCGACTTACGTTATCAATTTATTTACATCGGAACGTCGCAACGTTGTTGCATCAATTTTGAGTTTTGGTTTATTTTCAGTTTTAAATGTAACAAAGTGTAAATAAAATAATGCCTCAAAATTAACGTTATGAAATACATTTAATTGTAACATTAAGTACATCTAATGCATATATTATCAAGGGATTTAAATTGTCATTGAATATACGGGCACAATAGAATTTACTACCTGTTTTTAATTGAATCACGTCACCTGTGTTAAGTAGAGGTTTATGCGCGTTTTTTATGTAGTGCTATCCTCTAGAGGATCTCCATCTCGCATCTCTAACAAGATATTTTATATCCAAGTAATGTATTTTATTTTTATTTGACTCTGGCATATTTCGTTGTTGTGTTTCCTTCTCAAGACATTTTGATATCACGTCTATTCCTTCAAAATTTAATCACTGCATTCTCCCTAATGCATTTGTCATATTTGCAGTATTAATTATCTCCTTATAAATTCTAACCTAATGTCCAAGTATATTTTGAACAATTCGCACACACCTATGTACACAAATCTTTTAGGCTCTGATCGCCCTGTCTTGGTAATTAGCAGCATTATATCTGTTGGTAATTAGTAGCGTTATATAATCCCACATTCCGAAGATTTATTCAGTCATTTTCACTTTATAAATCACTCTTTAAGTCAATAAATGTTCCTTATAAACTGTTAATTTCTAGTCTCTCTTATACTTGTTCGCGAGTTAGTTTTCTGAAGCCATCGGAAGTAGGGACAATGAAGTTGTCCTTGAAAATTTGGATGATTTCCGAATACCGCTCCATGTTCGATATAATTGAATATACATGTTAATCATGAAATTCTGTAATTATAGGACTTACATTAATAATATTGCGTGTTGTTCTAGTAGAATTACAGTCGTTAAATATAACAAATAAGTACACTTCATATAATAAATATTTGTGTTATAATTTATTCAACTAATAAATCACCTGTGTAGTTTCTTTTTGCTTCCTGATTCTATTTTCAGACTTGTTCCTATTTGCTTGTCTGTTACTATATAGGGGCACAGTTGCTTGTTTGTTAGCCATTTTTAGGCTAGGTTGTAGGCTAAGTAGTTAGTTAGGCTAAGTTGATGCGAAATTGAGATTTTGTCAGTGTAACCAAAGCTGTATGAAGGCGATGTTCTTTGTTTATTTTGATTCAAAATACGTTCGATTATATATGTAGTGGGCATCGGGAGCAATTAATGTTAGAAAGTACCCCGAAGAACGTTCTACCGGCAACTGATAGAATTTATTATTCCATGGAATCTGAATTCCATATTTAAAATATTGGGGCATCTGGTTTCTTTGATTAATCTCGAATCTTGTCTATGATAGTCTATGAGTTCTAGTCTTCTTGATAAAGTGAGGTAAATAGTAAATAATCAGAGAACAGACGCTGCATTCTTCTACGTGACTTCGATAAAATGCGGGTTTTCCACATTAATCTCTTGACTCCGTCGTTGGGTTGATAAAGACTGATTTTCAAGCCAAGCATCCTTCTGGCATTTTTTGAAATATAAGGCTGTCTTTTTTTTAACACATGGTAAGTTTGGATCACCGCAATTTTTCTGTGAAACTTGATAGATATTTATCAGCAAACCTTTTAAGGGACATGGGTATAATAAATAAATTTTTAGAAAACTTAAAACTAAGATATTATTTTTATTATTTGAGGTTGTGCTAGTGGTTGTGGTTTTGAGACCGAGGCCCTTTCTTTTACATATTTTGTCATATTACATATTTTTATGAGCAATATTTACGTATAGCATATCAATGAGCTCGACCTTTAATTTAGTAAAGTGATAGAAATTGACAGGGGACGTAAGATATCCAGACGATGTGTCTTCAGGAATTTTACCATTAACAATGTCGAGCAATTTTTTGGAAAAACTTCTTATTATCCAATTTGACTCGCATGGTCTCTAATTAACGTACATTAAAAATCACCGGCCAATAGAATCATAGCACGAACAAATTGGTTATGGTTGTTTCGTAAATCTTGTTCTAAAACTTGAGCACTGAGTAACCTTTTCGATTGTTTTCCAACAATGTAGCCTACCTGATGAGGCAAGGGCAAGGGAAATTTCACTTTGCAATCAAATCGTTGCCAAAATCAATAATAATACAAACTTTTTTCCATTTTCACTATTGTTGATTAAAAAGGCGAACATTTCGTTGAAAGATTTTTCTCAATGCCTCCGTGTTTTCGTGATTTGGGCAGTTGGGCGTTGCCATTCTTAATTATTTTAATTGCATATTGGTGAGCATCAAGCACATAACCTCGCACATAACCACTAGATGCAATGTATCTGTATCTATATTTGTTCAATAGTTTATTTACTTTTTAATTCAATAAATGCAACAGATGGGAGCATGTAGATAAAACTATATAATATAATGTTCGTATTTATTTAGCATTTGAGGAAAGCTTAGCATTTTCCAGAGTTGTGTTCTTAATGAGTGTTATTTTCTAGCAATAGCGAACCTCGACGGCTTTCTGTGTGTATGCAGTGCAATACGTATTTAATAGTTCTTATATGTTACAATTATGTCGGGCTACGAACATTGACTTGTTAGCCAGTAGTATTAGAAAACGTAAATACAAATAAAAATGATCAATGTTGTGGCTGAGATGCCGCATGTGTTGTGAGGTGTCGATGCTTCCTTTGTTTATGTTCTTGATGTCTGTGGCAATTGATTCCAGGTATAACATCTTGTCATTTTAATAATGTCAAGCCATAGTTCTGGTATATTTCAAAGAAGCTGTCAACGTTGTCGATAGATAGGGATTTAACCCAACATTTCTACGGTGATATCGATTGCAATTCAACTTCATTTCGTTTTGCCCATCAATTTGACTTGCCCACATATATTTGACTTGCAATTCATGAATCAATGAGAGTCCTGCAACTTGAGTTGGTATATCTAATTGGTGGTATATCGAAGTACCAAGTTCAAGCGAAAAAGAAAATGGACTCACTTAGTGTTTCTGCATAACCATGTATACTACGGGTTAGACGTAATTGTAGTTAAGTAATTGCTACCACTCTTCAACAGACTCGAAACTTAATTAACATTTATAACTGATCGACTGTGCACTAAGAAATTGATAAAGGCAACTGACCGATGCAGCTGTTAAACGATACTTGTGGCGTCTGAACAGACAAACACGCGAAGGTGTCCTATTTTCTGCGCAATTATATCCAAATTAATTATTAATTTTTCTTTGCATAAGAATCTTCTACGGTTGAATATATATATATATATATATATATATATATATATATATATATATATATATATATATAATTTTTGTTTGAACCCACGGGCACTGATACGTTACTTTCATCCCAGTTTGGATTGCACGTAAATGTGATGAATATGTATGGTCGACGAGTGTATTGATGAAATAGTTAGCGGCATAGGAGTATGTCATGTTATTATTTTGGTTGGTACGAATCATTAACCTGTTACTGAACTTCTTTTTCTATCTTATGTCCATATTCTATGATTTCTCCTTTTCAGTAGATCAATGCATATTGCAAAGCACTGAAAGAAGGATGATTGTCTTGGATCCCTTTTATCGTATTATTTCTCCGTTGTATACGCTTATCCCAACGCTGAGCCATAATAATAACAAGTTCATTAACATTTGGTGCATTTTATCTGCCTATGTTTTGCAGTGTGTTGGAATCGATGTTGAACAACTAGTTAACTACCAATTAATTATGATTTTGCAAGAGCGTTTCTAAAGTTGATACTATTTCTCTCTCCTCCGTTTGTCCGCTGTGGTTGTATGGATATCGTATTTTAATTTATTTCTCCTTGCCGCCCATAAATTAGATTCGCAAATATTTTAGATCGGCTTCAGTCATCCTTGGAATCCATCCATTCAGAAATCCTTGGAAGTAATTCTTGATGTAGAGTCATAACTACAACCATCTCGTTCTAAACAATTTTTGCGAATTCTACAATATCGTTTGAGATGTGACTCAAATGCTTTTGGTGGTGTATTTAATGATTATATTGAATAAGTTAATGATTAAATTTTCTTTTCCTGATGCGCAGCAAAGACCGGCCGTCATCTTTATACCTAAATACACCACAATGGTTTTATTTTTCCATATTGCCGATGACAATTTATGCATGTGACGAGTTGTCTATTTCGGCTATATATTTGAGCGTGACGTGCCTCTCGTTGTCTGATTCTATCGGCTCGAATATGCTCATTGTGTTGCTGTCGACTTCCATTTACACGTGTGTTTTTGGAACCTGATTTCTTAAATTTATTTCTTGCGTTCTATTTAATCGATGGTTACGAACTATTTTTGCGTTACGTGTATAGCGACCAATATTTCCGCATCGTTCTCAATAACATGGTAACTTGTTTTAGTAAATACAGAGTAAATAAATATAAGTACATTTTCAAGTTAGAATGAACAGGAATGATCACGAAATTTTCCTAATATAACTGACTACATTATACGAGTTGAACCTGGTCTTCTTTGTTCTCATATTGTGGCCTGATTATCAAGTTGAGAAAGTGATACTGTGTTCGCGCACACCACTCATTCTATTATTTTGGCTTATGTGAAGATCATTGCTGATACTTCGTCGAGAATAAATTATGGCACCCATAACCAGGTGATCTTCAGAGGGCATGAGGATCTGATGAGAGTCGTAGAAAGCTTTAGCTAGGGTCCCACGTCACAAAAATTAAGTTGTCAAGGAATGTGGCTGTCTGAAATGTTAGAACGTCCTAGATACAGACAGACAATGGTTTAACCACATGGTCCACATTAATGAGTGGGTGGATAACATGATGAACTTATTAGGACAATTCTTAGGAGATTCTGACAACAAGCATCTTATACCAGCTATTGATAGGTATAGGGGGTTTTAGGTCAAAAAGTAAACGTAGGTCCGTTGCCTTTTGCATCAAGTGAATTCGAATTTTATATTTACAACGGTGAAACGCGCGGTGGATGTTTCAAAGGTCACCTGGGACTAACCTGTGGAGTTTTAACCACTTCATTTATATCATTTGGTTGCTCTTGTAGCTTCTCCTGAATAATAAGGCGTACTTAACTATAGCTCGCGAAGAAAGATTTCACTTTTTTTTGTCGCAACCTTAATCATCATTTCTTGGGAGGCAAAGGCCTATTAAATGATTTTTCCAGTCTTGGTAAAATATGTAAGTTCATAATTACTCTTGAGATTCACCTGCATTGGTCTAACTTCATTCACCAAACCTTGGCTTTCCAAAGTGAACACGTTTCTGCTTATTTATACTAATTTCGTTTAGTTTCGCACCTAATTTTTTACTAACTCTTAGAGAACTGATGTCTTTGCAATTAGTTATTTAAGTGTTATGAACGATATGTGTTTCAAGTATTTTTGTTATCATAAATAAACCTGACATAATGTTTGTGATCGTTTTGTATTTGCAACTTGCTTGCAGTTTGTTTACTGGTTAGTGGTGCGTCCGTCTAAAAGGTATCGAATTCAGTATCCATTACTTCTATATCTATGGGTTGTATTAATATACTGCGTTTTTCGAATTTCGGAGAGGAGTAAAATTAAATAAGTGTATTGTGGGCGTATTGTTCATACGAGTGTGGAAGATTGGCAAGTGTGTAAATACTAAGTAGTAACCCTGTATACTACAGAGGTGCCGAAGGTATTCGATAGGCTTTATTATTGATAAGTGATGACCCTATGAGGGTATATAATTTTCACAAGGCATATGAATAGTATCTGTTCTAGACCTTTCCCTATCTTTGATTTCCTCTGCTAGATTTGATGTCGTGCGTGCTGCTTTTGTAGATACAGTTTGTGGTGGTTTGATTTGTATTTTCGATATTACATATCTTATGTTTTTTTCATTTATACTTCAGATTTCTCTATTATATAGACTATAGCAATTCTCATCTATATATCTGAATAAGCCTTATATCATAGATCTGACTATATTTCATTCTAGATTATCAAGGCCGCACACTTGCAATTTTGCATTCTTTATATTGTGTTATACAGTTTTAAATCTTCAGCAACATAATGTGTTAGCGACAACCTTTGGGTTGTTCAAATATATTTATTTTTATTTATCTTGGAGTATTCATATCCAACGATCTAGTTTGTGATTTCGTTCTTTAATGAAAAGGAGCCGGTGGAGAATTTTTTGTCCGGTTATGGTGAATTTTCTACCAAATAAATATGGAGAAGATATTTAGGAAACCAAACAATTGCTGAAGGTTCCTTTTCGATGGTAGAATAATAATACTTAGTCGTTCTTAAGTTTAACTGTCATGTGCAATTGTCTATCACTATTAATTACTCCTTACGATAAAATAGTACCTTTGATGTGGTTTGATGCAGTATTAGTTAAAGGTATAGATATTTCAAATATAATTAGAATAAATAGAATATTGAAAGTAACGAAATTTTGTTTCTTTTAGTTCTTTGGTATAATCTAATTCGTGGTCCTTTCCTCTATGGTCCTCTTTTCTTTATAACAAATTCGGATGTTCCCACACTCTTATTGAGAGAATATTATGTTATCTGAAGAAATAATTAGGTAGTTGTCAGTTAAATCTCTGCGTTGCTTGGTCACCTCTTTTGTCACCTTAATCCTCTTGTACATTTTGATGGAAACATATGATTTCAAGAATTCTGCTTGCTACCTACTTTTTTAGCAATTATTCAGAAATATTGGGTAGTACCCTATTTCAATGAGCTTTACTTTACTAAGATCCAACCCCCCCCCCCTATAAGCGATTGTAACTAATGTTAGAAAAATGTGTTAATATTTTAAAATCTACCGGACAGTAAATGCTAGTTAGTATGTTATGTGACTAAAGAAGTAACCTGTGTCCAGTGCTTTGTTGTCAGGCGGAAGAGGATTAACATAGCAAGTCTTTTTTAATGAATGAAGGGTTGTAGCCATTGCTCTACGCCTTCTAACATTTCGGGATCATTTTATCGGTTTCAACATATTTGCATGTTCATTTAAATTTTCATATACTTTGGTCAATTCGTAAATGCATTTGCATTTTTTATTCCATTTAGATATCTGCCAAAGTTAATAATATTCAATAAATTCAAGATGTCTTTGATGATTTGGAATGGAGTGTAATCGCAAGATAAATTGATGCTATTGTGATTTAGAATGACAGTATCGATTAGATCTTGTATTAATTTCTTAATACGATCATAGTTTATTTTAGAGTTGAATGGAATCTTTCAATTGGAAATTTAAATTTGGGTTATAAAGAGTTGTAAAACTGAGAAATGAAACTCGATATTCCATGTTGGAAAAGGAAGGTTGGTTAGATTTTAACATATTCCGATATGGTTGTCATATAAGTGATAGGCAGTTGTAGATTTAGAAAATGTATAGTAATGAATTTATAAGATGATGTAGATCGATATAGATGTGCTGAAAAGGTTTAAATCCAGTAGGTGTAGGATTGATTTCAGGACCGATTACGTCTTCAAGGAAGGTATTTAATTTTATAGACGTCATTACATTACATAATATTATGTTTGAATAACATCGCTAATGCCAACGGGCGCTCTTCTTTCGCTTTTAAAACATATACATTCATCTCATCCTGATTAGTTATTACTCTTTATCTTGGCCGCGCATTGTGATTCTGTTCTTTAACTTTCCAATTTTGGTACATACATAAACTCCGGTTTCGTTTTTATGTCATCACTCATGAGATGATTTTCCTTTGACCCTCCCACTCCATATATCCTATGGTCTGTGGTCCATATTTTTCGTTATATGTTTCCTCTTCATTAATTTTCAGCTGTTACATCGATTCCGAGACATTTCCTGGAAATTTCTTGGACATTTGAAAGGTGACTTGCGATGAAGATGATACCCTAATTGCCTCGAGTTAAGGATCATCATAATATCTATTGAAGGAGGCCATAAAATCTTGGTGGTCATAAAAGGAAATTGGCTATTGTCAGATGAGAACGAATATGTTGGCGTTTTTTGGTGAAACAATCTACATTCTCTACAAGAGCGACAAAATCTCTATAAATTTCCGAAATCGCGTCGTCCCTGTGTGTGGATGGTTTGTTGGACAATCTTCTGTTTTCTTGGTTGGCTCAGGCCGAGATGCTGGTGCAGGGGTTTGTGTCGGTTTGTTGTTGGTAGCAGACTTTTTTCACAGCCAATGTAGTTGCAATATGCTCTTAGACACTATTACAATTAAGTGTCTTAATTTAATTAAATAATTTAAAACTTAAATGTTTCCATTCAGGAGCTATAATTTTAGTGCAGTTGCAACTGTCATTTAGTTGGTCTAAGAATAGAAGAATATATCCTGTTTGCATAGCTTCTTTTGGAAAGGGATTAGTATCTGAAATTACAAATTAGTGATTATTAATGTTAATAAACTCTTGTTGGGTACAATTTTTAACCTTTATCTTATGTCAACTTTGGACAAACTGTAACTGGTGCATGTGTGTATTCATGTTTTAAAACTGAAATATGTAGTTCAATTTTTTTGTACGCCATCATTTGTGATGTACTAATGATTTGTTAACAAATTATTGCGAATTTTTCTGCTAGGTTTTAAGAGCCATAACTTTTTTCTCTTAGATTTAAAACAGTCTTCCTCTTCTCGTCTCTTTTGATTCTTTAGTTAGTTGAGACATTCAAAAGCTCTATGTTGATGAGTTTATATATCTTTAACTTAGTTATATCTTTTAACATTTCAGAATGATCTACCGATTTACATAAACGTTCTTTATATTAAGATACTAGTTCCTTATTCTTGGCATTACATATTGTTATAGCAGCGAGAGTCTGAAAAAATACTTCTTAGTACTAACTATTTAACTAAACTAATACAGTATGTTATTATCTTTATTAATATAACTTTAGCGTTACCTTCTGAATCAAATGTCGATGGTACTTGTTTTGAACCTCCTGGTTGAAGTTCTAAAATGATAGAAATAGGCACTACAAATATAGTAAGGTAGGCAGAACTCACGTCATCTAAATTAATGAAATGATGAGAACGCCACGATATTGCCTCATCAACTCTGAGTACATTTTGACTTTGAAATATAACAAAATTCTAATCTAAATAAAATAATTGTCAAGTTGTCTTCCTCAACGTGTCTTATCGAGCTCATGAAAACTGAAGGTGTTATTTTCGACAATGCTTCTTTTCATAAATCCAGACAGCTCTTGTTAAAATATCCTTCTCGACTTGAATGTCTTTCGTAATATTTTTTTTCAATACCCTATATTGAGGGAGGAAGACGTAGTACTCTGTGGACATATCGTTCAGCAATCTGATCTACCATGTCTCTTTTCTCAAGCTTATTTCTAAATTAAGTTAATTAATTAAAAAAGTAAATTACATAAAATGCAATTTAATATTTCATTTATATTTACCGGGTAACAATTTGAAATAGTTAATTATTTATGTAATTTCTTTAAAACTTATTTTATTTACATTAAGCCATTACTTAATTGTAGTCTTTGTTGATGCACTTATTGGGAGCTTCTCCAATAGTGTACTACGATATGGTTCATTATCCATAATAATAATAAATGGTTTCTCCAAGTTGTTTAAAAGCTGACTTTCAAACCACTGTAAAAATAAGTTATGGTTCATTTCCCCATGGTAGTCACCATTGGATTTAGAGGAAAATACTAATTCTGCACCAGGAATAAAACCATTCCTGTTTCCAGCATGAAGAACTATATGTATGTAATGAGCTATTAATAACTGTTATAACTAACAAAACGTAACAGATAGTTATTCCAACGTTTACCCTTTTCCATCAATTTTTGTTCTCTTTACACTACATTCATTATAATCTTGATATTAGTGACGCAATGTACCTTTCTGAACAACATACAAATTGATATAATAATTTTTCCTTGATTTTGTTATATGTTAAAGTTTGTATTATTGTATTATTTTAAACGCATTGTCTAGAAGTTCCATTAAACCCCATCGTGGGTTATCTTTATACTAATTAAATCCCATTTTAACCAACAGTGTATGAAGAGATGTTCTACATCCCTCAAATAGCTGTATATCTTTCAGCTTTTTATGGGTAACGATGTTTCGATTGAAAAAACTACTTACTGTTTTTATACATTTCGTATGATTGATTGCATTTTGTGTGACGTTGTGATTTGATTTCTTATACAGCTAACATCCAGCTGATCTTAATTTGTTACCCATTTCGTATAAAGACGGTCTCTTTTTGGTGAATTTAAGGTTATATTGTTTTTTATTTTTTGAGATATTTTAGTGAACGTGCCTATAGTAAAATTCAGTGCAACTGCGACACGCTAAAAGTATTTTCAGTAAAAACCGCCGACACTTAGCGTTTAACAGTAAAAATGCTTACCTCTTTAACACATTGCACTGGCAAGAGAGGCCTTCCACTATTTCGTTCCTATTCGAAATAACTGATTACAGACGCAATCAGATTTTGACTGTGTAACGCCTTGGGTATTTTCAACAACAGTAATAATAAGCGGCGATTTGAAATTTATTAAAACAATGCCTTAAAACAACATTTGCCGGGTTATTATAATATTTTAAAAAATGTTGACAAACGGACGGCTTTCTACGCTGTTCTCTCTTCTCTAGGTAAGGCAATTAAACTGAAAATGGCGACCAAACGCACCATAGAAATGAAATTATTAAACAAGTAATTAGTAGAAAGTAGATATTGGACGTTGCGAAATTCCACAAAATTGTCAATAAAGTTGAATCTCTTCTTGTTCTTGTTGGCATTTTTGAGTTTATTGTAGTTTTGAATACCGGCGTTATGAAAACAGTATTTTGTATAGTACTATATATTAAAATAGTAAAAAGTATTAAAGAACGAACAAAAGTGTAACACTGTTTAATGGTGTGGATAGGAATCCTTTATCCATTAGCATCTTTTCATTAACTGAAAAACTGTTGGAAAACTACGATTAGGATTTTACGGAGATGTTCAGGAATTAGAAAAACGACCGTAGTAAATTGTGGTTGTGAATTGTGTGTGGCAATTGTGATATGGGTATGTGCAAAAAAATATTGTGGTTAGGGTATTTGTGATCGCTGAGCACGTACTTTTGTAATCGTAATGAGATGTTGGATTACCTTCGGTCGTTGTGTTGGTTCAGTCGAAGTTAAGGACTGAAAGAAGGGGCTATGGCGGTGGGATTTCAATGGTGGGACCTCACAGGGTCTTGAACTCATCAAGAGCGGAATTGTAGTCGGTGGAATCTCCATCCGAAGATTTTGCTCAGATGGTTGCTCTCTAACACACCTACTATGTTCAGTCCGTTTGTAACAATTTATTCTCATTTGCGGGTTTTTATGTTCTTAAATACCGGCTTTGATGGCCTTTTCTAGGATGAAATTCGTAATTGTTGTTTTCGGTGCCTTTACCATTTTCACTTGGCGCCTATCCATGCACATGAAGGCTTGAATTCGTAGAAGAAATATGACTGAACCGATGGGTTCAGTTCAGATGGGTAAGACCATACACCTGTACTGTTCCCAAGCCAAATACAGACTTGAACACCAACAAATAGTTGTTAGTGCAACCTGTGCAGATGCCTTTTAAACCCGCTCCGAATTACTTCATTGGAATATGTGGTGATCTATCTGACCCATTGGTAATTGTCACGTTTGCACTTTTAACAGTACATAGTTTAATTTTGAATATATTGTGATATACTCTGACAAAGTGTTTGACAGAGTTAGGTCTCTTGATCGCGATTTTGTTCAAATCGGCGTAGAAAATAATCAAACAGACTAGAATTTTTCAGTCGTTTATTTGATTGCCCGATAGAATCAAATGACTTCGCACAGGAATCGTGTTTCTAGTTGCTAACACCGCTTGAATTATAGTTATATTAGTGCCACCCTATTCTGCAGTTACAGTACCATTGTAATGCTTTTCTTTAGATGCTATTATTTTACACGCTCTGAACACCAGTCCCGTCGAGGTTTCATATCCAGCAAGGCGGGAATCTATACTTGTCTACTAATACAGTCGTGTTTTTTGCTTGTTTTTTTGTGTGTTTTTCTGTGACTGATGTTTGTTTTTCTAAATGATGCCTCAATGTCTAAGTTGCTCTGTTTTCTAATAGACACTTCACTAATCGTCTTAGAAAAGTAAGCCACTCGAAAGATAAGCCAATCCTTTTGATTTATTATGTTTATATACGACCTATCAAGCATCTTTCGATTATATTTGACGCCACAATTCATAAGCAAGCTAGCTTTCGGACTTACTAATAGCGTCAGTAACTAGGCTGTTATTATAATTGCCAATCTATCTAACACTTGTTTACTATTCCAGCAATAGTTCATTTTTTTCATCTGTGTTTCTCATGTAGTTATTTTCACATTCAAACAGTTCTTGCTTGTATGTTTTTCTCGATATGAATGTTCATTGTAATAATTCTTCATAGGTACGAAGAGTATACTCTATGTCCATATTATTCAGCCATCTGATCGACTGTGTATTTTTTAGACTTAGTTCTGAGAAAGTAATACAACGATAACTGCTTCCTGCAAGATATTTTTATAACAATTGATTTTCAAACCAGAGCAAAAACATGTTATGGTTCATTTCTACATGGAAGTAACCATTCCTGTTTCCAGCATGAAGAAAAATATGTCTGCACTGAATTATTAAAAAAATATGTTATCAATAGTAATATTTGATATAAATATTAATCTAACTTGCATGTTATTCTATCAAATTTTGTTGTTTATAAAACTTTTTTATTCGCGTTTTGTTAAAAAGTGTCCGATGTTACAGTTTGAAATATTGATGTGCCATCTAGATACATCAATTGAATTAACTAATATTCCGTAATTTTGTTATACGGTATAGTTGTATTACTTGTGTAATGTTTTAATGGGTTGAAATAGGTCAGGGCTTGTGATTAGCTAGATATGATCTCGGATTTTGTTAGTGATGATTGATGAGCCTAGGTTTAATTGATTGGAATGTGTTACGACTTTTAGAAGATGAGAAGACTATTAGGAGACTTTTAGGAGGTGTAGTCTATACATTAATGTTATTAGCGTTTTGCCAATAGTTGCCTAATGTTCCATTTTAAAGTACGAAGTACGGAAAACGTACTGACTCTTTTTATACATACAATTACTTTCCGGTGAATCCATTATCCCACTAATACCATTCCATTAATTAATTATGTATTGTATTACAGTATTTACTACATTTTAATGATATTTTAGGTTCTAGAATAGCTGACTTTTTAATATGCGAGTTGGGAGTATTTTTTTTATGTTACACAATTTTACTTAAAAGAATAAATAAGTGGAGACTCCGGAGACCCCTAATAAAATTGTTAATCTATTGGTATGTTAATATCACTTTTATGAGGATATAGAATAAATATCAGTATAGATATGTTCCAACGATTTGGTGTACATCGGTATATGTTCAAATATTACTTTATGAGGAGCAAATTATTTAGTTAGTTGCGTCTGGCTCAAAGCTTAACATTTCATGATTGTTTAATATTTTTAATGTTGCTGTATATATTCGTAACGTTTCGTTTTGGGCATTTGTCTTATTTGTACATCTAGATATACATTAACGTATGTTATACCTTTTAACTTTGATTTCTTGTCTCCCGTGCTGGACTCATTTTTTCTCGATGACTTCTCGACCCCCTTGACAGCCAAGAAGTTGGGTATGGCAGGCAAGAAAGGACTTCTACATTTGTGTTTTGTTTGTTTTCTTATTGAAAAGAGTCAAGTCCTATTATTGTAATTTCAGTCGCCAACGTGCTTATTTGAAATTTGAATCTTTAAATCAGAATAGTCAATTAGAGGTTTGTAGTCTGTGTTTGTATTTCTTATCCTATATTATATATAATTGAATTTATTTCCAAATAAATATTGTCGGAAATATTTTGTTTTCTAGATGATGACGAGTAACACTTTTTCGATGGTGAGTCGTTTGACTAGGCGGGTTTTAATGTTCGCCTCGCAGAGGCGATCGAGATTCTATATTTCTAATTCCGCTTATCTGTAAATATCATCTTTGAAGAAAATATATATAACAAGGGGCTTTCTATTAGAATAATACTTGAGGTTTCAATTGCTCTAATGTATTCTTCAGTGTATAGTCTTTTCAAAGTTTTAGTAATGTCGATGTATGATGTAATGTTTTAGTAAAATCAATGTGTAATTGCAGTGCTGCCGCAACAACTCTGAGTTTTAGTTCAGTTTGGTTTTAACATACAAAATTCTAATCTATATAAAATAATTGAACAAAAATATTATCAAATATAATTTATTTTAACATTATAGTACATCTAATACATATATTAATGAAGGACTTAAAACTACAATTAAGAACACAAGTCTAATAGTTTGTAGGTTAGATTTGTTTTATTTACGTTAATCTCTTTTCCACATGATCCATGAGGTAGAGTTTCTAGGCGCGTTTTTTATGTAGTGGTATCCCCCTGAAGGCCTAATCCACCTAATTAATTTTGTATTTCTGAGAAACGTACTTTACTTTCATTCGAGAGCATATTTACCTTTTTACGTTTAGTTCTTGTTTCCTTCGATGGTTTGTTTACCTGTCAAGTCATCTTGATTTCACTGTATATTTTATTTCTTCTGCTACTATCTGTGTACACAATTCTTATAAAATTAATCAATAAGTTCAGTCTAATGCATTTACCATATCTACAAAACAGTATTCATTCTCTCCTCATACGTTCTAACCTAGTGCTCATGTTTAATTTTGAACAATTACAATCATGTGTGCACAAAAATCTCTCACGACCTACAATATCTTTTTTTACCTATATTCAATTAATTATGTGCATACCTTTAGTTGTCTCCATCCTCATCACTCTTTCTCAGGAATTTCCAGCATTGCACAGCATTATCACATATCCTGAAAGTTTCCTTCAGTCACTCTCATTTTCCGACTCACTGTCCAATTCAATAATTAAACTGTTAATTTCTAATCTATCTAAGACATATGGTTGACAGTGCTTCCTTCCATATATCCAAACAGTGTTTGATGAAATATCTTTGTCGACCAGCAATATATCTGCAATTAATTATTAATAAGTATAATGACAAATAAAACCTAATCGAATGCTATTGTAACTTTTACCTTTTTCCATCAATTTTTGTTGTCTTTACACTTTTTTGTTACTGTTTTGCCAACAGTGCCGCAATGAACCATTTTGAAATATTCAAGTTTCATCAAGATACACAAATTCAAATAGTTTATCTTCCTTGGTCTTATTTTATGCCTTTAAAAATTGCTATGGCTATGTCTGGAAGTTACATTAAACCCCTCTGAGTGTTATCTTTACACCGGTTAAACCCTATGCCCTGTAAGAGTGTATGAAAGGATGTCTTACGTCCCTCAAAAAGCTGCATGTCCCTAATTCTTTTATGTATACTTTCCAGACAGACAATTTTCTTTAAAATAATTTTATTAAATTATGTTTATATCGATAAAATAGTTTGTGTACTTATTGTTATTATACATTTCGTATATTTGGTCTCAAATAGATCTCAAGATGGTAAAGGTTCGTCACCCACTTTGTATGTAGGCGGGTTTTCTTTGGTGAATCTAACGTATTACTCTTAATTTTGTATCTGATGTTATTCACAGTACCCACACTAATATTTAACGCGGCAGCAATCAGCTAAAAAACATTTTGTATAAAATTGTAAGGACTTATATTATTAAGGACTAATATCATGAATAATTACCTCTCTAACGGAATTTACCGGCAAAAGGGGTTTTTATTATCTCGTTCCTTTTTTTTCAATCAATTTGTGACTCTGAATATCTATTTTTTTCGACATTTTCAAACAAAGTGATATGTTGTATTACGAAGCGACTTAAAATTTATGGGTTATAACCTGTAGTTATTATTATAACCCTGTATAATGTTTATAACCTGTAGTAATTATAACTAATCTTTAGAATAATTTACCGAACATCTGACAACCGGGCGGCAACTAATTGTTAAACTTATGCAAATTTCTTGAAATTAATAGTGATAAGAGGTTTTCACTCTTACCTATAAATTATTGTGACTGTATAATTAACTGTAATTTTTAGATCTACTATAATGCTAATATAAATTATATTTGATAACATTTTTGTTTAATTATTTTATTTAGATTAGAATTTTCTTCTATGTCAAAGCCAAACTGAACTAAAACTCAGAGTTGATGCGGCAACATTGCAATCGACGTCACAAATATCCATGATGCATGACTAAATAAACTTTAAATAGACTATATGTTATTTTCGCGTTATTAAGCGTTTTGCATGTGACTGGATTCTTCTGCCGAGGTTTTTGATAAATCTACAATAATGAGTTTCAGAATCTTCGTTTGGTGTTGTGAATTTTTTTATCTGTTAAGGTTTTTTATTATGTTTATTTTATTTGAGTTTTTTCTGTGAGGACTTTAATATCGTCTGTTGTTTGTTGTGCGCTGGAATGTGGTTGGCGCACTCTATGCCTTTTGTGGTCCAAATGGCATTTTCAGATATTCATTACGCCCATGCATTACGTTAAATGCCGACCTTTGTATTTAATTTAGCTCTACGTTCAGTGGTATCTAACGTCTATGGTATTTTCATTTAATTTCTGTTAGTCTGCTATAACTTTTCAATTTCATTTGCTGGAAGCATCGAGTTTATTTGGGGAATATTGATAGAAATAATAAAACAATCGATTGACGTCATTAATGTTTATAAGGTTACCACGTCGCAACGTTATCGCATTAACTTTGACTTTTGACATATAACAAAATACTAAGATAAATAAGCTAATAATACAAGAATAATGTTTAGTTTGAGGAACTTAAACTACAGTTAATTATACAGTTGCAATTGAACTTCTTTCCACACCACTTATAAAGTAGAATTCGAGGGGGTTTATTTTTAACGTAGTTCTATCCCCTGCTGAGGCCTAACCCACCTAATTATCCAAGTAATGTATTTTATTTTTATTGAAGTGCATATTTAGTTCCTGTGTTTCTTTGCCAAGTCATTTTTATACCACTTGCCTTACTACCTGTGTATATTTTCCTTCATAAAGTCGTATATAATTATTACATGAATAAAGGTGTTACTATTGATAATGCTCCTTTTGATATATCCAAACAGATCTTGCTAATGTATCTTCCTCGACTTAACACTTCTATATCACTTCGATTTGATTATATAATATTTTGTAGCCATATTGTTCAGCTATTTGCTGTGTATCATTTACTGCAAACTACTATGTTATCAACTTTTGATGCCAATTTCTAATATAAATCGCAGCTGCTTCAGCAATAGAACCGTACCTGTTCTTAGCACGAGGAATAATTTATCTGCAGTAAATTATTTTACCTTTTCCATCACACTTTGTTTGTGTTTGCTTTTAGTTATTACATGCTTTTAAATTTAAAATTTAATTTTAATAATATTAATGATAATTCATTAGTAATATACATAATAAGTATGTTTCCTAACAGTGTATTAAGAGATGATTTAAATCCCTCAAAGAGTTGCGTATCGCTAACTTTTCATTCAACAGTTATCGTTATCAGCTCTGCGAGCTTGAATGGTTTACTTACCAGAGAAAAAGATACAAGCAATAGGCGATATAAATATATTTGAATGCCGGCTATCCGTAGTTGCTAAATTAGTAAAATATGGTTATGGTAGGGTTCGACGGTCGAATCGACAGGTCCATTTTAGTTATTATTTTCTAGTTTTCTTTTCTAGTATTTTCTATTATCAGTAGCCAGCAGTCATGGAAAGGTCACGAGTATCTATTGTGCATGGGAATTTTATTAATAGTATAGTAATGCAAGCGAAAACGTCTATGTTTCTTGGAAATGTAGATGACTGAGAATTTAGGACGGGAGTTATGAAATCTTGCGGAAGATCAAGCCGAATGTCAGTTTATAGCTTCTTTCGGAATCCGGTGTAAGGCATACGAACATAAGGCGGCACCTCCTGAATAAATCTGAATTCGAATTGCTCTGTCTTAATAAAAGACAATTTCAGATGAATATAGAAATGTGACCTCTGCATAATCTGCTAATGACTATCTGTTTACGTAGTCGAAACCAATTTGAAAGTTAAGGGACGGTTAAATAAGATGCTGATTGATACTGAATTCATTCCTAAATATCATGATTAAAGCCCACGAGGCGGTTAATTGTAGATCTAGCTTAATGAAAAGCACACTGTGTGTGCATTGCACATTGAAGTATGGAGTGGGACTTTGGATGGAGGAGGAAAAATATTCATCATACATTAAAAAAGACAAGAGATAGCAGGACAAAACTATACAAACTATACTATAGAAACTATATAAATTATTTGTTTGTAAGCATCAAGCACATGTCATCAATAAAAATTAATGCATCATTATGTTTTTTATATATTTACAAATTTGTATCTAAAATGCACCTGATATCTGATATCTTCGGCCATATGATGTTTTATATTTATTCTACAAATCATTCAGTGTTGATTTCAATCAGTGGAGAGCACGTAGAAAAATGATGTAAAATAATGTTTATTTTTCTTTAGAATTTGAGAAAATCATAGCATCTTTTAGATTGTGCTCTGAATGAGTGTCATTTTCTAGCAGTCTCAAACTTTAACAAGCTTTCGCTGTATGTGCCGCGCAATACACCATTGACAGTTATTGGATGTTATGTTGGGCTACGAACATCGACTTAACATTAAACGCGAATAAATGTACTCAGGGTCTTGGCTAAGATGGACGGTGTACTCCTTTCTGTTCTTGAAATACCTGTTGACGATTGATTTTTACTTATTTTCCACACCCCATATCAATTCGATTGGATTAAATATTCGGTGATAAAGAGGAACACGTAATACATTGCGGCCATATTGTTCAGCTATCTGATTTACTTTTTCTTCAGGTCTATTTCTAAAAAAAGTAAATTGAATAAAACACAATTAAACATTTAATTTATATTTAACAAGTAACCATTTGAATACCTCAATTACTTAACATGGTATATTCAAAACTTAATTTATGTTTTACCAGCAATTCCTTAGTTACATACAGCCTTTTTTGACGTATGAATTAGGATCCGTTTCATTACTAAATTATGTTATGGTGCATTGTTCATAACAATATCTGATGATTCTTCTGAATTATTTAATACCCGATTTTCGAACCAGAGCAAAAACATGATGGAGAAATGAACAATTCTCGATAATCACCATTCCATTCCTGTTCCTTGCATGAAGAACAGTAACTCATGCCGGCAAAAATATTCTGACTAACAACACTTAAACGAATGTTATTTTTCCTTTGTCGATCAATAATCTTTGTCTATACATTAATTTTGTTTTATTCCATGTTTCACCTAAGAATACGAAATTATGTTAGGGGGATGTCTCTTAATTTGAATATTATAAGCTTTTAATATTTTATTTTTTTAAAAGCATTGTCCGGAAGTCTATCGGCTTTCTTCGTGTAGCTATAAAATTATTTCCAATAATACTGCAGCAACTTAATATCTAATAGTATCAACATTTACCTCTGTAACACATTTTACGAGAAAGATGTAATTAGAGTAATAAAGATACAGAGAGTAAACGTTTAATAACTTTACAGACTGTAAGACTACAGTATGGATTAATACCAATACAAATCGAATTTTATAGGCTAATCCGGCTACATATCCAGACGCATCAGACAGCATTCTGTTTCCTTGTTCTTTTCTCTGAGTTCTCTTTGAGATTTTAGTTTGTGAATTGAGGAGAGAAAATCCGCTCCGAGTGTAAAAATAATAACATTTTTACAAATTATATTTGGTAGTATATTTGACGGCGTCTAAGATTTGGCTATGTTCATTAGCTGTTTGACTAGAAAGACTATATATCTGGACGTTTAGATCTATCTGCCATATAATAATTGCAACTTCGTTAATAATTTATACTATATTGGTATTTTATATCCCTATATACTCTGTATGGTATTTACGTACTGGCTTAATAATAAAAACGTAGTTGTGGCTTTGAAATCTATTGGCCCTTTGTGGTTGTATAGATATCGTTTGTTAATTTGTTGCTCCTTATCGCCTATAATGTAGGATTGTTCTTTGATTTGAATGTTGATATGAAACTAGGATAACCTTCTACTTCTGCAAGATGCAAAGTGAGATGTCCATCTAAAAAATCTAAATATTTTCAATAGTTTTGGCGACATATTCCTTTCATATTCTTGACGACTTTTCTTGCTGCGCAGCAAAGATAGCCCGATTCACCTTTGTAGTTAAGTCTATGAAAATGTTTCCATTCTCATTGCCGATGTCGATTTATGCAGGTGCGAAATTGTTTATTTTGGTGTTATATTCGAACGCAAGACAGTGAAGTGATGTACGTATCAATTCACGACATTTTGCACGCACTGTTTATCAGTGTTCTGGGTGTGCCGGTGACTTGTTGATGTGCCTCTCATTGCTTAAATCTTATCTCCAAGACTTCAATTGTGTTGCTCTCTACTATTTTTTGTACTTATGTTTGCTAGCTGGTCTGTTAAATTTACATTACCTATGAGGTGTTTTTCCGCCGTTCTATTTAACCGATAGTTTCTGCATTACCTGTAGGTCGACCAATATTTCCTATTGAAGTCGTCGATTTGCTGTTCTAGATCTGACATCGTGATTTCAGTTCTTATAAATATATTTCGTGGTGGTCTGATGTATATGGTCGACATCTTCGACTTTTTAATCTTAGGTTGTTTTTCATCAATATTTCAGATTCCTCTAAAATGTAGATTAGTATCCCAAAATTTGTATCTCTGGTGTATTCCAGTATATCACGTTCTAACACTATTCCAGTTTTTACATGATTATATTTGATATATTTACTTGTTTTTCCCAGAGGTCCCTCAGAAGTTGGTATGACGATTTTTTTATAGAGTCAAGTAGTAGTACTATAGTATTCAACAAATAATAGCGATGCCATCTTTAGTATTTTGTTAACAATAACAAACCTTTTGGTTTATATATAACTGTATTTGTGTTTGAATATACATGCTATTCTGTTACTTATTTTTAAACTTTCAACAACACAATGTGCTAGAGAATATCCTTTATAACCTTTTTTCTAACTAAACAATCCAACTTATGTTACTGATGTTGGATTAATACGTCTTAGATTTCACCATATTAATTGGTGCTTTGAAGGACAGGGGTTACAGTGTCATTGTCCACAAATTTAATTAATGAGGTAAATTACAATAAACGTATTGTCATTAATTTCTCCATAGTTACACCTAGAAATTGTGCTAATTTACCAATTAACAACTAGTTCTAGTTTGATCAGTATGTGATCGGCGATATGAAGATGGGCGGGATTCTGCTTTCCTTCTGATGGGTTTTTCGAGGGGCCTGGGTCTATATTGGCGTGTTCATAGTTGTTGCTGATAGTTATTGCGTTTTCATATTCTGATTTTGTTTCCCTTTTCTCATTTGCTGCTGTTGAACGGGGAGGAGTTATTCCGCCCCTTGGTTCATTGCTTCTTGGTTTCCCGGTGAAGTTCTTCAAAAAAATTTTTATTGTGTACCTGAAGATTTACTACTACTTTCCTTAGAATATCACATTAATGAAGGAGAACAATCAGACAGACCACTTCTTAGGGAGATTTCACCTGTGTACGTGGTTATGAGTGGGCTGTATGTGTGGCATTTGGTGTGCGCTATTGTGGTGTTCGGTTGCTCCTCTTCTGGGCATGGTGGCGAATGAGCTTTTTTAAAATGCATGAAGTGTTGTTCCTTTTGGTCGCTCCCTGTTTACTGCTTACGATGTATAAATATATAACACTGACACTTGGTAACCCGTCCGTAGCTCCAGATCCCGTTGGTTGCTTTGGGCTCTCGGACTCGATCTGTTCGCTGCTTGGCTGCTCTGTATGCCGTAGAATTTTAGTACACATCTTCGAATCCATGGATATCTTGCCTAGATCCACTTTCTGATCTCTGCAGCAATATAATCATCGTGTTCCTTTTAGGATGTTATAAAATTTTGATAACAACTTAAATAATCTTTCAAACATGATTATTGAGAGATTTTGATTTTGATTTGAGAGATCTGTGTTATTTAGAAGAACGGCAATGTAGTGCTGGTTGAATCAATGATAATTGCTGAAAGCATCAGAGGTTATGGTTTTTAAAGATCACTCGCGTATCTTACCTAGTTTTTCTTTGTAATTTTTGCTGCCTTCATCTCTAATAACTCATGCATTAATTTATACCGAAGTTGTAATCTGTGGAATCTCATTTTGAAAGCTTTGATCAATTAATTTCCTCAGTTTATTTGTACTAATGTGTTGTCATTTAGGAGTTCTTCTACTATTAATACTGACTTTGAAGGCCTTTCCTAAGTTGAGTTGATTTTTAAACCAGTTGAGACTGAAGAAAACTTTCTAAATTATTAAGAGTATAGCATTTTGTAATGCTACCGATTTAATAGTTCCTTTAACAGTGACTGTTTGGGTTCGCAGGATTATAGTGGTAATGCTCATAAATTACAATATTTTAAGAATCTCTCACATTCTTTCCTGAATGCTTGTTAAGGCTCTTGAGAGACTAGTGATTTTCGGTATATCCCTATCGATAGCTGTCTGTGGTTATCGTGGAAAAAATATTCCTTTATTTAATTTCTTCTATTTTATGTATAATTAAATGTTTTGCTACATTTGTGTTTGTTTCACAAATAGAGTCAATTGACACGTTTGCGTTTTTGAAAGTGTATTATTTAATTTTGAAGATATTGTGATATACTCTGACAAAGGAATCGTATTTCCAGTTGCTGATACGCCTCCAATTATAATTATATTGATGCCACCTTGTCCCGACGTTATAGTATCAACGTTATGCTTTCTTTAGCTGCTATTATTTTACATGGTCGAAACACTAGTCTTGTCGAGGTTCTATATCCCGGAATGCGGGAATTTATACGTGTCTATAAATACGGTCAGCTTGATTGTTTTAAAAAAGCGTCTAATTAACTCTGATCTTTTTAAAATAGTTTCCTGTAGGACCGGAAAGGATGGCTCGTAATATCCCACAATAAGCTGAAGTTCTCTAATTAATATTATATGAATGGTGCTATGGTTAGTCACACTTTTGATTGAATTTAATGTTTTTTATTCACCACATAAGCTTTCAGTTGAGTTGCCATTGTTATTTTAAGTTTGGTATCTAAGTACTGCCAATAAACATATTTTCTCTCTCGGAATGTTTTCAGCCACTAGTATTCTTTCGGCTGCTGCTCTTTAAGCCAGAGAAGACCAAAGAAGAGGAAATACCTCACAGAGAGCAGCTGATATTAGGGCTACTTTTATTGCTTTCCATCGAGTTATTAGTAAAGAACTTTTTTAAAGAATGAGGAGTGGGTTGCATGGGAACGGGTAAAATAGTGTCCGCGTCTCTGGACTCACAATTGTGTTGAGGTGTCAATATGCAAGGAGCAAAAGGAATGTCTCACGATTTGAGAGGTTTACATAGATCACGTAAGGAGATACTCCCTTTTACTAAGGGATGATTGGTTAAAAATGTTGAATTTATGGTATATTACTATTATATAGAACTCAGTTTTTTGTTTAGCTGTACAAATTGAAATTTTATCTGCGATCTTCAATTTCTGTATAGGAAATTTCCTTGCAAACCGCACACCTTTATATTAAGGAGAGCGATCTTGACTACAGTAAATGTAAATAGGTGGAGGAACGTTTGCTCTCTGACCACATGCTAATGGGATCGAATACACAATTTTGCGAAAGGGGACCTAGTTTTAGGGACTTAAAGCATTGCAGAGGATGAATTTGGAACATACTGCCGAACTATTAGACTCAAAAATTCTGCTCGGACCCCATTAGGAGGAGAGGAGGTTTTTAATGAGATTTATTTCCTAGTTTTTCGTTATAGTTATACGATTTACTACTAAAACTTTCTGTGATTTTTTATTTTCCAGTAATTACTTTTAATAATAGGCCTAAAGTTTGTCTCTACTTTAGTGGGCTCTCTTTTGAGTATTTATATTTTTCAATATTTTAGTAGTGTCTACTGTACATGCTATTCTACAGTACAGTACATGGCTTATTATTTGCACTGTATTATATTGGTATCTTTTAAATTTGGTGTTTAATATGTTTGACGACATGAATCCATCATTTTTATTTTTAAATGCATTTATTTTTATGGTTATAATATGTTGTAGCTATGAGAATCTGAAAAAAATTTGTTCTCAGTACTATTTATTAAACTAATATATTATTATTTTTCTGGAATTTGTCCAAACGTAGATTGCACATCACTTTAACATCCTGGTTGATGAATATAGGAAACAGGCTATAGGAATATGGAGCTTAAAAATTAACGCTAAGAATTATGAACAGTTTGAAAATTTGTTAGTTTTTATGCGATAAAACAATTTTTAACCAGAGTCGGAAACTTCTTCAAAGGAAATTAAGTATTGTTGCATTTCTCTTCTCTGTGTGTACAAAAAAGTACAGCACTTTTGGATCGGGGATGCATTATATTGCTCGATTATGATTTTGTCACTGAATCTGAATATGAATTTTGTCACTGGATGAAAAGGCCAAATGTAGTCTTATTAAATAATAGATGTACGGAAGATGACGCTCAAAACTACAGACAGAACGTTTTATATTTACTATGTGGACCAGAGGGATTAGACACAAGAGGGATTAGATTATATAAAATGTACACAACGAGGGCTCAGTTGCTAATATAAGGACTCTTATTGTAGTGGCCTTAAAATCAGTAGTCAATAAGTCTATAGAACAAAGTCATTGGTTATCCTACAATGGCATTTTAATAGGGTTTAAAGAGATAACTTGTTCTTTCATGTAGTCCCTATATATGGTCTTTGGTAGTAGGTTCTTTTAAATTCTCATAATTTATTTTCATCCTTTATGGATTAGCTTTCAGCAATTAGATCTTTATACCAAAATATAGTATTGAGTATTCTTGATTCCTACATCCTTCCTACAAGATCCCTCATTATCTTCTATAACTGTATTGGTCGGCCGCCACATAATCGTTACATATTTGTTTTTTAATTCAAGTTTAGCAATAATCCTTAAAAAAGGGTCTGGGGCTATTACTTAAAATTTATAGTTATTTTTTTAAATAAAATTTAGTTTTTTATAGATGACAAATAAGAAATAGTTTCGCCGTTAGAATACCAGTTACTATTGGCAAATGCTGCTGCTCCTCCATGTTCGTAAATGTCTGTCCTACGCATACCACTTTTCATCAATGAAAATGAAATGATGAGCTGTATTCATCTTATCTGATCTGAGCGAGCTCTGATCTAATCTGAGAAGTTACGAATGTTTTTTGAGTTCACTCTTGGAATTTTTTTTCATAAATAGATTAATATTTGATAAAATAGTACAGCCTATACACTTTGTTTGTTATGTTTTCATGTATATTTCTCTGTTCGCAATATCATTCCTGTCTAAAGTAGCAACTTCTACCGAATATATACTGAGACTATTTCTATAATTTCTAATAGGTTTGAAGCTTTAAATCGAGTCTGATCCCTTTAGATTGGTTTCTTGCAGAATCGGCAAGTATTGCTTGTAATGTTCCGTAATAAACTGTAGTTCTCTAATTATTGATTTAAAAAATCCATTCAGATTCTATGAATGAGTTTAGTGGCAATAGTTCTGAGTAGATCTGATATTTTTATTCTCCATATTATCAATGGGGTTGCCATTGTTAGATCTCATCAGTGTATCTATCTTATTCTTAGTTTGATCTCTGAATACTGTCAATAAATATAAGTCTTCCCTTAGAAGGTTTTGAGCAACTGCTTTCCTTTCGGCTGCTGCTCTTTGGCCTGAAGAGCAGGGAAGAGCGAGGTATTCGAGAGCAGCTGATATTAGGGCTAATTTTATTAGTTTTCTTGTAGTGATTGGTGCCTTTCTTTTCAAAGGAGGTGTATGTTGCGCTGGAACGGATGGAATAATTAGTGTCCGTGTCCCTGGTAGATGTGTGTTGATCTGTGTGGATGTGTTAATGTGCAAGTAGCAAAGGGAATGTTTTCCAATTGGAATCGTTTAGTTAAACTAAAGAATGAGATACTCACTTTTAATAAGGGATGTTTGGTTAAAGTTGTTGAATTTATGGTATATTACTACTATATAGAACTCTGTATCTGTGTTTCACCGCACTGTGAAACTATTGTGAATGTTTAGTATCTTATACTTTAGTTGGGAAGTTCCCATGATTCAGTCGTTTGTTTAGCTGAGTAAATTGAAATTTTCATTGCGATCTTCAAATTCTGTAAGTGTATCTTTGCAAACCGGACACCTTTATATTTAGGAGAGTGATCTTGAGTTAATGCAAATAGGTGGAGGGACGTTTTTCACATTCTGACTACATGCTAATGGGATCTATTACACAATTTTAAGAAATAGGACCTAGTTTTAGGGACTGAAAATATTGCAGAGGGTGATTTTAGTACATACTGTCGCACACTTAGACTCAAAAATTCTATCCGGACTCTATCGGGAAGAGAGTGCGTTTTAAATGGGGTTTATTTCTCAGTTTTTTCTTATAATTATACGGTTTACTACTAGCACTTTCTGTGAGTTGTAATTTTCCAGTAATTACCCTTAAACATAGTCCAAAAGCTTGTTACTAGATACCAAATATTTTACACTTTACAAAAACGAATGCTTGGGTTGGGATAGTTACTTGTATTTCTATGTTGTGAACTTTATTTAGGTTTAATACCCTTTCTGATTATCTGTTACAATTTCTGATTGTCCGCAATGATGAAAAGCAATCCATTCCAAGGTGTTTTTTGACTGATTTTAATTCCCCAGCTGTTCCAACAAGGCATTTATGCAAAATGAATTGTGAGGGTTTCATCGTCATTACTTCTTATCAAAGTGTTTTTATCAAAAAATAGCCATCAAATTCCACATTAGGGTACATTACGGGTGGGTTTTACGTTATCCTATTTGTACGAACAGCTTAAGTGTCAGTAGTTCTCTTTTGAAGTTTTATTCATTATTTTCATTCACCAAAACAACTAATTTTTTGTGCAGTGTCTTGTTCTCCATGATCTCGATAATTAGTTATATTAAAAATATCAGCATTGTGGTTGTGTAAAATCTTATCTAGAATGTAAACACTAGTCTATTCAAAGTTGGTAGCTGGAGTATCAATTCTGAATTTTAGTTCAGTTTGGCTTTGACATATAACAAATTTTTAATTTCAATAAATGAAATTTTCAATTAATGAAACAAAAATGTTATTAAATATATATATTTTATTTTGAAACTATAATAATCTAATGCATTTATTATCGAATAATTTAACCTACAGCTAATTATATCTCCGGAATAATTTATAGGTTAGAGTTGTTATTATATTATTTTATTAGTATGTAGATTTTTCATATCTACAAAACAGTTAGTATTCATCCTCTCCTCATACATTCTAACTTAATACTCATATAATTATGAACAATTACAAACATATCTATGCACAGAAATCTTTCACATACACAAGATACTATTTTCTAGAGTTATACTCTATTAATTATGTACACTCCTTAGTTGTTTCCACTCTCATCCTGTCTTAAGAATTCTCAGCATTACATATCATCATTATCATATCATCGTGATTCCACCATTTCTCAATTTCTTTTGCCGTGTCTGATCAAGTACATCCAAACTGGACCATTCTTTCTACATATCCAAATAGTTATTGCCCGAATATCTTTCTCGACCAGCATGTTTATTGTAATAATTCTTTGCTATCCTCCATATCAACTCAATTGGACTGAATATGTAGTGATAGGTAGGGACTCAAAATGTTTTGTGACCGTATTGTTCATCATTATATGTATAACCATCAGATCTACAATGTATCTTCTTTCGGTTTTTTTTATAAAGAAACTAAATTGAAGAATGTAAGAAACGCAATTAAACATTTGATTTATGATTACCGAGTAACAATTTGAAATAGTGCAGTTTTTAACATAGTCCCTTCAAAACATAATTCTAGTTTTGAAAGCTAATCCGTTATTATAGCCAATGTGCATACTATTTTTGGGATTTTTTCCACTAGTGTGCTGATATAATATAGAGCATTGTCCATTACAATAACTTATGATTCCTCGAGATTCTTTAACAATTGATTTTGAAACCATAGCAAAAACATGTTATGGTTCATTTCTCCATAGCCGTGTCTTCTTTGGACTTGGAGGAAAACACTAATTCTGCTCCAGGAATAAAATCCTTCTTATTTCTTGTACGAATAACAATATATCTGCAATTAGTTATTAAAAATATTTTGATACCAATATAACCTAATCAAATGTTATTCTAACAGTTAACTTTTACCTCACCTTTTTCAAGTTTTGTTTTCTTTACACTTTTTTGTTAGGGTCTTGCCAAGAGTGATCCAATATTGAAATATCTAAGTCTCGTCAAGATACACAAAGCCAAATAACATATCTTCGTTGAATTTATTGTACGCTTTTAAGAATTGAACTCTTTTCAAGGCAATGTCTGGAGGTCCCATTAGACATCCTTGATGATTATCTTTACACCGTTTATATCATATGTCCCCCAACAATGTATGAAGGGATGGCTTACATCCCTCTAAGAGCTGCATATCCCTAAGTTTTTTTATGTATGCTTTCCAGACTAATAATTTTCTCTGAAATAATTTTAGTTAATTATGTTTATACCGAAAATATCGTTTATGTACTCGCTGTTTTTATACGTTTTCTATATTTGATCCCAAACAAAGCTAATATCAAAATGGTCTTCATTCGTCACCCACTTCGCATATACACGGGGTTTCCTGAATGAACATATTCTTCATTTTGTTAGATATTTTAGTCACATTTTCATTAAAACTGCAGAAACTTATAATATTTAATAATATCAATATTTACTGACTAATAAAAACTAATAATAATAGTAACCCAATAAAAATTCTTTATTTTATCCAAAACATAAAGCTATTCTATGTGGTCATGACTTCAAACCCGACATACGGCATTTTGCACAGTGTGTAAAATTTGAATCAACAAATTATTTCTTAGTCCCATCATCATATAAGCTCTATAAAAATATAGGATTACTTTCTTTTCATCAACTAAAACCTCGAAGTGCCTATCATTTTTTAATAAAAATTATTGGTCTCAAAATAAGACATGTGAGTATAACATTGTGTTGTCCAAGTTCTATAGTGTTTGGTTGTTGTATTTTTCTTGTCTCGCGAACTGTTGCCTTGTCACTCCTCTAATTTTTTATGTTCTGCTGATTTATTTCCCATTTCACTGTTCGCATGTTGATATCTACAAAACATGGGGAATATTAAACATATTGCTCTGCAGTCTCTCTAATATTTCAATAATTTTATTTGTTTTCTATGCCCCATACATAGCTAAATGCTTGCAATCTTGACTGGCTTTTTTTCCGACCCCTCATTACTACTTTATGGAAAGAATTCACACGAGAACTGAAACTGGAGAACTGGAAACAGTGGTCGAATAAAAACATGTTTATTGCGATATTAGATGATACATGTGGTTGATGGGAGAATGCACAGGATATTAGGTTAAGGTGATGGAAGTACGGTAGCGCTGTGGAAGTGGCATTGTTACAAGAGGGTAGAGAAAAGAAAAGACACTGAGACGTCGTCATGGTAGTCTTTTATAGCCAGGAACCGCATGGTACCAATCCAACCTTACCAACCTTTGAACTTGCTGTAGGTGAATGCGTGGTGGCCTAAAGGATCGTAGCGATCGCTACAAGGTACTATTTTTTATTTTGGTAGTGTGTTCCTAGTTAAATTACGATAATAGTTGAAACACTTCTTTAGATGGTCAGGGAAGATACTACATTAACTTCTTATTTGCTCTTGCTCACCCTCCTATGTTATCTCTAAAAGGAGTTATTTGAGCTTTAGGTTTCTTTATGGGTTTCGTTGATTTCCCGAGAGAAAAAATCATATTTACCTTGACAGGTAGTTCTGGAGATTGTGAACATTTCTACGTGGCTCTTTAATTCTTTCGACCATTTATTAAATAAATCTTTTTTTCTTTTATTTTATCCATGATGTTCTTAAGGTACATATTGTGTTTCAGTGAATATATATTGTATTCTTTTACTCAGTTGGCGAGACTTTATGGATTATAATTAATTCCTTGACGGAGTTTCCATGGTTTTCGATCGTAAATATATTGTTATGTAACTTTACTTCTGTGTTAATGAGGCTCTGGTATATTTTCCAGTTTGTGTTTTTTTGTATGGTATATTCGGGTGGAAGCTCAGTTAATGTACTCATTAATTACAACTCAACATGGTAAACATAGTAGACCATAAATATTACCGCTTTGGTTATGTAGTCTATGAACATTGTTGAGGATATTTGAATTTTTACTGTGTAGTAATATGTCTGTTATCCGATGGATAGTTGTATATACAACGAACGTATATGAATTTTAAGAGTGAACGGCGTTTCATATATTATAGCTATAGATTTTAGTTCTATCAAGTTAATATTCCGTGGTTTCAATTTTTGGAAAGGCTACTCACTAGATGGACGATGCTGTTTAGCATTTTGTCCATCGTCTTTTTCATTATAGTCACCATTGTCTGCTGGATCTTTTCAAGCATAAATATCCAATAATTAAGTGATATTGTGTCCCCGCTGCTTATGCTTTATTTATGGTTCTCCTTTGGAATTCTGCGTATTATATCATGTATATCTGGTACCTGTCGATACCTAGACCGGATGTGAAAGTTTTATGTTTTTTCTCTGTACTGCTTAGTAAGTCTTTTGTAAGTCCCAAAAACTTACAAAATGTCGAACATGTCAGACATGGAGTGATATGCCAGCTGAAACAAACAATCGCGATTCAAACGAACCCATCAAAAAATCGGTCTCAGTGCATGATTTTTCAGAGAGTCCTTTATAGATAAATTGACTTTTTGGGTGTCATTTAACGAAATTTCTATTATTTGTCAATTTATATGCAAACGGGATGACAAAAAAGGGAGTCCAATGTTTATCATCTGCTTTCAAATTAACAAATATATGACATTCAAATTAATTTTTATATATCTACTATCCTTATAGCTTTGGACTGTTTTTTAAGTTAGACCCGGAAACTTCCTCAAAGGAAAACGATGTCATATACCTTTACTCTCTACGTCTCTGGGCATAAAATACTTCTGAGAGCGAGGACTTATTATATTGATATATTGCTCGGCTAGTTAATATTGATTATTATTTAATGGCTAAATAATATTAGAAAAGCGTATAAAATACTCATTACTACATTAGGTACACAGAAAATGGTTCTCAAGACAACACACAAACAAGCCTGCTCTAAAATGAACCAATAAAATGGCCGAAAAAAACATATTAGCTGTGTCTCTGGTTAACACACAAACAAGCCTGCTTTAAAATGAATCAATAAAATGGCCCAAAGAAGATATTAACTGTGTCTTGTTGTGAAACATTATCCGAACATACTTATTGAATCTTTATTAATCAATTTCTAAAATGTGGAATAAAAAGTCAAACTTAGCTCATCAATGTTTTCTTATAACATCATTGTTGCTTGTTTATTTGTCAACTAGGATGTATTTCTAAGTTTTCCTGTGAAGATATTTCCTCTTCAGAATGACAACTTTTCTTTGATGTATTTCTTTTTTCATGTGAGTAGACTTAAGTTCTTTTGTAGTATTTAATAAGAAATTCGAGAGGTAACTTAATATCTAGTCTCTAAGTTCTCTCATGGATGTCGGGATTATGTGATTGAATAGGCGGATTGTTTTTACTTCAGGTGCACCTTGTGCTGCTTGTTTATTGATCCCAAGGGAGGAAGGACAAGAATATAAGGAACTAAGGGAAAATGGTGATTGTACAGGGAGTATTTATGGGAGTACGAGATTTTTACACCGTTTTTTGTGGGAATGAGGTTGAAGAAAGTCTACATTTCTTGGTATTTTTTTCTGTCTCAGTTTTTTCTTGGCTTGGAATACGAATTTCGGCCAATGGTTTTCATTTTATTTATATCAAACTTGTGTTTATATCATATATCCCTAAAGTTTCATTTAGTCGCAGTCACTTTCCGACTCGCTGTTTATGTGTATTATGTTTATGTTTAGCTATTTATTTCCAATCTGTCTAGACTTTGTTCACGGTTTGGATGAAGTTCAAGGGATGACTTACATCTCTAAAAAAGCTGCACATGCACTGAGTTTTTTATGTATAGTTGCCAGGCTAATAATTTCCTCTAATATAATTTTATTAAATTATGTTTATGTCGGAAGAATTGTTTGTGCACTCTTTTTATAAATTTCGTATATTTGATCTGGAATAGAGCTAATATCAAGATGGTCTTGATTCGTCGCCCCCTTCGGCACGTTAGTGTGGCCATATACATGGGACAATAACATTCGTGTGGCTATATACATCGGACAATAACATTCGTGTATACTAATTAGATAGCGAGAGGTCAATTTATATGTGGAATAAAAACTCAATATTAAGTTGTCTTGTGAAGATATTTCCTCTTGATGATGGCACATTTTCTTTTGGTCTATTTGTTTTTTCATGACAGTAGGCATAAGTTCGTTCATAGTTTTTATTAAAATATTCGAGAGATAATTTAATTTTAATATCTAATCTCTGGGTTCTATCATGGATGGAGCGGTTATGTGATTCAAGAGGCTATTTGTATTTACTTCTGGTGCACCTTGTTCTGTCTATTGTTCACAAGGAAGGAAGGACAAGGATATAAGGAGGGAAAGGAAAAAGGTGATTGTACATAGTATTTGTTGAAGTATTTACGGAATTTACTGGACAGAGAAAGAAAATTATAGTTTGTAATGATCTCGCCACACTATATGTCGCAATTACCGTTCTTTTGTGCGAATGAGGTTGTAAAAAGTCTATTATTCTTGGCCTTTTTTGCTCTCTCAGTTGTTTCTTGAGTTGGAATACGAAATTTGGTCAATAGTTTCAATTTTATTTATTTGAAGAAATATTACAGTCCCTATCTATGGAGACATGTCCCGGCGAATAGTTTGTACATATGTGTAAGCCAAGTCTGTAGATACATAACCGAACATATGAGAATTTTTATGAATAAAATTCTGATGAATACCCTTTTGCCTTTATTATTTCAGGTAACTTGTACAACTGGAAGCCAGGATTAAACTAGAGGTTTCACCCTTTTTATAGGTCTACTTTATAGAAATTATAAATATTTTATAACAGTTTATAAATGTATTTCGTGTGTTTTCATGTGCCTCAACTATAATATCAAAATTTCCTGAATTTAATTTCCGTCCGATTTACTCAACAAAACAACTGATTGAGCTTTATTCTGAATCACTAGGAACAAAATATAATTTCCTCACTTTCTCGCGCTTTCGTGGTCCGCAACAATTTCCTTTAGATCCCTAGGTATAAGGAAAGAAAACATTGTATCAATGGGATTCATTTATTATTTTCATATATATGTAATTATAAAAAATATTGGGTTGTAATTGATTAGATCTACCATATTTAGATCGTGCCTCCTTTTGCTCCACTTGAGCTTCACTGATCTGACTTGTTGCATGATTGAAGCCGTACATAATATCAAGTGGCATGTGGTAATAAAGCCTTGAACAAAACCTAGCTGGTGATTGCGGAGCAGGTTTAGATGGGATATTCTAATTTTATTGCCGATGGATAGTGTTCCATATCGTACAAGTTTTCTAGGATTGTTGCTGTGAATGTTGAAGGAGTAGAGGAATTAGTTATTATTATTATCATCATTAGTAGTTGGCAGGTTCCCATGATGTTTTTTGGTTTTTTGCGTATTTGCGTAAAACAAAGTTTTCTCCCTACCCTTCAATTGTTCATTTTTATTATTTTTCTTATGAAAGTGATCTTAGTCACCTTGAATTCTTCACGAAATATTGTGGCTTGATGGGACCAAACAAATGTAAAAAGAAGTTTGTTGGAAGGGCCTGATCATTACAAATATGTTAATTTTTAGCAATTTTGAAATTAATTAATTTTTACAGCTTCTTATTTATCAATTTGTGACACATCTGAAATGTTATTATTTTATTCATCATATAAAGTTATTTTGACTAAGCCCATCTTAAAGTATAAGTTTTTCCTCAACAAAATGTTTGTAGTCTCTTTGTCAGGTAAGGTCCTTGAGAAAATGCAATGCAATGCATTGTATTATCATAAACGATTGTTGCCCATTATTTTTTAGGGGAAAATAGTCTTCATTTTGCTCTAACAGTTTTTTTTTCATAGCCAAAAAGTTGGCAGTCCGCATTAATAAGTTTAAGGGTAATCAGGTAATGTAAACCTTCTATATGTGTGGCTGTATGTTTAAGATAAAATAAAGCTGAACGTTGTTGAGTTAACATTTGTAAACATAGTTTCACACTCTGCAGTACAAAATTTTGTGAAAGTTTAAATTTCTGTGTAGACCTTCTTTTTGTACATATAGACAGTACTTGTTTGTAAAAATGAAAGATTTTTTAGAAAATGAACATTTTTCTTCTCCCTTAGACTGGATAAGATGGTCTTTCTCAGTGCTAGTGCCAACTCGTTATACTCTGATATTGTATGCCATACGAACATATTTCCTGCTATACTGTTCTTATATTGAAATCTAGACTTTAGTACTTCATGATCTGGATAGTTCTGATCATTTTTATTAATGCTTTCCTTTGAAATATTTCAATTTTGCGACTGCTTACTGTGCCCAACAATTGAATGCCGTATGGCTAGATTGGTTTGATGATGGTTTTTTATACCATAATTTTGCTCCCATTACTTCAATTGGCGACCTGTTAACCAATGCGCATTACTTGTTTGCTGTCCATTTGTTTGCCTTTGATCCAGATGTGCTTCAGCTAAGGTACGATTTACGATCCAAGTATTTTGCATCTTCTTGTGGGATGTTTTTATTATATCATTTTTCGATGGAGAGATTTCTCTTCCCAATATCTTAAGTTATTCGAGTGAACTTACCATGGTGTGTCCTTATTCCCCGCTGGTTAAATCATTGATTAAATCATAGTTTTTTTAGATAGCATTGAAGTTGGAATGATACAGGCTTTGGGTCAGAATGCGCTCGCAAGACAGTGAATGTGATTGCAGATACATCATTATACTTGACCATAAAGCTTCTTCATTTGGGGTAGAGCTCATAATCTAATGTGGTTGTTTGAATATTAATGTATGTGATTTTTAGCTTGTATACAAGTTCATTAGATTAGCAGTTGGGCATTATTACGACAGAAGCTTTTGTCTACGCTTGTTGGTGTCTTTTTTCTTATTTTATCTTTGATGTTTTTAGGGTATATATTGTATTTCAGGGGGATTAATTTGCTTTATTGGCATTTCTATGCAGCTTGACAGCATTTTCTATGTTCTAGACCGTGAACATATTTTTTGTAATTTTAGTTTTGTGTCCATAACGCTCTAGCATATTCCCAAATTTGTGTTTCTTTTTGCGAATGGTATTTCGAGTAGAGGAACCGGTTGGTGCCACCGTTGTACTGATGTTGAGGATAACTGGGCTGTTTTGGAGTTCTCTTTACTTGTAGGTTCGTATATCCTTGGCATTATTTTGATTGTCAGAATTGAGGATAGTCATGGTATATAATTAAATTTCAACTGCTATCCAACGCATTCTGCAGTAATGCTACCTTTAATACTCCTAGACAAAGGTATCTTCTGTCTTAGAAACGTACCTTTTTTTTGTTTTAATCATGTCATGCAGTTGTTCGTTTTCTAGTGCTTCAAATCTGTTGCAGATTGGTATTATTATCTCTCGCCCACCTTTATTGATCTTATTGGTTTCAATATGTAATATTTATTTCTTTTTGATCTTCCTAAAGAAACTTTGCTTTTTGGCAGTTGTTTTTCTCATTATTCTTGTAGTAGATTCTGCCGTTTATCGGTCTATCTTTTACAAATGGTATATCGCCTTCTTCTATCTTACTTTTGGCATATCGTTCGGCACATATTTATAAAGGAATTAATGGCGTTTACATTGCTCTTTGTCTAGAGAGCATGGTTTTGTGTAAGGTTTGCTGTATAAAGTTGTCCAAGTTTCCATTTCATTCATTCTTTCAAACCCACGAATGCGGTCGATAACTAGTAATGAACAGGCTAAATATTTTGTCTGCACGCTATTTATCCACTTTCCATTTTATTTTAATATTAACTTATTATGATAAACAAGTTTAGGTGTTTTGTTAGTTTCTCTGGTTTTCCCAAGTCTAATCACTGCGGCAATATGGCCACCCTTCTCAATTTAAATTGTTCTGAGCTTGTGATAAGCCTCCATATAATAGTTATGATATATTTAATTGATAGCACATTTATATTTAACTCCTAATGGCTTCGTACCAACTTGCCTCGAATATTAAACTGATTGATTATACTCCCCTAAAAGGTTTATATTTAGGAGCTCTTCTTTTAATGGAGTTGTAACTGTTTAGTAGTGTTTCTTTCCAGAAACATTAGAGTCAATATCTATGGATTCTACCGACGAAGATTACTTGCCGTGAGTTTTATTTATTTTACTGTACGGTTGTGTTAGAAGCTTTCTATGGAGGATCCTCAGATGTAAAGCTTTGAGATATAGACAATCCGGCCTCGTAGTTCTTGTCTGTTTACTGTAGGAATTGAATTAATATTACTGGGGTTCGAGATGTTGGACTGTTTAATAAAATATTTTTTAAGTTATTTATAGATAAATTAGCCTTTTGGGTGCCATTTCACGGATTGTCTTTCTGATTTATTAATTTTTCTGCAAACAGGGGGACAGAAAGAGGAGTCTGAATTTTGTTTTAAGTTGAACTTTTATTTATTTTCAATAGAAAATACATGTTATAAAATCTTTCTCTTGATATAATTCTGGAAGGGATGTTATCCGAGCTTTCTTTAAATTAACAAAGTTCTTCGACTGAAACATTGGGGACGGTTTTTTTTTCAGTAGCATTAAACTGCACCCCAGCCTGCGAAGGATGCGAAGGTGCAGTGCAGAAACCAATTACGGACGGACGGAAGAAGAGTCTGCGTTACCACCCCCTTGCCATATCATGTGTCAATATTGGAGTTCCGGGATCGTTTCACTCGTATGTTTTAGACCGAAACCAATAAGATCTGGAAGACCCGAGTTTGGCTCTCCCGTATGCTCTAAACCTAAGCTATAAGTATCACCCATGTGTGGACATTTTAATAGAGCTATAGCCATAACATCCTGCCTTGTTGTAATCCGTCTCCATCTTTGGTGTATCTTTGCCTCTTTTGAGTATTTATATTTTTCAAAATTGGTCAAAAATGGTCTACTGATTTACTGAAATGTTCTTCATAAGAATATTCTAATGCCTTATTCCTTGCACTATATTATATAAGTATCTTTTAAATGCCCATCAATTTTGGTATTAAATATTTTTGGCGAGATAAATCAAACATTTTTATTTTCAAATGCCTGTTATAGCTGCGAGAATATTAAAGTAATAGTTCTCAGTACTATTTATTAAACTAATGTAATATATTGTTATTTTTTGGAATTTGTCAAAACGTAGTTCACACATCACTTCATAGAAAATAGGGAATATGTATATGGAGTTTAAAAAGTAACGCTAAGAATTATGAACAGTTCTTTTATGTGTAATCCAGATAACTTGTGATTTTGTATGTGATCAACTTATTTTTTAATCCGAGCCGAAAACTTCTTCAAAGGACAATATTGTCACATTTCTTTCCTTTCCGTATACAAAAGAAGAACACTTTTGGATTGACGATGCATTATATGCTCGTGTAATATTCATTATGATTTAGTCACTGAGTCGCAGAAAAAGGCCCAACATAGTCTTATTTCACTCAGATATACAGAAAATGACGCTCAAAACTACAGACAAAACATGCTATAAGAAGGAGCCCATCATCGGATTTAAAGAGACCCGATTAAAAATTCGTTGTGGAATAACCCATGAGTTTGTTCTAAAGACTTGCTGACTACTGAATTTAAAGCCACTACAATAAGACCCCATAAATTAGAATCTGAGCTCCCGCTGTGTAAATTGTGTATAATATAATCGCTCCAGTTTTTCTGGGCCACATAATACAGACTTAACTTTATATAACTATTATTTAAAATGTATATATCTTTTTAAATAAAATTAATTTTTTTTTCTAAATGACAAATGAGAAATATTTCCGCTGTTAGTATACCAGTTGCTATTTATAGACGAAAATGTTGATTTTCCTCCAATTACCTCTGTTGGTAGCATCAGTCAATATGAAATGATAATCACTGTAATATTATTCTCTGATCTGAGCAATCAAGTTACGAATGTTTCCTGTGTTCAATCTTGGTGAGTTTTTTCATAAATATAATAATGTTTGATAAATCTTCCAGCCTATGAAGGTATTTTATTATTAGGGTTGAAGGACAGTTTTACTCTATTTTGAATTTTTCCAGAACCTGTGATATAGTCTCCTATATGAACTACTGAATGGTCATAACTATTTTCGATTCTGTAAAACTATTAAAAATTATCGACCTTTGCCAACTGAATATACCTTGATGGCTACTGCTATCATATTTGTTTTTTCGTTCGTCCTCTGTCGGCAAACTCATTCCTGGCTAGCATAGCGACTTCTCCCAAGTACATACTAATGTTATTTCTATATTTTGTAATGGTTTTAAAGCTTCTAATATAGATTACTCTTGACATTGATAGGATACGCATATTGCAGGACACGATCAGCAAGGATGGCTTGTAATGTCCCACAATAAACCGAAGTTCTCTAATTCTAGGTGTAAATTCGAGCAGATTCTATGAATGGTATTAGTAGTCATAGTTCCTAGTGGATTTGATGTTTTTATTCTCCACATATCAGTGGAGTTGCCGTTGTTAGATCACATCACTCTCTGGATCTTATTTTAAGTGACTCGGAAAGTGACAGTGACGAAATGAATCTTCGGGATATGTGATAATGATGCCGCGCTGGGAGTTCTTTTGGTATTTGAGTACCATCTGAACACATTTCCTCGCTTAGAAGTTTTTGACCCACTGCTATCCCTTTGGCTGCTGCTCTTTAGCCTGAAGAACAGAGAAGAACGAGGTATTTGAGAGTAGCTGAGGTTACGGCTACTTTGGGTTTTTGGTTGTCGTCCAGTGATTGGTGGTTTTGCTTTTAAAGGACGAGGAACGTGTTGAAAGGAAACGGGTGGAATAGTTAGGGTCTCTGAACGCAAAATTGGGTTGAGAGGCTAATATGATATTATGTATTAATATTCGCATTGAGCTCTTTCTACACATGATGTAGAATTATAGGCTCGTTTTTTTATGTAATGGGCCCCCCTGGAGACCTAATCTACCTAGCTAATAATTTTATATTCAAGTATTGATTTTATTGTTTAGTTTCATTTTCATTTTTATATTTAGTTCGTGTTTCTTTGTTGTATTTCCTTGTCAAGTCATTTTGATATTACTGTATTTTTTATTTCTTGTGCTACTACCTGTGGACACCATTCTTGATAAAATTAATCACTGATTTCTCCCTCTAATGAATTTACCATATATACAAAACAGATAGTATGCATCGCCTCTTTATACATTCTAACCTAATTCTCAAGTATAATTCTGAACAATTACACACATATCTATGCATAGAAATTTTTGACTGCCTACAATACAATTTTCTACATTTATACTCTATTAATTATGAACACATATTTAGTTGTCTCATATTTAAATAGTTCACTTTATAGCATAGCCTCTTCCCTTAAACCAGTTACATCCAAAAACAGATGAAAATCAGAGACAATTGGCTTCAAAAACCCATACAAACATACAAAAGTTTCAGTGCCCTGGCAGAGGAGATAGAAGAAAACCAGAACAACAAAGAAAATCAACCAAAAGCAATTCCCAGACCACCCCCAATAACAATATATAACGTAGGTGTTGTTAAACATCTGCATGACTTGTCCAAGACAATATGTAATAATTACATAATAACAACAATCGAATCTGAAACAATGAAGATTCAAATGTTTGCTCCTGAACATTTCAAAGTTTTAATAAGAGAATTGGATAATAGAAGCACATAATACCATACTACATGTTTACGAGATTAAGTATTTGGATCACAATGTCATTAAATGTGAGCTTCCATACACAAAAAGAATCATCCTACAATGCGTCAGATGCTAAGCATATCAAGATAATATCAAGACATACTATCGCAAGTTTTACAGATGTGTGAAATGCGCAGGAGAGCATGGGACCAATGGTTGCACGCGCAAAATACGCCACGATAAAGTAAAATGCGTCAACTGTAACGGTGGCCATCCTGCAAATTATAGGGGATGCTTAGTCCATAAAGCGTTACAACAAAAATTGTATCCAGCACTGAGAGAAAAAAGAAACTTACAGCAACCAAAACAGTTCATATCATTTAACTCTAACTCTAACCTAAAGCACCAATACAACATCCTCATATATCATGCGCACACGCAGTAACCAACAGTCAGACCCAACCTAACACGCAGGAAACGCCAGTCACCACTGAACCTGTAAGTACTATTAGTAAGTTAGAGGAAATGATGGGTAAACTTATGAAGCAAATGAGTACAGTGATGAATATACTCATTGTCGTCATTACCAAGCTAGTCTAATGACTGATAGCCATTTCAGCAAATATATAATAACCGTCTGAAATGCTAATGGACTCCAGCAGCAGCCACGGGCTTAAAATGTTCTTATATGAACAACATATTGATATCATGATGACCTTGACAACAAGGCAGAACAATACCAGGGTTTCTTTAACACACTGGGTAATAGATTCATTGTCGGTGAAGACTACAGTATAAAACATGTAATGCGGGATTCTAAATTAATAACAGCAAAAGGCAGATAATTGATCGAAGCGATGAAAGCACATAACAGCATATCTTTACTGGTGAGCCAACATATTGGCCGTGAGATAGAAATAAAATTCCCGATGCCATAGACTTTTGTGTTACAAAAAAATATTGACACCAAAACGTCCAAAGCTTGCATGTTTCGATCTATCTTCTGATCACTCACTAGTTATTATAAAAGTTAACTCAAATATTCTCAACAAAACCACTTTCTTTGCATAACACCAAAACCAACTGGTCATTATTTAGAGAGAAATTAGAAAGTTTAATGTCTCTAAATTTACCTCTCAAAACAGAAAGAGATATAGCAACAAATCAGAACAGAAGAAAACAAGAGAAAATTCTACAAGGTCACAATAGAGCTGAAAGAGCTAATACATAAAGAACAAAATCAAGGAATTCAAAACTATTTAGAAAACTTAACGTCAACTGACGCAACGGAATATTTTTTATGGAAGGTAACCAAAAATAAATAAAAAACCTCAACAACATAATCCACCCATTATAATTGACAACACCTGGGCTAGGAATAATAATGATAAAGCAAAAGTTTTCTCTAAATATTTAAAGACAGTATTTAATCCGTACCCGTCTGAAATATCCGCTACAGAAGAAAATAACATAGTTGACTTTCTTAACACTCCATGGATCCGCCACAGAAAAAATTTACTGTTAATGAAGTAAAACAAACAATACATAAAGAAATCAATTCTAAAATAGCTCCTGATTTTGACTTAATAACTGGAAGAATATTAAAAGGGCTGCCTGCAAAGTACATCAAATTAATAAGATTCATATTTAATGGCATGCTAAGACTTTATTACTTTCCTAGCACTTGGAAGGTGGCTCAAATTATTATGATTTTTAAATCTGGGACAAAATCAGAAGACGCCTCCTCTTATCGTCTTATAAGCCTGTTACCTGTGATCTCTAAACTATTCGAAAAATTATATATTAAGAGACTCAAAATAATCGCAGATGAGATAATTATAATTCCAGATCATCAATCTAACTTTTATAATAAACACGGAACAATAGACAAATACATAGATTAGTCAATCAAATTAACAACATTTTAAACGACAAGAAATATTGCTACGCTCCATTTCTCGATATTTTTCAGGATTTCGACAAAATGTAGCACACTGGACTGTATATTAAATTGAAGAAGCTTTTTCCCCATACGTAGTTTCAACTGCTGAAATCATACCTCACAGACAGACATTTTATTGTCAAATAGAGTGACGAATACACTGACCTACACTCAATATATTCAGGTGTTCCGCAGGGCAGTATTCTTGGCCCATTGTTATATCTATTGTATACAGCTGACCTATCGACTTCAAGAAACACTACTGTTGCAACATATGCTGACGATAGAGCGGTTTTATTTACCATCACACGAGGGTCCAATATTAACCACAAAAAACCTCCAACTTCATCTCAACAAAGTCGAATTGTGGTTGAAAACGTGGCGTATCAAAGCAAATGAGACAAAAATCGACCCATGTGACATTCATTCTTTGTAGAAGAACATATCTCTCAATAAGATTGAATTGCAAGCAGACAATGTTAAATATCTGAGAATGTATTTCGATCGACGTTTGACATGGAAAAACATATAGTTACAAAACGCAAACAGCTTTGGCTTGAACTAAACCAAATATACTGGCTGATAGGGCGTCAATCTAAATTATCATTAGATAACGGGTTTATGCTGTATAAGTCAATACTTAGGACCATTTGGACCTATTGTATTGAACTTTGGGGTATTATTAGCAAATCTAACATATATATCCTCCAGAGGTTCCAGAATAAAGTGTTTGAGTCATCGTCGATGCCCCATATACAACAAACTGATTCGGCGCGATATCCTCATAGAGCCCATAATGAGTGTGATTCGGAGTGTTAGTGCGAAGAACTAATATCAAGATGTTCCTGATTCATCACCCACTTAGTCACAGTGCCCAAAATATTCAGCGCAGTAGTAACAGGTTAAAAACACTTTCAATATAACTGCAGCAACTTATATTATTTAATGTCATTAATATTTACTTCTCTAACGGAATTTACTGGAACAAAGCCTCCATTGTCTCGCTCTTATGCGAAATAACAGATAAAGATATAAACGCAATCAGTTTCTAACCTTATCCATTGGTTTCGGCATTTTTAATCAAAGTAATATGATACATTGAGTATCGAATTAAATTTTATTAAAACAAACAAGCCAAGCACCAAAACAACGTTTGCCAGTTTATAACTTGTAGTAGTGGAAACTAACTTTTGAAGTATTTTGCATACATTTGACAACCAAATAACTTTTGCGGTTTTTTTCGTTTACGTATTGCAACGTATTGTGTCTCTTTTTAACTAGAATAAAATTAGAAGGAAATCATTGTCTGACTCTACAAAAATTTACAAATTGTTGCAGCAATACATTAAATATATTGACAATGTCTGTTCACAGCAACTATGGAATGACTGTATATTTTATTTTGCATATAGTTTTGGTAGCAAATAACTGTGCCGCCAGCAATATTTATTGACCAAAGAATTAATTTAAATGTTTCCGTATCTTCCATTCTGTATCAGTATTATTTTGCCGATACATAATTTCTGCGCTGGATCTCTCACATTTAAATACCTCCAACACACTCTTGACGATGAAGCCAGCCATGTTTGTTCTGAAAGTTCTTTCCGCTTAACTCTTTGGGTATTTTTTGAAAATTTTGAATGAAGTCATGGAGGATATTGTGAATCAGCTCCCCTAACCACTTCACCTATTAAAAAATAATCATCAGTCTGACAAAACCTCTTCACAGTTGGCACCTGGTGATTTTGTTGAAAAAAATTGTTGATTATTAAACTTCCAAAGGACGAAACAAAATGATCTAAATCCCGAGAAACAGCTCTTACACCGTAAGTCCTGATATAGGTAAAAAATTGTTCAAAAAATCCTATAGGAACGCCCTGATTTGCCTATTGGAAGGAAACGTTTCCATTTTCAGTAATTTTGGGCGTAAATACATCAACCTTTTTATACTATATACTATTTAAAATTGACGGGACGATTTTAATGGGTGCTTCTTCTTCTGCAATTTTGTGGCACAGTAAAAATTATATTCTTTTATCCATAGTATAAATGTGTTCTATGTGGTCCCAAGTTGTATCCCGACATACAGCATTTTGCACAGTGTAAATTTTTAATCAACAAATTATTTCTCAGTCGCATCATTATAGGTCCATCAAAATAAGTGATTGCCTTCTTTTCATCACTAAAACCTCGAAGTGCTTATCATTTTGCTTTCTAGTTGCCTACGTTTGGTTCTGATGCGCTTTTGCCATCTACGATTCAAATAAGGACCAATTATAAAGATTCAAATGAAATATTTTGCATGTTTTTGTGGAACATTTTCATTTTATTGTTTTATCGATGATGGTGTTTCTCTTGTTAGTGTATAAGACGAGTGGGCTTTTTTTCGTTTTGCCTTTATTCATCACTGATTTAAACCATTTCCCTATTTTATTTATATGGCGTTGAAATGGGAATAAAGCAGTGTTTAGTGTTGCGTTTAGTGCATCACGTCAGTGTTGCCAACGTAGATCACAGCGCATAATTAAGCAGAATATCGATCATTACACTTAACCTTATAAACCTTCTTCTAATGGGGTAATAAGGGAGTATGTCATAATATGAATACTGAAGATAGATACTTTTTTAGTATCGTTTTATCAGATTTTGTCAAACGTTTGATTTATGTTCAAAAACCAGAAGAGCATTAGAGCCCATTTTCTAGGAATATACTGATGACGTCTACGATATACTTGTTTATTTGATTGATAAACATTTTCATGTTCTTATCAGAATTCAAACAGAACTTTGTGTTTGGCTATTTGTCTTCTCATAATTTTTATAGTGGATGCTCTCATCTATCGATGTATCTTTTACAAATGGTTCATCTCCTTTTATCCTACTGTTGATATATTGTGCGGCACACATTTATAAAGGAATTGATGGCGTTTACATATCTCTTTTTCTCGAGAGCATGGTTTTGTGTAGGGTAAGTTGTCTAAGTTAGGAGAATATGATCACTATTTTCATTTTAATTTTCGTGATCTATGAGGTCATCTTAAGACAGTTACAATATTTTTAATTGATTATACTTTTAAAAATATATTTTTAATTGGGCAATAATATTTCAAATTATTTAACTGCTAAATGTCTTCCTACCAAAATGCCTCGAATACTGAACTGATGGTTTATACTTCCCTAAAAAGCTTATATTCATGAGATATTCTTTTAATAATGTTTGCAACCGTTTGATATTGTTTCTATTCAGGAACATTAAAATCAATGTCTATGAATTCTGCGGATGACGATTACCTGCCTTGGGTTTTATTTATTTTTCTTTACGTATTAGGGACTTTCTGTGGAGGATACTCAGATGAAAAGATTTGAGATTTAGACAATCAGGCTTCCTGGTTCTTGTCTATTTACTGTAGTAATTGAATTAATGGAAGTGGAACTTAAGGGTATAATGGAATCGACTTTTTGATATGATGGCAGTGTTGGACTGTTCAAAAGATTTTTAAAGTTATTTATAGATAAATTGGTCTTTTGTAAGTTATTTATAGATAAATTGGTCTTTTGTATCCCATTTATCGAATTTTATTTGTGTTTTATTTAATTTTTTGTGCAAACCGGGTAACAGAAAGAGGTGTCTGAATTTGCTTTCGGCTTTAATATATGATTTTGGATCTAGTCGTAATTTTTGATAATTTCAAATTTGTTGTTCTATATGACACATCCTCGATATATATGGGTCTGCTCACCGGAGCAGTTTCTACATAACGGTGCTCTTTGTTGGTCATAGAAGAAAGCTGCGACAATTAAAAAAACGTCAAGGAGATGGAATATAAAGTCTGACTCATATTAAATATGCTGTATTTTCTTCCTAAGCTGAACTAATGCACTTAACTTCTTCCTTGCACTGTATTATATAAGTGTCTTTTAAATGCTCTTCAATTTTGGTATTAAACATGTTTGACGAGATAAATCAAACATTTTTATTTTATTCTCTTTTCTCTTTTCTTTTTTTTTATTCAAATGCCAGTTATAGCTGCCGGAATATTAAAAAAAAGTTGTTCTTTGTACTATATATTAAACTAATATGATATCTTGTTACTTTTGTGTAATTTGTTCAAACATAGATCGCACATCACTTCAACATTCTAGTAGATGAATATTGAAAACCGGATATAGGAAGATGAAGTTTAAAAATTAACGATAAGAATTACGAAGAGTTATTTCATGCCTAATAATAGATAATTTGTGATATACATATAGATATATAGATAAAACTATTTGTTAATCACAATCGGAAACTTCTTCAAAGGAAAGTGTTGTTACATTTTTCTGCTCGTGTGTACAAAAGTAGATCACGTTTGGCTCGAGAGTGCATTATATTGCTCCTCTAATATTGATTATGATTTAGTCACTGAATCGTATGAAAAGCCAAAACGTAGTCTTATTACATTTAGATATACGGAAAATGATGCCCAAAACTACAGACGAAATTGTCCTAAAAAATGAGCCAATCAAATGTTTTATAAAGCGATTCAAATAAACCAATAATATGCTTCAAAAGGCGATAGCAGTGTTGTTTTAAATAAATCTGTAAATTAAGTAATAATTATAATCTTACATATTATCCTACATTGAATTTTTAATCGGGTATAAAGAAGCTTTTTAAATGGCCCTATTGTGGTCTTTGGTAGTTATTTTAATCTCCCATAATTTGTTTTCATTCTTTATGCTTTTTTTTCGGCAATTAGATCTTTATACCAAAATATAGTATTCGGTATATTGACTCCTACATCCTTAATACAAGATCCCCCATTATCTTCAATAACTGTTTTGGCTGGCTGCCATATAATCGATATATATTTGTTTTTCAATGATTAAAGTTTAGCAATAATCCTCAAATAAAGAATCTGGGGCTATTACTTAAAATGTTTAGTTATTTTTTAAATAAAATTTAGATGACAGATAAGACATTTTTTCTCTCACTGTTTCGCCATCAGAATACCAGTTACTATGGGTAGCCCGTAAATGCATATCACTTCTCTTCATCAACGTATTAATAAAAATTAAATGATGATCGCTGTATTTTTCCTGTCTCATTTGAGCGAGCATATTATGAATATTTTTTTGAGTTCACTCTTGGTGACTTTTTCAATAAATAGATTAATATTTGATAAATCGTCCAGCCTATATACCTTGATGGCTACTGCTACGATATTTGTATTCATTTATATTTTTCTGTTGGCAATATAATTCCTGTCTAACTTCTACCGAGTATATACTGGGGTTATTTCTATTTGTCCTGATAGATTGGAAGCTTCTAATTGGGCCTGGTTTCTAGCAGAATCAGCAAGTATGGTTTGTAATGTCCCTCAATAAACTGAAGTTCTCTAATTATAGATTTTAAAAATCTATTCTGATTCTATGAGTGGTTTTGGTAGTCATAACTATGTATCAGAACTCTGAGTATCAGTGGAGTTGCCATTGTTAGATCTCATCAGTGTATCGATCTTATTTTAAGTTTGGTATCTTAAGACTGCCAATAAATATACTACTGCTCTTTGACCTGAAGAGCAGCGAAAAGCGAGATATTCGAGCGCAGCTGATATTATGGCTACGTTTATTGGTTTTCGTCTAGTGATTGCTGTCTTCCTTTTCAAAGAGCGAGGAGTGTGCTGCACGGGAATGGGTGGAATAATTAGTGTCCGCGTATCTGGACTCAAAATTCGGTTGTTGTGTGAATGTGCAAACAACAAAAGGATGATTTTAATTAGGGATGTTGATGCTAAAAATGTTGAATTTATGTTATATTCGTGCTGTGTAGAACTCTGAATCTATGTTTTACCGCATTGTCTAGCATTGTGAATGTTTTCGTTTTATTTTATGGAAGTCCTATACTTTAATCGGGAGATTCTCGTGATATCTTCAGTCATTTGTTTAGCTGTATAAATTTAAATTTTCACTGTGATCTTCAATTTCTGTAAGGGAAATGCCTCCTTGTAAACTGGACAACTTTATATTTAGGAGAGTGATCTTGACTGCCGTTAATGCGATTAGGTGTAGGGACGTTTTCAGCTTTCTTATAGCATGTTAAACAAATATTATCTAATACACAATCCTGAGAAATGAGATCTAGTTTCAGCAACTGAAAACATTGCAGAGTATCACAATGTCTCACTCTTAAACCCAAAAAATCCTCCCGGACTCTATCGGGAAGAGAGGACGTTTTAAATGGAGTTTATTTATCCGTTTTCATTATATTTATTCAATTTACAACTACCACTTTGCGCAATTTTTAATTTTGCTATAATTGCTTTTAAAAATAGGCCAAAAGCTTGTTACTGGGTACCAAAAATTTTACACTTTACAAAAACTGAAGCTTGGGTGGATAGTTACGTTTTTAATGTAATACATTCCTTGGTTTTTTTTACTGATTTTAATTTTCCAATTGTTCCAATAATATATTTATACAATATATTGTTTATACAATACGAATTGTGAGGGTTTCGTCGTGATTATTTCTTATTAAATTTATTTTATTAAGAAGAAGCTATCAAATTCCGTACTAGAATAAATTACTGGTGAGTTAGACGCTATTTCTATTCATACCAACAGCTTAAGTGTCAGCAGTTCTACTTTGGAGTGGAACACATTTAGTTGTTTCCACTCTCACCACGCTGTCTTAGAAGTTATCTGCATTGATTATTATATATCCCGAAAGTTTCATTTAGTCGCTATCACATTCTATCTCACTGTTTAAGTCGATCACTAAGCTGTTAATTTCCAATCAGTCTAGAGCTTGTTCGCGGTTCCATCAATTATCAATTTCTTCCTCTCTGTGTTTGATCGAGTCCTTCCAAACTGAAGGTGTTATTATGAACAATACTTCTTTCCACATATCCAAACAGTTCTTGATTGAATATCTTTCTAGACCAGCATGCCTGTTGATATAATTCTTTGCTATACCCCATATCAACTCAAATGCATTTAATATACAGTGATAGGGAGGAAGTCCATAATACTTTGTGAGCATATTGTTCAGCCATATGATCTGCTATGTGTCTTTTGTCAGTCTTATTTCTAATCTAAGAAACTGAATTGCAAAAAACGGAATTAAACATTTCTTAAACTCGTTTAAACATTAAACATTATATTTACCGAATAACAATTTGAAATAGTTCAATTCTTAGCATAGTCTCTTCAAAGCCAGTTTCTTTAACAGTTGATTTAACAGCAAGAACATGTGATGGTTTCCCCATCGTCGTAGTCGTCCTTGAACTTGGAGAAAAACACTAATTTTGCTTCCGATAAATCCATTCTTATTCCCTGCATGAATAACAATACCTCTGCAATTATTTATTAAAAAATATGACCAATATCATAACTATTACCTTTTTTCATCAAGTTTTGTTGTGTTTACACTTTTGGAGGTCTTGCGAAAAATGGCCCAATGAACCATGTTGAAATATCCAGTCTCGTTAAATCAAATCAAATAACATATCTTCCTTGAATTTATTGTACACTTTTAGGAATTGAATTCTTACCAAGGAAATGTCTGAAAGTTCCATTAGACCTCTTCGATGGTTATTACATTACACCATTTAAATTATATGTCCCCTAACAATGCATGAAGGGATTGACTTACATCTCTTAAAAAGCTGCACATCTCCAAGTTTATTATCTAAACTTTCCAGACTATCAATTTTCTCTAATATATATAAATATAAATAGATCTAATATATATAGGTATAAATATAATTTTATTTAATTATGTTTATATCAAAAAAATTATTTGTGTCAATCGAGACTGTCTGTGTATACATGGGTTTTATTGTATACATGGGTACTAATATTCAGACGAATTTGGCGTTCACTCATGGTCGTAGCGCATGTGTGAAGCGTGCGCTCTCGACGAAGACTATGGCACACTGTTCTTAAGGGAGCCAGCTATCATATGCTCAAGTCACGACCTTCAAAACATACACGCGCGCCATCTACAGCGTTTGCCTCCATCATATTTGAACCACCCTCGTATTATCCAATGCGGAAGAAGGTAGCTTAATAGACTGTCTATTTTTATCCCAATGTTATTTTATGTTACGTGTTTAAGATATTATTTACGAAATTTAGGTAGGCCATTCTAATACTATCGTCGTTGGATAGTGATCGATATCGTACAAGTCTTCTAGGATTGTTGTCCTTATCAGAGAACGAGAATTGGATTGCATAGAAATTGGTGGAATGTGGTAATCTGCATTCGTCTTACTGTACGTAAAATTTAATTGAGGTAATGGTTGTTGGACCAGTAGGGGAATTAGGTTAGTGAACCGCTCCCCTATTTTTCATTACATTCGCATAATTTAGTTGGGTCGCATAATGGTTTTGGTATTCTCCTTATAAGTGTAAAATAAAGTTTTCTTTGTAATTTTCAATTGTTTGTTATTATCATTTTTTTATGGCAGTGATCTATTCACCATAAATTCTCTACAAAAAGTTGTATTAAATAATGGAGAAGCAGTTCCTACACCGTAGTTCTTAGTGCGATCAAAAACATTTTCAATTAATTTTGTTAAAAGGGCCTGATTACAAGAAACTATCAAATTCCGCACTAGAATAAATTACTGGTGAGTTAGACGCTATTTCTATTTGTACCAACAGCTAGTGTGTCAGTGGTTCTACTTTGGAGTGGAACACATTTAGTTGTTTCCACTCTCACCACGTTGTCTTAGGAATTATCTGCATTGCATGATTATTATATATCCCGAAAGTTTCATTTAGTCGCTATCACATTTCTAACTCACTGTTTAGGTCAATCACTAAGCTATTAATTTCCAATCAGTCTAGAGTTTGTTCGGGTTCCATCAATTATCAATTGGCCGCTATTACGACAGGAAATTTGCATTTGTCCTTGTAGATGTTCAAGCCTAAAGCAGGCGTTGTAAAGGTTTTGATTAGTTGTTGGTTGTTGGTGGTATGCCAAGTTTTGCTAAGTTTTCTTTTTTCTCGTACTTTATCTTTGATATCCTTAGAGTACAAATTTAATTTGAGGGGATTAATTTGCTTTCAAGCATCGCTTTGTTGGCAGCTTTTTTGATGATAATGTTCCCTTTTTTAACAGCATTTTTTTCTAGCTTCTAGACCGTGAAGATATTTTTATGTAATTTTAATTCTTATAACGTTCTGATATATGTCCAAATTATGTTTTTCTTATGGTATATTCGAATAATTGTTTCTTTCCTTTTAGTTCTCTTAAAGGGAAATTTATGTTTTAACAGTTGTCTTTTTCATTATATTTTAGTGGATTCTATCTTTTATGGGTGTATCTTTTACAAATGGTTTATCGCCTTCATTTATCTTACTGTTGGTATTTTGTTCGGCACGCATTTATAAATGCACTATTTACATTGCTCTTTGTCTTGAGAGCATAGTTTTATGTAGGGTTTGGCTTTGTCTAAGTTAGGTGTTTCTATTTCATTAATTATTTCAGACCCACGAATGTGGTCGAAAACTAACAGTACGGCTAAAGAGTTTGTCTGTACGCCATTTATCTACTTTTTATTTTTTTTAATATTAATTTATGTTAATAAACATATTTAAATCCATGTGTCTTTTGCCTAGTTCCTCTGGTTTTCCTAATTGTCTATCACTGTGGCAATATGACCATCCTTCTCATTTTAATTTTTGTGGCCTTATGATGGACCACCTGGAACTAGGTACTATGGTTTTAACTGATAGTAGATAAAAAAACATTTTAACCGTGCGATAACAATTTGTGTTACTTAACTACCAAATGGCCTTGTGCCAAAATGCCTCGAATACTGAACTGATGAATTATACTAGTATTATACTACTACTAGGCTGTTAGAAGCTTTCTATTGGGTATCGTTAGATGGACAAGTTTGAGATTTAGGCAATACGCGGCCTGTTGGTTTTGTCTATTTACTCTAGGAATCGAATTAAGACAAATTGAGCTGAGGGGAATAATGGAATCGACTTTTTAGTATAATGGGGACTGGGATGTGATACTGTTCAAATATGTTTGAGGTCCTTTATAGATAAATTAACCTTTTGGGTGCCATTTGACGAATTTTCTTTCTAGTTTATTAATTTTTGTAGCAACAAGGTGACAAAAATAGGAATCTACTGTGAATCTGAGTTTACTTTTGACTTTAAGATATGATATTTTATTTATAGTCTTAATCGTTGGTGGTTTCAAATTTGTTGTTATATATGAGACATCTATATATTAGAGTTTGTTAAGTTACATAGTTCTGAATATAGATTCATAATGTCCTGGTGAAAACGTTCTCCTTGTACTTCTGAATACGCTCCCATCTTGTTTTTGAATATATCTGAATGAGCATGTAACATTATGAACTTTTAATGACATCTTGCAGCCCAAGGCCTTAACATTTTTTAGCATATTTTCAACTAGCTTTTTATAGTTTTTTGCTTTGTTATTTCTTAAAAATCCAAAAACTGTTCCAACTCGCTGTTTGAGTACGATTCAGCAGCGAAATTGGAAATTTTTCATCGGCGAAAATCTGTTTGGACACAAAAACCCCAGCCTAAACCTTTGCTTCTGATAATTTCGGAAAAAACTTTCTCAAGTATTCAAAAAGTATTCTTAATGGCAGAGGCGGCATAACACTTTCACTGCTTCAACAATTGGCTCAAATTTGACCTTTTCTTTCCCGACACACAGTTCTGTTCTTACAGGCCATGACCGTTGAGTATAATGCTTAGAATCCGTTCTGCCATCCAAACACAAATAACACTGATACTTTGTATATCCGTTTCGAAGCCTCATAAAAAATCCCACCATTTTAAAATCTCCAATCAACTGCCAGTTATACGATATTTTGCATATTCAAGCAAAATTTCAACACTTTCATAATTTTACTGAGTGATGATGAAGATGTACTGAGTGAGCGATTGGAAGAGATGGGAATTCATTTCCGTTGTGTAATAAAACTGCTTTTAAACTGTTTGTAGAGCTGTCAATAAATAAACGCCATTCGCTAGGAACAGAAGGTAAGCCAATTTCTTCGAACATACCTTTTATGTCATTGCAAGATCCAAGTCCTTCTCCCAAGTCTTCTTTTGTGAACAATGATGAGAATGTTTCACGCCTAGTCCACTGATCCGTAATATTAACATCATCAAGCAAATTCCACTGTTTTAAGCGAGAACCTAAAAGCTTTGCTTTACTTTTTGGCAAATTTAAATTCCGAATTAATTAAATCATTAAAATCTTCCGTGGTAATAAGATGGTGTTTTGGTTGTTCTGGTGCAGGTAAAAACTCATCGGTCAACAAACTTATCGGAATCACTTTTATGAGAACTAAGAAATGAGCTACTTTTCCGCGATAATTTTTTCGGTGGCTCAAATTTCATTGACCTTTTCTCACCTCGATACCAACCTAAAATATAGAAATAGAATTTAGTATGTCTATTATATTCAATTCACCATTTGATTAAAATTTGCTGATTGATTATCTTCCAAACAATTATTACAAGCAACATGTGGCGTTCATGTGTTGTCTTGGTTTCCAACAGGACAGTTAAAATATGCTTCGTAGGCTTCACAGAGAACGTGAGATGTATTTAATTCGTATTTTACGTCTAGAACTTTAATAAATTACCCATATATTTAACAAAATGCATCAGCATCATATTTACACTTTCGCGGCGACATTTTAAGGTATTAAGCCCTGATCGTTTATCACTCTAATGTCACCTATCAGCGCTGTGTGAATGTTTAAATCCCACTCTGATCCCGCGGTATTTTTAAATGTATTAAAACTAATTAAAGTTTATAAAAAATTCAAATATGATTATTATTACAATAACTATTACAGAAGAAAACTTTATACCAAAAAAAAGTTTTTTTTTCGTTTTTGTTCAAAACTAAGCGGAAAATCATAAAATAAACTTTAGGACAAAGGGGATAATATTTTTGCCAGTAGCATTAAACTACACCCTAGCCTGGGAAGGAACATGCGTCTGCGATAGCCCCCCTTGTCATGTCATGTCAATATTGGGATCCCGGGATCGTCGTACTTATATGTTTTAGATCGAAGACAAGAAGATGTGGAAAACTGGGACCCCAAGTTTGTCTCACCCGTATCTTCCGTACCTATTCTATGAAGAACCCTCTGGGGAGATTTTAAAAGACCTATGGCTATAACATCCTGCCTTCTTGAAAACCATCTGTGGTGGGCTGTCTTTTGAATATTTATGTTTTTCTATATTTTAATATGTTCTACTGACTTAGTAATATGTTCTTTATAAGAATATTCGAATGGCTTATTCCTTGCACTATATTATATAAATATATTTTAAATGCTCTTCGATTTTGATATTAAATATATTTTATGAGTTGAATCAAACATTTTTATTTTTAAATAATCTTATAACTGCGAGAATATGAAAAAAATAGTTCTCAGTACTAATTATTAAACTAATACAATACATTATTATTTTTTTAGAATCTGTCCAAGCTCAGATCGCATGTCACTTTAAAATCATCGTAGATGAATAGGAAATATGGAATAGGTATATGGAGTTTAAAAAGTAACGATAAGAATTATGAACAGCTCTTTCATGTGTAATCCAGATAACTTGTGATTTTGTATGTGATCAACTTATTTTTAATCCGACCCGAAAATTCTTCAAAGGAAAATATTGTCACATTTCTTTTCTCTGCATATACAAAAGAAAAGCACTTTTGGATCGAGGATGCCTTATATGCTCGTGCAATATTCATTATGATTTAGTCACTGAATCGCAGAAAAGGCCCAACATAGTCTTATTGCACTCAGATATACGGGAAATGATGCTCAAATCTACAGACAAGAACGTCCTATAAAAATGAGTCCATCAAATACTCTATAAAGCGATTCAAATTAACCAATAAAATTTAAAGGTGCAAAAGTTGATAGCAGTGTAGATAGCAACATACTCGTAGATGAATAAAAAACAGGCAATGGGAATATAGAGCTTAAAAATTAAGGCTAAGCGTTATGAAGGGTTTTTTCATGCTTAATCCAGATAATTTATGATTTTGTATTTGTAATTTGTACAGACAAAATCGTCCCATAAAAATGAGACAATCAAATGTTTTTATAAAGCCATTCAAATAAACCAATAATTAGCTCAAAAGGCGGTAGCAGTGTTGGTTATAAAGTTAAGTCTATATTTACTGTGTAGCCCAGAAAGACAAGAGGGATTAAGTTATATAGACAGCGAGAATTCAATCTACAATATATGGACTCTTATTGTAGTGGCTCTTTAAAGTCATTAGTCAGTAAATCTTTAGAACAAACTCTTTGGTTATCCTACATTGAATTATTAATCGTGTGTAAAGAAATAAAATGCTTTTTAAAGGGCCTCTATATGTTGTCTTTTGTATATCAATATATAGTATTCGGTATATTGACTTGTACATCCTAAATTCAGGATCTCTCGGTATCTTCCATAACTGTCTTGGCTGGTTTCCACATAATGGATACATATTTGTTTTTCAATGATTTAAGTTTAGAAACAATCTTCAACTAACGAGTCTGGGGCTATTACTTAAAATGTGTAGTTACGTTTCTAAATAATATATAGTATGTATATTTGTCTGTCGGTAATATCGTTCCTAACCAACGTAGCTACTACTGGTGTTATTTCTATCTTTTCTAATTGATTGGAAGCTGCTAATTGAATGAGATTCAAATGTAAAGGGATGAGTCCCTTTACATTTATTTGTTGCAGGATCAACATTAATGGCTTTTTAATCTTCAACTAACGAATCTAGGGCTATTACTTAAAATGTGTAGTTACGTTTTTAAATAAAATATAGTATGTATATTTGTCTGTCGGTAATATCGTTCCTAACCAACGTAGCTACTACTGGTGTTATTTCTATCTTTTCTAATTGATTGGAAGCTGCTAATTGAATGAGACTCAAATGTAAAGGGATCAGTCCCTTTACATTTATTTGTTGCAGGATCAGCAATAATGGCTTTTTAATCTTCAACTAACGAATCTGGGGCTATTACTTAAAATGTGTAGTTACGTTTTTAAATAAAATATAGTATGTATATTTGTCTATCGGTAATATCGTTCCTAACCAACGTAGCTACTACTGGTGTTATTTCTATCATTTCTAATTGATTGGAAGCTGCTAATTGAATGAGATTCAAATGTAAAGAGTTGAGTCGCTTTACATTTATTTGTTGCAGGATCAGCAGTAATGGCTTTTTAATCTTCAACTAACGAATCTGGGGCTATTACTTAAAATGTGTAGTTACGTTTTTAAATAAAATATAGTATGTATATTTGTCTATCGGTAATATCGTTCCTAACCAACGTAGCTACTACTGGTGTTATTTCTATCATTTCTAATTGATTGGAAGCTGCTAATTGAATGAGATTCAAATGTAAAGAGTTGAGTCGCTTTACATTTATTTGTTGCAGGATCAGCAGTAATGGCTTTTTAATCTTCAACTAACGAATCTGGGGCTATTACTTAAAATGGGTAGTTACGTTTTTAAATAAAATATAGTATGTATATTTGTCTATCGGTAATATCGTTCCTAACCAACGTAGCTACTACTGGTGTTATTTCTATCTTTTCTAATTGATTGGAAGCTGCTAATTGAATGAGATTCAAATGTAAAGAGTTGAGTCGCTTTACATTTATTTGTTGCAGGATCAGCAGTAATGGCTTTTTAATCTTCAACTAACGAATCTGGGGCTATTACTTAAAAGGGGTAGTTACGTTTTTAAATAAAATATAGTATGTATATTTGTCTATCGGTAATATCGTTCCTAACCAACGTAGCTACTACTGGTGTTATTTATATCATTTCTAATTGATTGGAAGCTGCTAATTGAATGAGATTCAAATGTAAAGAGTTGAGTCGCTTTACATTTATTTGTTGCAGGATCAGCAGTAATGGCTTTTTAATCTTCAACTAACGAATCTGGGGCCATTACTTAAAATGGGTAGTTACGTTTTTAAATAAAATATAGTATGTATATTTGTCTATCGGTAATATCGTTCCTAACCAACGTAGCTACTACTGGTGTTATTTCTATCATTTCTAATTGATTGGAAGCTGCTAATTGAATGAGATTCAAATGTAAAGAGTTGAGTCGCTTTACATTTGTTTGTTGCAGGATCAGCAGTAATGGCTTTTTAATCTTTAACTAACGAATCTGGGGCTATTACTTAAAATGGGTAGTTACGTTTTTAAATAAAATATAGTATGTATATTTGTCTATCGGTAATATCGTTCCTAACCAACGTAGCTACTACTGGTGTTATTTCTATCATTTCTAATTGATTGGAAGCTGCTAATTGAATGAGATTCAAATGTAAAGAGTTGAGTCGCTTTACATTTATTTGTTGCAGGATCAGCAGTAATGGCTTTTTAATCTTCAACTAACGAATCTGGGGCCATTACTTAAAATGGGTAGTTACGTTTTTAAATAAAATATAGTATGTATATTTGTCTATCGGTAATATCGTTCCTAACCAACGTAGCTACTACTGGTGTTATTTCTATCATTTCTAATTGATTGGAAGCTGCTAATTGAATGAGATTCAAATGTAAAGAGTTGAGTCGCTTTACATTTGTTTGTTGCAGGATCAGCAGTAATGGCTTTTTAATCTTCAACTAACGAATCTGGGGCCATTACTTAAAATGGGTAGTTACGTTTTTAAATAAAATATAGTATGTATATTTGTCTATCGGTAATATCGTTCCTAACCAACGTAGCTACTACTGGTGTTATTTCTATCATTTCTAATTGATTGGAAGCTGCTAATTGAATGAGATTCAAATGTAAAGAGTTGAGTCGCTTTACATTTGTTTGTTGCAGGATCAGCAGTAATGGCTTTTTAATCTTTAACTAACGAATCTGGGGCTATTACTTAAAATGGGTAGTTACGTTTTTAAATAAAATATAGTATGTATATTTGTCTATCGGTAATATCGTTCCTAACCAACGTAGCTACTACTGGTGTTATTTCTATCTTTTCTAATTGATTGGAAGCTGCTAATTGAATGAGATTCAAATGTAAAGAGTTGAGTCGCTTTACATTTATTTGTTGCAGGATCAGCAGTAATGGCTTTTTAATCTTCAACTAACGAATCTGGGGCTATTACTTAAAAGGGGTAGTTACGTTTTTAAATAAAATATAGTATGTATATTTGTCTATCGGTAATATCGTTCCTAACCAACGTAGCTACTACTGGTGTTATTTATATCATTTCTAATTGATTGGAAGCTGCTAATTGAATGAGATTCAAATGTAAAGAGTTGAGTCGCTTTACATTTATTTGTTGCAGGATCAGCAGTAATGGCTTTTTAATCTTCAACTAACGAATCTGGGGCCATTACTTAAAATGGGTAGTTACGTTTTTAAATAAAATATAGTGTGTATATTTGTCTATCGGTAATATCGTTCCTAACCAACGTAGCTACTACTGGTGTTATTTCTATCATTTCTAATTGATTGGAAGCTGCTAATTGAATGAGATTCAAATGTAAAGAGTTGAGTCGCTTTACATTTGTTTGTTGCAGGATCAGCAGTAATGGCTTTTTAATCTTTAACTAACGAATCTGGGGCTATTACTTAAAATGGGTAGTTACGTTTTTAAATAAAATATAGTATGTATATTTGTCTGTCGGTAATATCGTTCCTAACCAACGTAGCTACTACTGGTGTTATTTCTATCATTTCTAATTCATTGGAAGCTGCTAATTGAATGAGATTCAAATGTAAAGAGTTGAGTCGCTTTACATTTATTTGTTGCAGGATCAGCAGTAATGGCTTTTTAATCTTCAACTAACGAATCTGGGGCTATTACTTAAAATGGGTAGTTACGTTTTTAAATAATATATAGTATGTATATTTGTCTGTCGGTAATATCGTTCGTAACCAACGTAGCTACTACTGGTGTTATTTCTATCATTTCTAATTGATTGGAAGCTGCTAATTGAATGAGATTCAAATGTAAAGAGTTGAGTCGCTTTACATTTATTTGTTGCAGGATCAGCAGTAATGGCTTTTTAATATTCAACTAACGAATCTGGGGCTATTACTTAAAATGGGTAGTTACGTTTTTAAATAAAATATAGTATGTATATTTGTCTATCGGTAATATCGTTCCTAACCAACGTAGCTACTACTGGTGTTATTTCTATCATTTCTAATTCATTGGAAGCTGCTAATTGAATGAGATTCAAATGTAAAGAGTTGAGTCGCTTTACATTTATTTGTTGCAGGATCAGCAGTAATGGCTTTTTAATCTTCAACTAACGAATCTGGGGCTATTACTTAAAATGGGTAGTTACGTTTTTAAATAAAATATAGTATGTATATTTGTCTATCGGTAATATCGTTCCTAACCAACGTAGCTACTACTGGTGTTATTTCTATCATTTCTAATTCATTGGAAGCTGCTAATTGAATGAGATTCAAATGTAAAGAGTTGAGTCGCTTTACATTTATTTGTTGCAGGATCAGCAGTAATGGCTTTTTAATCTTCAACTAACGAATCTGGGGCTATTACTTAAAATGGGTAGTTACGTTATTAAATAAAATATAGTATGTATATTTGTCTGTCGGTAATATCGTTCCTAACCAACGTAGCTACTACTGGTGTTATTTCTATCATTTCTAATTCATTGGAAGCTGCTAATTGAATGAGATTCAAATGTAAAGAGTTGAGTCGCTTTACATTTATTTGTTGCAGGATCAGCAGTAATGGCTTTTTAATCTTCAACTAACGAATCTGGGGCTATTACTTAAAATGGGTAGTTACGTTTTTAAATAAAATATAGTATGTATATTTGTCTATCGGTAATATCGTTCCTAACCAACGTAGCTACTACTGGTGTTATTTCTTTCATTTCTAATTGATTGGAAGCTGCTAATTGTATGAGATTCAAATGTAAAGGGATGAGTCGCTTTACATTTATTTGTTGCAGGATCAGCAGTAATGGCTTTTTAATCTTCAACTAACGAATCTGGGGCTATTACTTAAAATGGGTAGTTACGTTTTTAAAAAAAATATAGTATGTATATTTGTCTATCGGTAATATCGTTCCTAACCAACATAGCTACTACTGGTGTTATTTCTATCATTTCTAATTCATTGGAAGCTGCTAATTGAATGAGATTCAAATGTAAAGAGTTGAGTCGCTTTACATTTATTTGTTGCAGGATCAGCAGTAATGGCTTTTTAATCTTCAACTAACGAATCTGGGGCTATTACTTAAAATGGGTAGTTACGTTTTTAAATAATATATAGTATGTATATTTGTCTGTCGGTAATATCGTTCGTAACCAACGTAGCTACTACTGGTGTTATTTCTATCATTTCTAATTCATTGGAAGCTGCTAATTGAATGAGATTCAAATGTAAAGAGTTGAGTCGCTTTACATTTATTTGTTGCAGGATCAGCAGTAATGGCTTTTTAATATTCAACTAACGAATCTGGGGCTATTACTTAAAATGGGTAGTTACGTTTTTAAATAAAATATAGTATGTATATTTGTCTATCGGTAATATCGTTCCTAACCAACGTAGCTACTACTGGTGTTATTTCTATCATTTCTAATTCATTGGAAGCTGCTAATTGAATGAGATTCAAATGTAAAGAGTTGAGTCGCTTTACATTTATTTGTTGCAGGATCAGCAGTAATGGCTTTTTAATCTTCAACTAACGAATCTGGGGCTATTACTTAAAATGGGTAGTTACGTTTTTAAATAAAATATAGTATGTATATTTGTCTATCGGTAATATCGTTCCTAACCAACGTAGCTACTACTGGTGTTATTTCTATCATTTCTAATTCATTGGAAGCTGCTAATTGAATGAGATTCAAATGTAAAGAGTTGAGTCGCTTTACATTTATTTGTTGCAGGATCAGCAGTAATGGCTTTTTAATCTTCAACTAACGAATCTGGGGCTATTACTTAAAATGGGTAGTTACGTTTTTAAATAAAATATAGTATGTATATTTGTCTATCGGTAATATCGTTCCTAACCAACGTAGCTACTACCGGTGTTATTTCTTTCATTTCTAATTGATTGGAAGCTGCTAATTGTATGAGATTCAAATGTAAAGGGATGAGTCGCTTTACATTTATTTGTTGCAGGATCAGCAGTAATGGCTTTTTAATCTTCAACTAACGAATCTGGGGCTATTACTTAAAATGGGTAGTTACGTTTTTAAATAAAATAGAGTATGTATATTTGTCTATCGGTAATATCGTTCCTAACCTACGTAGCTACTACTGGTGTTATTTCTATCTTTTCTAATTGATTGGAAGCTGCTAATTGAATGAGATTCAAATGTAAAGAGTTGAGTCGCTTTACATTTATTTGTTGCAGGATCAGCAGTAATGGCTTTTTAATCTTCAACTAACGAATCTGGGGCTATTACTTAAAATGGGTAGTTACGTTTTTAAATAAAATATAGTATGTATATTTGTCTATCGGTAATATCGTTCCTAACCAACGTAGCTACTACTGGTGTTATTTCTTTCATTTCTTATTGATTGGAAGCTGCTAATTGTATGAGATTCAAATGTAAAGGGATGAGTCGCTTTACATTTATTTGTTGCAGGATCAGCAGTAATGGCATTTTAATCTTCAACTAACGAATCTGGGGCTATTACTTAAAATGGGTAGTTACATTTTTAAATAAAATATAGTATGTATATTTGTCTATCGGTAATATCGTTCCTAACCTACGTAGCTACTACTGGTGTTATTTCTATCATTTCTAATTGATTGGAAGCTGCTAATTGAATAAGATTCAAATGTAAAGAGTTGTGTCGCTTTACATTTATTTGTTGCAGGATCAGCAGTAATGGCTTTTTAATCTTCAACTAACGAATCTGGGGCTATTACTTAAAATGGGTAGTTACGTTTTTAAATAAAATATAGTATGTATATTTGTCTGTCGGTAATATCGTTCCTAGCCAACGTAGCTACTACTGGTGTTATTTCTATCATTTCTAATTGATTGGAAGCTGCTAATTGAATGAGATTCAAATGTAAAGAGTTGAGTCGCTTTACATTTGTTTGTTGCAGGATCAGCAGTAATGGCTTTTTAATCTTCAACTAACGAATCTGGGGCTATTACTTAAAATGGGTAGTTACGTTTTTAAATAAAATATAGTATGTATATTTGTCTATCGGTAATATCGTTCCTAACCAACGTAGCTACTACTGGTGTTATTTCTATCATTTCTAATTGATTGGAAGCTGCTAATTGAATGAGATTCAAATGTAAAGAGTTGAGTCGCTTTACATTTATTTGTTGCAGGATCAGCAGTAATGGCTTTTTAATCTTCAACTAACGAATCTGGGGCTATTACTTAAAATGGGTAGTTACGTTTTTAAATAATATATAGTATGTATATTTGTCTGTCGGTAATATCGTTCCTAGCCAACGTAGCTACTACTGGTGTTATTTCTATCATTTCTAATTGATTGGAAGCTGCTAATTGAATGAGATTCAAATGTAAAGAGTTGAGTCGCTTTACATTTATTTGTTGCAGGATCAGCAGTAATGGCTTTTTAATCTTCAACTAACGAATCTGGGGCTATTACTTAAAATGGGTAGTTACATTTTTAAATAAAATATAGTATGTATATTTGTCTATCGGTAATATCGTTCCTAACCTACGTAGCTACTACTGGTGTTATTTCTATCATTTCTAATTGATTGGAAGCTGCTAATTGAATAAGATTCAAATGTAAAGAGTTGTGTCGCTTTACATTTATTTGTTGCAGGATCAGCAGTAATGGCTGTTTAATCTTCAACTAACGAATCTGGGGCTATTACTTAAAATGGGTAGTTACGTTTTTAAATAAAATATAGTATGTATATTTGTCTATCGGTAATATCGTTCCTAACCAACGTAGCTACTACTGGTGTTATTTCTTTCATTTCTAATTGATTGGAAGCTGCTAATTGTATGAGATTCAAATGTAAAGGGATGAGTCGCTTTACATTTATTTGTTGCAGGATCAGCAGTAATGGCTTTTTAATCTTCAACTAACGAATCTGGGGCTATTACTTAAAATGGGTAGTTACGTTTTTAAATAAAATATAGTATGTATATTTGTCTATCGGTAATATCGTTCCTAACCAACGTAGCTACTACTGGTGTTATTTCTTTCATTTCTAATTGATTGGAAGCTGCTAATTGTATGAGATTCAAATGTAAAGGGATGAGTCGCTTTACATTTATTTGTTGCAGGATCAGCAGTAATGGCTTTTTAATCTTCAACTAACGAATCTGGGGCTATTACTTAAAATGGGTAGTTAAGTTTTTAAATAAAATATAGTATGTATATTTGTCTGTCGGTAATATCGTTCCTAGCCAACGTAGCTACTACTGGTGTTATTTCTATCATTTCTAATTGATTGGAAGCTGCTAATTGAATGAGATTCAAAAGTAAAGAGTTGAGTCGCTTTACATTTATTTGTTGCAGGATCAGCAGTAATGGCTTTTTAATCTTCAACTAACGAATCTGGGGTTATTACTTAAAATGGGTAGTTACGTTTTTAAATAATATATAGTATGTATATTTGTCTGTCGGTATTATCGTTCCTAACCAACGTAGCTACTACTGGTGTTATTTCTATCATTTCTAATTGATTGGAAGCTGCTAATTGAATGAGATTCAAATGTAAAGGGATGAGTCGCTTTACATTTATTTGTTGCAAGATCAGCAGTAATGGCTTTTTAATCTTCAACTAACGAATCTGGGGTTATTACTTAAAATGGGTAGTTACGTTTTTAAATAAAATATAGTATGTATATTTGTCTATCGGTAATATCGTTCCTAACCAACGTAGCTACTACTGGTGTTATTTCTATCATTTCTAATTGATTGGAAGCTGCTAATTGAATGAGATTCAAATGTAAAGGGATGAGTCGCTGTACATTTATTTGTTGCAAGATCAGCAGTAATGGCTTTTTAATCTTCAACTAACGAATCTGGGGCTATTACTTAAAATGGGTAGTTACGTTTTTAAATAAAATATAGTATGTATATTTGTCTATCGGTAATATCGTTCCTAACCAACGTAGCTACTACTGGTGTTATTTCTATCATTTCTAATTGATTGGAAGCTGCTAATTGAATGAGATTCAAATGTAAAGAGTTGAGTCGCTTTACATTTATTTGTTGCAGGATCAGCAGTAATGGCTTTTTAATCTTCAACTAACGAATCTGGGGCTATTACTTAAAATGGGTAGTTACGTTTTTAAATAAAATATAGTATGTATATTTGTCTATCGGTAATATCGTTCCTAACCAACGTAGCTACTACTGGTGTTATTTCTATCATTTCTAATTGATTGGAAGCTGCTAATTGAATGAGATTCAAATGTAAAGAGTTGAGTCGCTTTACATTTATTTGTTGCAGGATCAGCAGTAATGGCTTTTTAATCTTCAACTAACGAATCTGGGGCTATTACTTAAAATGGGTAGTTACGTTTTTAAATAAAATATAGTATGTATATTTGTCTATCGGTAATATCGTTCCTAACCAACGTAGCTACTACTGTTGTTATTTCTATCATTTCTAATTGATTGGAAGCTGCTAATTGAATGAGATTCAAATGTAAAGAGTTGAGTCGCTTTACATTTATTTGTTGCAGAATCAGCAGTAATGGCTTTTTAATCTTCAACTAACGAATCTGGGGCTATTACTTAAAATGGGTAGTTACGTTTTTAAATAAAATATAGTATGTATATTTGTCTATCGGTAATATCGTTCCTAACCAACGTAGCTACTACTGGTGTTATTTCTATCATTTCTAATTGATTGGAAGCTGCTAATTGAATGAGATTCAAATGTAAAGAGTTGAGTCGCTTTACATTTATTTGTTGCACGATCAGCAGTAATGGCTTTTTAATCTTCAACTAACGAATCTGGGGCTATTACTTAAAATGGGTAGTTACGTTTTTAAATAAAATGTAGTATGTATATTTGTCTATCGGTAATATCGTTCCTAACCAACGCAGCTACTACTGGTGTTATTTCTATCATTTCTAATTGATTGGAAGCTGCTAATTGAATGAGATTCAAATGTAAAGGGTTGAGTCGCTTTACATTTATTTGTTGCAAGATCAGCAGTAATGGCTTTTTAATCTTCAACTAACGAATCTGGGGTTATTACTTAAAATGGGTAGTTACGTTTTTAAATAAAATATAGTATGTATATTTGTCTATCGGTAATATCGTTCCTAACCAACGTAGCTACTACTGGTGTTATTTCTATCATTTCTAATTGATTGGAAGCTGCTAATTGAATGAGATTCAAATGTAAAGGGATGAGTCGCTTTACATTTATTTGTTGCAAGATCAGCAGTAATGGCTTTTTAATCTTCAACTAACGAATCTGGGGCTATTACTTAAAATGGGTAGTTACGTTTTTAAATAAAATATAGTATGTATATTTGTCTATCGGTAATATCGTTCCTAACCAACGTAGCTACTACTGGTGTTATTTATATCATTTCTAATTGATTGGAAGCTGCTAATTGAATGAGATTCAAATGTAAAGAGTTGAGTCGCTTTACATTTATTTGTTGCAGGATCAGCAGTAATGGCTTTTTAATCTTCAACTAACGAATCTGGGGCTATTACTTAAAATGGGTAGTTACGTTTTTAAATAAAATATAGTATGTATATTTGTCTATCGGTAATATCGTTCCTAACCAACGTAGCTACTACTGGTGTTATTTCTATCATTTCTAATTGATTGGAAGCTGCTAATTGAATGAGATTCAAATGTAAAGAGTTGAGTCGCTTTACATTTATTTGTTGCAGGATCAGCAGTAATGGCTTTTTAATCTTCAACTAACGAATCTGGGGCTATTACTTAAAATGGGTAGTTACGTTTTTAAATAAAATATAGTATGTATATTTGTCTATCGGTAATATCGTTCCTAACCAACGTAGCTACTACTGGTGTTATTTCTATCATTTCTAATTGATTGGAAGCTGCTAATTGAATGAGATTCAAATGTAAAGAGTTGAGTCGCTTTACATTTATTTGTTGCAGGATCAGCAGTAATGGCTTTTTTAATCTTCAACTAACGAATCTGGGGCTATTACTTAAAATGGGTAGTTACGTTTTTAAATAAAATATAGTATGTATATTTGTCTATCGGTAATATCGTTCCTAACCAACGTAGCTACTACTGGTGTTATTTCTATCATTTCTAATTGATTGGAAGCTGCTAATTGAATGAGATTCAAATGTAAAGAGTTGAGTCGCTTTACATTTATTTGTTGCAGGATCAGCAGTAATGGCTTTTTAATCTTCAACTAACGAATCTGGGGCTATTATTTAAAATGGGTAGTTACGTTTTTAAATAAAATATAGTATGTATATTTGTCTATCGGTAATATCGTTCCTAACCAACGTAGCTACTACTGGTGTTATTTCTATCATTTCTAATTGATTGGAAGCTGCTAATTGAATGAGATTCAAATGTAAAGAGTTGAGTCGCTTTACATTTATTTGTTGCAGGATCAGCAGTAATGGCTTTTTAATCTTCAACTAACGAATCTGGGGCTATTACTTAAAATGGGTAGTTACGTTTTTAAATAAAATATAGTATGTATATTTGTCTATCGGTAATATCGTTCCTAACCAACGTAGCTACTACTGGTGTTATTTCTATCATTTCTAATTGATTGGAAGCTGCTAATTGAATGAGATTCAAATGTAAAGAGTTGAGTCGCTTTACATTTATTTGTTGCAGGATCAGCAGTAATGGCTTTTTAATCTTCAACTAACGAATCTGGGGCTATTACTTAAAATGGGTAGTTACGTTTTTAAATAAAATATAGTATGTATATTTGTCTATCGGTAATATCGTTCCTAACCAACGTAGCTACTACTGGTGTTATTTCTATCATTTCTAATTGATTGGAAGCTGCTAATTGAATGAGATTCAAATGTAAAGAGTTGAGTCGCTTTACATTTATTTGTTGCAGGATCAGCAGTAATGGCTTTTTAATCTTCAACTAACGAATCTGGGGCTATTACTTAAAATGGGTAGTTACGTTTTTAAATAAAATATAGTATGTATATTTGTCTGTCGGTAATATCGTTCCTAACCAACGTAGCTACTACTGGTGTTATTTCTATCATTTATAATTGATTGGAAGCTGCTAATTGAATGAGATTCAAATGTAAAGGGATGAGTCGCTTTACATTTATTTGTTGCAAGATCAGCAGTAATGGCTTTTTAATCTTCAACTAACGAATCTGGGGCTATTACTTAAAATGGGTAGTTACGTTTTTAAATAAAATATAGTATGTATATTTGTCTATCGGTAATATCGTTCCTAACCAACGTAGCTACTACTGGTGTTATTTCTATCATTTCTAATTGATTGGAAGCTGCTAATTGAATGAGATTCAAATGTAAAGAGTTGAGTCCCTTTACGTTTATTTGTTGCAGGATCAGGAGTAATGGCTTTTTAATCTTCAACTAACGAATCTGGGGCTATTACTTAAAATGGGTAGTTACGTTTTTAAATAAAATGTAGTATGTATATTTGTCTATCGGTAATATCGTTCCTAACCAACGTAGCTACTACTGGTGTTATTTCTATCATTTCTAATTGATTGGAAGCTGCTAATTGAATGAGATTCAAATGTAAAGAGTTGAGTCGCTTTACATTTATTTGTTGCAGGATCAGCAGTAATGGCTTTTTAATTTTCAACTAACGAATCTGGGGCTATTACTTAAAATGGGTAGTTACGTTTTTAAATAATATATAGTATGTATATTTGTCTATCAGTAATATCGTTCCTAACCAACGTAGCTACTACTGGTGTTATTTCTATCATTTCTAATTGATTGGAAGCTGCTAATTGAATGAGATTGAAATGTAAAGAGTTGAGTCGCTTTACATTTATTTGTTGCAGGATCAGCAGTAATGGCTTTTTAATCTTCAACTAACGAATCTGGGGCTATTACTTAAAATGGGTAGTTACGTTTTTAAATAAAATATAGTATGTATATTTGTCTATCGGTAATATCGTTCCTAACCGACGTAGCTACTACTGGTGTTATTTCTATCATTTCTAATTGATTGGAAGCTGCTAATTGAATGAGATTCAAATGTAAAGAGTTGAGTCCCTTTACGTTTATTTGTTGCAGGATCAGGAGTAATGGCTTTTTAATCTTCAACTAACGAATCTGGGGCTATTACTTAAAATGGGTAGTTACGTTTTTAAATAAAATGTAGTATGTATATTTGTCTATCGGTAATATCGTTCCTAACCAACGTAGCTACTACTGGTGTTATTTCTATCATTTCTAATTGATTGGAAGCTGCTAATTGAATGAGATTCAAATGTAAAGAGTTGAGTCGCTTTACATTTATTTGTTGCAGGATCAGCAGTAATGGCTTTTTAATCTTCAACTAACGAATCTGGGGCTATTACTTAAAATGGGTAGTTACGTTTTTAAATAAAATATAGTATGTATATTTGTCTATCGGTAATATCGTTCCTAACCAACGTAGCTACTACTGGTGTTATTTCTATCTTTTCTAATTGATAGGAAGCTGCTAATTGAATGAGATTCAAATGTAAAGGGATGAGTCCCTTTACATTTATTTGTTGCAGGATCAGCAATAATGGCTTTTTAATCTTCAACTAACGAATCTAGGGCTATTACTTAAAATGTGTAGTTACGTTTTTAAATAAAATGTAGTATGTATATTTGTCTATCGGTAATATCGTTCCTAACCAACGTAGCTACTACTGGTGTTATTTCTATCTTTTCTAATTGATAGGAAGCTGCTAATTGAATGAGATTCAAATGTAAAGGGATGAGTCCCTTTACATTTATTTGTTGCAGGATCAGCAATAATGGCTTTTTAATCTTCAACTAATGAATCTAGGGCTATTACTTAAAATGTGTAGTTACGTTTTTAAATAAAATGTAGTATGTATATTTGTCTATCGGTAATATCGTTCCTAACCAACGTAGCTACTACTGGTGTTATTTCTATCTTTTCTAATTGATTGGAAGCTGCTAATTGAATGAGATTCAAATGTAAAAGAATGAGTCCCTTTACATTTATTTGTTGCAGGATCAGCAATAATGGCCGTTAATGTCACACGATAAAACTAAAGTTCTCTAATTCTAGCTTTAAATCCATTCAGATTCTACGAGTGGATTTAGTAGTCATAGTTCTGGGTCGATCTGATGTTTTTATTCTCCGGATAACCTTCCAGTAGTGTTGCCATTGTTAGATCTCAGTGTATCGATCTTATATTAAGTTTGGTATCTGAATATTGTCAATAAACATATTTTCTCCCTTGGAAGTGTTTGAGCCACTACTATCCCTTCGTCCGCTGCTCTAACCTTAAGAGCAAGGAAGAGCGAGGTATTCGAGAGCAGTTGATATAAGTGCTACTTTGGGTTTTTTTTGTTTTCATCGAGCGATGGGTAGCCTTTATTTCAAGAGACGAGGAGTGTTTTGAATAGAAATGGGTGGAATAGTTAGTGTCCGCGCCTCTGATTTAGGTTGAGTGGTTAATATGGAAGGAATAAAGGGAATTTCTACCGATTTAAGTGGTTTAGATAGACCAGGTAAGATACTCCATTTTAATAAGTGTTGTTTGGTAAAGAAGTTGAATTTATGGTATATTAGTACTATGTAAAACTTTGGATCTGTGTTTCACCGCGTTGTCTAGCGGTCATTATGAATATTTTTGTATTTTTTGATATCTATACATCCATCATATCTATATCCATGATATCTTCGGTCTTTTGTTTAGTCGTATAAATTGAAATTTTTTCTTCGATCTTCAATTTTTGTAAGGGAAATTCCTCCTTGCAAACCGGACACCCTTACATTTAGGAGACCGATCTTGACACAACTAAACCAATTACGTGGAGAAACTTTTCCGCTTTCTTAGCAAATGCTAAACAAATGGGATCGAATACATAATTCTGAGACATGAGACCTAGTTGCAGGAACTCAAAGTATTCCAGAGGTTTTGGTACATGCTGTCACACTCCAGATTCCTCAATCCTGCGCTGACTCTATCAGGAAGAGAGGATGTTTTAAATGTGGTTTACTTATCCGTTTTTCCTTATAGTTATGCGACTTACTACTATTATTTTCTGTGATTTTTTATTTTCCACTAATTCCTCTTCAAAATAGGCCACAACCTCGTTACTGTGTCAAAATCTTTACACTTTACAAAAATTTAAGCTTGGGTGGATAGATACATTTATTTCTATGTTGTGGATTTTATTTAGTATTAATATCCTTTTTGGTTATCTTTTATTGTCCGTATTGGCGAAAAGAAATCCATTACAGGGTTTATTTGACTGATTTTATGTCTCCAACTATTTCAACAAGGCATTTATACAAAACGAATTGTGAGAGTTTCATCTCATTAGTTTTCATTGTCATTATTTCTTATTAAATTGTTATATTAAAATTATTACTATATTGAAAACGTCAGCCTTTTTCAGCATTGTGCTAGTGTAATATCTGGTCTAGAACGTAAACTATGTTAGGTTTTGCACATAGTTTTGATGGCAAATTAAAAAGCCGTGAGAAATATTTATTGAGCAAAGAATTAACATTGGTTCCCGACAGCATTAAATTACATCTGTCATGTTAACACGCTTTAATACATTCTCAATCCGTGTTAGCCTTATCTCTAACTCAGTTTACAATGAAACCAGTCATATATGCTCTAAAAGTTCTTTTTCGTTTCCTCTTTGAATAGTATTTAAAAGAATTTATGGAGGGTATTGTTTAGGTTGTTACAGAATGGGCGTCGGTTACCACTTCACCTTCAGCTTCACCAAAATATGAGGTAAGCCATCTAATCCTCATTCAATTCCTTCATTCAGACAAATCCTCTTCGCGGTTAGCAGGTGGTGACCGTGAAAAAATGATTGTTCATCAAACTTACAAAAGTCAAAACAAAATGATCGGAATTCGGAGAAACAGCTCTTTCACGGTAAATCCTGATACATTTTTTGTTCACACAATCCTGTGTTCATTTTCAGTAATTTTCGGCTTAAATAAATAAATCTCTTTATAGTATGGACCATATTTAATATCGACTGGACGGAAATTGATTTTTGCTTCTTCTGCTTCTATCGACATTCGATATACGGCATTTTGCACAAAGTGTAAATTTTTGATCGACAAATTATTCCTCAGTCCCACCATCATATAACGTCTATCACAAACTGGGATTACCTTCTTTTCATCAACTAAACCCTCCAAGTGCCCGTCATTTTTTCGTGAAAAATATTCTTTAGTTTATTTTAAAAAATGTATATCCGATACATTGGAAGTCCCCATTTAATAAGCTTAACATTAATGTTTTATGTTCTAATATAAACCTCCTTGCTTTTGGCCCTTGAGGCTATACGGACTTGAGATAAATTAAATTCGTATGTTGTTGAGTAGTTAACATATCTCAAAATAGTTACAAACTCTGAAATTTATCTGTAAAACTTTTCTTATTCATTGTGTTTGCTTGTCTAGAAACAGACAGTATTTGTTAGTATAAATAAAGGACTTAAGGCTGCCATATTATATAAGATGATAGTCGAGTAACAATGATTGCAGTTAGTAACAGAAGTTTAAAAAAAGAACATTTTTCATCTTTATTCTGTCCCATAACAATGTGGCGCAAAAGAAAGCACTATGTTGGCGAGACTAAGGCATATTCATATCGTCACATATTTTCACCCTCGCGAGCGGTTGTCTTCTCACTGTTCTAATATTTTATGTTTTGCCGATTTATTTTCCGTTTCAGTGTTTTCATATCGATATCTAGAGACTTGGGGAATATTAAGCATATTTCTCTAGAATCTTTCTGATATTTCAATATTTTTTATTTACTTGTTATGCCCCTTACATAGTTACATGCCGTATATCTTGACTGACCTGATGATGGTTTTATATGCCATCGTTTTGGTATCATTGCTTAAGTGGGATTAGCGACTTATTAAGCAATGCATACTACGAATTTAGTTTTAAAGTGATTATTCTCTTTAGAAGGATTATTTCATTAGTTTACTAATTATTGGTAGAAGTTTTATCGGTCTATACTACATCTTTTCCTATAGTGATTTGCCTTGTTTGGGCACTAACTACTTGGGCAATTTTCTGTTACACATTGTAGACATTGTTCTGGAAATGTTCGGTGTTAGAACCGATTTTGTAGAACTGATTTCTTGTTGATGGTTGGGTAGTTAAAACAGTGGATTCAACGCTCTCAGTCTTTATACTTTACAACCAAATCGGTTAAAACCACAAGAGGAATGAATTAGAATGGCAGGATCTTCCTCCAACTGGGGAGGCGTTAACATGATCATGCGCCGTAGCGTTTATACAATTTTATATTTCAAGGTGACTACTAACATTTATATACGCAACCACATATACATGAGGCCTTAACCATATAGGCGTCTCTCAGTTATTTATATGTCCAACATCGAACTTAAAGCAGGCGTTAAAGATTATGATCAGGCTTGTGATTCCGTCGTATAGTATATATTTCAAGAAAGTTGCGTCGACAAGACCCTGTGATGATGACGTGATTTTTCTTCATTGAGATTTCTTATTTCTTTCATGACCTCTCTAGAATGTAGACGCTCCAACGGTAGACCATTCACAGAGCTGATTGAAGGTACTATTTCATTTCCGTAGTGTGTTCTTGATTTGCTTCCTATAATGGTTAAAACACGTTTTTAAATGGTCAGGGAAGATACTACATTGACTTCTTATTTGCTCTTGTTCACCCTTCAGTGTTATCTCTAAAAAGAGTTATTTAAGCTTTAGGTTTCTTTATGGATTTAGTTGGTTGCTTTCCACAGCCAATTTATTTTATTTTGTCCTTGATGTTGTTATGGTAGATATTGTGTTTCTGGCATATATATATATATATATATATATATATATATATATATATATATATATATATATATATATATATATATATATATATATATATATATATATATATATATATATAGCGGCTCTATGGATAACAATGTTTAATTCCTTGATGACATTTTCATAATTTTCGACCGTAAACATATTTTTTTGTAACTTCTGTGTTATTAACATTCTGGTATATTAGTTTCCAGTTTGTATTCATGTATGGTATATCATATGGAGTAGAGGAATCAGTTAGTGTCACCGTTGTATTGATTCTGAATACAACTCAACATGGTATGATCCGAGCTTAAATCGCAACACGTTTCCACTTTTGTGAAGTTCCTGTTAACAATTTTAACAAAGAAACTTTCAAGTTTCTTTCGTATATTGTGTGTCTAGGGGGGTAGTACACCGCAAACATTATTGCTTAGGTTATGTTGTCTCTGGGCATTAATGAGGTTATCTATATTTTTTCTTAGTAATAATGACTGTTATCCGATGGATGGTTCGTTGTATATATGGAGTAATTTTTAAATTCAACTTGAAATTTAGCAGTGAAGCTCGTTTCATATATTACAGCTTTAGTTATCAGCTCTATCAATTACTCCGTGGTTGAATCAATTCATCTTTTGCAAAGGCTACTGATCATATGGACGATGCTATTTAGCGTGCTATCCCTTTTCTTTTTCATTACAGCCAACATTATCTTCTGAATCTTATCAAGCAACACAAATATGTAGATAATTGTATACGTAACAGGTAAAAACAATGCTAAGTCATTTACATATCCTTATTCTAGCTAACTTAATAGTGATTATGATTAAGTCATAAAAAGCCGAACATGCCAAGCGCACAAAAATTAAGTGATATGTAAACTGAAACAATGAATCGCGAATCAAACGGGCGCATTAAAAAAGCAGTCCCATTGCAGGATTTTTAAGAAAGTCCTTTATAAATAAATTGGCTTTTAGGGTGTCATTTAACGAAATTTCTTTCTGATTTGTCAATTTTTATGCAAACGGGATGACAAAAAGAGGAGCCCGCTGTCTAAATTATATAGACTCAAATCCTAATAATTTCACATTCATTTTATTATATCGAATATCCTTATAAGGATGCTTTTGACCGTCACAGGATTTAAGCACTTGACCAATCTTGTTTAAGGTTCCAGACGGATGTATATAGGAATCAGGGAATAAGAATGTGGAGTTGTATAAATTAACAATAAGAATTAAGAGTATTTTTCCACGCTCAATCTAAATAATTTGGAATTTTTTATATGATCAATTTATTTTTTAGATCTTTTCCTTTTTTAGATTGGATCCGGAAACATCTTCAAAGGAAAGGAAGGCGATTTTACATATCTTTACTATCTGTGTCTCTGGGTACACAACACTTCTGATATTGTGGAGGCATTACATTAATATAATGCCCGGCTAATTAATGTTGATTATAATTTAGTCACCAAATCGTATGAGAAAAGCTAAATGTACTCTTCACTACGTTAGGTACACAGAAAATTGCTCTCAAGACAACACACAAATATAAACGGCATTAGATGTGTCATCTGACTATTATCAAGTTGCGAACAATTATCCAGATATTCTTATAAAGTTAAATCTTTATTAATTCTGATATAACTTATACAAATTAGGAAACGAGAAGTCAATTTCTGAAATGTGTTTCATCAATAATTTTTTGTACGTCATTGTTGCTGCTTTATTTGTCAACTAGGATAAGTTTTCCTGTGTAAACATTTCTTTTTTAGCAAAGAAAATTTAATTTTAATTTTAATTTTAAAATTTTATCTCTTATTAAGAGAGGTAATTAAGAGATATTCCAGTGGTAATTTAATATGTGGCCCCTATATTCCCTCATGGATGGAGGGATTATGCGATTTTATAGGCGGTTTTTATTTACTTCGGGTGCACCCTGTACTGCTTGTTTATTGTTTACAAGGGAGGAGGGACCAGGATATAAGGAAGAAAGGGAAATTACAGGCCACACTGGATGATGAAAAAGTCTATTTTTCTTGATTTTTTTTGCTGTCTCAGTTTTCCCTTGGCTTGGAATACGAAATTCAGTCAATGATTTATTACAAACTTGTTTTTATATTTAGGACAGTGCCAATATATGGCGAAATGTTCACGCGAACGGTATATATGAGCAAGTCAAACCTCTGGGGCACATTTCATCATCTCTACAAGCTGTAGATACATAACCGGACCTATGACAATTTTAATGAATGAACCTCTATTGAATACCCTTTTACCTGTACTATTTCAGGTAACTTGTGCAACTGGAGTGTGAGAATTGAATCAGAGGAATCACCCTTTTTAAATATTTTTAATGTTTCCTAGAATTTCATTTGTCGTTTCATTTCGTTTGATATGCTTCAACTATAGTATAAAAATGACTTAATAACACTTATTCAACTAATCGAGCACTATACTTAATCACTATCAACAAAATATATCTCAACATTATCACGCCTTCAATGTTAACAACAAATTCCTTTAGAACAGAAATGTGGAGAAAACACTGTGTCATTAGGATTCATTAATTATTTTTATGATGATATAGATTAGGCTGTAATTGGCCTCGAGTGGCATCACTGGTAACCTCTTCAAAGTATGAAATTCCCCCAGGTAAAACTCGGAGGAGGAATTTCTCCCAGTAACAGTTACCTGCATCCTTGCCTGTCTTGTTACTTCTAGTGCTTTCGCGTGTATTACATGTTGCGACAGTATTCCGGGCTTTAATTCGCATTTGGTTCTTAAAAGAACTTTTGATATATCAATGACTTTTCGGCAGAATCACATCTAATATATTTAGATCTTGCTTTCTTTTGCTCCGCTTTGGCCACCACTGAGCTGACTTGTTGCTTTTATTGTGATCGATATCGTTCAAGTCTTCGAGGATTGTGCTCCTTTTTATCAGAGGACGAGGATTGGACTACATGGTAATCTGTATCCACCTTACTGGACTCAGAATCTGATTAGGGTTACGAATGTTGAGTGAGTGTGAATGAATTAGTGCAATGAGCCACTGCCCTATTTTTTATTACATTCGCATAATATAATTGGAAGGTGCCCATGATGCTTTTGGTCTTCTGTTTATCCACGTAAAATGAATTGTTCTTTGTAATCTTTAATTGCTCATCATTATTATTTTTCTTATGACAGTGATATATTCACCATGAATTCTCCACAATGAATTGTATTAAATAATGTAGAAACAGTTCGTACACCGTAGTTCTTGGTGCCACCAAAAAATGTTTATGTAAACAAATTGTTGGAAGAGCCCGCTCGATGACCGAAATTAATTTTGCTGCTCCTTGTTTATCAATTTGTGACACAATTGATATTCCGGTCTTTTATTCATCATATAAAGTTGTTCTATATGATTCCAACTTGTAACCTGGCTTAGACCATCTTGCACAAAGTGTAAGTTTTTGGTCAATAAAATGTTGTTTAGTCCCTTTGTCAGATGAGATCCATGAGAAAATGCAATGCATTATTGCATCATTATAAATGATTGTTGTCCTTTATTTTTTCGAGAAAAAATGTTGTTCAATTTCCTCTAACAATTTTTATAGTCGAAACGTTGGCAACGTTGAGTTAAAATTTTCAGTTAAAATTTTAAAACATAACTTACAAAATTCTGTAAAGTTCAAATTTCTCTGCAAACTTTCTCCTTACTTATAGTGCTTGCTTGCTTAGAAACAATCAGAACTTCTTAGTTTTGTATTTTCTTGGCGATAACAACTTACTGAGTAACATTGTATTGCATATAGTTAACCGGCATTTGGGACCTAGAAATGAAAGAACAATTTTTCTTCTTTAATCTGCGCCGTGACAATCTGCCTCAACATAATAAGCTGTTGTGTTGTCCAATATCTAAACTGTTTGTTTATATTTTTTCCATCTGTGGCCGCACCTCCCATCGTTCTACGGGAACTTGTTGCTATGACTAAGGATGTCACATCTCTTCAACATCGCATGCTGTTGCCGTCTCACTCAGTGCTAGTGCCATCTCGTTTATATATTCAGTAAGTCTCCTTTATATATTAACATTTTATGTCATGCAAACTTATTTCCTGCTGTACTGTATTCATATTGAGATCAAGACACATGTTCCTCATTGTCTGGGTAGATCTGATCATGTTTCTTAATGTTTTCCTTTGGAATATTTCTAATATTTCAGTATTACCAGTGCTTTTTATACGTTACTGTTAAATGCCATATGTCTAGATTTATTTGATGATAGCTTTATATACCATCATTTTGTTCTCATTACTTAAATGGTATTGGCGACCTGTTAACAAATTCACATTATGAATTTGATGTCGAATTGTTTATGTTTGGATCAGATGTGCTTCTGCCAAGATAATTTACGATCCAAGTATTGTGCATCTTCTTGAGGGATGTTTTTATTATATAATTTTTCGATCTCGAAGTTTCTCTTCTCAGTATGTAAGTTATACGAGTGGACTTGTTTTGGTTTGCCCTACTTTACACTTGTGATATACCACAAATGGAGAATTTTACGATGGCTACATTTGCTTATGATTCTGCGGTTATAGCTGTCGGAGACAATAGCGAAGAAGCCTCACGAAAATTACAACAGGCCAGTGACAATATAAATAATCGGACACAAACCTGGAAAATAAAAATTAGCAAAAGTAAATCTGTGCATGTGCAGTTCATCCACAATCAGACCGTACAAGCACCTATAACATTAAATAATCCATATAGTAACAACACTAAATATGTCGAAATGAATCTTGATGCAAAACTTTGCTGGAAGGAACATATAAAGAAGAAAAGAAAAGAACTGAAATTGAAATATAGGAAAATGTACTGCCTAATTGGAAGAAAATCACAATTATTATCACAATTGTTATTTTCTAAATAACATGAGCTGAGTTGTTTGTAGAAGGAGGATTGAGATATGAAGTGCTTGATTTCTGGAGTGTCCGTTTATTTATGAATTTGATTATTTCTGACAAATCGTAGAGCGTTTAGAATTCTCCTGAAGAGCTTATTTTAGAAAACTTGAAGCTGTTTCACCTGATTGGGTGTAACAAACTTGAAATAGACATTAGATCCGTAGAGGAGTACGGGCCGATTTAACATCTTGTAAAATAAGCATTTGATGGAGATGGAAAGTCTGCTAGAAGGGCAGGTCAGAGAAGATAGCAGGTTTGCTGTCCACTAACCTTTCTAGATTTGTTTATGCCAACCGAACCATCAGCTGAAGTAGAGACCTAGGAACGTGACGTTATCCAACCATGGAATTGTTGCACTGTTGATCTTAAATTGCGAGACGTGCATTGCGTAACGCTTCGTATGGAAAATGATGGTCTGCGGTTTCAGTAGGTTGATTTGCAACCTCCAGAATTTGAGCAACGTGGCCGCAATGTACTTGTAGGTTTACATATCCTTTGATTATCTAAATTTGATTACCTTACCTGATTTTATCCAACTCATTATTCAGTGACAATACGTTTAATAACCATACACAAGGGTATGTGCTGCCTTACTAAATATATTGCGGATTGGTAATGCTTTATTTTATCTGGGCGTACCTGTCTTCATCTTATTGGTGTCAATGTGTAATGGGCTTGTTTCTTTCCTTTTGATTACCCTAAAAGGAACTTTGTGTTTTGTCAGTTATCTTTCTCATTATTCTTATAGTGGATTCTCTCATCTATCGGTGTATCTTTTACAAATGGTTTATATCCTTCCTTTATGTTACTGTTGGCACGCATTTATAAAGACATTGATGGCGTTACGCCTCGAGAACACAGTTTTGTGTAAGTTTTGCCGTATGAAGTTTATTAAGTTATATTTCATTCATTATTTCAAACCATTCATTTCATTTATTATTGAATGTGGCCAATAATTAACAATAAGATTAAAGTGTTAAGTCCATGGTCCATCTTCTAATTTTAATTGTTGTGAACTTATGATAAGCCTCCTTAAGGTAATAACCCTTTTAAGTCCTTTATCAATAAATTACCCTTTCTGATTTGTTAATTTTTATTTTTATGCAAACGAACTGACAAAAAAAGAAGTCTTTTGGATTCAAGATAGAATATTTAATATGAATTGGATATGATATTTAATATGTCTTGATTATTGATATGAATGAGAAGAGTCTTGATATAGATATAGGTAGATACTCAGGTTATATGCTCATGGTTATAGAAGAGGTACTTATTATTACAGGTGAGAGAAAGAGAATTTCAAAAAAACACGGTGGAGTTGGCTTTAATGTTTTTTTCTGAGAGGATAGTTCTTATGCGAATGATGATAAGAATACTAGAGGCAGCTACCTCAGTCTTCTTTTAAACATGAAATTCGGCCAATATCTAATTTATTTCGTGCTTATTTTTATATAAAATATTATTTTGAATAGTTTTGTGAAGACGGAAGAAAGTTGCAAGCCAAGTTGGTGTGATTTGATTTTCCAGATAGATGAATTTTGAAGGCGTATATTTTATAATCCGTACAAGCGTTAGATATATGCTCAAATCTATAACAGTTCAAACAGCGATAAAGGATATAACTCTCGTTGTAAACTGTCTTTGGAGCACTTTTATTTGTTTAAACTATCAGCACAATCGATTCACTGACTGGCGCTAACTTCAATTTGCCTTGATTTAGCACCACTGACGATTTCAGCTAGACTTCAGATAGCAGTAACAAAATCAAACACTCACACAAACACACTGACCATCTGCCAGAGAGACTCGAAATACAACCATAAAGACCATAAGGCTATGGAATGGTATTTTGGGAACTAGCTATTAGAATTTTATAAACATAATTAACATTTTTACTCTTTTTAATGATAGTAATTGGGCAAACGGTCATCACTTTCTGATTTTTCATATTTTCTAAAATGTCATCAGTGTCACAGTTTTTCAGATGGTATCAAGTAATGATTGCCCTTAATGTGTTTAATATTTTATGTAAGTCATTATAGTATGAATATTTTGACACTTATTAACCCTTTTCAGCAAAACAACTAATTAAGCTCTATTCTTAGTCACTACCAACAAAACATCATTTCTCAAATATCTCACGCCTTTGAAGTCACCAACAAATTCCTTTAGACTACATATTTGAAGAGTAATGATACAGTAGTTATTAAAGAATTTATTTATTTATGAGGATGTATTTCTATAAATAATAGGACTGCATTGATCTACTAGTATTTTTTAATATAGGTAACTCCATCGGGTAAAAATCAGGGAAGCGCTTTCTCCCAGCAGCAATTATCTGCATTCCAGTCTGGAAATACACCAGGAAAAATACACAGAAGATGACTGAGAGACAAAAGAGTGAACAACCATCTGCTGCATTGTCCCCCTTTCACTGGAAGGCTTATATCGTCTAATGAACTGGCCATAATTATAACTTTGCAACCTGTGTTTGTCAACTTACAAAAGAAATCATATTCGAGCTTGTGCTCTTGTACCAGGACCCAGGGATCGTCATATCCGAGTAATGGCCGCGAAACAGGGACCGTGCCAAACCTTGGTGCCAGCACTCTCTTTTTAGCTTAATTTTATACTAAAATTTTTGTAATATTAAAAATAAATAATGAAAAATAGTAAAATTAAAATAAATTCTATGATTTGAGTGGTTTGTAAGTTATTTCAACACCTTTATTTATAGTATATTTGTTGCGGAATTATTCTTAGAATTAATTCGCAATGCCCTTTTCGTCTGAACGTCCAATAAAACAATATACTGATTCTAAAAAATGCAAGCTTTGATTAAGGTTTTAATGTTTCCAAACAATATCCCGAATATATATTTTATACCAATCAATTTTGAGAAATATATAGAAGCAAATAAAACCGTGATATATTAGCGTTGTGTAATGAACAGTAATAATCCATAAAAATAGCATTACTAAATACACCCATTTATGAAATTTGGAATCCAGTAAACTATATTGCTTAAAGTAATAATGCGAGGAGAAAAAAAAGGTAAATGGGGAGGCTCGATTAAGTTGATGATGAAAATAAATTACATTTGGTAACATTTTTGTTCAATTATTTTATTTAGATTAGAATTTTCTTATATATCAAAGCCAAACTGAATTAAAACTCAGAGTTGATGCGGCAACATTGTAATGGTTCGACGTCACAAATATCCACGACGCATTACTAAAAAAAACTTTGAATATACTATATGTACTACCCTGTCATCGCACACATTTAACGGTTTGGCGAGTGCATTGGGATGCACTAATAGTCTTTCAGAGTACTTCAAACTAACACTTTGAATCACACTCGTTATGGGGATATCGCGCTGAATAAGTTTGTTAGAGACTTAGTATGGAGCATCGACGATGACTCGCAAAGCTGTATTCTGGAACCACTGGAGGATGGCTGTTAGATTTACTAGTTGTACCTCACAGTTCAATACCATAGGCCCAAATGGGCTTAAGTTTTCACTTATACAGCAAAACAAAACACAGATAACAAAATCTAATGATAATTTAGATTTACGGCCTATCAGAAAATACATTTGGTTTAGTTTAAGCCCAAGCTGTTTGCGTTTTGTCACTATGTGTTTTTCCACGAAAAACGTCGATCAAAATGCATTCCCAGATACTTAACGTTGTCTGCTTGCGGAATTTCATGCTTATTCAATTTTACTGAGGGACAAGTTCTTCTTTCTACAAAGGGTGAATGTCACATTCATAACTTTTGATTTACTGTCTTAAAGGTTTCATTGTGTCTTATTGTAAAACATTATATTTATTTACAAACGCACTTATTATTGACCACACCAATTATTGATCTTGTGTCTGTTGATTATGTAATGCGAGTGCGAATACAAACTTAATTAGAAACTGAACATACTAAAGTTCAAAAGGAAAGTGATTTCCTATTATTTTTGGCAGCTATTGGATCCAATGCCAAATATTATTCATAGTGAATTGTCGCCGTCATTTAAATTTTTTTAATAGTTAATTAAAAATTAAATAAATTTAGTTGAATTTAATAATGTAATAAAAATGCTTTAGATTTAAACCTAAATACTTTTCTCTAAACTTTTTTATTACTTTGATATTTACGAACATAAAATAATTATTCAATTTGGAGCAGTAGTTCTGAAATTTTGCGCGTATATACATTTCGGCGATTCATTTATAGTTATATTGTTTGTTTCAGTTTAAAATCTGCTACTTCATGATGGAATATATGAGTATTCGTATTTAATAGCGATGATTGTGTTTTTCTACAAATCAGGCATATTACATTCTCTATAGAGAAATGGTCGTTTAGATCTTAGGCCGTATCGCCCCCCTGTCTTGGTAACAGTCAACTTTCGATTATAATCCCACATCCCAAAAGTTCCATTTAGTTAATCAGTTTCTGATTCACTATTCAAGTCAATAACTAAATTGTTTAAAAAAGTTTTAAATCTATCTAACACTTGTTTATGATTTCATTTGTCTTTTTTTTATGTGTCTGATAGACGATCGATCCACTGATTGGAACCCTTTCCATCAAAGTGCTATGGAATGGTGCATTGTCCATAAGAGCTAATTTTCAAGCCTAAGAAAATGCAAAGGCATGGTTCATTTTTCTATGGCAGGCATCCTTAGAGGAAAACACTAACTCTGATCAAGGAATAAAACAATTCCTATTTCCAGCATAGTGAATAATACTTCTGCAATGAATTATTAAAAAAAAAATTTGTAACATCTTTATTAGATACGCTTAGTACAATCTTCATTTACAATTGATTTATTACTACTTTTCCTGTGTACTTGGATTAATTAATAAGCAAAACTAGGGCGAGAAAATACATCAGTATGTATTCCTCAATTATAAAATTATAATTATTTAATAATTATTAACTTATAGCTATAGTTAGCACACTAATAATACACACTAAATGTTCACACAAGTTCGTATAGTTTTGTTCGTTTCAATCTCCTGGCATCCTGCGCGCTGTCTAGCAGTTTTATTGCTTCCACGTTAGTATGATTTAGTAATCTTCTTTCGTGTTTCAAGGCGAAATCCTGCACAACTTCGCAAATCCATTTGATTTCCAGGTCATCGTGCAGTTCTTCATTGGTTACATAGCGATAGGCATTGGTAATCAATCGAAGAACCTTGATTTGACAGCGTTGTATGACTAACTGATTTGAATTTTTAGCGCAACCCCATATTTGCACCCCATAGGTCCAAATTAGCTTTATAATTGTATTATAGATCAACCTCTTTGATTTTAGATCAAGTTAAGAGTATCTTCCGACTAACAAGTATAGTTGTTTTATTTTGGTTTTAATGTGTTTTGTTTTTTGTCTAACGTGATGCTTCCGATTTAATCTACCGTCAAGATGGATTCCAAGGTATTTTGCTGATTCTGCTTGAGGAATCGGGCATCCATTGAGTGATATAATTAAGTTTTTATTATTTCGCCTTAATGCAAAATTAACGTGGACAGATTTGGAGTTATTAAGTTGAATTTTTCAATCTTTCGTCCATTTGTAGATTTTGTTGACTGCCACTTGCACTTTTTCTATTGCCCTAGGCAGAGATATATCTTTTGCCATAATAACTGTGTCGTCAGCAAAGGTTCCAAGAAGTGTTTCTTTTGTTGTTGGAATGCAGCAGTGTAGACCAGATACAGGAGAGGTCTTAAGACGCTACCTCCAGCCGAGATATTTTTAAATGTCGAGAATTTCGTGCGATACTCTAAATTTTCTTCTGAATAAATATGACTCCAGCAATTGACAATAGTTACGCGGTAACAATTTGCTCATCTTACAGATTAATCCCAAATGCCAAACCCGATCAAAAGCTTGTGAGACATGCAGGAATATTGCAGGGCAGTATTACTTTTCTTCAAACGCTCTTTCAATAGCCGCAGTTACTCTGTGCACTTGAATGGTGATTTCGAAAACCAAACTGGAAATCTGGTATTGTTACCAAATGTTTAATACGTTTAAATATCAGTTTCTCAAATAGCTTTGATATTGCAGGTAGTAGCGAAATAGGCCTGTAAGATTCGACTTGTTCTGCAGGTTTGTTAGGTTTTTTGAGCATAATTATTTGTGCAACTTTAAAGCATTCCGGGACATGCTTCAGCCTTAAACAGGCATTAAATATATATGTCAACATGATGATTGCTTTTCGTGGCAGTTCTTTCAATAATCCAGGTGAAATGTCATCTATACCAGGTGCCTTTTTAGTATTCAACATAAGAATATAAACAATTCTGTTTATATTCTTTGATCTTTTGATTCGTCTGATTACTAAAAATATTACGATTGCAAAACCTAATCAAACTTAATTCTAACTTTTTCCTTTTTACTTTGTTATTATTATACTACTTTCTATTATCCTGCCATGAGTGGCCCAATGTTTCATTTCGAAATATTCAAGCCTCATCTAAATATAAAATTGATATAACAAATCTTCCTTAATATTATTATATGTTTTTAAAAGTTGTATTCTTTTAAAATCCCGATGGTTTTATTGAATTGTGATATCAAGTTATTTTTAAATCCAGGGTGTAAAATAAAGATTATATTTAATAAAACAATAATAAATTTTACATCTTAAATAAATAAGAAATAGAGATCAAAATAAATGATATAACAACTACTACTTACTCAATAAATAACAATATAAATAAAGCAAATAAACGTGCGAGATCTTGATGTCGAGGTTGTCGGGTAGTTCAGCAAACATTAAAAAGAACATACTTGAGCAACTAATTCTCAATGACAAAGATGATATTAAAATGCTTGAAATATATTAGGGATTGGTGATTATTACGAAAGATACTTCTAATGTCAGGTAATATTAAAATATATCGGCATTTTCTTATAAGCTTTAAAAATTACCTCGACTTTGAAATAGATTTATTTCAGGCCTTACGAGTTATTAAATACATAGTTACAGAAAAAAATAATTTTAAAGAACTACGTTAAATTATCAAACCCCAAATTATCATCTTTAAGAGGATTATTGTAGTTAGTTGTCCTTCAATTGGGGTAAGTAAATATAATTTTATTCTACATAAATTAAATAATAATTAAGCTTACTAAAAACATGTAGTTATATATTGATTTTAACTATATATATCTATAAATAGAATAACTTTTTTTCCTTTTTCTTCGCTTCCTCCTTCACAAAACAAATTTATTGTGTAATATGTTTATTTTAATTATACAAATCCAGATGGAAACTAGACACTTATGTTATGGGAGTAAATCTTCATAATCTTAGTAAAGGATTAAACAGGAAACAAGGCAGTGTGAATTCAAAGAAATGAAACCATATGTTTATTTTTCATTCTTTAAGATAGGCAAATCAGAACATAATTGGGGAACAAATTCAGAGGCGCTGATTGCAATGTTCTGAATATGTTTGTCGAATAAAAGGTAAAGGAATTTTACCCATAGACTTCTACGGCGAAATCGACTTTTAGATGAAACATTAATTATTACGATTAAGATTATCAAAAACGATCTGAAAAATTATTCTAAAGACTACTCTAACTTATTCTAGAGATTATTATATCTCTATTAATCAGTTCGTATGGTAGTTTGAGTTTGAGCCTACACACTTCAATGTCATCGCACACATTTAACTGTTTAGCGAGTGCATTGGGGTGCACTAACAGTCTTTCCGAGTACTTCGCGATAACGCTTAGAATCACACTCGTTATGGATGCTAAGGGGATATCGCGCTGAATCAGTTTGTTGGACTCGAGGGGCATCGATGATGACTCTCAATTTTATTCTGGAACCCCTGGAGGATATGTGTTAGATTTACTAATAGTACCCCACAGTTCAATACCATAGATCCAAATGGGCTTAAGTATTGACTTATACAACAAAACCTTATTATCTAAGGATAATTTAGATTTACGCCCTATCAGCCAATACATTTGGTTTAGTTTAAGAAAATCAACAGAAATTGAAAAATGTGTAGATCTGGTACCAGTAATAAGAATTTTATAATATTCTGGATCATTTTATAACATTTTGGATCCAATAACTCCTAAAACTCGTCGGAAAAGACCCATCAGCACCAGTAGTCCCTCTGGTCCTTATCATCCCTCGCAAAAGTATTTTCAACAAGCGATGGAATCCATAAAATAAGGGACCTTTGTAAAGAGGAAATTACTATAAAGTCGTTTTTCCATTTCCGCGAACTTACCAAATATCCTATCAGTTTTTCGATATAATTTACTTTAGTATATTAATCTTGGATTATGTTTTAATAAAACTTTTTTAAAAATACAAATATATAACATTATTTTGTTTTATTATATAACAGTTGTTACACAGGGTGGGAATAGAGAATAAAACTATGTTTTTATTACAACATATAATTGAGACCAGATACATTTAAACATGTAGAATATATATTCCATTCTTCCTATCAATTAATCTTTCTTGAATGTTAATTTGTATCAATGTGTCTTCGGTCTGACATATGAACAGCACCACTGTTGAAAATCTCAAATGATTTCCGAATAACACTAAACCTTCATTGCATGTCCATTTAATTAGTAGTTTATACGTTACGATGGCTTCAGCAAAACAACTTTCGTTTGTTGTGTTATTGAAAAACATTGTTAAATCCTTACGGTAGACTATATGAATTTAAATGCAGTTATCCCACATAATAATAATACATATATACCTCTATGTATCAGGAGATTTACTCATACTAGATTAAAAATCACAACTCATCGACGATCTAGAGCTCTGTTTAAAAATATTCAAACAAAATAATAAGAAAGTGTTACCTCAATGTATCGCAATGTATCTATTACCGTATACCTGAATCAAAAAAAGTTACAATTCCTTCTTACTACAAACTTCTTTATATTTTCTCTTAAAATAGCTTTGTGGATTGGCTGGTATCATAGATGGATTATTTTCAATCTCTACGATGAATTCTGAACGAGACCAATTTTGTACATTAATCATATTTTAATATTTAATTGAAACTCTCATATCTCAACTAAATGTTATTAACATAAATAGTCTATTATATTCTATAAAATATTCAAACCACAATCTTATACATATTTCTTGAAATCCTACACAACATATAATGTGAGTTATTTTACAAATATAGATGCATTTTTGCTAAACCCTATTTATAACTAAATCGTGCGAACCAATAACCTTCTGAAGAATTTGGCATACTTTTTTAAATGTATGCCATCTTGAACGCGTTTTTCGCGATATGGGCAGATTCAGTGACGAATTATGTCAACCGCATTCATTCTTATCAATTTTTTTAATTCGAATCAGTTCCATCGAAAGGGTTTTCGCACTCAATTTTTTATTTGTCATGTTTAAAATAGGAAATACGGTGTATAAGTCTGTACCCTTTATATATTATTAAGTTTATCACCTTTGTCATCTGAGTTTCTAATTTCCAACTGTTGACAAATTATAAATGGATAAACCATTAACGTAGTGATGTTCCTAGACAAGATGCCCCAGAGCCAAATTGACAATACCTGTAATGATCCAGATTTGTTTCAACACACATTGCTTTGTATTGTGTATATGAATAGGATTTAAATTTACGTGGTAGTAGATAAACATTAATATAAAATTTATGTATGCTTGATTTTCTTTCCACGTTTGTGAATTACTATTTCAATTATCAATGTTAAGGTACTGATAACCAGCCCGATCAATAAAATTAGAAATGCTGCTTCCAAATGTACTAGTGACAGGGTTGTTGCTTCCGTTTTTGGTGAGACCAGCGTAATGGGTACAGTACCAAATCGATTGTTTATACCATACGATGCCACCCTCAATATAATGTCTTTGAGTGACTCTTTAAACGGCGAGTTTATTCTAGTGAACAAAGCCAGGAAGGAACTGCCGATTATTTCCTTTACTTCGTGATAGTACATTTTAACTTTGGGGTAGTTTCTATTATTCAATATAGATTTTGCATACTCAGTGGTTACTGCATACACATCGGTTGTATTACACATCTTCAACCTGTCCCCCACGACTTTGTATGAAACATTTACGTACTGTTTCAACAACATTTCGTTTATAAAGAACCTCCATTCTGGTTCTCCATATAACGATAAACCGCTCTGGACTAAGTCGTCTACCGTATCTAGGTTTTGGTAGTATTTCGGTGCCACTACAGCCCTGATAATACCGCCGTTGAAAGTGTTGGAGAAAAATAGGAAACAAAGTGAGCCAGTTAACACGATGATCTTGTAACCAACGGGATTCTTTTCTTTGAACTTGTCAATCTCCAATATGCCAAATACATACTTAAACAGCAGCAATTTAATCGTCAAAATAGCCAGCATGATCCACACGATCAAGTCGAATATGTAAAACAGTTTCAAGATGAACGGAACCGAGTTGGCACTTCTTGTCAGGGCCACTATTTCCGTTATTTGCAACGGATAGGGAACATACCATAAGATGGAGGGAACCAACACGAAGATTTCGTTGAAGATCATGTCAGCTTCGTTCTTTCTTATCAGTTCTGTGACGCCTCTCAGTTCTTTCGGATGTATAAACAAGGTACTCGCGTTAATCTTCTTCAGAAAAATCTCCATTATTACGCATCCAAGACTTCCAGAACACGTGGTATCGGTCATGCTTAGAATGGGGAATATGTTGAAGAGGCCTATCTTCAACTTGTAGCGATGTAGGTTCGCTGTTTTCCTAGCGAAAATGCTATTTCTACTGTCCTCGATGGTGTACATGTGCATGGTATCGATGAACGGATTTAACGTCAACACATTTTTATCTCTCCCATCAAGGAACACCAAAGCAAAATTAATGATACCAGCGGTGATCCAGATTTCCCTAAGCATGTCAACTATCATATCGTGGGGTCGAATTGAATCGGTGGTAATTACAAAGTAAAATCGGGTCGAGGCGCTCCAGATAAACGGATTATCGCGGAAATAATGCACCAAAGAAACTATTTCCGTTACTTTCTCCGTCAGGATCACTATATCGGTAAATTGTACTCGCAGAATAGGTTTCTTTTGTTCTAGATAATTGATCGTCCTGTAAGGACTTTTAAAATTAGGATTCAGCAATATCATATTTATTATGTCCTTGAGATATGACGAATTATTAAGGATTATTCCTAAATTCTCTACATGTTCCTTGGACGAAAACTGACTCACGACTAGTCGGTTTAACTCCTTCTCAACCATCAAATTCAAACTGTGATCAACCAAGATACTATTAGTTGATTTTGATACAAAAAAGAGCAGGATAGCAATAATCATACTCATAATCAAGCCTGTACAGCTCACGCACGGTTCGAACATTCAATAGACGCGTAACTAATAAACAGAGGGTTATAGAAAAAATTTAATATCCAGGAATATTACCATGTCAACAAACAAATGACTATGTAAATGCAACACACCGCAAGTGTGTTTTATGATATAATTATTATATCAAATACCCATTATGTTTGCTCGTTAAGATTGACCAGAAACCAGTGTGTATAAACATTGTTTTATTTACATTATACCAGTAAAACAATAATTTTTTTAAAGCTGAGCTTGCCTTCGTATGACTTTTATATATACAGTTAGTAAAATATTAATTAAACAATTTCAAAATTTATCGCTAAAATATTAACACTTCACCATAATCAAAATATTTTCAATCGCCATTAATCCCATTCTGACTTCATCAGCATTTCAAAACCCTGTACCAGCCAAGACATGCTTAATTGATCTGAATAAGTGATAATCAGAAGGGGCTACGTCTAGTGCAGCAGAACTTCCCATTCGAGCTGCAACAGCGTATCCTTCGCATTTCTCGCAACTTGTAACCGAGCATTGTCATTTAAGAGGATGATCTGGCGTCTATTTTTGCCAATATTTTTTTTGAAGCAATGAGCCATAAAACCAACACGTTCTTTTGACATCTTTACAATGTTAGCTAACTCACGCAACTTCACTTTTCAATCATTCAAAACGATTTTGTGGATTTTTTGATGATTTCTGGTGTTACCACCTCATTTGAACGTCCACTGCGTTGTGCATCATCGGTGTCTCTACGACCACGTTTAAAGTTAGCAAACCAACGCTTTATTCTTGTTCCTGATGGAGCGGAGTTCTTATAACACTTTTCAAGGTATTGCTTCGCTTGAACAGTATTTTTTCCCACCAAGAAATAGTGTAAAATTAAAACACGAAATTGTTCTTGATTCATTGTTTTGAAAATAACAAAATTTCAAGTTCTTTTTTTTGTTTCAAGTCAAGTTTTTGTGTCACTCTTGGTACAATAACTCACAAACTTATGAGTAGAATATCATGAAATTTTAACAATTTTCTTTTGAAGGTTAGTACTAACTGAAAGACGGTTAATGCAATAAAACTAGCGCCATCTTTGTGTTAGGGTCGGGACTTTTCAGCCCATGTGTTATGTACAGTACAGCACTTATTCAGCAGCAATTTATTATCCTAAAAAATATACAATAGTCTATTTGTCATGAGAACTCCATTTTCTGCTGTCCAAGATGGAAGGGAATCGAGACATCTGTGTAAACAGTTCTGACTTAACCTGTCTATGTGTATCATCCTATATTGAAAGTTACTAAACAGAATTGGACTTATGCTTGGTCCTAATGGGATTCCATTTAATTGGAGATAACAGGATGATAACACATGTGGTAGACTTCAACCTTATATACCTGGCCTCGCAGAAACAAGAATTCGCGGTCTACCTGCCACCTATTTGCCATTTCGAAAGAGTATTCAAAATTCTGGATCTCTTGACAGTATCAAAGCCTTTCTATAGACCGTAAAATACTGCGGTGGTGGCTTTTTTTATCAAATCTATCAAGTGGTCTATAGTAGAAATGCTTCTACCAATACCAAATGGTATTCGCCGAGCAGTCTGTAATTTTGTATAAAGTATATTAACCGATTGTTCATGATTCGCTCTAATATCATTTAGAGGTGGCTGATAAGAGAGACCGGTCTATATTCAAAGGGAGAATGTCTCGACTCTCCGGGATTCGGAATTATGGTAACCGGCGCGTATTTCAACTGAAATGTAAATATTTAGTAAATATAGGTGTTGGTATATATTAAATTATTTGACGTAAACAATTCTGATACCATTATGGACTGTAAAATATTTCTATTTATGAAGCTGCTCAAATGCCAGCTAATTATTCATCAAGCATGGAGATGGAGCAATCCAGGACAGAATCATATCATTCAAGTTCTGGTAAGTTTTCGAATATATTCTTCCAGCTGTTTACTATGTATTATGTAAAATTGCAAGTTTCCTAAATTTGAATTAGATCATCTGTAGATTATGAATTATCTTTAATACTTTTTATATTCGAACGAGGAGCGCCCCTCAGCCTGTGAATGTCTTGGCAAAGGCTCTATATTTCTTATATTCAACAAAATGAGAGGAGATGTTTGGCTGCTTTTGAATTCTGTAAATGCACATTTTCTGTCCTTAATAACCCCTTGCAATTTTTATCCCGTCAGGGTATTTCTACTGCTTTTATACCAGCCTTTGTGAAGTTTTCCACCAGTATGTCAATGCTCAAGTGTCAATGTGGGAGGATGTAGAAGAATGGACTGTATCATAGAATAAAGAAACTTAGAAGCACATCTACTATGTTAAAATTGGTTCTAAGTTACGTTCGGTATCCCCGTGTGAGGGCGCTTACGCATGCGCCGTATGACAGTTAGTTACAGAGGGAACCCTAGATGGGCCCCTAGAAACCCATTCGTTAATATCTCACTTTCAGTACGTGTTTCGCTTTGGTGATCTACTATTAACCATTCGGTGAGCTTAAAAAGCGACATAAGAAATGCTTAATTACGCATAAAACATCTGTTAGCACTATCGTTGGACCTACAAAATGCAATCAAAAATCTACACTGCTTTGAGCTAATAGCTAACATCCTTGGTTTCTCTTCCTCTCACCTGTTCGTGACCCGAATGGTCCCTCTCTCTTAATAACACTCCGATCTCAACTGTCGACCGAATAATGTTCTTGAGAGTAATTTGTAATGTACTGGAAGCATCGCATCAGTTATCTTAAAACTCGCTACTCCAGAGACATATAAATGCTCCCTCAAGCCTTTAATGCTATTCAGAATACTACTCGTATATTGTCGCTAGATGTCTTTCCATCCTCACCGGTAATTAGATTGTGCAGTCTTATGTCCACCCCTCCTCTTACATATCGTAAAGACTTTCTTTCACCGAAGTTTCACCGCTTGCTCTACCGTTCTTCTTAGATCTTATCTCCTTTTGGAGTCATCAACCGGTCCTGATGTCCACTGTTCGGATGCATCAGACATTATTACCCATGATCCGAAGCAGTGTAAAGTGTTGAAGATCAAAGACCTATTAACTCTATCAAATGCATTTTATAAATCCAATGGTAGTGCCAGCGGATATTTTCTATCCGAGTAGGTATCTCTTATATCTTTTTATAAGACTGTAGACCGACTGGAGCGAAACCCGCAAAGTCAAATATTAACGAATGGGTTTCAAAAAACCAACATAGGCTGCTGATGATCATACGCTTATCCGCTAAATGGTCGGTGAAAGAAATGAAACGGTAGCTTGCACGGAGATGTCCGTTGTTTGCCCTTATTGTGATCAGGGTAGAGTGGGGTCAGGAGGGCGGAAAACTGACAAAATGTCATTGTAAATGTCCAGCAGAAGGGTTAAGACTTGGGAATAAAGATTCTTTCTCAAGGGGAAGGGAATGCTGACGGAAGACAGGATATAGTTCTGCGAAAGAGAATATGTAATTGAACGATTGGAGGAGGATTTAACTTTACCATGGAACTAGGGGGTCGATCTGGTAGGTTGAGAGAGAGAGAGTAGGGGTGATGTTTTGGAAGGGGAAGAGAGCCGACAGGGCCACCGGTCGGCGATAAGTTTGGTGTATGTTCTCGAGGATATGATAACGTTTTAGTGATAATTATGTGGTTTTAGTCTGTACACTGGAGGAAGTTGCTATAGATCATTGACTATATATTTAAATTAAGGTGTGTCCGAACTGTTGACCCTGAAAGGGGTACAGCGGGTGTACATAGGGACAAACAACGAACGAGAGGTACGCAAACTTAACTCTTTCTGGGAGAGTTTTCTTTAAAATTTCAGAATCACTCTATAGAGGTGGTTACTCCATCTCTGGAAATTCAAATTATTTTAGGTTTTGTATTATTTCGGCATTCGTGCAGAGTCAGTTCACGGTGACTGTATACACCGCGACCGTGATTCAAAGTGGAGTGGGGCTTAATAGCCACAGGATCATCATATAAAGAGGATAGCAAGTTTTTTGAACTGGTCGTAGATCTTTATAGAAAGTTGTATGGAGCCATTTCTGATTTTGATCATTATTGTAAGCCAATTTGTGTCAGAATTTGGTTAAATAATCTTAATAGCCCATCTCAGCAAACAAAATTTGTTATACGATGTTTTTTCAATTATTTTGTACTATTTATCGGCGCCGGAAAGCTATATAAACCGAAAGAAATAACAAATCACAAAACTTCAAATCTTATATTTTTAATTTATTTAAAACTTTCTACATCTTATATTTAAACTATCCTAAAAACATTTCATTTAAGCATCTACTTTTTGGTAGTCTTCATCAAAAAGTTATAGGTATAAAGTATACAAATATGATAATTTATCATTCTTGCTTTTACCATGATCTTCAAATTCTGTTTTCATATTATTTAACATAAATATTCCGTTGTTCCATGACAGTCCATAAAATTAGTGTTACAAATTTATAACGTTTGTTGTAACGACTAACAATTATTATATAATTATATTACCTCAACAAACTTTTGTAAACATATTATTAATTTAAAAATTACTTTCTAACCACAAATTTTTATAAATAACAAAATTGCTATAGTAAGTTTACTGCCCGAGTAAGAACAAATTTGTTAAATTGTCATCAATTTAAAATTTAATAACTACCTTGAAATGTTCATTTGATTAAAGAAAAAAAATGGTGTAATTATTCGAAAAAATATATTGACTTAAGGCTACTTAACCAAGATACTTTAGATTTTTTTGGATCTATTGGAGCTCATGAATTCAGGAATATATATACTTCGGCTAGTATGATTGAAAAATCATTTAAAATGCTCGTAAAATATTTTTTTTGTCTCATTCGCCTTTAGGAAATTATGAAGATGATGAACATGAGAGCCCTTTAGATAATTTACATTCCATGATAACGGGGAATCACTTTATATTTCAATTCCAGGTGTTAATAAAATAATATCTAATGCCGCAGAAAATGTTTGTACTACTTGTTACTGTCAATGGGTCTTTGAGCTAACTCTTTTATTTTATGCCGCGATATTGCCCCATCGATAATATAACATATTTTTGTCAAATATCTTTGAAGATATAAATTTAAATCCTTTTAATTATACACCACATGATGATCTTTCAGATAGAATATTCAAAATAATAAGGTGCGCCATATACTTTTGGATAAATCAGGTAAACAGAATTTTAACAGGGACTAGACCCAAAGTTTGCTTTCAGTATAAGAAACCAAAAAGAAATAACTCCAATATGAAAAAGGGAAAAGACTGAAGAAATAATTTTAATTTGTTCCAAAGTTCTTTGCTATTATATATATATATATATATATATATATATATATATATATATATATATATATATTTATTTATTTATTTCATTCATTGAAATTTATTTTAGAAATTAAATTGTTTTTTTATTTAAATTTTATTGGTCAATTAAACGTGACGTGACGTCAACTTGTTGCAAACTTTACCAAAGAGCCAATAAAATATCTTCACAGAAAAATGTTTTTTTTTACAAGTGCCTGTAATGGCGATTTAAATTGACCAATCAAATTACTTAAATGGGCGATACAACCCCATCTGGATGTTGGGCAAAGTAAAACTTTTCTCCAGAGAACTCTATTGGGTTTTTTTCTCTTTATTACTCAGTGACCAGTCTAGAGACTATCCCAGAAGACATCCGGTCTTGCCCAGCCTAGTTGCTGGTGTGACTGGGATAGTTATTCCTTGTCGGATTTTCCACTGTTGCCTATAAAGACATTTACAATTGCAATCACAAACATAAAGTACCTCCATGCCTCATCAGGAACAGCAGGGGACCGCCCTGTCGTTTAGCTTATATGTGTAGAAGCTTATATGTGTTTGTTTTATTGTTAATTTTTATTTTAAAATTTATTGTTATAGGTTATTTTTGTAACATTTAAGGTAAATATTAGCGTTGGGAACTATCGAGTGAAAACAGTCGAAACAGTCGATAGTCAAAAAACTAGCAACTGAAAATAGCAATTACTATTTTCAAATGTACGCTTCGGCCGTTTTTTTCAATTCGTGATATCAGACGAAGATGTACGAACCGTTTTCTGTATAAATTGTGAGAGAGGAAAGGACGGAGATCATTGCTTGAAGTTAATTTTATACGTATTTTCCAACGGTAGTATAAGCGAAACGGAGTATTGTACAAATTCCTGCACGTACTAACTTTAAGAAAAGAAAAAAATAATTACTGAATAATATTAACGTGCAATTTAAAATTTAATTTTAAGCGAAGTAGTATGTTCTGTGGATCTGTAAAATGGAATGGAATGTTATAATACCCCACAAATGTTTTATTGTATTTTAATATGTTAATTGCTATTTTTAAATAATATACTATAATAAACATAGAGAATACAATAGAACTTAACAAAACCTACAATGTAAAGATGTACAATAACCATAAATACTAAATAAAAATGAAACATATACCTGATCATAGAAAAAGAACTAATCAATGACATAATTAAAAATGATAACACAATAACTACTCGTGCTTTTTTAAATAAAGTAAATGTTTTTTTTATTATTGAACGGAAATATTTTTTAACAAAAAACAATCAAAAGTATTTTACTATTTACCCTACTACATTGACAATGTTGAAAGGCCGGCTTGGTGGCGCAGTGGTAAGGGAGATGGCGTCCTCCTACTGTTGCGATAGTCGCGAGTTCGAGTCCTGCTCGGGCATAATCGTAAATGTATGTTTGTGATTGTTTAAAATTTGTGAATGTTCTAGGCAAGAGTGTAAAATCCGACAGGGAAAATGATCCCAGTCACGCCAGTAACCAGGCTGGGTAAGACCGGATGTCTTCTGGGGTGATTTCTAAAGTTGGTCACTCGCCAGTCGGTAGGCTTAATGCTGAGGACCGTGGTTCGGAGCCCACATTATACTTTAGGCCCAGTCCAGATAAAAACCCATAGTTGGTAAAAGGAGACTTTAAAATATATATATATATATATATAAACGAAAACAATCTTGTAAAATATCATTCCAAACTGCTGGTGTATGCTGGTACAAGCAAACTACCAAATAAATCATAAAACTATATACATATTACATATAAATCTATGTAAGCATAAATTGGGTACATTTTTGTCAAGGTCAAGACTATACGATATAGACTGTCGATATCAAGACGATAAAGTCAAAACGTTATAAATCAGTCGAATGAAACTAGTAGAACCAAAAATACTAAATAAGAGTACACGACTCAAAAAGTCGATAGTAACAAAATCAGTTGGACCGAAAATAGCAACTGAAAACAGTCGACTGAAACAGTCAGTCACTGGAAAAAAATAGTAAAATCAGTCGAACCAAAAATAGCAACTGAAACTGTCGATAGTAAAAAGTAGTCAATTACTAATCAGTCAATAGTTCCCAACGCTAATAAATATTATTTCTTTAAATGCAAAATCATAATATTAGTGTTATTTTCCAGGATGTGAAGAATTAACTCTTAACATTTTAATTGTGCACCACATACTGATTAAAAGCAGTGTAATAAAAAAAATAATAATTAGGTGTTGCTTGTTCTGGTGGGTTAGAAAATGAAAATATGGATGGAAGAGATTTCGTAATCAAAATTGTGTATGTATTTATTATATTCAGTAAATTAAAAAAAAGTAATTATGTGTTTAAGTTTATTTTGTCAGATTAGATATTGCTTTTTAAAGTATTTTGAAAATGTTTTTTACAAATGTTAACTAATATTTAATTAAGATATTTTATGAAAATTTTATTTTTCAATTTCCCTCATAAGTGGAATTTACACATTTTGTAAAATACTAATAACTACTTTTTCAATAACTACTATGAAATCTGTCAAACTGGTTTAAAATAAATGCGCATGAGTAGTGGGCACGCTTTCCGTCTTCTTCTGTCGTCTCTTATTTTTCATCTTCTTATATTCCCGGGAAGAAATAAGTTGTAATGTAATTTTTTGGTTATTGTACGAAATATAAATAATAAAACATGAAGTATATATTAGTCACTGGAGGTGTAATAAGTGGAGTTGGTAAAGGTGTTATATCAAGTTCCTTTGGAGCTATTTTAAAATGTTGCGGAATTGAGGTTACCATGATAAAAATTGACCCATATATTAATTTGGATGCCGGAACTTTTAGCCCTTATGAACATGGTAAGTTTGTTTTGTTTGTTCGCTAATTCTTTACAATTTTTCTGTTAATACTAACTATTTCATTGTAATATCCTTAAACAACAAAACATGTGGTTAAAAAAACATGTGATTATGTCAATATAGCAACATGGTAAGTTCTTTAATTGTACCAAGATGCGGTTAATTAGATTTAAGTATATTTAACCTATGGTTTAAATGGCTTTTAATTTTAAAAAAAATTATTTCTTAAGGTGAAGTTTATGTTTTGGACGATGGTGGTGAAGTGGATTTGGATTTAGGAAACTATGAAAGGTTTTTAAATATAACTTTACACAAGGACAACAATATAACAACTGGTAAAATTTATTTGTCAGTTATTGAGAAGGAAAGACGGGGAGACTATTTAGGAAAAACTGTACAAGGTACATTTAACTTTTAACAAATAGCATTTTTATTTTATCAAGATTTTCGTTATAGTTGTGCCACATATAACTGATGCAATACAAGAATGGGTTGAAAAAGAGGCTCAAAAACCAGTGTCTGAAAATGGGAAAACTCCAGAAGTCTGTATTATTGAATTGGGAGGAATAGTTGGCGATATTGAAAGTATGGCTTTTGTGGAAGCATTTAGACAATTTCAATTTAGGGTTAAAAGGGAAAACTTTTGTGTAGCTCATGTGTCATTAGTACCACAGGTAGAAATAATTAATAGCATTAATATTAAATATTGGTGAAAACTTTAAATGTTTTAGCCAAAAACCACTGGAGAATCTAAAACTAAGCCAACCCAATCGTCAGTAAGGGAACTGAGGGGACTTGGGTTATCACCAGATATAATTGTTTGTAGGTCAGAACGACCTATTGAAGATGGTGTGAAAGAAAAAATATCAAATTTTTGTCATGTTGCACCACAACAGGTAAAATTATGGTTTTTTATTTGTAAATCGAAATAAATAAGAATATTTTCCAGATAATTAGTGTACCAGACTTACCTTCAGTGTATGAAGTTCCAGTTTTTATTGAAAATCATGGAATGGCAGATTTTTTGAGTGAGAGGTTAAATTTGGGAATTACTCCACTCCCACCAAGAAGAAAATATATGATGCAATGGATTGAATTAGGAGACAAAATCAGACATCTGAAATATGAGATAGTTGTAGCAATTGTTGGAAAATATACAAGGTGATTTTTCTCTTAAATGTTAACTGAAAGAAATTAATTATATACAATATAACCATGTTTTAATCTTAATGAGAATAATGGAAATTAAAATATACTTGAGCTAAAATATATGTGCTTAAATTGATAGAAGTTTATTGCTATCTACTGATATTATTATAAAAATATTGTGATAAGATAATGGATTTATAGATTGATCAAAGGATGCTATTTATATAAATGTATCTAGCATGTATTAATTTAAATAAAATGTATGTTATATATAATTGTTTAACAGATTGGAAGATTCGTACACATCAGTAACAAAGGCTCTTCACCATGCAGGAAATAAGATTGGTTACAAGGTAAACATTACATTTATTGAAGCCTCAAATTTAGAGAAGAGTATGTTGGCTGATGATCCAGCTTCATATCACAATGCTTGGAGGGAACTTTGTTTGTGTCAGTAAGTAATAATTATCATGGGTATGTTTGAGTTATTTTTAGTGTTTTAATTTCTCTAGCTGTGTTGTGGTTCCTGGGGGTTTTGGTAAAAGAGGCGTTGAAGGTAAAATCGAGGCTGTGAGGTGGTGTAGGGAGAATGACAAGCCATTTTTGGGTATATGTTTGGGTTTTCAAGCTGCTGTTATTGAGTTCAGCCGTAATGTATTAAAATTGGAGGATGCACATTCGACGGAGGTATGTCTAATATTCCTGTTTTCCATATATGTGAGATAATTTTGATACAATAGGTAAATGAGGATACCAAGAATCCTGTTGTGATAGATATGCCCGAACATACGACAGGAAACATGGGTGGTACTATGCGTTTGGGTAAAAGAACCACCGTTTTCAAACAATCGAACTGCAAAATCAGTAAGTTTAATCACATATTATGTCAAATTGCATTTTATAAAAACACTATTTTTCAGAGAAATTATATGGAAATAGAGACAGGATTGAAGAACGTCATAGACACCGATATGAAGTCAATCCTGCATACATTGATAAATTAGAAAAAAGTGGTCTTAAATTTGTCGGTAGGTATCAATCTTATCAATCAGTTTTAGATTTTAAAGTTGATATATTTTATCGTCATAATTGATTTTGCCATTTTTATTGTTTTTATACCTGTTGTGTCGTGAAACAAAAATCAAACGAAATTGATTGTAGCTTTTATATATAGCATACTATAAACTGTGCCTCTACCTGAGTAATGAATTTGACTAAATTTATTGTGGAAAATCAAAATTTTTACCTTTATAATTTTAATTTTTATATTACAAAATAAAGAATTATATATGGACATAAATTTTGCGATAAAAATTGCAGATCGGAGTTAATTTAAGGGATTGGAGCCAAAAGTGGGTGTGTCTTCACATCAACCAAAAAAATGGAATAAATGAAAATTAAAATAAAATATTGGTTATATTTCAATAATATTGATCTTTGTATACATATTACAACTGTGTAAAATATTTGATTATAATTATATATTAATGTTTATTATGGTAGTTTTAGATATACTATATTTTTAGTTTTCCGCCTGGTTGCGTACACGAGTAAGTCATACGATTTCGTGACGCATGAATAAGCCATATGCAATAGCCAATGTGAGAAGCGTGGATTTTCTAAATTTAGTGGACGCATTTATTATGCTGAGCCTTGCTGGTGGGTATTGGAAATATATGTGCCACCATAAATTGCAAGCGTTTTTGTACTCTAATTTCAATGTCTGGGATGTACGTTTGGTTTTAAAATTTTAACTGCGATTATATTGATCATCATGTTTTTCATTGAAAGACTTTTAATGTCTTTGAAAGCTGTAGCGGATTAATATTTCAGAGAGTGAAAATCACACCAATTTATAAGATCAAGACGTGTTGCGACATTCCTAGTAGATTAAGTGCATTCAAGTGCAATCCTGTGGAATAATATACAATATTCGTACATTACAGATGGGCTCATAAATTGCTATTTCGGCTGCTGTTACTTTTGAATGATGTATCTAAAATGTGGTTTAAAGCACTGGCATCGCTGTTTTTAGATACTAATATAGGAAATTCACTGAGCCACTTTGGTACTTTGTGATAAATTCAGGGAATGTGTCATTTTGTACTTATACGCCTCCAAAATTTGACCGTATTTTCAGTTTCTTGTAGGTTACTTGAGATTTCTTCTTCGATTGTTGAATTGAAAAAATTATTCGGAGAAAGATTTTCTTTAAATTTCTTTAATTTAGTATTATGGCTCTTTGACTTTAATCTGTACGTTTAAATGCTGTAATATCAAGTCCGTTGATACTTGAATCGCATTCAGTGCCGTAGCCAAATAACATTTTTAGAAAATATTTACATTTTAACATGTTTTATTATAAAAAAAATATAAATAAAAAAACAAGTTAATATATAATTTGATAAATAAGTTCCAAATAAAAAAATATACATACAGGCCTAGAACCTCGCTTTTTAGTAATAAGTACCATTTAGAGAATATACTTGTTTTAGGTATTGATGAACATCAAGAAAGAATGGAAATCCTGGAATTAGATAATCATCCCTATTTTGTGGCTGTTCAGTTTCATCCAGAATACATGTCTCGTCCTGTTAGCCCATCACCACCATTCTTGGGCCTTATTTTAGCAGCCAGAGATAGACTGAAGTCTTACATCGCTCGGGGATGTAAATTAAGTCCTAGAGAGCCCCAGAGTGACTATTATGATACAGGTAAAAGCTGGTGATTGAGATGTGTCTAGAACATTACTATGTTTTTCTCTTTTTAGATGAAGATTTGGAAGATGATACATTGAAAAAACTGACAATTGAAAATGATACAGACAGCAGTGCATACAGCAGCTCAAGTCTGTCCTAATCTGTGACTTCCAATTTTTAAAATTTCCTTATTTGTAACGTTCAAAAGAATGGCAATTTAATTAAGTAAGGAATATGCCGAATATTATATTGGGAACTAAATCCAGCATAATATTTAACTACCTCTTTATTTAAATGGATAGGTTCCTAAATTAATATTTAAATAAATTGACTTTATTTTTACTGAGCTTACGAATTTTTTCGTTCATTGAAATTATAAATATCGTATTTTTTTAACATTTCTTGACCAAAATGTTATTTTAATATTAATAAAAGTTTAAGTTTACTTGTCTTTTTGTGTCAAACCCTTTAATTTTTTAGTACATAATATTAAATATAATTAACCACATTTAATCCACAACTGGTAATCGGATAGGGTCGTACTTACCAACAGTCATTTATCATGAAGTTTACTTTTCTTTATGTCACAAATCCTTTTATTTTTTAGTACTTGATATTAAATATAAATAAACATATTTAATCAACAATCGGTAATTTAATAGAGTCGTACTTACCAACAACCATTTATCACAAATTCCTCTTTATTAATCGAATAATTTTGATCTATTTTTCAAATTCTTCTAATCCATTGATCTGTATCTATATTTTATTTGCGTCTCCCATCCTAATGGTCGATCTGGCTATAAATTTATTCACCATGTACTAGAAATCCTAGTTTTTTTACATTACAGAAGTTTTTAATACCATGCAAGAGGTAATTCATTCACTGCTACATTGAAACAGTGGAAAGCTGATCTCTCCTCGCAATTCGACAACTTTTTCAATATTGGAACAAGTAACGTTATTTTCGATGTTGCTATCGTTAAATTTGCAAAATAGGGACATAAATCTGTTAAAATAAGATCACCCTTGCCTACTTCAGCGGTCTTACCATACGTTGTATAATTGTTCATAGTCTATTGTTGGCTAGTTAACACATAACGAATTTCGGAAATACTAAATATCGACGGTTGTCGCTGTCATAAGTCGTGATTGTAGAACTGAATCTTCATCTGGTCAACCACCTTCCATCATTCTAGGCACTTATCTACATTTTGCTTCTCGTACTTGTCATCAGTTAACTTTAAGACCTTAAAGTCTGATTACCACTTATATTTTAATACAATATTCGATATATTTGCATCAATCTAATTTCAGCTTTTACTATACTCTATTTAATTTTCGATATTGTACGAGAATTGTGTTTTCCTTCAAGATTCCAAAGTTAACAATCGCTTTATCAATTCAAATTTAGAAGTTTTATTGATGTTTTTGGTTGTGCAAATAGCTCCAGTTTTCGAACTTCGTAGGCGACTTTGTTACCCGTTGAAATTCTAAGTACACTGATGGATGAGTTAAGATGATCAGAACTCTTGGGCGTTTCCCATAACACAATTAGTTACGGAAAAAAGTTCTATTATCATTAATTCGTCCATAGCCATAATGTACTAGAACTTTTCAGTTAGTTCTGCAATCTCCAGACTAGCTAGATAATTATTTTGATTAATCCAGGAAGTAATTCATCTATGATTGGAGATAAATGTTTATTAGATTTAATATAATCTAAGACCTATTATTATACTGTGTCCATGTACAAAATTTATGAACACAATTGAAAAGGTTCTATTTCTTCAATTGACGTGTAGTCAAATATCCACATAGAATAGAGAAATCTCGATTAGAGTCCCTCTATTACATGAATATCCACAACCCGTAATACATTATAAATATATTAAAATAATGTACAATATATGATTCCCGTTTATAATAGTTTTATTATTAGCATAATAATATATAATTACTAATATTTATACTTATAAATTAGCCGATGACATAAAATAATGAAGATATCTAAAAACATAGTGTTATCTGTCTAATAATACGTCTTACTTTACCAAATGTCCTTGTCAGAGTTTTGACAGGCCAAAAATTTGTTTATTAAATGGGTATTATCCATGTTCTGTAAGTTTTAAAAATAAATTTGTAAATAATTTATAATGAGTCGAAAAAGTGGTAGTTTGGAATTGTTGGACATGGACCCGAACCATTTTAGTAAGGATGTATACAGATCTGAGACTAAAAGTTTAAATTTGAACAAGGGGGCTGATTCGGTATGTATTTTGTGATAGACACAGAATTTAATTAGATTTCATTAAGGAAATTTTATACCATATAAAAATCAATCTATTTCGTAATTAATTATTATTAATTACCTCTACAAACAATTTATATATATATATATATATATATATATATATATATATAAATCTGTACTTTAATAATTACATATCGTGTGATGAAACATTATATTTATTTTATTATATTTGCACGAGTATGTGATAAGAGATTTAAGAAATATAATTTTAGAATTATAAAAAAATGTTTTTTAGACAAGTTGGGGTAAAACTTCACCAAGTAAAAGTTATTGTTCATCTAGTTCAACATCAACAGAAAATGTTGTGTCCACATTAGAGAGAAAGAAGGTGGGGTGTATATTTCAAAGATTATTATGTATATTTATTAACTAATTGAATTTGTTTTAACGAAGATAGAGTTTATTCGACAGTAATTAGTGTTCAAGAAATGTTAAATACTTTTCAGCTTTGTAACTAGTTTTTTGTATAATTGTAGTGACTTGAAATCTTATTGGTACATATCATTTTATAATTTTAATGTCAAAGTGATATTTGGACTTTTAGGCACAGACTTCTAAAGATACTGCAACATTGAACAGGTCTGATGACTGTCCTTTACTGCCCGGTGAAATAAGACAAGGATGTGCTCGAGATGTTACTTATTTATGTCCTTACCAAGGTCCTGCCAGGGGTGTATTAACAGTAACTAATTATAAATTGTATTTTCGACCTTCTGATTCCTCAAATATAATTGATGTCCCATTAGGAGTTGTAAGTATATCATTAAAATCTTTTAAAATATTTTAATAATCACAATCTTAAGATATCTCGCATTGAGAAAGTTGGAGGAGCATCATCTAGAGGTGAAAATGCTTATGGTATTGAAATTTTCTGCAAGGATATGAGAAATTTACGGTTTGCTCATAAGCAGGAGAATCATTCTAGAAGAAATGTTTTTGAGAAGTTGCAGATGTATGCATTCCCACTAAGTCATAAATTAAGATTTTTTGCATTTGACTATTCCGAAGCATTTCCAGATAATGGGTGGGCAGTTTATGAGCCAATAGCGGAATTAAAAAGAATGGTAATTATTATAATATTTATTAAGCTGTCAAAGTATTAATGAATCATTTTAGGGGGTTAATAATGATATGTGGAAAATAACTAAAATCAATGAAAGGTATGAGATATGTGATAGTTATCCCGCAGTGTGGGCAGTACCTGCTCAAGTTACTGATGATGATATTAGAGCAGTTTCAAATTTTCGAAGTCGTGGTCTGTAAGATTTTTCGTTTCATTTTTCTTTTATTAAAACCAGATGGTATTTTATAGCGAGATTACCTGTTTTAAGTTGGATACATACAGAATCTCAAGCAACAATTACAAGATGTTCTCAACCGTTGGTGGGTGTTAGTGGTAAGAGATGTCGAGAGGATGAACATTATATTCAGTTAATTATGGACGCAAATGCGCAAAGTCATAAAATGATTATAATGGATGCTAGACCAACAGCAAATGCCATTGCAAACAAAGCAAAAGGCGGAGGGTTAGTATAATTTATAATAACTCATTTTATTTAAAAATAGTTATTTCAATAGTTTTTATAATTTTTATGAACAAATGAAGATATGAATCGGAAGATGCTTATCAGAATGCTGAACTCGTATTTTTGGATATTCACAATATTCACGTTATGAGGGAATCGTTGAGGAAACTAAAAGAGATTTGTTATCCCAACATAGACGAAACTAAATATCTTAGTGGGATAGAATCAACATATTGGTTAAAGCATATAAAGAGTATTCTTGCTGGTGCAGTTCGGATCGTTGACAAAGTGGAAAATCATAAAACCTCTGTTCTGGTGCACTGTTCAGATGGATGGGATAGAACAGCTCAATTGACTGCCCTCTCTATGTTGATGCTGGATCCATATTATAGAACTGTAAAAGGCTTTGAGGTTTTAATTGAAAAGGAATGGGCTTCTTTCGGGCATAAGTTCCAACAGGTAAAATTTTCGACATTTAGATAATTGTGTGACTTATTATCTAAATGTTATTTTAGAGAGTTGGACTGGGAGACGATTACCACAGTGATGCCGATAGATCTCCCATTTTTCTACAATTCATCGACTGTGTGTGGCAAATCACTAGACAATTCCCCAATGCTTTTGAATTTAACGAACATTTTCTTATTACCATACTCGATCATTTGTACTCCTGCAGGTTCGGGACATATTTATTCAATAGCGAAAGAGAGCGCGTCGCCGAAAGTAAGATATAATTTATATTTAATTAAGTCTTACCACATTTGACCTTTCGAGTCAGTTACCCGTGAAAAATATTTTTTCAATAATTGTGTTTTTGACAAATAATAAATTGCTTGCCTTGAATAGTCACCACACATTTACGGTGTTATATAATTTTATTAATATCCTACTAGAAGCACTTTAAATATTTTTTCCAGAACTGAAAGAAAATACAGTTTCATTGTGGTCCTACACCAACAGTAACCTGGAGTTATACAGAAACCCATTGTATTGGGCTAATACAAAACAAGAGAAAGTATTAGTACCAATAGCTAGTATCCGGCATATACGGTTATGGAAAGCTTATTATTGTAGATGGAATCCAAGTATGAGAACTCAGGTAAATGGATAGATTTATTTATGAAATTTTTCAAAAAGTCATTTAAATTTTTATCAGGATCCAGTATATCAACGGATAAGGGAGTTGTTGAAGCTCAAGGAACAATTACACAATAATTCACAAGAGTGCAGAAAGGAACAACAGCAGAGGATGAGCAGAAGCACTGTCAGTCCAACATGATACAATATCAGTGTGTCATTTGCTTAAGACTGTTTAGTGCAGTACTTTATTGTTATTTTTCCCGTTATCGTAGCTTAGCTAATATGAGTTAATCCAAAACATATTTTATAATATTTGTATAATTATTGTATAGAAACTGTTTAACAGAATAAAACTGGTACCAAAAATGATGACACAAGATGAGGTTTCCAAATTTTGTGGTATTATCAAATGTGGGATGTAGATAAAATATTTTATAGTGAACTGTACAAATTATAGGATACTTTCCCCAAATAAAGTAGAGCTTTATTCAATTGACTAGTTAATGTAATTAATATTATATTTTATTGATCAGTAGAAGTATAACATTTTTGTCCTTTATCTAGAATCCAATAAAATACGTTATTTAAATCACCTTCAATATATACCGATCACTTTCATTTATTCATTCCATGAAAATTCGACGATTCATAATTGGGATTAGGAATTAATTTCAGTGCATTAGCATAAGTGTTATCTATTAAAAAGTGCCTTAAAACTACAGTTAAGATTATGATACTTATGAGTTCGATATTCGATAGTTTCGACGTGTAATTGAACCACCCACGATTGTTTTTTTTTCATTGTTTGTGTTGTTTGATTTAAAGAAACTTACTGAGACTTGACCTATTGAATGCTTATGAAAGGTTCCTGCCTATCCAATGTTTAAAAGTGATGATATCAATGACGAAGAGTACTACGGATAGCTTAAATATTTGGAAATAGTACACGATCAAATTAATGCGTGAGGTAAAATTTAGCAATTTTTGTTTCCTGCGCCTTGTGTGTTTGGGCACCATTGAAGCAAGTATTGGCTTTAGAGCTAGGAGTTTATATTCGACAACACGCTATTTGAATAAAAACTTAGAGACAGATCAAAGTTATCCTCTTACTGGAAAACAATGTATTTTATTTATAAATACACTACTATAATTTGACGACTTCTTGTGCTTCCATCATGCCCTTCTAGACTTGATGCATACTGATTATAATTAGATCTGATCGATATATCATCGCTCCTAGTTGAATGGATATCATTAAATCAACACTACATCACATTGTTTCCAGATTAAGTGAAAATAACCTATTATGTCTTTCATGTTTTTTCATGTATGTTTGCAATAAAAATTATGCAAAAATAAGACTATTTTGAGACATACTTTTTTCCCATCAGATGTTATTATATTGTCGCATTAAATTTCAATCGATTAGGTTATAGTTTAGTAGCTTGGGTAAGATAATAATGAAAATTATTAATATTTTTCGGTGTTCATTTCCTAGGTTATTCAGTCTTACAGCATCATTTGTTTATCAATAGCAGATAAAAAACAACAAAAAATCGACATTTCGTATAATTTTTAGATACATTTAATTTGAAAATATTAAACAGCGATGTACCTAATTATTTTACTTTAGCTAACAATCGAACCAAAAACACAATTAAGTGCGACTCATAGAGTAATATATACTCGGTAATGTATACTCTATGTATAATGTTCTATGGTGCGATATAAAACTGATTGTTTTTGTCCTATTATCACCACGGATACGACGTGGCTCTGCCAATATGATTCTGAATCAAAAGAAGAGATTAAAATACTTGAAGCTAGCTATAAATAAAAAAAGAATGTTTGTAGTAATATTTTTATTGTAGAATTGATAAAATAAAAAAAGTGTGATTTATTTCAATTGGTGTTTATTGGTTAGATTTAGCTAAATCTGGTTTTTAGTTCTTATTAATAATATCAAAATCAGCATCAAATAAATAATAGTTACTGTGGGGAGAAGAAAAATTTGATATTGGAATAATAGCAAATTTCATGATGGAATATTATACTGAAAAATATACTTATCATACGTAAAATAATGTTTCATTTCAACGAACTTATTAATTACCTAGTATTGTTTTTAGATGAAAAAGTCTGAGAGAGGCATTTTATCTTTATTACACAATAGCTACGGTTCTTTACATTTCTTTATTTTTGATACATAAAAATTAAACCTTTCAGCTGCAAATAAAAACACTGAATAGAATTTTTGTTTTTTTTTTGCCTTTTTTCCTACTATGATTGTATATAGTAATTATATCACAGAGAATATATATTTACAATTAGAAATAGAGTTTATCTTTTACAAGTATATAATATAATATTAGTTTAATAGATAAAAACGCTTGCTTTGGCAACTACATTATTTCTGGGTCAAAGATATTATGCCTTTGAGATATATTTATAAAAAGGCGCGTCTGCGTTTATTTATTAAACTAATATATTTAAAAAATCGCTCAGTATAAATTTCAGGTCACTTTACCGGAAAATACGTGTATGAAAATTCAGTTTTTATGCATAAGTACTCAATGCGCAAGATAGTAATTTTAAGACATCCTCAGGCATGGTTTGAGACTATCTGATTTAAACCTACACACAACCTAATAGTTAAAATATCATAAGATAAAACATAGTCACGATTAAACGTGAGCACACATAGATTTAAAATATTTCACACGCTCATATTAAACATGATTTAAAAACGGAAAACAATTGAAATATTTTTAAATCTTTGCGTTCCCTTAGTTGGCACTCAAAAGCTGTGGCGCGACATTTAACATATGATAAATAGCATTACAAAACTTTCAAGTCCATCTGAGGAAAATCATCATTTACGGAAAAATATCACAAAAAAGCAAAGATCACAGATATCATAAATACTATTAAGCATTAAAATTTGGCACATTTAGGTTATCATTCATATTTGTTTAATTATACACAAAGCGTTCCACTTATCTAGCTTGCCCTTGTCAATATAAGACTGGCATATTAATTAGAAACCATCGGTAATTAGAATATTTGCTTTTTTAAATACGCTATCTTTTCATATAATTTATCTGAGCAGCTCAGTTAAGTGTATCGCTTTGTAAATTTAACAACCTGGTTATAATGCTACCGAAAAGTTGTTCAATTTCATCTTTATAAAATAAACGCAAGTAGCAAACTTAATGTAACAGTAAGAATTATTAGTTCATAGCTTAAAACTGATAAATATTTTGGGAGCATCGAAAATATAGTCTTATTGGACTTTTGGCACTTCTTTTCAAGAACAATTTTTATACGATGAAAAATGTCGGTATATGCGTACCTGATAATATAAGTTAACATGAATGATAAATTTGTTTAAAATATTGTTTATAAAATATAATCATAGATAGAACTTAACGATTTGTTATAAGCTAATATTTAAATTGGTACCGTCCACAAGTCATTGTCCTTTTCCATTGTGAATTTTCATTCATGTTAACTTGTTATAATATTGTTCTAACTGCTTACCATTTTAACTGGACCAGAGACATATGTTTCGTTGTTCATGTTATAAATGTTTTTAATATACAGAATGTGAATAGGTTACTGCTTTATGATGTGTACAAATATATAGATATATGTAGTAAACATAATTGTTTCTATACTATGTGTCACAATTATTCTCAGGTTTAGACAATATTTCTAAAATTACGTATAAATAAATACAATAGTAGTTTAGACACTAATTTTAAGTTCAGTGCACATTTAGTTTTTCTTTTAGACAGGTACCGGTTTACTTATATCATCACCCGGCATAAAAAAATAAATTATACAATATTTGAGATAGATATTCAGCCTTGTCGAATTCAAAAAATATTTCATTTTTTATATATATAGTTACCTATTTGTTCTCGGTTTACAACGCCCAAAACTCTTCTTTATAACTTAAGCTTTGACATCGTATGTCACAACATTCCGACAGTTCTTTATATAATGTTACAAGTTGTCAATTGTCAACGCATTGTCGTTTGTCATTCCGTGAATTATAGTAAAAAGTAATGTAGAAATATAATCTCTTTTTTAATAATAAAAACATTAAATCTAGATTTTTCTAAGAACCCTGTTTCGTATAAAATTTACTAAATGTCATTCAATGAGATTTATGGTATACTATACGTGTGCATTGAAGAATCAACTGTGTTAAGTTTGAATTAATTTTATTAATGTGTGACATCGTGAAGACTCATAAATTTCTTCAATACGCACGTGTACAAAATATAATCTTCAAATTTCGTCATATACTTGTCAAAAATCAATCAAGCGGTAATCATTACTAAGTCATCGCATACCAGTTCTTCATTACCTCTCCGATTTTTCTGGAGCTACTACGAGTCACATTGTAGTACACAGTTTCACCGCCAGCTAAGATGGCTCCCCATTCACCGAACGTACCGTAATCGTATATGGTGTGGTTACATGCCGCCATAATTGCCAGATCCAGAGCCGGGGTGTTTTTATTTTTGTGCGATGCAATAAAGAGATTCTCTTTATGACCGAAATGTTTCAAACACCACGTAGGATCATCGCTTACCACGATAAACACCGGATTAGGATATTTCTGTTTGAAGTGGTTCATTGCGTTTATGTAAAACGACTCATTTGCGGGATTGATGTTGTGTTTTCTGAAATAATTACAGAAGTTGTCACTAAACTAGCATAATGTATGATTTATATGGCTAATATTTTAGGAAATATAATAGTGATATCAAAATAACTAATGTTCATGTTACACTACTAATGTTCTCATTACGGACAAATATCCCCAGAATAATTAAATAAGAGATACTATTTTATAATTTAATATAACAGAAAATATATTTCATATGCGATATTTAAATTTCTACTGTTATTATTTTAGTGTTATGTGGAAAGATACATTATAGTCTATCCAAAGTTGCTGTGAACATACGTCATCAATATGTTTAATGTATTGCTTGAGGCAATTTGTAAATTCGTTTCAGAATCAGACAATATTTTAATTGTCATTTTGTTCTAGTTAAAAAAAGACAAAATGCGGCCTGATACGTTCGAACACGTAAACGAATCAGCCTGTCAAAGTCGTTCGATTGTCGAACGTATGTAAAATTCTTGAATTGGACATGGACATATGGACACAGTCACTTCCAGACATTGCTTTTAAAAATACGTTTTTAAAAGCACATATTAAAATCAAATAACTTATTATTTAAATTTGTGTATTTAGATGAGACATATATATTTTCGAATGGGACCAATATACCCAACAGTCACTCATGGCAAGATAATAATTATTAGCATTAAGACAACTAAAGTTTATGGAAAAAGGTAAACATTAGGATAACAATTGATTAGGTTTTATTAGTCATAATATTTATTAATAATTATTGTACTTCATGCTGGAAACAGGAAAGGTAATAGCATCATAATTGAAGAATAAATTGAGAAATGATGGATCGTGAACAATCCTTCGATAGATTGGAAATGAACAGCCTAGTTATTTACTACAGTGAAACTTTCTGAATATGAACAACTAAAGGTGAGTATATAATTAATATACGATAATTGTAGGTATTCAAGAGTGTGAAAGATTTATGTCCATTAGATATGTATGTAATTATTCAGAATATACACGACTATTTGGTTAAATTGTGAGAGGAGAGAAAAATACCAAGTGTTTTATATAAAATAATAAATAAAGAAAATAAATAAAGACAAGGAAACACAACATCGAAGAAAAAATAAACGTAAGAAGGTAAATAAAATGGTAATTGTTAATTTGGTAGATTAGGCCTCCATGGGATACCACCATAACTCATATGTGGTGTGGAAAAGGGTTAAATATAAATATAATAAAACAACTCTAATATAAATATGACAGATATAAATTATTGCGGCTGTATAATTAACTATAGTTTAAATTATTCGATAATATATGCATTAGATGTACTATAATGTTTAAATAAACTATATATTTGATAACATTTTTGTTTCATTATTTTAGTTAAACTAGCATTTTGTTATATGTCAAAGACAAACTGAACCAAAATTCAGAGTTGAAAAGGCAACATTGTGGCGTTTTGACATTATAAATTTAGATGGCGTATGTTCACGCCGACTTTGGATAGACTATATAGTCCTTCCAATAAAACAGTCAAGGCACGTCATCGATGACGTGGAACGTACTGCCAAATGCAGTTTGTAAAAATAGGAAATTCATTTTAAACTCTGAACAGATTCTTCCTTCCCATTTTACTGCTTACTTTTATTACGTTTTTCTAGTTTAATCTCTGATGCATGGAAACACGCAACCGAATCAGTTGATAAAATTCGATACTGATCGACCCTGTTGTCGAATGTCGAGGTTAAATATAAAAGTTAAGCATTAAATAAAGCATATAAATGACAAAAAAGCCAGATAAATGACATAATTGTTGAAAGATAAAAATTATAAAAAAAATATTTAAATTACCTTTTAAGATAACCAATGTAATCTGTTCTTCTAACATGAACACCGATGAAAGTGTATTTCTTATATGGTAGGTTTTTGGTGAAGGTTTTCAGGATTTGTTGACTTTTTTCTTTTAGTTTTTTACGTAATGTAAACTCTTGGATGATGTCTTGGACCCAACTTAATACCAGCTCAGGTTGTAGGGAATAACGAGGCAAAATGATACTCTAAAACAACGACATCGCACTACGCGCAAATCTAATTACCACCTACGTTACCTGATTGGTGAACGTCCAGTCTTCTAATGATTTAACGAATGTTTTTATTTCAACCGGACAGTGGGCGATCTCTTCGAAAGCGGGAACGCTAAGTTGCTCGAATATTTGGTCCAGTTTCAGCTTTATGCATCTGGGTACGTAAGGTTCCAGTCCAGTACGCCTGGAGACAGCCCACACCGAGGCATATTCCCACATTTGGTTGCCTATTTTCATAACATTACTATTGTTAGAACTTATTTGTCTTTATTATTACTAGGTATTCAAGTTTAGTTTTTAATTAATGTGATTAATTAGTGATTGACCACCATGTATTTATATATTGCTAGTGTTTTTTTAATCAATAATTAGATATGCAATATTTAATTATGGTTTTAATCTATTAATACTCAGATGCATTTATAAGTTACGTATCATATTTTAATCATTTCAGTATTATTTATGTAATGATACTATTTATTGTTAATATAAATAATATTTATTGTACATCTAAAGTAAGTTAGTAAACTAAAATATTTTTTGTTTGTTACAATATAACAAAACGTAACAAAACACAACGTAATTATTGTATATTATCCTTGTATGTGTTTTATTTTAATATCAAATAAAACATCTTGATAATCTTTGCTTAACATTTTTGTTACAACACAATTGCCTGTTTCCAAATAAATTTTATGCTATTCAGTTCAACCAATTTTTTTAACTGAAGAAAACAAAAAAAAATACTAATAATTTTTAAATTTTTAATTTTTTTTTAATGTTTTAAAAATTAATGTTTATATAGGCGACTTGAACAATAGATAAAGCGTTACATATCTGCTCTAAATAATACCAAAAATGAAATACCAAGATGAATGACTGATGTATTATCGTAGAATGTCATTATTTTTAGAACACTGAAAAAGTTTTTGTTTAGGTAAAAACGTCTATTTTCCAATCTATAGTTTAATCTATAGTCTAAAGTTTAATATTTAAGTATTAATTATATTATATTTAATATATATTTAAGTTTAATTTATCTAAGTTTAATATGCTAATAATTTTTTGAGTTAATGGTGTTTCATTTAGTTATAGTATTAATTGTTTTGTTTATTGACATACAATTTGTTTGTGTCTCTAATCTTACGTTGATGTAAAAATATATACTATTAGACATATAGAAAACAGTAAATATGGTGATATTTACCTAGTCTTCCTCCTTGCATTATTGTAACTATCCCATCCTGTGGACACCTGCTCAACCTCCAGACCTTCCTCTTCTTGATGTTGTTCATGCAAAGGCTCTGTTCAAAATCGCCGTATGTTCTCGGGGAGACACCGCTGACCTCGTACAGGGGAAACAGAAATACGTGGACCAAAGATATGACGCACAACGCTAGTATTGTGGCTTTGAATAATATGTTCCTGTTTGTGTTCAACATGTCGGCAGGTGGCGTTTACTGATCACCGCGATTCACTGGCCTGATGAAGGAATCTAATCTAATGCCTGAAAAGAAGCATCAGCACTGACTGAGGCTGCACGGGCGGCAAAGTTCGAAGGGGCTTACGCATCTGATGACGATGATGATGGAGCGCCGGTTTGGAGATTTTTTGCCGTTGGTGAGCTTGTTGTGTAGCCGAAAGAATTATTAAATAGCGTTATGTTTATTCACTAATAAAGCACTGCCCTATACACTAAATGAAGCATTTTTTCTAAGAAAAAAACCGATTGTACCCGCCCGACCAGCTACTACATGACGCCAAAGGGGATGTTATTGATTTTCATCCCGCTGTCGGCGTTTCTACGCAAATTGTTTGGGGAGTAGATGCGTATCAGGCTACATTTTCCAAGATGCTGGACCAATAATATTTCGCATATTTCGTATATTCGCATATATGTATTTTTGAAATAATTATTATATAACAAATTAAAAGCCTTGAAAATTTTCTCTAAGAATTATTTTATTTTAGACATTTTTAAATTTCTTTCTTCCTTATTCTAAATTTTCTTATCGCAAAAATATTAAAAAGACATCAGATTTTTTAAAATTATTTTTAAATATATTGGGAAGCTTGAGTAATTTCTCACTTCTTTTTCCAAAACTGTTCTATTTTAGTTTTGTTTAAAAATGTTATAAGGCATTTTGTAAAATATGTATTATTTATTGTATTAGAAACCTTGAATAATGTCTTCTTTCTTATTCTAAAAATGATTCTTTATATGCAGAAATATTAAAAACCCCATCATATTTTTTTAATAACTATTATTCAATAGTATTAGAAACCGTGAATGATGCCTCCCTTCCTTTATTTAAAAATTATTTTATTACAAAGAATATTAAATTATTTTATTTTAGTTTTATTTAAGCCAATAAAATTTATTTTCAAATTCTTCTTTCTTTCTCTAAATTTTTTTATTTCAAGAATATTAAAAATATCATCAGGTTTTTTTAAATAATTATTATTTAAGATAATGAGGAGCTTAAGTAAATTCTTACTTTCTTTTTCCAAAAATGTTTTATTTTAGTTTTGTTTAAAAATTTTATAAAGCATCATCAAACATTTTCAAAAATATTTATGGTTTTTTGTATTCGGAATCTCGAATAATATATCTTCTATGTTAAAAACGATTTTTTATATTCAAAAATATTAAAAAATTCCATCAGATTTTTTAAATAATTGTTATTTAATATATTGGAAACCTTGATTTATGTCTCCCTTTCTTTCTTTTTTTTATTAATCTCTTAAAACGTCAATAATCTGCTCGTGGGCAATAAGTATTTTTTACCATTTCTGTTATACAATATAATATCTAATCTGCTATACTGCCATGTAGAACATCGCTTCAGTAAATAATCTGCTGTACAAAATTATAATCTAAATCTTATTCTAGAGATTACTATAACTTATTGTAAAGTCTATCCAAACTTATTCTAAAGATTATTTTAATTTATTATTCTAGAGATTATTACTCAGACTTTCTACGAGTCGTCTCATTTTTGGATCCGATTAAAATAATGGAACCATATCCGGTAAATATAGCGAGTGAGATAGGATTTCCCGCATAAGTGTTCCAAAATTAGTCTATGAGGGTTTTTTGATGTTGAAAAATCACATCAATGTGATAACGAAGAGCGTAGCAGTTATCTCATATCTAATTGCGCTAAAATTCAAAATTTTTATCCACTTACGTCTATCAACTTTATCAACACTATCAACATTTTTATTTTTCTTAAACAATTTATTTTTATTAATCTCAAATTTAATCTTAAATTTTATATATGATATTATTATATGATTTTAGTTATATAATATAACCATCCTGACATGTAGAAGATCACTTCAGTAAGTGATCTACTGTACAGCTTATAATCTTAATCTTTTTCTAGATACTATTCTAACCTATTTTAAATAGCGATTCAACCAAATCACCTGCACACTTTGATATAAGATTAGAATAATCAGCAATAACGCAAACTCCACCATTAGAATGGACTACAGTCATGAACAAAAAACGATTGAGAAAGTAAAGAAGTACAGAAAATCGCGAGGAAACAAATAAGAATCAGTGACTATTGGTTACAGAAACCGATAGAGACAAAAAACAGCTTTAGCAACCTGTCGGAAGAAATTGAAGAGAATATACAAGCCCTGAAAAAGTTGTTACCAAACCACCACCAATAACAGTCTATAAGGTAGGAGTAATAGAACACATTCCATGACCTATTGAAAACTATTACTACGAACTACACAATTAAAACAGTGAGCTATGAAACAATTAAAGTCCAATTGTCCGAAGCGGATCACTTTAAAGTTCTTGTAAAAGAATTAGATGAAAGAAACACCCAATACCACACATTTAGGCCAAAATCCGAGAGAACATTTAAATTCGTGTTAAAAGGATTACATCACGGGACGGACTTTAACACCATCAAGGTAGCACTAGCTGAAAAAGGCCACGAGGTCGTAAATGTTCACAATATACGACATCGCACGACAAAAAAACGTCTGCCTATTTTCTATATTGATATAAAACCTAATGGAAATAATAAGGCAGTGTATGAAATCACCAAATTGGAAATTAATATTATTAAATGCGAACCACCACATTTGCTTTGATACTCCGCGTTTCCAACCACAATTCGACTTTGTTAAGATGAAGTTGGAGGTTTCTTGTGGCTGATATTGGATGGTCGTGTGATGATAAACCGTGGTATCGTCAGCATATGTTGGAACAGTAGTGTTTTTTAAGGTCGGTAGGTCAGTGGGCCAACAACATATTGGATATAGGTGAGTGTATTCGTCACCCTGTTTGACAATAAAATGTCTGTCTGTGAGGTTTCAGCAGCTGAAAATGCGGATGGGGCAAAAGGTTTTTTAATTTAACATGCAGTCCAGTGTGCCACACCTTGTCGAAGGCCTGAGAAATATCGAGAAATGCAGCGGAGCTTTATTTTTTAAGTTTTTGTTATTTTATTAATTGTTAATTTGGTTAACTATTCTATGTAGTTGTTCTATTGTTCTGTGTTTATTACGAAAGCCAAATTGATGGTCTGGAATAATATTTCTCTCTTCTGCGATTATTTTGATTGAGTCTTCTAATGTACTGTTTTTCGAATAGTTTACTTTAAAACTATTTTATTTTACGGAAAGTAGCGACTTATTGGACCGACATCTCAAGCGGTACTTCCGTCTCAATAGTATTCTAATATAAAAGAAACCGTATATCTTGACATCTTACTCAACGTATCTATCAGTCTAACATAATCGCGCCGTTTCTGCACTTCTTCTTTGGTTATTCTTGGACTAGGGATGCAAAAAAAATATCGATATATCGATTTTGGACCGATACATCTTTTGGCATATTTCGATATTTTTTCGAAATAAGTTAAATATAATTTTTAATAAACCTTTAAAATTGGTGCTTAATTTTAAAGGTCTGGCGAATTTTGCTACTTAGTTTTAAAGGTCCATATATAATTATAGTCGATAAATATTTAAATGGAGCTAGATGAGACTACAACTTTTTTCGACTGTTGACTCGTTATCCTGACCGAGCAACATTTCACTTCTTATAAACTCAGCATTATTTGATTTTTCGATCTGCTCAAACTATGAATGTATCAATTGTATCAACAGGAAATTCGTATGTAATTAAAAAGTGAAACCTAATGATGGAAAATACGGTGACATTATGATCACGATGAATAAACTATGTTGTTTAATGCTTAAAATACTAAATTTGTTCCAATTTATCTCAAGACGTCATTATACATATTAAAAGAGTCAGATAAATCCAATGAGACTGTTCACTAACGATTTCAAGTGCAAAGCAATCGATTATTTCAGTGACTTTATTTAAAAGTATTAAAGTTGCTTTGTTGGAGTGTATTTGTATATCCACAGTATTCACCACGACGCTCAATGCTGTCTTCAATACTTAATACTTTTAACATTGCTTTTTTCAATGGTTTCTTCAATTATTTCATCAACGCTGTCTCTCGTTGTCGATGCACCATGTTTTATCGCTGAAGCTCCTCCCTCGGGTTCTTGGTGGTGGTGGACAAGGTTGGTCCAAGAAACCCTTTTCTGTACCCCGATTCGTTAGGAACTTCTCACGCCAATAGAACACGTGCGTTTCGGACTCTTAAGGAATGCTTGAGAATCACACGATTTCAGGTCTTTTTGATATTTATGGTTATAGGCGCCATAAGCAGTCCTCTACCAGGTCTAACTTATCAGCAGCTTCAATCGCCAGATCTCAACATAACTGAACCGTTATGGGTAGTTTTGGAGCAGAGAGAAAGGAGTAGATTTTCATCTCCAACAGCATTAAAACAATTGACGATATTTTAATTCGAGAACGTGATAATATTCCGTTGATATTTACATACTCTACGAATCTATTCCGCGAACAAGTACAGCTAATTTTTAAAAAATGTTGGCATTTTCCCTGCAGCAAGTGACTTTTTCAATTAAAATCTTTTTATAAAATACTAGCCTATAACAATATTAGTGATTTTTTACCAAACAACTAGATGTACTACTCCATTATTATCGAGTCTTGGTTGCTTATTAATTGATTAAGTAATTGCGCAAAATATACGTGCATACATCTATCTAAAGTATTTAACTAAAAGGTAACATCTACTCATCAAATTGATTGCCAGATTTATAACATATTTTAAGTATATATTAATCAAGACATTGTTTTTTTATTTATAGCCATACATTTACTTATTAAACAATGAACAACAATCATAAATGCTTAATGACGTCTGTCAAATTCATCCAATATACCATACCAAGGTTTAAAAAATGTAAAAACTAATCGTAGAAAATTCGTTTATTTAAATAATACAGTCGTTATAATGTTATATAATATTTGTCTTTTTTAATATAAAATATATGTTTCTGTGAATCGTTCGTACAGTCTTTTATCCTACGACATAGTAACCTGAAATAAAATAGGAAATAGTTAGTTCGGAACGTCAAATTTTGTAGTGCTTTTATAGTATATTACACAACAAGGGCCGAAAGTCGAATTTTCGAATTTATGAGATTTCAACTTTTGGCACGTGTAGTGTATACGATTTTTTTTCATAGCCGATCGAAAATACGTTATTAACAACATTCAAAACAACATTGATGATTATTTTTAAGGTTCGAGGTAGCAACATTAACGACAGCAGTAAACAATTTGTTGTAGCGACAGAATAAATAGTCCCTAGAAAAAAATTTTTTTTTCATACCTCGATCGAAAGTACGTACTTTCATGCCTAATAACAGGGAAGAAAGTTAAATATTTACTCCCTGTGATAACTACACCCTCGCCCTCTATAACGGCGGGAGGAAAGAATTTCTTATGCGTATTTATACCCGTACATAGTCACTCGATTCAATAATCCAGAAAATATCAACAATACGTTATCATCATAGAATAAAGAAATTTTATTTAATAAAGTACTTTCGATCGGCTATGAAAAAAAAATTGTACACGGGTCAAAAGTTGAAATCTCGGTCTTGCTCTTCATAATTGGCGAGCAGTGCCGAAAACTCAAGTTTTATAATAATGAGTAAATCGTATTTGCAGAAAGTTTAACTTTTTTACTTCAATTTGAAAAAAAAATTGGCCGAGAGACACCGATTGCTGTCTGAAGCGTATGTCAACTATGCTCCATAGATTTTAACATGCAAATACTGGTTTCAACGATTTAAAAACGGTGATTTTGACAGCGAAGACAAAGAGCATTCTGAGCAATGAAAAAAACGATGACAAGGATTTGAAGGCATTAGTCGATAATAATATAATATTTTGTGCCATATGAATTGAAGGTAAGATACATTGAAAGGTGTTTGGTCATGTGTGAAATACTGTTTTAACGGCTAAATCGGAAATATTTTTTACATCGTATTGTCACTGGTGATAAAAAGTCGATCTATTACGATTACCTAAAGCGAAGAAAATCACGGAAGCTACCTGATCATGCATCAACGTCAACGGCAAAACCGAAATCCATGGTTTCAAGCTAATGTTCTGAATTAAGTGAGATCGGCTTAATATGCCGCTATGAGCCGCTAAAATCTAATAAAAACATCAATGAGGATCGCTATGGTCTACAATTCGTGCGTTTGAGCAGAGCACTGCGCGAAAATTGGCCGCAGTACGAGCAAAGACACAACATTATTATTCTTTAGCATAACAGCGTCCGGTTACATGATCCAAAACCGGTGGGAATATACTTGGAAACATTAAAATGTCACTTTATATTCCCACCTGCCGTATTTTCCCGATTTTGCTCCTTCTGATTACTATTTATTCCGATATATGAGTCGTGAGTGGTATGAGCAGTGTTTCACTTGTTCGAAGATATTAAAAATGGGTCGATTCGAGGATAGCCTCAAAAGATATATCGTTCTTTCGAGATGGAATTCTAAATGCCTAGAAGATGGGAAAAATAGCGAATACCGATGGAATATATATTACATCATATAGATTTTTCAAAAAAAGTCCTTTAAAAGTAATTTATAGGCCCATACTTAAAAAATGATAAAATAAATATCAAATAATAACATTTAGTTTCGTTTTAGATCGATATTGAATAATTATTGAATTTAGGATATTACAATGATACTTAATTATAATACTATAATAAATTCTAAATTATTTTGTATACATTATTTAATATATCTTATGATGTAAACTTACCATAAGCGGGGGCTGAGTAATAGTAGCTATTGTAATAATATGGATATGCTGAATAAGCATAGGGGCTGGCTGAATAGGTGAGCCACTGTGGCTTGGGGTGTGGTGCCGGGGCAGGATCGGCAGCTGGGGCTCCCAGAACTGTTGCCAGTGACAGAGCAACAATTACGAACTGCAATTTAAAGAAAATTTTCACCGCTCCATTAAAGTCTACAAATAATACTTACCAAAAACATAGCTCTAATGAAATGGCACATTTTGAAGTATTAAATCTAAGAAAGCAAACGACTGACGACCACAACCACTCTCACAGGGATACTGAGAGTATTGAAGTTCGGAGTTGCAATATATAACAATACAGATCCGCCGTGAAAGACATAAATAAATACCTCAATCAGACTGAGAAGGATTGAATGAGACGTGCGTTGAATGCAGACCGCCGTTCATAATTTAAATACCACTAATATATTTTAAATATGGTCCTCATCCTTGGTATATCTAGGATTGAAAATCTGCTTGTTTTATTAATATTTTAATTACACCTTATTGGGAGGTTCATTATTTATTTTTAATATTTCTTGTCCTGAATATTGCACTATCGAAAACCTTAAATTGTGTTATAGTAGTTGACACAGAATTGAATTAATTTCGATAAATAAACTTAGTTAGGAAATACAAGTTCGGACTTAACAATAAATTATACAACTTCTATAATTGTTAAATGTTATAAAAACTCCTACAATATTTAAATATATAGCAGTAAATTATGAAAAATAGTAAAGATGAACTAGGTTAAATTAATTTAAATTCGACAGATTAATTATATTATTATCAACATAATTATATTATATTGTAATTGACATAATGATTCTGAACTAAATAATGTAATTAATAATTTCATATAATTCTATAGTATCTAAAATAATTTAAATAACTTAACATTACTAATTATTCACTTTCATAATGGTATAATGTCAGATTAAAAGTTCTGCCTGAGATTTAATGTAGTATTCTTTCAATTTAACATGTGCTTGTTATCAAACACATTATTACGTATTATTAAATTTATTTTGTCCTAAATAAAAGCTGGATTTAATAGGATTCTATTCTAAAATTCAGGTGAGATTATATGATACAACTTCTATAATTGATAAATGTTATAAAAACTCCTACAATATTTAAATATATAGCAGTAAATTATGAAATATAGTAAAGATGAACTGTTAAATTAATTTAAATTCGACAGATTAATTATATTATTATCAACATAATTATATTATATTGTAATTGACATAATGATTCTGAACTAAATAATGTAATTAATAATTTCATATAATTCTATAGTATTTAAAATAATTTAAATAACTGAGCATTACTAATTATTCACTTTCATAATGGTATAATGTCAGATTAAAAGTTCTGCCTGAGATTTAATGTAGTATTCTTTCAATTTAACATGTGCTTGTTATCAAACACATTATTACGTATTATTAAATTTATTTTGTCCTAAATAAAAGCTGGATTTAATACGATTCTATTCTAAAATTCAGGTGAGATTGAAGAATTGCAGTTAATTAATATAATATGCTGGATACATAACCGACTGGATTTTTTAACATCAAAATAAATTTTTTATTTTGATTTAAAAATGTATAATAAATATGCGTGCCCACCCATTGAACATAATCGATGGGAAAATCCATTTGTATCATACAATCTTACATCTTGGGAACAATATTACTCATACGGAATGTTAAATACGCATATATCCGCGATGTAATTTTTAAATTAATTCCGATGATGCTATATCCGTTAGTCTGATGATATTGACATAAAAATATAACATATTCAAAATTATTTAAGTCATTATATAAATACTATTTTAATGAGAATGTTATGTTAATATTTAAATATATGTTGTCATAAGTTACGGCTAGATGGCGCCACCCGATTTCTTTTTAATTTGTTAATTTTTTTCGTTGGCTATTGTTACTTTTGTTTTGTTATACTGAAATAAGATATATTTTAAATACACAGAGTAGAAGATTATATTTTGCTGTTTGTTTATGAGCCACAGATTCATTACATAATTTTGGTGACAGTATGTAGCTATATTCGTAGCATTGCAATTGTTCGTAGAAAAGCCGTAGCTCTTATTTACTAGCGTAGCGTGTTTATGCCACAGTTTGACAAGCAAAAAAGTGAAAATTTGCCAAAATTAGGACAGTTATAAAGAAAATTTTTGTTGAAGATTATACATTATGCATAATCCAGATTGTTAAAATACAAAATCTGACTAGGCAGCCAACAAAACTTTAAAGTATTGGTTGTTTTATTAAAGAAAAATGGCGATGTGTTAATCAATGTCAGCATTTAAATAGACTTTAAGTGGTGTTTTTTGTATATAAATATCGAAACATTTACGCCGTTTAATACTCATACATTTTTAAATACTAAGGATTAATCATGTTTTACGAAAAGTTAACATTTCTCTTAATATATATAGTGTAATCCAAGCTATATCGAGATAAACATGTCTCGAGGATTTGGAAAGTATAAAAGGGGCGCGAGCCATTCTAATTTTCATTTTGATACGTTATTTAAAGAGAATAGTAACAAGCCGTCAGCTGCAAGATCTGCAGCTTCTGTCGGTAGATGGGGAATCACTAGCTTTACAAGCATACGAACTTTGAATGGACGGCAAGAACATGATTCAAGGTATATATTTTTATTTACCTAAACCCCTTTAAGGACGTTAACTCCTTTTGTCTTTAATGTAATAAAAAAATTTCATGGGTTTATGCAGTACTAAGCCATTTTAGTTTATAGTAATTAGGTTATTTTTGTACATAAATTGTGTTATTATCAACAGATAAGATAATGGTTTTCAGATACTATTTCTGTTTAGAGAGAGTTAGTTTTGAAAATGTATAGACATGTTTAAATGTGATTAATGTAGTGTCATTAAGGGAAAAACCTTATCTCTTACTATATTAGTACTGATAAAGTTGTTGGTTTTGGATTATTCTTAAAATGATCTAATTATATATTAGGTTATAATTAATATATAATAACAATGTAATATTATATATATAATAATAATGTATAATTTAAGGTATCAGTTTTTACATAATTGATAACAAAAACACTAAACAAACATAAAATAAATTTATATTTTTATAGTTCAAGTTCAGCTGATACTACCGTGAAACCAAAAAAGTTCTTTAAGAGTAGAAATCCTGATGCCCAAGCAGATAATAATGCAGGAAACTATCAGTCTCCCACCAGTTATGGGTCAAATGCTAAAAAGGCTCGTATCACTTATGAGGTGGAAAGGTTGGTCAATAACTCAAAATCTAATTAAATCTTACCTTTAATTTATTTATTCAGACAGGTAAAAGGAAATAGTTCACCTAAGAAGTTTTTTTCATCCAAAAGCACACAAGAAAAATTGGTCATCACACCAAATATATCCAGTAAAAGAAGAAGTAGTGATAAAAGTGATACTAGTGAATCTCCTAAACCTCCTATAGTTTTACGGATATGCAGGGGTAAATCGCAGCTAGTAAATGATACTGATGAGTCTGAAAGTACCATTACTCCAAGGTAGATGATTTATCTTCCACTTTTATGTGTTTTTTATTTATATTATTTCTTAATGTGTAGTTCTACGCCATCTACGTCTGCTGCGACATCACCTCGTGCTCTTCGTGAAACGTCAAATTCGCAACCATCCAATAAACCTCAAAGCCGTCGAATAACACGGAGTGCCAGGAGAAGTATGCAACAGGATCCTAGTAGTAGTCCAGCAACAGCAGATACTCCTGGCGAATTTTCATTATTTACTACCTCAAAACCAGGTAAAAATATGATCTTATTTTTTGCCTTGTGCATTTTAATAGTTCTTATTTTATTTTAGATATACTAGAGAATGATTTATCTCCACAATATATACCAGCTGAGAAATATGAGTTAGAACGTAAAGCTTTGTATGATAGTCTTCTAAAACCAAATTCTCCCAAAACTGTTGAAGATTCTGTTGATAGTTCTATTAAGGATGACAATGAGAGTAAAACTGAAGATGTTAGTGAGGATAAAAGTGTAGAAGAAGTTATGGCAGAATTGCATGGGACAGAGAGTGATTTACATATAACTGAAAAGTCTGAGGTGCAAACAGACAACTCCTCAGGAGTACAAGAAATGGAAATTGATCTAGATTTGACTGAACCAACTGAAAGTGAACCAGCACATACTGAAGTACACGAGACTGTTAAGGAATCGGAGGACCAATCTTTACAAACTTCTGAAGAAACATTAGAAACAATAGAAAACATTGCTAAAGAAATTGAACTCTCAAAAATAGCAGAGAAGGAGAAAATAAAAGAAGAGGAAGCTCCAAAAAGTAATATAACATTGCCAGTGAGGGAGTTGAGAAGTCGGAACAGGCAGAAAGTCGAAAAGGAAAAAGCAGAACTACCTGAGCCACCAGTTAGTAAGCCAGTTTTAAGAGAAACAAGAAGCAGAAAGGAGTCGCATAAAGAGGTAAATAATGACAAAGTGACAGTGCAAGAAGAGAAAGTGATCAAAGTGGATATGGAACCAGAAGTTATTCATAAAAATAATGAAGACCAATCCAAAATTACAGTGAAACTGAAAGGGAAGGACATTGAAGATGAATGGTGTACAGACAGTGATTCTAATAGTACAGTACCAGAAATGGAGGTATGAAAAATGGTTCAATATGTATATATAATATTATCTTCAATTGTGATATATATTAAAATAGGTCAAGCAAATAGTTTCTGAATCGGCAAACGAAATTGATAAACACAGAGACAAAATGTTGGATAAAATTTTGGAAAAGGCACCTGAACCTCCACCAGTAAAGTTGGTAATTTCCAAGAAAAAAGGTAGCATATTTAAGAGTAGGGCATTGGTAAGTTTTAATTATCAATTTACCTTTGATTTTTACATTTTTTTGTCTTTGTGGTTAGGTCGACGATGGTGCTAAAAAGAGAAGAGCGCGGTATGTCCATAAGTGGATTGATGATAAAGATGGGAAAGGAGGTGGAGAGACGCCTGCAAGAACTATAGAAAATTCAGAGGATTTCTCATTTTCGGGTTAGTTTTTTTAGTAATTTTCAACATTTTGAGAATTGATACAGAAATGAAATGAGACAAGTTGTGTGTGAGGATTAATAATTTTTTTTATTAGAAAGGTCCATATATATGCTTCTTAGTATGAAATATAATATCATCTACCACGTAAATCCGGTTGAATTTGAACAATAGTTTGAATTAATTGTTGAGTTGCAACAGCAATGATCTGAGTTGAAATAAATCGGCTATCGATTCTGTAGAGTTCGCCGGTCCAACTTTTGTGCCAAACAGTAACTTTTTGTGGAAGCATTACGACCTGGTTAATATTGCGTTAGTTGTCGTTTCATATACGGCAATTATGTTTGCTAACGAATATTCATTAAAGAATGTATGTCCGCGCTAAAGATTTTCGGTTAACTGTCTCATTTCTGTAATTTGCACTAATAATTGACCGCCAAAATATGACCAGGCTGCCAACTTCGAACCAACCTTATTGACAAACCCTATATGTTAAATTTCGAGTGTGGTTCTATTATGTTTTTATTTTATAGGGGATAGTTTAACTCGAATTTCAAAGGCTAATGAAGACCAAAGCGTTACTAGCATTCATTGTGCAAAGAGTGACAAACCAGTAAGTTATTTATTATAGAGAAATAATTAAACTATTTACTTCAATTATTGTTTTCTAGTATTATATGGTGGTTAGGAACGTGAAAAAAGCCCATCAGATCCAAGAAATTGGTGAATTTCAGGAATTTAATGATGACGTCGAGTATATACTCGATGCTTTACAGGACAACAATCCAGTTAGCACGAGGTGCCTATCAGCCATTACTCTAGCGACTAAGTGTATGGCCCCACCGTTTAGGATGCATGTTAGAGCGCATGGTATTGTAGCCAAGTTCTTTAAAGCTCTCCATGACGCCACCAAGGATCAAGTAAGCCTTGTCAAAAATTGTTAATTGCCTATTTTAAAATATTGTTTTTTTCAGAGTCTAGGTTTGTGTACAGCAACAGTTATGTTTGTTTTAAGTCAAGATAGGTTAAATATGGATCTGGATCGAGACTGTTTAGAACTCATGTTGAATCTCTTGGAGTCTGATGTTAGTTATCAACAGGTATGATTCTTTCAACAGCTGTAAGATGCAGTTTTGCTGAATTAATTTTTTATTTTGAACATTTGTTATTCAGGCTTTAGATGTTTGTGGCCTTACGTCAGCCCAATTGCAGAAAAACAAACAGAAAGTGCGTGAATTATGCGCCGATATTCAGAGTCAGGGACATGCAATGCATCTAAATTTAGAAAATATTACAGTATGTTTTTATCAATATAAAATTATCTTTAGGTTAACAAAATTATTGTTTCTAGACTGGTCAATTGGCTATGGAGACCCTTTTATCCCTAACATCTAAAAGAGCCGGTGAGTGGTTTAAAGAAGAACTTCGAGAATTAGGCGGCTTGGAGCATATTATGAAAACTATTTACGAATGCTGTCGACAAGTTTCTGACTACGTTGTGTCCTGGACTGATATGTTGCTAGACAAGATTAAGAAAATTGATAGGTGTTTACGGGTACTAGAAAATGTGAGTTATGGTTTAGTAATTAATATGTTTTATAAAATGTGTTTTGGTCCAGGTAACACAAAATAATGAAGAGAATCAAAGTTATATCCTCAAGTACAACGATGGTATGATGCTGGATACTTTAGTGAGTTTGTATAAGCTTTGTGATAGGGAAATTCCACTGTATCCAGTCACAGATATTGTGGATAAAGTATCGACAGGAGCGATAATACGAGAGGCTCTTTTAGTAACTCTTAAGGTCCTAATAAATCTGACACATCATTATAGGCAGCAATGTAAGAAGCTTGTTGATTTATTTATTCAATTTTTTATTTACCTCTAACTAAAATTATTTTATAGCTCTTGGTAGTCAACTTATTGGGTCAAAATCTGGCATAGTGGAAATTAGTTTGCATTTGTTGCTACAAGTTCCGAATTACATACCAGAACAGAAGAAATTTGAGTTAGGAGTTTTGGTAAGTATCAGTTTAATATCATAACAAAATTTGAATCAACTGTTTTCTTTAGGTGCTTATGTTGTTGATAAACTTGATTCAAGACCAAGAAACTAATAAGAAACTTCTCATGGAAGCTAAGGCGCCTTCTAAATTAGAGAGCATATATTCGCGTGAGTTTTGTTGTGTGATTGTTGGCTTGATATAATTCTGTCATTGTAACAGGAGAGGAAAGCGCAGTTGAAGCTCTGATCATTCAGTTTTATGAATGGGAGGCTTGCGCCAAAATAGCGGAGAACAAAACGAATGCCATTTTAGATGGTGAAAAAGACGCAGATGACGCGCCGAACTCCCAGAGCAAGAGCAGCGAGGAGTTTATTGAAGAAACGGTGGCTAAATGTAAGTCGTTCGCTGTTTTACTAACGGTGTCTGTAGAAGTATTTGTATTTTGTAGTATTGCAAAAAGCCGGAACGCATATGGAATTCACGTTTTTGGCGTCATATATTGTTATGCTAGTCGGGTTTTTGATCATGGATAGTCCAGACAATCAGGAGAACATCCGACAGTTTTTGAAAGGCGGCAACTTTAACGATATGGTTGAGCTTTTAAAGAAGTTTTTCAACTTTATGAACCTGACAGCATCGGTGAGTAATTTTAATAATATTTGATGGGGTTGGAAGGATGAAGTATTAGTATTTATTCGGAAGTATTTTCAGTATATGGAATTGATTTCAAATTTTTTTACTGCTGTTATAATTTTGTAAGGAATCAGATGTTTGCTTTTCCCTGAAATATTATGTGCTTGTATGTATTTGTCGATAAAGGCCATCAAACCAATTGTGGGTTTTGGTTTAAACAATTTAAAAATGGTGATATTGATGTCAATGATAAATAATGGCTTGGATGACCAAAAAACTTGTAGGCAATGGATTACAAGACTTATTGAGCGAAAACCCAGATCAAACGTTCAAAAAAGTTTCAGACAGCTTAACAGTTGATGAATAAACAGCTTCTAGATGTTTATGTGTGATGCGAGGATTGAGAATGAAGGAAAATAGCTGCCACACCAATTGACAGAAAATATCATATCGAATCGTTTCAACAAAGTTTTCTTTGCCGTATTGTGACTAGTGATGAAAAGTGGATCTACTACGACAATTCTAGGCATAAAAGTCATGGCTTAATCCAGAATAGCTATCCACTTCGACAAAGAAGCAGAATATTTATGACCATAAAGTCTTGTGAATATGGTGAGATCAGCAAGGTGTGGGGCGATAAGAGTTGCTAAAATAAAATAAAATTGTTACTGCAAATGTTTACCGACATTATTTGGACAAATTGAACGAAACTGTTCCAGTTCAAATGGAAAGTTTTTGCCAAAATAATATTGTTATTTCGGCACGCTATCGTGCACAAATCGAAGAGAAAGTTTGAAAAAAATGGTGGAAATCATTTTGTTAATTTAATTTTTAAATTTTTCTCTATAAGTACCTTTCTAAAGTGAAAATATGATCAGAATATGTGCAAGCATTTAATAAATCATAAGGGATATAATGGGTGATACATTGGATTTCAGTACATTGCAAAATCAAAATCACTTTCTTGTCCAGACCGTAGAATGCCTAAAAAATGTACAGTTACTTAGAAATATGTTTATTTTCAGACTGAAGCGTCTAGTGTGTGTGCGGTCAAAGCCACCCAAAAGGTCATTAAATTTCTGGAGGCTTGCGACAAGACGGAGGACGGTGGAAATTCTGAGCAGAAAGAGTCTTTTGATTTAGTCGAGAAATCTTTTTTATAGACTGACGCCTTTAAACAAAGTTACTTTTTTATTTCATTAAGTTGCTCTTATCTGATTATTGTTATGTTTATAATCGGCCAAAACTGACAAAATCATTATTCGACATGCCTTATAAGGTTCTATGAACATTGTTATCAGATAGAAATTTTGAGAAAAAAAGAGATATATTTTTCCCCAGTATGAGAGGTGCTAGAGGAAAGCTTTGACTGGATAAATTCTTTTTCACCCTATGTATAATGTATATAATATATATATGATGCAGCTGGTACTGTAAAGAAGAGGATATTTTAAATCATGTACACTAGTTTTGTATTATATGGAGGGTTGATTTGTTAAAAAAAGGTTCATTGTTAAACATTTCAGGGATATCTTTTGTTGGTTGATGGTCTATTATTTTTTTTAATAAAGAAAAAAAAATTGTATTTCGGAAGTGTTTGAGCTGAGTGTTTTGAAGAAAACTGTTGAAGGTATGCTCTCAATATACAGGGTGCTCTATATATATTTTTTTAATTTAAAAAATAATGTTTTTTTAAAAGGACTAATTTGGCGCCCTATGCATTCACAAGTTTTTTTAATATATGTTGGGTGCTAGATCAATCAATGTTGGATATATGATTTTCTGGTAATTCCTGCCTTATTTACAATTATAATATTGTTCGACTTTTTACGTGAATTCCAGGTCTTTGACGTCTACCGTCTCTTAGCTTCCGTCTAGATTATTTCAAGTCGGTTTTGCCGCATCGGAAAAACCGTTCTCGAACGGCACATTCCTCCCGCTCCCGATCGACTAAAAAAATAATGGAGACGCTGTTTGTTTTTTAATCTCGGATGTTTGGTTGATTCTCTACTCTGGGAGGAACCCGGCATCATCCGTACTATTTGTATTCTGTTTCTGTAATATTTTTCTATAGGAATGAAATGACGAGAGTGAGTGCGAGGGCGAGAATATGCACGATTAATCTTAAAGAAAATGAAGAGTATATTTACAAAGTTTACAATTTTATATTTTTTAGTATTATTTCTTTGTAAGAAAAGATCGATATTTTATTATTATTTTTTGAAAATCATTGTATTTCTGCTGAACGACTAAGGAAGGAAAATGTTTTGTTTCTCTTGATTATTATCGACTTTTTTTATGTATATAGTGTATTGATTATACGTTTTTTTGGATCGCCATTATTGAATGAAATGAGAAAAAAATGTTTATCTGTACAGTACTGTGTAGTTTATTTATTTTACTTTTTATTTTTATTCAACGAAGGTAAGGATTGTTTTTGTCAAATGTAAATAAAATATAATTACGATTTTTAATTGTTGTGTTTCATTTTTATAAACAATGATTTGAATTACCCATCCCTTAACACCAATCTCCATCACCAGTTATTCCATAGATACTGTACAATTTGCCCTTGTTTATAAATAATACATATTTGTCTAATAATAACCTTTCAATTTGTATACATGACTTATTTTCTGACAGTATATAAACAAATACAAATTTAAGTCCAATGTGTATTTGATTGTTGTCCTAGATTTGGTGTCGTTTGTGTACTCGATTCAATAACTCCTCAAATGATAGAAATTCATTTAAAATACAATTTAGTTTTTAGTTTAAGTAAATTAAAGGGTTTTGTTCGTAAACCCTATATTTCATAACTTATACGTTTTGGTGTGTGTACACTTTTATCGAAACAATTTTATTTATAGAATAAAGGAGTGGTGGCATGTTAGATCCACCACTTGGAAACAAATACTTTAAATGGAATATCATACTACTCGCGCCGCCTAACATAAGTCATTGCTATTGTATGCTATTATAGGGTTTCAGGAATATATTTTTTTTTATTAAAAAATAAAACCCAGAATTACTAGTATTTGTGCGATTCTCTATTTGGATGTTATGAATTTGTAATTGTGGTGATCTCATAATATTTGTTTAATTATCGAAATACATTATTCCATCTAAACGAAAAGCTAATGTAGTGACTACTACTAACGCGCAGGTGTAAAAATGTTAAGAAATGATTTGTACTATTTGGTTTTGGTATGTTTTATATAACCGCTACCAGGTCTCTTATTTATGGTTTGTATCACGACTTATCTATTAAGAAATCCCTAGAAGAATTAATAAATCAATTGATTAATTGAAGGAAAACGTTTCTTTTATTAAAACCATTATCATCTGAGTCTGTGTAAATAAAGACACATGTTTATTATGTATATGACAAATGTGTGTTTTTTGTGTGTATGGGCGCATTATCATTTTGAAATGTGACAGTGTTTGCCAGTAATATGCTAGTCATACTAAAAACTAATAAATTCATCATAGAGGATGTCAAGATATTGCCGTATAAAAGTCATAATGGAACCTCCTCCATGCTTGATTATAGGAAGCAGGCAGTCTGAATTGTAGACTTGTTTTGGTGTTTTCCAAGCACAAATACGGCCATTTATAGGAAACCATCATGAAATGTCCAGGTTATATGATCGTCGTACCATTTCTTTCCCAGCTTAGCATTGGCTTCCGTTATAAAGGGTTTCACAATCGCAGATCTTTCATGAATATTAGTTTACTGGAACTCCCACCGTACTGTTTTTGATTAATGAGCTCTGCTGTCACTTTTACCATGGTAGTTTGATATCTTGGATATGGCCCACTATTCATTCCTCTTTCCCGATGATGCTTTATTATGTTTTGTGTATGTTCTTATTATCGCGAATAGTGTCGCTCGTGAAATGTTAAATAATTCATCTGTTCGTCACGGACGCTCCTGCTAATCAAGCATCAACGATTTTATAGTTTACCGATCGTTTGTTTTGATCGTCGTAGAACATAAGGATGTAATACAGTGACATATAACCGATAAGACCTAGCATGTAAAGAGAGCAATACAGAGGCGTCGCATCATTTACACGGAAACAGTATTACCAACACACAACAAGATTTACTATTTTACCGCATGGTACAATTTTTAAAATCATATAATAAAATTAAGGCAGATTTATTTTAATTTGTCTATTTAGATGAGACTTGGATATACCAAAATGGAACATATGGCAAGACGATGCGTGTATAAATTTGACAGCTGTCGGATTATAGAAGTTTTCGATTTTTTTTTGTTATGGCCTAAAACCAGGCGGTGGAATGCATGACGGATACCTGGTCGCGGAGACTTGCCCTGGAGTGACAAGTTGGACCGGGTTATGTGGGACTGCCTCTGGGCTTACCAATACACTAAACCGAAACCGCCTCACAGTTGACCTCTGTGGATCGCTATTGGGCACGACGACCCGGCGATTCTATTGATTTGCGAACCTGAGTTAACACACTACTGGATACTGTTGTATGGGGGCAAAAGTTATGACTGTAGCGACGGATGAGGTCGTTTCAGCCCGGAAAAGGGGGGGAGGAGCTTAGCGGTGACGCGGTGCGAAGCTCCCAGCATGTCGACCAGCTCGCGAACAAGCGCGTTTTCAGAAGAACTTGAGCTGAATTGTTGTTTGTGGAATGATTGAGATGTGAAGTGCTTGATTTCTGGAGTGTCAGTTTCCCTATGAATTTGATTATTTCTGACAAACCATGGAGCGTTTAATATTCTCCTGATGAGCTTATTTTGGAAAACTTTAAGCCGTTTGATCTGGTTGAGTGTAACAAACTTGAAGTAGACATTAGATCCGTAGAGGAGTACGGACTGAATTGACATATTGTAATATAAGTATTTGATGGAGATGGGAAGTCTACTAGAAGGGCAGATCAGAGAAGATAGCAGGTTTGCTATCCCCGAACCTTTCCGGATTGCTTTCTGGATTTGGGAATGCCAACCGAACCGCCGGTCGAAGAGAAGACCTAGGTACGTGACGTTATCCAGCCATGGAATTATTGCGGTGTCGATCTTAAGTTGCGAGACGCACAGTGCGTAATGCTTCTTATGAAAAATGATGGCCTGTGTTTTCAGGGGGTTGATTTGCAAACTCCAGAATTGAACCACTTGACCGCATGATCGAGCTGCTTCTGTAAACGTTCATGAATTGTAACTTCGAACCTGGCGGCCGTGAAGAAAGTAGTGTAGTTAGTGTAAAAAACTGTTTGGATATGTGGATAGATGCGTAGTCTACAATAACACCTAAGCGTGGATGAAGGTTGACACAGTAGTTGGAGATGAAATTGACAAAAGGAGGAATCGTGAACAAGTAGATTGGAGATTAACAGCCTAGTTATTGACTTGAATAGTGATTCTTTAATTAACATAGGATTACTGTAGAAATTCGTATTATAAAGGGTGAAAGATTTGTGTGCATAGATATGTGTGTAATTGTTCAGAATATACATGAGAATTTGTTTAGAATGTATGAGAAGAGAACAAATACTAGCGATAAAATCTAATTTTATTAAGAAAAATGTACACAGGTGGTAACAGAAGGAACTAAAGTGAAATAGAGTGATATCAAAATGACTTGATAAGGAAATACAGCAATGAAGGATATAAGAACTCAACGTAAAAAGGTAAATATACTCTCTAATGAAAGTAAACATTACTTTGATATACGATTGTTAACTAGGTGGATTAGGCCACTACCACTACTACATCGAAAATTGCACTAGAACTCTGTGTCATAGGTGGTGTGAAAAGAGTTTAATGTAAATATAATAAATCAACTATAAACCTATAAACTATCGTTGTTGTACAATTAATTGTGTATAAAGTTGATGCGGCAACATTGCGACATTTTGAGGTTATAAATTCAGATGATGTGAATTTACTGTTTTATAAATATACTATATATTGTATTTCATATTTATTGAATATTATTTTGTAGATCCCTTGTATATTTAGATGATGTTGAATAAATGTTTATTGTTCAGTCGATTTTTTAATTGTAGATCTATCGATTTCATCAATATAAGTTTATTAATAATATGACTGCATGTTAAATTGAAAAAACTTTTGCCTCCTACGCGCTTTTAAGTACCCCATAGACAGACATTTTATAGTCAAACAATGTCACGAATACACAGACCTACACTCAATATATTCGGGTGTTCCGCAGGGCAGTGTTTTTGGCTCACTGGTATATCTATTGTATACAGCTGACCTATCGACCTCAAGAAGCACTACTGTTGCAAAATATGTTGAGCGGTTTTATTATCACACGAGGATCCAATATCAGCCACAAGAAACCTCCAACTTCATCTTAACAAAGTCGAATTGTGGTTGAAAACATGGCGTGTCAAAGTAAATGAGACAAAATCTACCCATGTGACTTTCACCCTTTGTAGATGAACATGTCGCTCAGTAGAATTGAATAATCATGAACTTCCGCAAGCAGCCAACGTTAAATATCTGGGAATGCATTTCGATCGATGTTTGACATGGAAAAACATATAGTGACAAAACGCAAACAGCTTGGGGTTAAACTAAACCAAATGTACTGGTTGATAAGGCGTAAATCTAAATTATCAGTAGATAACAAGGTTTTGCTGTATAAGTCAATACTTAAGCCTATTTGGACCTATGGTATTGAACTCTGGAGTACTACTAGCAAATCTAACATATACATCCTCCAGAGGATCCAAAATAAAGTGTTGCGAGTCATTGTCGATATTACGTGTCCAACAAACTGATTCAGCGCGATATCGCCATCGAACCCATAACGAGTGTAATTCGGAACGTTAGTGCGAAGTATTCTGAAAGGCTATTAGTGCATCCTAATGCACTCGCCAAACAGTTAAATGTGCTCGACGACAGTGAAGTGCGTAGGCTCAAACGCAAACTACCCTACGAACTGAGTAATAGACACGTAGAGTGAGATTTGATAATCTCTCAAATAAGCTAGAATAGTTTTTAGAATAAGTTAGGATATACTTTAAAATAAGTTAGAATAGTATCTAGAATAAGATTTAGATTATAAGTTGTACAGTAATAACAGGATAGGATAGTTATATTATGTAACTGAAATCATATAATACTTATTGCCCACAGGCAGATTGTTGATTGTTGTTCTAGGACATTAATGAAAAGATTAATAATATTTCGCTAATACAATTTTTATTATATAAGTTTTATTCTATTTACAAGAATGAATTTTCGGTATATACATCTCGATAGCTTTAAATCGTTTTTAGTGTTAATTTTTATTTTTTGCCATTTGATATTTATGTTGATGTCAATCAAACATGTTTGTGATAATATTTATACGAATATTTAAACATTTATATTATGTTTGTTGTCAGCATTACCATATTTTATTGACAGTTAGAGCTATAATAGCTTGATGATTTTTGGAGGAATCACTAAAAAATATATTTTTTTAATTCATATATAATTTCCAGTCAATTGAACGGTTTTCTATTCCATCTAGTGAAGATGGTGTTCGTGTTACCATGACAATGATTCTAAAATTAGCAAAATTTCAACTGAAATTATGTAATATTGGGTGACATAATTCAGAATTAAGGGACGCAATTAATTGAAATTCGTTTCCAAAGGTATTTATTTTACTTTATATTTAGTAATGTTTATTTATTTATTTAGAGTAAACAAGTTTTTATTAAAGTAGTAATAACCACGTATGGATCGGCGTTAGCGCATGGTCTTCTGTCTTCGAAGAAACCGGTTTTCTTGTCCGCAACGACTGGTGAAATCTTTACGTGCGCGGTTCGGTCGCCGACGCCGTGTTTGAACTTATCCAAAGGCGGGTGACCATGCTGACCAGTTAATTTTTTCTTCACGTCGTTACCTAAAATATCGAATTATCTGATTTTTATTATCGATTAGCTTAATTCTAAATGGCGCACCCCCAGACAAATCGTAGTGCTTGATATCGTTACTGTGATTTTTTTCCATTTTCTTCAGGAAGTCATGGATGCATTTTAGTCCGCCATCTTGTCTGGTGGATTTGGTAGACATTGCTATATGTAAAGCTGAAAATACAATGCAATATTTGTAATTATTTAAAAATATAGTCGACGTTTGACTTTCACAGATGAAAGACGTCTGTGTCACAAATGCGACGATAAAAAAAAATCTCTAACAATAACAGCTTAAAGACTGAATTTAAAATAAAAAGTGAAAGTGCGATCGAAAAAAAGGTCAGTACAGTAGAAAATAAACGCAAAATGCCATAAAAGGTGAAGAGCCGAAAACTCGACATCTGGACCACAATCGCAGCGTAGGATAATTTGAAACGTAAAATAAAAATAACTTTATTATTTCAACAATCCATAACCAATACGGAGAAGAACACTGTACAAAAATCAGATAAAAGGGAAATTTTGACATGACTTTTGGTGAAGTATCACATATTAGAGTTTTTAATTTAGAGAACACAACTAGAAGCCAGGACGAATAGGTACTCAACAATGCGTGGATAAACGAAAAGTCGGCGCGGGAGAGCTTTGAAATTGCATTAACCAATATTCAAAAACTAAATAAACAAAGCTCTGGACAAAACAACGATAAATCACCAAGCCAGCAGTCAAACAAAAGCAGTCCAATTCTAACATATGAAACAGATGAAGAAGAATTGCAGAAGGAAGTAGATTGTATAAAGGTTAAAAATAAAAAAAGGAAAGCAAATAATTCCCCATGATCTTCATCGCAGCAATTAAAAAAAACAATAAACAAAATAAAGAAATTAGAATGCCAGACCACCCCCAATTATCGTAAGTAATGTTACCGACTTTGACTTTACGAAACACTGAGGTCCAACTATATAGTATTCAAAACAATGGTGCTAAACAATGGACAAATAAAATTGAACGCCGAATGTCATAAAGCATTCGCGAAAATTGTTGTCTAAAAAAAGATTGTCTAAAATTGTTGAAACTGCAATGGCACTCTTATAAAGACAAACAAACCAGAGGCATAAAATTTATGGCAAGAGGACTACCATCAACAGCTAAAACTAAAAAAAAATATCGCAGAACTAAACCAAAATGGACTTAAAGGCTTAAATGCGACAAATATTAAAAAAAGACCAAAAATAACAAAGGACAAATTTTAGTCCACAAGAAGCCATTATCCCTATTTATGTTAGTCTTTGAACATGATACGGACGCAAAAACCATTTTTGCTATTAAAATTATTTTAGAGGTCGAAATAAAAATCGAACCACTTAAAAATCGAACTTAATACCGCAATGCAAAAGATGCCCATTGCATGGATACACATAAAAATTCTGTAGAAGAGAACCTAGATGTGTAAAATGTTCAGCAAGCATATTACCGTAGAGTCAACCACTACAAGAAAGGAGAAATGAATTAGCTCCAGTTAAACCTCAAGAAACAATGGTTGAAAATAAACAACCGAAAAGATATAACCAAGTTAATGGTGAAATGGTGTATGCCCAAAGTATCAGACAAATTAACCAAAGAGACACAAAGGAAGATGAAGCAACCATCAACGAATTGCTATTTAAACTAATATCAAATCTGGACGGACAGGAAAAAATCATTGAATATTTTTCCGAAAGAATTGAAAAACATTAGGCCTGTGGTCCCAAGAACCAGAAATGGCAAATAAAGATAATCGAATAGCAATTTGGAATGCATAAATGAAGCAACATCACGCTACTCTACAAGTATTCCTAGATATGCAAAAAATAGATATTTGCCTAATATCAGAAATCCATTTGACAAAAGAATTCTTTATATAATTTAGAGGATATAAATTTTATCACACCATACATCTAGGTAACACTACAAGACGAGGAAGTGCAATAACAATAAAAAAGAACATTTGCCACCATCAAAAACCCGGGCTCAGTACAGCAGAAAATAAGGTAACAGCAGTAACGGTTAAATCAAGCAGATACAGGGTTACAATAGTCGCAATTTATTGTCATCTAAGATACAATTAAAAAAAGGAAAATTATTTGAATGTACTAAGCAACCTGGGAAAAAATATAATTGGGGGTGATTTCAGTGCAAGAAATACAAGATGGGGATCCAGAATGACAACAACTAAAGGAAATGAACTGCATAAAGTAGGTGCTGAACTAAGATGTAGTTACATGTCAAATGGAAAACCAACTTATTGGCCGACTGATCAAGAGAAAACCCCAGACCTGTTGGATGTTTTCATAGTAAGAAATGTAACATCCAACTATAGAAAAGTCGAAAAAAATGGAGCTAAGTTCAGATCATACGTCAGTGATTCGGACGTTGAGCGAAAATATAATAAGAAAAGAAAGAAACCCAACGTTAACGCACAAGAGAACAGATTGGGAAAGATTTGTTGAAGAATTGGACAAACGCATTCAATGAAATGTACCCTTCAATGAAACTGAACAATTAAATTTTGAAGCAGAAAAATTCGTAGTAGATATTCAACAAACTGCTAGGAATAATACTCCACAAATTAAGAGTACAATTAAATGAATTAATTATCCAAAATAAATTAAGGATGGTAACTGAAAAACGAAAATTACGACAAAAATGGCAACAAAACAGAACAAACAGAAAATAAAAATACTTTAAACAATATAACTCAAAGACTGAGAAGGGAAATACTGGATATTAAAAACAAATCTATAAATGACTATTTGAGAAATTTAAAGATGATAAAGACTCTGGAAAGCCACGAAATGTCTAAAGCGCTCATGTCTACACAGTTCACCTATAAGCGACCTATGTGGAAATTGGGCATGTGATAATCACCAAAAAGCAAAAGCATTTGCCGAATATCTAGAAAAAACTTTCAAACCAAACGAAACTAATATTGAATATAATTTGCCGAAGGAGCTAACCGAAGTTATTAAAACTAACATTAATCCCAGGTAATCACTAGGCTATGTTTTAATAATAGGAGAATTACTGCAAAACCTACCAAGAAAGGGAATTATAAAACTTATCAACTTGATCAATACATCATTTAAATTAAAACATGTCCCAGGAATTTGGAAGATGGTGGAAATTATAATGATCCCAAAACCTGGGAAGTTACCAAACTAAATAAATTCCTATAGACCTATATCACTGCTGGCAGTAATATCTAAGGTTTTTGAAAAACACCTATTGAAAAGAATAAAACCGATCATAGAGAAAAAAAACTTAATACCATCACCAGTTTGGGTTTATTAACAAGAATTCAACAATTGACCAAGTCCACAGACTAACAGATGTTACTGAAAAAGCCTACGAAAGTAAAAAAAAGATGCTCAGCTATATTCTTAGATGTAGCACAAGCCATCGATAAGGTTTGGCATGAAGGCCTTTTTTATAAACTACAGAAAATGTTACCAAAACAACACACCGAACTACTAAAATCGTACATTACTGCCAGAATGTTTAGAGTTAAACAAGAAGGCGCTTACTCTACAATAAAAGAAGCTAAAGCAGGTGTACCACAAAGAAGTGTACTGGGGCCAATGTTTTATCTACTTTACACTTGAAGAAGCCAAACGAAAATTACAACAGGCAAGTGACAATATAATTAATTGGATACAAGCTTGGAAAATAAAAATTAACGAAAGTAAATCTGTGCATGTGTAGTATATCTACAATCAGACCGTACAAGCCCCAATAACATTAAATAATACTATTATTCCGTATAGCAACAACGCTAAATAGCTCGGAATGAACCTTGATGTAAAACTTCGCTGTAAGGAACATAGAAAAGAACTGGAATTGAAATATAGGAAAATGTATTGACTAATTGGAAGAAAATTACAATTATCAGTACATAATAGATTGCTAGTATATAAACAAATACTGAAACCTATATGGACCTACAGAGTTCAATTATGGGATGTTCTGTAAAGAGTAACATAAACAAAATACAAATTTTTCAGAACAAAGTCCTGAGAAGTATTGTGGGCGCACCCAAATACTACAGGACTATACCTACATCGAGACCTTCAGATACCCATGGTCAGCCAAGAAATCATGAGAATTGCAAGGGGGCATGAGGAAAAACTCTATTCTCATGAGAATATTGAAGTATTGCAACTTTTGGATACCACCAGCAACTTTTGGACACCATGCATGACACAGATTCAAAAGAATCAAACCATCTGATCTTGTATAGTGTTGTGTAGTGAGGTGCAGTTAATAAAAAATACAGCAGTGATATATATAAACATTATTTCACCAGAGGATGGGGTCCAGGGCCGAGGGATCCTCCTGGTTCTATAGCTAGATTTATCATAAAGTTATCATAAAGACAAATTATAGGTTAGTTGAAAACGACTAGTAACAATGTAAAATTAAATAATTTAAAAAAATAAAAATATTTCTTTAATTGCTATTAATTATACCTAGTGACTATTTCGGGAGAATCCCAACCCTCTTCAGTAAATTGCGGTAGTTTCCGCCTGATTATGCGACGTTGTTATTTACAAGAAATCGAGAAGTTGAATCCAACGTACTACAATAGCTATATATTTCTGATTTGACCTAGGCGTTGATAGTAATTTACTCCCACCTCTGTTTTGTAAGGTTAAGAATTGTTAATAGTTTATTATTTCTTGTACTGTTTATATTTTCATTATAAAAGGTAGGCAGTAATGGATAAATCAGCGATTTGTGATATTGTCAAAAAAGCTATTATATCAATTTTTATTTTAATTTTTTAATTTGGATTCAATTCTATACCGAATTCTGACCCTACGGAAGTAAAAGTAAAGATAAATATAACTCGATGTCCTTTATGTGAGTATATCTCATCAAAATGATAGCTCGTTGATCATATAGTCAATCCACAGAATTAAAACTATACAAGAAATGTTGAAGTTTGGCTCGCTTAACCATTTTTAGGCTTGGGATTCCTATATTGGTAAAAATATTATATGGGAGAGGTGAATGTTATTGAAATCAGATAAATATATGGTTAAATAAGTTAGGCATTATATGAGCTTAAAATAATAGATAATAAATTTAATTAAGTTTGAACTTGAGTTTCAAATGAGATTTTAGGTTAATTTGTGAATTCCAGAATACATATTACACTCTTGAAGTATACGAATAATTTACAAGAACTGTTACTTTGGTTTGTTATTGTAGTGCTTATGTATTGAGATTCTATGATATTAGGTTAACACGTAAATTCAAGAAAATGTATTCTATGTATATTATATTTTTCAAATATACATATAATTTTCAACAACTGGCAACGTTGCGGATTCAGACTCTTGTCCGCATACGTAGATTCTGCAGAACTAGACTCTTGTTCAATTATCTTTTGTTTATGATACTTGATATCAGTCATTTTTAGGTTAGGTTACAAGTAATATACATCGAGTCATTAATTTAGGGCAATTTTGAACATCGTGTTGTTAATTATATAGAGACAAAACGTATTTCAGGTTGTTACTTATAAATACTAGGTGCTAGCAAAAATCATTGTATAAAATGGAATATAATAATTCATTAAGGCTTGTGCCACATTATCAGATTAAGAGAATACTTTCTTTTTAATTCATTAATGCATACATGTTACAAATTATGCCATATTGACATGTTGTTCTGATGCTGATCTCATTACCTGACTTTCGCGTGTGTTCGCTGGGTTTGAATGATGCTGATAATCCATATTCTTCCACAACTCTGCATATGATGTATCGTAACATCCATAAGTCGTCACCTGCTTTTATGCTTAAGGTTGGTCCTGTTACCACCTCCCATTGACTGTAACCTTTCTGGAAAAGAAATTTCGTTAATTAAGGAACTGTTATCAAGTAAATTTAATTATCGGTTAAAACTCATACAAGGCTGGAAGACTGTAATTTATTAATTTTTTTGTAGGTACTTTAGCCTAAAAATTTGAAAAAATCAATTTTGTCATGTTTTCAAATCTTAACCTTAACCTTAAGTACATTTATAGAGACAGTTGACATTATATCTCAAACTCTACTGAACTGATTTACTTGAAATTTCGACTAAAATAGTGTTCTAATGCGGTATATCATTAAGAACTAGATGACATAGCAAGATGACACAACAGCGAAATAAAAAATCCAGTTATAACAGCATTAATGAAATATGAATTGAGGATAATGATCAACGAAAACAATTAATCAATATTTATATAACAAATAGATAAAATATCTAAAGATATGTATATAATTAATATGGATTAAAAGCGTTCAGACAGATCTAAAAAAATAACTATAAAACTCACAAAAGTAGATATTAATTAAACATGTAAGTATAGCGGAAAAATTCCATTGTAAAGTGTATGTAATTACTCAAAAATTTATAGTTTATTCAAAGTTTTTTTATACATACGTCATGAAGATGTTTAATGTTATTGCCTACCGCAATTTGTAAATTCGTTTCAGAATCAGACAATATTTTCCTTCTTATTTTATTCTAGTTAAACACAAGCGACACAATGATGTCTGATTGGTTCGAAGGCGTAAACGAATGAGCCTGTCAAAGTCGTCCGGTTGTCAGACGTATGCAAAATTCTTGAAAGCAATAGTGATAAGAGGTTATAAATAACCTATAAACTACTGTGGCTGTATGATTAACTGTAGTTCTTAGGTGGACCATAATGTTAAAATAAATTATATTTGATAACATTTTTGTTCAATTATTTTAATTAGATTAGAATTTTCTTGTATGTTAAAGCCTAACTGAACTAAAACTCAGGGTTAATGCGGCAACATTGCGACCTTTTGACGTCGCAAATTTAGATGACGTATGTACAAAATAACTTGGATTAGACGTTATATTAGCATGTGCTACGACGTAAAGCTAAATGAAATGTCTAGGATTATCGAAAGAAAATATTTAGATAACAAAATATTCATTTGCCCATACAGGTGGCCATAGAGGCCATTTGGGATACTGTTATTGTGCGAGTAATTTTAAACAAGAGTTGTTAGAAAACAAATTATATACATTTTCCAATATTAAAACAGAACATTGTTTGATGATTCATGATATTTTTAGTTTTCTTAAATTATCAGACCCTAAAGTTATTAGTGAGTGAATATTTAAATAAATAAACACAAATTTATAAATGATTCGGGTCCAACTGTGCCGCCAATTTGGTGCTTTGTTCTATACAAGCACATCGAGCAGTTGGAGGAGAAATTGTGGCAATTTTGGGGATGCCTTTGCATATAAGTAATTGATCCAATTATTCAACACCATTTCCAAGAGACTACAAAATGATAACTATGTTATTATCATTAAATCAAACAAAGTATCACAACAAGTTCACTTAGGAAGATACAATGTACCAACTGTTAATAAAGTTGCAATTGTTACGGCTGGCGATCCATTCAAACGTAGAAATATACGTATAGAATGTAATGTGTATACGTATATAAGATAGTGCAGGTGATCCAAGACAATTATCGTTCTTAGGATGCTTTGATATCCCATTGATATTTTGCAAATGAGAATATGGATTTCATTTAAATATTAAACAAAGAAATGCAGATACAGGGACAACATTGTTCGTATAATTTCTTTGTATTCTATTTATCGTTTTATTGCTAATGTGCAGAAATTAACAAGAAAGTTAGCGTGGTGAGCTTCTACGCATACCATTGTTGATCCGTGCCAATCTAGTGTTTTAGTCGCTATTTTTGGTTCGACTGATTTTACTACTTTTTACCAGTGACCGTTTCAGTTGACTGTTTTCAGTCGCTGTTTTCGGTCCGACTGATTTACTATCGATTGTTTTAATCGTGTACTTTTAGTTACTATTTTTGTTTCTACTAGTTTCATTCGACGTTCTGGCCGTGACTTTGACAGAAATATGCCTAACTTCGGCTTATATAAATTTACATCTAATATATATAGTTATGATTTTTTTGGTAATTTGCTTGTAAATAACAATATATTTTATATTAATATAGCAGCATTTTGGAACCACATTTTTCAAGATTATTAATTTAACAGGTTAAAAAGATTAAAATTGTGAATGATAAATAGTTCGATTACTTTCGCGACTTTTGTTAAAATATTTCCGTTCAGTAATAAAGCATTTACTTTATTTAAAAAAGCTCTAGTAGATATTGTGCGATCATTTTTAATTATGACATGAATTAATTTTTTCTATTATTAGGTATATGTTTTTATTTAGCATTTATGGTTATTGTACATTTTTAGTTTTTAGTCTTGTCTATATTTATTAGAGTATATTATTTCAAAATATAATATTCAAATATGAAAGTAATTCTACGTCGTTCAAAATGAAATTATTAATTACATGTTAATAGTAATCAGCAATTACTTTTTTCATTTTCTTTTTTGAAGTTAGTACGTAAAGGAATATATATATCTCCGTCTCGTTTATACTATTTTTGGAAAATATAAACACATATAAAATTAACTACTCCAAGCAATTATCTCCGGTCTTTTCTCTCTCATAATTTATACAGGAAAGGGTTCGTACATCTTCGTCTGACATCACGAATTGAAAAAAATAGTTGAACCGTGCATTTGACTGAAAATAGTAAATATTATTTTCAATCAAATCAGTCAGTTTTTGACTATCGACTGTTTCGACTGTTTTCAGTCGATAGTTCCCAATGCTAATTATAACGTATTCAGATATTGCCAGCTATTTCATTAATACATTATTGATACCTATGCTAAAATTAAAAAAAAAGTTTATCAAGTATTTATACATTTGCCTGATACTGTCATCAGTAAGGTAGATCGAACAATTTATATGGACAACGTTGGTATCGCACATACTCTTCTATAATCTAATACTGATAGTCCGCATCATATATATGAATATGTTCAAGGCGCTATAACTTATGCGTGCGTACGGTCGACCAGATCGGTTCATCACATTTACGTACAATTCAAATTGGGATATAAACATCAACGCCTCGTTATGATATCACAGCACGCGTGTTCAAACAGAACTGAAGATCTTTGATAAACTTGATTACACATGACTCGATATGAAAAATGACGTTTAAACCGGGCATCGTTTGTCGAGTGTGTGTGTAACAGCTTTTGTACCCCTTAGTGGTATAGGTGGGTAAAAAAATATATAAGGAAAAAAATTAAATTCGAATTTACTATATTAAGATTAGGTAACATAGCAAAAACTCATTTACCTCTGGTTTAGCAGCGTAAATCTCTACTCCCGAGTATAAAGAACATCTATAAATACACTCGCTTATATCCCTTCCAATGGCTCTTTTCGCTCCTATTCCACAATATCCTTTTCCTACAAATGCGAGATTTATTCGATACTGATTCCATATGCTGTAATATGTCACCTTCATTATCGACTGTCCCTCCGCAAGGATAACCAAAGGGTCTACCATCGGGACCGATCAAGTAATACTTTTGTTCAAATCCAAACTGGACCTCATGGTCGCATACTTTGTTTAGCATTTCTATGCAACTCTGTCTGTGATTAGTTTTGGTAGGTTTCTTTTCCGGTGAAAAGGTTTCACATAGAACTACTTTGTTGTTTCCTGTAAAAAGTTATAATCAGTGGCAAATGTTAAAATGTTGCATCAGGCCTAAATATGGCTAAATTTTACCTCGTCTGAAAGGATCTGGATACATTGCTATGGGAACAATGTAAAAGTCTGATTTCTCTGGACCACCTAGAAAATAGAGTGATGAATGTTATCAATTTTGGGTAAATAGTTGTCGTTTATACTAAAAGAAGTGCTGCTGCCATCAAAGGACCAGTTGGGACAATCCTTGTAAGTCGAAGGTACATGATTCAGGGTTCTCGTCTTCATTCGTAAATCGATGCCAGTTCCATCAATCCAGACGTAGGAGATTTGAATCTTAGGTTCGGGAATGGGAAGACACATGAATCTATAAATATAGGCCGATAAAATTGACAGGTTATTGTATAAATTTTATTATGCAACAACATATCTTCTTAATTTACTTACTTACCTGTCAGAAATGTTCTTCTCCAACTGTGCGTTTGGAGAGCATTGAAGTATGTTGAACTTGTTTGCGCTAATGTGAAATTTTCTTGGACCTACTATGGCCCTTGTCAGACGGCGTAAATTCTTTATCTGGTTCATGTTACATTAAAGGTGACAATTTGGTCCATTTAATGTGACAAATGACTCTAGGTAAGATGACATTGACAGCTATTATGATGTTAAAAATAATCATTTAATCAAAACTCTTTTATTTCCTCAATCATTGGATTTATTAATCTAACCATTGTAAATTAGTGAAAATTACGAACCGTTATTTGTTTTCACGAACCGAATATTTTTAGATTTTTTTTGTTAATGTTGGTGTTTGAATATCGCCATGAAACATGATCAGAAATATATTTGATATATATTAATTAATATAATATATGTCTGTATGGTAAGATATATTAAAATATATGTAAAAAATGTCAATAACTAACAATCGCGAACCTTTTTAAAATGCATTTAATTAAATATAATTTGCATCAACTTTCAATAATCAATAAGCGTTGGCATCTTATTAATAACCAGTACAGTTTTTTGATTTTCAGTCTAATGGAGACAGATGCTGGCGAATTTCTGTAATTTTACTTGAGGAATTGAGCATCTTTCAAATCATTTCATTAAGTTTTTGTAATTTCGCCGCAACGCAAAATTATTATATATATATTTCGAACTATTAATTTGGATTTTTCGGTATCTAATCTATTTGTGGGTCCTGTTGACTGCCAGTTGTACCTTTTCTATAGCTCTAGACAGATGTATGTCTTTTCTTATAAAGACATTTATGGAAGTGACATTGAAATACATTTCTATGGTTGCTATTACATATTCACTCAATGAAATATGTTTTCATACGTGGTTCTTTTGAAATTTAGGAATAATAGCAGGAAGCTAAATTTGGTTAACAATTCATATTTCACTTCACTGGTTTCCAGCTGGTTTGTTTGAGTTTGTGGGAGGTTTAAGAACAAAATTGCTTTGTTATCCCAAAAATGGAGGCTAACAATATCTTGGCGGATTTCTGAACGCGATTTCGCTTCGGAGTTGGGAATCTAACATTACCTAATGGGGTGCTTCGGGCTTCTATTGAATCATTCTCTAGTTTATAAAATAATAATAAATAAAATTTTGTGTACAGTTTGAAAATATAAAAGTATTAAAATAGGTTGGCAGAGTTACACGAAACACATTTTACTACTATATGAGGGTGGTCCGATAAGTATTTTTTATCACTGCCCGATAGAGCCACTATTGCAAGCGAAATTTACTATAGTGTAGTGTATTCTCGCAGATGGCTACTATCGAAATTTAAGCGGACTTGGACTCGTATTTTTATTCCATAAAATATTGAGAATTTAGAAGGATATTTTAAATGGGCGCATGATACGGTGTTGTAGTTTGTTAATTTGCCTCTAGGTGGCTCGAGGTATAAATTTGGTAGCAAAGCTGAAATTTGATACTTTCTGCTTTCTGCTAAAAAATAAGAAAGCGTAGTATACATGTGTTTATATTTGTTGGACATAATCAAAAAGTTACTGGATATTTTGGACTTTTTTGGTAATTCTATGCTTCCTATAGAAACAATTTGATTTATGTATTTATATAGAAAGAATTTCGGTTTAATTTTTTTCGACAAAGCTTTTGTTGAAAGCGTGTCTTTCGAATTGGAGCATTTTTAACATGGCTGACAAAGCAAACTTTCTTTTTATTACTCTTCGTGATTCCACAATCTGCCCTATTGGCAATAACTATTTCTTATGTCTATATTATATATACATGGCATGTAGAAAATTACTTCAATAAGCAATCTTCTGTATAAAATATTATGTTAATTAATTAGTCTTATTCTAAAGCTTATTCTAAAGTCTACATATGTCCAGTAATCAGATCAGGTGGTGTTAAACGTTTTAGTCTACGCACTTCACTATCACGTCGTATATTTAGCTGATTAGCGAGTATATTGGGATGCACCGACACTCTTTCGAAATACTTCATATAAAGACGTTGAATTACACTCGCTATTTCTAGAGGAATATCGCGTTGTATCAGTTTATTTGAAATATAATACGGAGCATCAATAATGGCACGCAACATCTTATTTTGGAACTGTTGAATGATGGATATATTAGATTTGCTAGCGGTACCCCATAGTTGAATTCCATATGACCAAATGGGCTTGAGTATAAACTCATACAGCAACACCTTATTATCTAATGATAACTTGGATTTGCGCCCGATGAGCCAATATATTTGATACAATTTAAGTCCAAGTTGTTTCCGTTTAGAGAATATGTGCTTCTTCCAGGTTAGCCGTCGATCTAAGTGCATACCAAGATATTTAACATGCTCTGCTTGGGGGAGTTGATGATGATTGATATTCACTGGTGGACATGTTCTTCTACGCAGGGTAAACGTTACATGCGTGGATTTTGTTTCATTGGCTTTAATGCGCCATGTCTTCAACCATAATTGTATTTCGTCCAGGTGGGTTTGTAGGTTTGTTGATGCTGTGACTGGATCTTCATGGGACGCTAAGATTGCTGTGTCGTCTGCGTATGTTGCCACAGTAGTTATTTTTGTGGTGGGCAGATCGGCCGTATACAGAAGATACAGTACTGGACCCAGTACACTACCTTGCGGCACTCCTGAATATATGCGGTTTAATTCGGTATGCTCATCGCCTTGATTTGCAATAAATGTCTATCAGTGAGATACGACTTTAGTAACTGATAGTCCGGATGAGGGAGAAGTTTCTTTAGTTTAACCTGCAAGCCCGTATGCCATACTTTGTCCAATGCCTGAGATATATCTAGAAAAGAGGCCGAACAATATCTTTTGGTATTTAGGTCAGTGTTTATTTTGTTCACAAGTCTATGCACTTGTTCTAATCCCATGCTTATTGCGAAAGCCAAACTGATGTTCTGGAATAATTTTTCTTTTTTCTATTTTATAGTTTAGCTTCTTTATGTATAATTTCTCGAAAACTTTCGAGATTATCAGTAATAAACTTATAGCTCGGTAGGAGGTCACATCTTCTGGTATTTTTCCTGGTACTTTCCAGATACTAGGTAAGTAATTAATTCGTAGCATAGCATTAAATATAAATATAAAAGCTAATAATATTATACCCTTTTCTGATAGTTCTTTTAAATTTTTTTCAGTAATTAAGTCATCGGCAGGAACTTTTTTAATATTAATCTCTCTCATTATTTTTTTTTGTTTAACTTTTTTGACCGTTAATTTCTCGTGCAGCAGGTCCATTTGAAATGGCGAATCTTTATGTAGTTGAGACTGGAAAGGTTTAAAAAAATTTTTTAAGTGTTTTGAGAAAATGTCGGCCTTCTCTTTATTGCCTCTAGCCCAATTAATTTTGGTTGTTTTAATAGGTGGGTTATGCTGCTGGGGTCTCTTAAGCTTTCTTGTTGCTTTCCACAACGAATAGACTGTAGCCTCAGTTGGTGTCAAACTCTCTAGGTATTCTTGAATGCCTTGGTTTTGTTCAATTTGGATTAGTTCTTTCAGCTCTATTATTGCCCTATAAATTTTCTTTTATTCTCTTCAGTCCTTTGCTATTGCCAATTCCGTCGTAATTTTCTTTTTTCTGCTATCATTTTCTGTATTGTACATCATATGTATTTTTTCTTGGAAATGTTTGACTGTTAGGAGCCGCAGAATATGCTGCCTCCTGTATGTTTTTTGTAAGGTTTATTGCTGCTATTTCTATGTCCATTTCAGTTTTTAGCGGTAAGTTTAGAGAGATGTTTCGGTCTAAGTTCTCTCTAAATAAGGGCCAGTTAGTTCTATTATTGCACAGAGAAGGAGGTTCATCTTTGATGGTAATTTTTGAAGAAATTGTTACTATTATTGGTGAATGATCAGAAGATAGGTCGAAACATGATTCTGCATGACACTTTTTTGTATCAATGTTTTTTGTAATACAGAAATATATAGTATCTGGTTTTTTATTTCTGTTTGAATGCCAATGTGTAGGTTTACCAGTAGAGATATATTGTAAATTATCTCTCTTTATTGCTTTTAGCAGTTCTCTACTTTTTGAGGTTATTATTCTTGAACCCCACATTAAATGTTTTGCATTGTAATCTCCTATGGTGTAATGGTAAATCTATTACCTAGTGTACTAAATAATTTTTGAAAGTGTTCTGCCTTGTTGTTATGTTTGGGTGGGCAGTAAATAGCAGACATTGTTAATGGTCCATGGGCTTCCTCTATGGTTATACTGGTGGCTTGCAGGTAGTCTTTACGGAATTTTTCTTTTTTGAAATGTTTTATATCATCTCGAATGATTATGGCTGTACCTCCGTGTGCTTTATCATCAGGGTGATTTTGTATGATAAAGTTTGTATTTAGGAATTTTCAAATAATGTTTGTCCGTAAAATGTGTTTCGGAAACCATTATAACGTCAATATTGTGTTCAATTACGCACATTTTTAGTTTCCTGGCGTGTTGTTGGAGCCCATTGGCATTCCAGACTGCGATTTTGTAGCTAATGGTTTCAGGCATCAGGCAAGTTTGCTGACGACGGTTGTGAGTAGACCAAGCATCGTACTCATTTGATACATTAGTTTGGCCATCATATTCTCTATTCTAGAGATGTTGCTGCTAGTTTCAGTAGGTTGTGATGTGGTTTCTCGCTTTTGTTTTGAACCATTTTCAACCATTTGTGCATAAGTTATGTCTGGTTGACTTGGACTGGTGGGTAGACTGGTAGGTGTGGATTGTTTTTGTTGCTGTTGATGCATTTTTTCTCTTAAGGCGGGGTAGAATTTCTACTGTACTTGCTTGTGAACTGCGCAACCCTTGTAGTTCGCTGGATGATTTCCGTTGCAATTAGCACACTTCACTTTTTCATCGCGAACTTTACGAGTACAATCTCCTGTTTTGTGTTCTCCTGCACATTTTACGCATCTATATGAGTTGCGACAGTAAGTTTTTATGTGCCCGTGCGCTTGACACCTCATGCATTGTGGTATAATTCTTTTTGTATGTGGTGGTTCGCATTTAATGATATTGTTTTCCAATTTGGTGATTTCATACACCGCTTTATTATTTCCATTAGGTTTTATATCTATATAAAACATAGGCAGAGGTTTTTTGTCGTGCGATGTCGTATATTGTGAACATTTAAGACCTCATGGCCTTTTTCAGCTAGGGCTACCTTGATGGTGTTAAAGCTCGTCCCGTGATGTAATCCTTTTAACACGAATTTAAATGTTCTCTCGGATTTTGGTCTGAATGTATGGTATTGAATGTTTCTTTCATCTAATTCTTTTATAAGAACTTTAAAGTGATCCGCTTCGAACAATTAGATTTTAATTGTTTCATAGCTCACTGTTTTAATTGTGTAGTTCGTAGTAATGGTTTTCAATAGGTCATGGATGTGTTTTATTACTCCTACCTTATAGACTGTTATTGGTGTTGGTTAGGGAACAACTTTTTCAGAGCTTGTTTGTATATTCTCTTCAATTTCTTCCGACAGATTGCTAAAACTGTTTTTTGTCTCTATTGGTTTCTGTAACCAATAGGCACTGATCCTTGTTTGTTTCCTCGCGATTTCTTCTTCTGGGCCTCTCAATTGTTATTTGTTAATTACTGTAGTTCATTCTGTTTGTGGGGTTTGCGTTATTGCTGGTTGTTCTAGTCTTATATCATAGTGTGCAGGTGATTTGATTGAATCGCTATGGTTTGCCATTTTTGGATTGTTAATAGTTTATTTTATTTACTTCTAAAGATAAAAAAATAAAATAAATACATTGTTTATTTCACGCACTTCATTTTTCACTCAAGTATTATATTTTCCACTAGTTTTTGTCCAAAAATACTATAAGTGAATTTCAAAAGGACTGTTGTAAAAGGGAAAATAATTTTAAAAGACTAATAAAAATGAAAAGCCGTCTTTTTATCTGGTCACGTAAACACGTATTCACTATACATTAGGTCCACTGAGAGACGGATAGCCGCATCTGTTATGCGTTTTTAACACTCAATTAAATAACCGTAATAAAATACTGGTTTTTTTTTAAAGAAAGATATCTTTCTAGAGCTTGGATCGTATTGAAAATACGTCTTCACCCTACGAAGGTTGGAACCGAACTAAAGCAAACTTAAAAATCTTATAAACTTACGTGTTCTATATTCTTATTTTGTTAACTTTGTTTTTTTGGTTCTTTTTTAGTTGAAATAATTTGCTTTAATCTTAAGACCTCTCAGGTGTTGCGTTCCTAGATGTAGTACTATTTCAAATAGAATACCCAGCTTTCCTAGGGATCCACTCTATATCAGAAATGGTTTTTAGCAATAAATAATGAAAAACTGATGGGCATCTCTTGTGTGATCTTAAATTAGAGCAAAAGGGTTTGTAATGTATATTTTACAAAGGATAACTACAAACCGAAATATAGAAGAGCATTGCTTAACAGGGATATGGTCTCCAATTGTTATTTAAATTGTAAATCTTTTATAATGTTAATTATATGTAACTAATTTGTGAAATATAACAAACCTCCATTTTAGCGGTGCCATAGAAGAAGGAAAACATTGATTTAAATATGTTAGGAAATGTGAGTTAAACAGTGAAGTTATTAAAGCCCGGCAATATGATAAAGCCACAGACTTTTTTTACTTTGTTGGTAAATGATATATCGACTGTTGTATTTAATTCCCAGATTATGTGTAAATCTTAACGAGCAGTCTGTCCAATATTTTATATCACCAAATGCCTGTATTATTCAAAACTACAATTCAATATTCTGTAGTTTTACAGTATTCTGTATTTGGCCTTAAGTTATATTTAAGATAATATAAAATGTTCCATATTCAATAGTTTATTAAACTTTGTATATTTAAAGGTATAAGTATAAGTATTGTGTTAAATCTGTTGTAAAACATTATAATATATAGTATAATATATTGTCATTAAAGAGAAAATTCTAAGAATTCTCATCTGAAATAATATTAGGAATGTAAATTTTACATATTGACCAACGAAGAACTGCACGATGACCTGGAAATCAAAGGATTTGCGAAGTTATCCAGGATTTCGCTTTGAAACACGAAAGAAGATTACTAAATCATATTAACGTGGAAGCAATACAACTGCTGGACAGCGCGCAGGATGTCAGGCGATTGAAGCGAACAAAACGAAATACGAACTTATATAAAGTGTATACATTTAGTGTAAACTATAGCTATAAGTTAATAAGTAATAAATAATTATAATGCTATAATTGAAGAATACATATTGATGTATTTTCTCGCACTCGCCTTGCTTGTTAATTAATCCAAGTAGTAATAAAGTAATTGTAAATTAAGATTGTACTAAGCGTATCTAATAAAGATGTTATAAAAAATTACATATATTTAAATAAAATGTATTTTAAAACTTTTATTGCATTTTTATTTTTACTATTTTTATTACTGCTATTATTATTATTAATAAAATGTTTTAAATTACCCGCTACTCATATTGTCAGTCGCGCCCTCTGGTGGCAAATGAACGCTAAACTTTTTCACAGGTTTATATGGGAAATACACTAATTCCTCTGTGTTTTGTGTTTTATTATAAGTGCACGTGGAAGCGGGCGCGTTCGTGTATTTGAGAGCATTATCGGTCGGTGATTCGATTCTTGTTTTTGGAAGGGAAATCGTTTGATCGCTTCAATGGTGTACGTTAAAAATGTTTTAATGATTTTCATTGTAGTCGGACGTTGGTTCTTGATTGTATACGCTCAGGTATCCCGAAGGCGGCTACCACGGAGCATAACATGATAAAAATCCACAATTTCGTATTGGCAGACCGATTCGAATGAAGGTGCACGAGATAGCTGAAAGACTACGCAAAAAACCGCATTGGCTATATCCTGCATGAAATTTTTGGCATTAGAAATCGGCGCAAAGGGTGCTGCGTTTGGTCACTGCAGACAACAAGCAACAAGCTCTTCCACCTTGACAGCGTACCGGCTCACACCTCACTCACACTCACCATGGCCAAATTGGTCGAATTGGACCACGAGCTGGTGACCCATCTAACGTATTCTCCAGATTTGGACTCGTGTGACTTCTTTTAGTATTGTTACTTGAAATAATCACTGGCTGGGTAGACATTTGTGTCGAATGAGGAAGTCATCGCCGCCACAGAGACCCACTTTGCAGACCTAGAGAAAACGTATTTTTCAATGGGATTAAAGAAGATCGACCTAAATCAAGACTATGCTGAGAAATAAATCGCCACTTTTCCAAACGTACGTTTTTCGTTTGTATGGTGAGTGTGGAATACTTACAGCGGTATGCATATAAATGCTGGATTAAATCGAAGACTTCATGTCAAACTAAAAACCGTGCAGACCAGATTCTAAATTAAATAGCTTCACCGGAAAGTATTTTCATCTTGATAACTAAGATTTCAACTAAAATCAAGTATATCGATCTTTTAGGTGAAAATAAAGCATATTATGGGTAAACATATGGGTTAACACTAAGACATCACACCGATTAGTAATCCAATGCTGCCAAAATAGTTCTGAGGTTAATTACCAATGCTTGTGCTTTGTATTTAAGGAAGGACTTGATTGACTTGAAGAAAATTTTGCTGTAAAACATCATAGTGGAAACGTATTAGCTACTAAACAACGTGCAGGAAATCACAGTACTAAAATGAACTAAACTTCAAGAACTTGTGTCTAGTATAGAAGTGTGGCACTTACTATTGAAGCTTAAGATAATCTAATATAGTTTTGGTTTAGCGAATACATATGAATATATTTATCCCAGCGAGACTAGCTGCTCGTGAATTGATTTAAGTACAAAAAGAAGCAACAAATCAAATTATATCAAATAATTAAGTTTATAAGCGCATCTAATAAAATGCATCACGTTAGACAAAAAGCAAAACATATTAGAACCAAAATAAAACAATTATACTGGTTAGTCGGAAGATACTCTCATCTTGATCTACAATCAAAGAGGTTGATACAATTATAAAGCCAATTTGGACCTATGGGGTGCAAATATGGCGTTGTACTAAAAATTCAAATCAGTTAGTCATAAAGCGCTGTCAAAACAAGGTTCCTCGATTGATTACCAATGCCTATCGCTATGTTACCAACGAAGAACTGCACGATGACCTGGAGATCAAATGGATTTACGAAGTTGTGCAGGATTTCGTCTTGAAACACGAAAGAAGATTACTAAATCATACTAACGTGGAAGCAATACAACTGCTGGACAGCGCGCAGGATGTCAGGAGATTGAAACGAATAAAACCATACGAACTTGTATGAATATTTAGTGTTGTTTAATTATAATTTTATAATTGAGGAATACATACTGATGTATTTTCTCGCACTCGTCTTGCTTGTTAATTAATCCAAGTACATAGTAAAAGTAGTAATAAATTAATTGTAAATTAAGATTGTACTAAGCGTATCTAATAAAGATGTTATAAAAAGAAAATCTAATAAAATACTTCAAAAAAGCCTTATTGTTATGATTTTGAGTTAATTGTAAAGCAATGTATCTGAGCAATGTAAATGATTATTGTATCAATGTATTGATTTATCCTTTTCTGATCATTAATTCTTTTGATCAATGCCTATTGCGTGAAAATTAATATTAGCCAGCGTGGAAATAATCGATATTTATTCAATTAAATTTAGGCTAATTCAAAAATTTGGTTCTGACACTTCTAGATGCCTGTAAAATAATCGATTATTCCTATTTGTTGAATTATAAATGTATAAAATTACAAAAATCTATGAACAAATCAACTATCAGGTTTAAAAATAGTTATCAATATTTGGTTACTTTAGGTTTGCATATATTATTTCTAATATACTACATTGAACTACTTGGCGAAAGCTATGTATAAAAAATGTTGTTTTAATAAAGCATTTTTCACAATTATAAGATATAAAACTACAAGCATAACTACTTAAATTACGTATTAAAACATATGTTGTTTATCTTAAATTATACTTGTAAAGTAAGTAAGCAGTAAAATTTGTTATTAAATAAACCAATAACAAAACTTCCAGTGTGCTAAAATGTATAATCGATAGTAATTTATTGTATATTTTTGACATAGTAGCATTTCTAGTCATTTGTTTTTTATTAACTTGTCCTTATAAATTGCTGTCAGCTTATAAAACAGAATTAATAAGAAGGAATAACTTCCCATAACTTTTTTAAATTAAATCCTTCCTTGATTGTTTCTATGGCCAAACCCAATTCCGCCGAATAAACAGGCGGTCGATCCTTTTGATGGCCTTCATCAGCCAAATAAGCAGTTATTGTGTTGCTAATTTCATCCTTTGGATCTTCAATGACCTAAAATGTGGATTTATTTAGTATGTTATGTTTTACGTATAATTAATTGCACTAGTGACCTCCAGGTCATTGAGGATGTTGTTATCTTGCCGGGTTTCGTTAGATTTTGAGTTCCACTTGTATTCTACGCCGTATATGGGACTGCTCATGAAGACTGTGGAGAGGGACGTGAGCTCTTTGTATAAAGTATGCAGTTTCTCCTCGGGGTCAACCTTGAAACCAAGGATGAAGCTTCCGCTACGTTCGCTGCTCTTGATGACCAGTGCTTTACCAAACTTGGAGTCTCTTACTCGTATCTGAGAAAAAGAATAACTTTAGCAATAACGAAGATCATTTGGTTTGTCACATTATCACCGCCTCTACTTGCAAGTACGGCAATGATATGTTGAAACCTTCATTTACATCGGCGAACCACACGAAACGTATATTGGTCACAATGAAGGTTCCCAGACTTCCTTGGTCGCTCGAAAGGTTCCAGACGCCATGGATGTTGGAAAAAATTTGCTCCAAAGGTAACACCTTCAGTTTTTTATTATGTACGATACCTCCTCGTAGTTTCAGATCACGATAAAGTTTTGATGTGATAAAAGCTCTAAACCAAGATGCACATATAGTATAAAGAAAATGCCCCAAAAGAGATAATTTACTTATGCACACCAACAACTGATGTAAAATGTCTCATATTTCCTTGTTCCAGATTCGTGAAGATGAATTCATATCGTGTACCATTAGAAATGGTAAGCAGATGTAAGGCATGAGTAGTACCCCTAGTTTTCTAAAACATAAGTTGTATTTAACATTGGCCAATATCATAATCTTAAATTACTTACGGAGTTTACAATCTTGGTATTTATTGATAAAATAGTATTTAGACCGATACCTAAAAACAGTCTTGTTAAAATGTTACGAAATTCAAGTTAACAAAACTGACATAGATTTACTCTTGGGCTGATCATAGAGTGCCACAGGATTCTAATGTTTGTAATAATAAGCCTGCCTCGATCTCCCGCATTACCTTTGGTGTCTTCAATGTTATCCAGCTTATCTATTACCTTTTCACCTAATCTTAATCTTAATTCCCTGAAGATAAAATAAAATAATGCCATTAAATTATTTTGTTAGAATAGCTGTAGATGTATAATTTTATATTAAAAATTTAGATTAATTGGGATCTATAAATATTAGTGATCGCCCTGTGGTCGAAATTCGACCACAATTTATTAAGTTAATCACATTTCTCTTATAACAGAGCAGCGGGATGAATTTAAAAATGATATGCTGTTAAAAGTTGTTGTACAGTATTTTCAAAATAAGATCAGAAATATACTATTAATTAATATAACATTAATCAAGTTATAATAACTATCTCAAGAACTAACAGTCATTAACGTTTTTTAAATGGTCAATCAAATCATAACTATATATGGAATAATAAATGGAGTAGTTATCTTTGTACGTTAAAACCGAGAATAGATGAATAAAACAATTTTTAAATTGATATTTTAATATTTAGCATATATATTAAAACAATAACAACCACACATAGATAATTTATTTTTTTGCAATTTAAATATATGTATTAAAAGAGTGTATATACGATCATTAAATTAACGGTTAATTTTTAAAAACTTAGGTCTCTAACGTGAATAATCAAGTAACTGATACAAAGTAACTGATACAAATTTCAAACAATCAAATTTCATATAGTCACATATCTTATAACATTAATGGTAAACACTTGAATATTTATCATTGCTCTAAAATATTTATAAATTTACTGTTAATTCATAATTTCTTCTATTTGTCCTATGTGTTCTATCTATGCAAGTTATGTAATTAAATCGATATGTGTTTTAGTTTGCCCTAACCCTCAAAAGATGCGTGTATAAATTTGACAGCTGTCGGATCATTATTTTGTGAATTATAGCATTTTGAGTGAAGTAATTTTTGTTGCAGCAAAAAAATGGATAAAAAGGAATTTCGGGTGTTGATAAAATATTGTTTTTTGAAGGGTAGACGAAAGGGTACAGTTGAAGCAAAAACTTGTCTTGATGCCGAGTTACCGGACACTGCCCCAGGAAAATCAACCATCAAGGATTGGTATGCTAAGTTTAGACGTGGTGAAATGAGCACCGAAGATGGTGAACGCAGTGGACGTACAAAAGAGGTTGTTACCAACGAAAACATTAAAAAATCCACAAGATGATTTTGCATGACCATAAATTGAAATTGAATTAAATAGCAGACACTCTAAACATATCAACTGAACGTGTACATCACATCATTCACGAATATTTGGGTATGTGAGAGTGGGTGCCGCGCTAGCTCATTTTGACCAAAAACAACGACGAGTTGATGATTCGGAGTAGTTTTTGAATGTGATCAAGCGTAATGAACCCGAGTTTTTCCATCGATATGTGACAATGGATGAAACATGGCTCCATCATTTCACTCCGAAGTCCAATCGACAGTCATCCGAGTGGTCTGCACACGATGAACCCGCTCCAACGCAACGTGGAAAAAGGCAACAGTCGACTAGCAAGGTTATGGCGTCTGTATTTTGGGATGCGCATGGAATAATTTTCATTGACGACCTTGAAAAAGGAAAAACCATCAACAGCGCCTGTTACATAGCGTTATTGGACCGTTTACAAAATCGCAGAAAAACGGCCGCATTTGAAGAAAAAGAAAGTGTTGCTTTACCAAGACAATGCATCGAGTCACAAGTCAGTGAAAACAATGGCAAAAATCAATGAATTGGGCTTCGAATAGCTTCCTCATCTATCGTTTTCTCCAGATCTGGCCCCAGCGACTATTTCCTGCTCTCAGATCTTAAAAGAATAGTTTCTGGGAAGAAATTTTCGTCGGATGAAGAGGTGATCGCCGTAACTAAGGCTTCTATGTATGGCCTATATGGTATCGAAAAGTTGAAGAGTTGCTATAATCTATATACAACCAGAGCTTAAAATATTTGTTTATATATTTTGTGTTACCGATCTGATGGCAATTCCTAGTAGCGTATATCATTTTATTGGAATGTATTTATTTGTAGCACATATTACACAAACATATTTGTCTTAAAAGTTTTATTATATCTATCAAATGATGGCCCCCTTGCCTACAAGGACAGCAAAAAGAGGTTATTAAATATCTGGGAATGTATTTGGATCGACACTTTTAACTTGGAATAGACATTTATCAACAAAGCGTAAATAACTTGGCCTTAAATTAAACCAGATTATTGGCTTATAGGGCGTAAATCGAAATTATCCTCAATTAAAAAAGTATTGCTGTCAATTCTTAGGGTTATTTGGATGTATTGTATTGAACTGTGGGGTATTATCATTGTAAGGTACTAACTATAATGACACCCCGTTTAATATCTCTAACAAACTAATTTAGCGTAATATCCTCTTGGAACTCACGAGTGCCATACATTGTGGCTATGTGAAGAACCCTGAAAGAGTGCTGGTACTAAGGTGTCAATTTATCAAATTCCCCAATAATCTAAAAAGTTCAAGCTCATGTTGATCAAAATCATAACATGAGCTGTCCACTCATCTAATTTTTGTACTCTCACAAATTTATGATGCATTAAAAATCACTTCAGCAACCGGTGTTTTAATTTGTAGCTGTTGAGCGTACAGTGGATAATAAAGGAAAATAAGTGATCACTGAAATCAAATAGTTTATTAATATATGATGTCAATGTATTATACAATATTTGGCCTGTGGTATAGAAAGCTGAAATAGCTCCGTAGCGTACATGTTCATCTTTTTTCAATATTTTTATATTTTCTCCAGCTTTTAATTCAATGTATATTTTGTCTAAACCTAGAAAATATATCGAATTGCTTATTTCGTAGTTAATTTTCACGGAGCTCGCATTTTCAATAGATTTTCTATGTATGTTTTTTTATATTAATGGAAGAATATTTGGAATGTGCGGCAGAGCTTCCCATTCTTGTTGCTGTTTTTTTTTTGTAACAATATATCATTAATTTAACGCTGCAATAGATTCATTCAGTTTTGGCGACTAGTAATTTTAATAGCAACGTTTTCTCCATATGCACTTTAAGATTCAAATTCTCTTGATTCTCTGTACTTGGGAATGTCATAATTGTTACATTTTTAATAGCTAGTCACAATGCGCCACAGACAACTTTCCTTTTTGGCGTGGCAAACAATGAATTCGCGATGTTAAAACAATCAATTGCGGTAGCAACTTTCCGTCCTTTTGCAAATTTTCCATACAAAAGGGACAATTAGGATATGACGAAGCAGCATCTTTAGGTTTCTAAAAGATTTCTGTAGCAGTGGAAAATGTAATTTTGAGCACTATGATTTGTGTCTATATACACTGAATAACTCAATAATACTAAATGTAAAACTATTGTTTTAGGTACAGAGATGTTGAAACTTCCGAATATAATAGTTTTTGTTGTTAAACAGTTGTTTACATAAATACTTCACGTATTCATTAATAGATTTCGCTGACCAGAATACGTAGAAATACTTAATAAATTATTTAGCTCATTTTTTAAATAGTAACTGTATAAGGAATATTAATATTGTAGGTTGCCAATTTATATAAATGTAAACAGCTTTCATTAGACAGATAAATGATACAAAAATTATTTGGCATTTCTTTCATTATTTGCGTTAACACAACTTAATATTATTTTTAAAGATTACTTACGAAAAAGGTACGTCGAAGTTTACATCTTTATCTTCATATGTTAATGCCATAATGCTAGTTTCTCGTTTAGTAAACACAGTAAAATAAATCTTTTTACACTCGACTGTGTTGTGCTATTAAAGAAAATCGATTTTTCACGATACCATGGTAATGAAATGATAATACAAACATGTAAGAGCGAAGCATTATTGTTTCTAAACTTTTCATCATGTTTTTTATGTTACTGTGATTTCGAATAGAAATAAAACCATGTCTTATTGTATAACATTTTTATTAATTTAATTATTTAGTCCTATTATGTAGGTTTAGAGTGTCTACATAAATATAATTACAAAATATGATTAACAGCTAATGATAATAAATAATTATTTTTTGTACATGTACGCGTTTTGTCTATGGTTCGATCGTCTTCAATATAGACCAGTTCACACAATAAATATTTTAAATGTCTCAAGTCGTTTTATTAATTTCGTGAACCAAAGTTGTTGAAGTAATATGGTATTCTGGGTGGTACCAAGCCAATTGGTATATCGTTTTGATTATTCCTAAAGGTTGATTCTGGGTTCGATCTGAAAACTCTGGTGTTTTGAACTGGACTATGAAAGATATTATTCTCGAACGGTTGTATGCTTGGTTGTATAGTGAATCTAGTATGGGCTCCTTCTAGATTCGACCGCAAGAATCTGTTGTTGTTATTTATAGAGTTGACGTTTTGATTGAAGCGCGCATTTTGATTGTGGTTATTCGATTGGATTGGATTTCTGCCGAATAGATCATTATTTCTCACCAGGCTTATTTCATGTTTGGGACCGAAAAGCTCTGTTGATGGCAAGATCGAGAAACTCGCCTGACCTGTAGCGCTATTGGGTTCCTGCCGCAGGAAACGATTTTGATTTTGATCGTTTTTATTGAAATTCAGGTTTTGAAAGTTGTTCGTAAATATAGGGTTCGCGAGATTGGGGGGTACTAATCCCGCACTGGGTTGAATATTTTGTTTTTGTTGTTGTAATGTAATGAGATTTTGTTGCTCGTTGATGCCTGAATGGAACCCATCAAATTGATTTTGTTTAAATTTCGCTTCTTTTTCAATTTTAGGTAACGATAAGAATGGTTGTACCAAAGGTAAGTTATTTCTTGCTTCTACGATGGGGTTAAATGAGATACTGGGTAGGAGGGAGATATCAACCGTGTTTTTCGCACTGTTAGATTGGATATTATTACTTGTCAATCTTCTTGAATCGAATTTGTTTAAAATAGAGACGGTGTTCTGGTTCAAAAGGCTCTGTGGGTCGACGGTGGCCAGCTTTGTGATTATAGACCTATCCGGCTCGGTGAACACTGGCTCCAATTGCTTAAAATGCTGAGTTTTGCCCTGATTGAAACCGTTCTGCACTAGAGCGTGATAGTTGACTTGATTATTCAAATCGGTTGAAGGTAACTGGAACCGATTGATTTGCTCCAAGTTATCCACCTGCTGTTTACGTAGTCTGGCTAGTTCGAGTTCTAGAATTTGTTGTTTTTTCTGGATGTCATAATTGTTGAAGTCTGACTGTAGGAAGGGCTGCTGAGGGAGCTATTGTTGGACGAATCAAGTCAGATTAAAGAGCGTTTATTAATATAACACTAATTACCTCATTGGTATGGTTAACGGCGTTTTTAAAGATGGGCTCGACTTTTTTAGGCTGTCCTTGTTCATCTTGATGGACTGTGAAAGCGGCAACCAGTGGAGCAGAAAAGAACTGGACCTAGTAAATCAAAAAGTAAAAAGATTTGGTGAATAGAGTGAATATTTTTGTACCAAGTTGAGAAAAAACTATAAAAGCACAGTAAACCGGTAAATCAAAAAGTAAGATTATAAGATTTGGTGAATATTGTGAATATTTTTGGTAGGAGGTTGATATAAAAGTAATGTTACTACAATAAACTAATATAGTATACGACAGTGATAGTTATATTATGTTAAGGCCTTGAGACATGGGATGGATATTATCTGGCCTCGGACAATGTTTTTTAAAAATATATTTTAAAGTCTCCTTTTACCAACTAGGGGTTTATCTGCACAGTTTAACGTGGGCTCCGAACCACGGTCCTCAGCATTAATCCTACCGACTTCCGAGTGACTAATAACTTTAGAAATCATCCCAGAAAACATCCGGTCTTACCCAGCCTGGTTACTGGCGTGACTGGGATCATTTTCCTTGTCGGATTTTACACTCTTGTCTAGGACAATCACACATTTTAAACAATCACAAACATAAATTTACGGCCATGCCCCAGCAGGATTCGAACCCGCGGTTATCGCAATAGTAGGAGGACCGTCCTATCGCCTTTGCCACTGAGCCACCAAGCCGGCTCGTACAATGTTAGTCTCCTATTTTTCAGGTTATTTTTTATGATCTTGATCTATGTCTTTCGAAAGCGCTCGCTCTCTTTTCCATCCAAATTATCGATTTCATCTGCGTCTCTGGATTTGTTCTTCAACTATGCTCTGATTATCGGAACTTATAGTTTCATTTCTAATACAATATCGAAGAGAAACATGTAGAATTTACTCTATGTATAGTATTTGAAAGATAACCTGAGATAAAAGAAGATAGTCATTCGAAAAAAGCAAAAGCTCTAGTAGAATATGCTTGTTACTTAAGGAGTAGATACTACTTTCTTTATTACTTATTTCTTTTATTATTGACCAGATATATTTTAAATCCTACTCTTGTTCTGATTGGATACCGTTGATATTTATAACAGCAGGCGATCCGTCAGCAGGTCAGATGTCAAAATTTTGTCTTTCCTTAACTAATTTTCAAGCCATATAGTTTTGCAATATGGACGTGTAAAGCTTTTGTTTTAGATGTGAAGCTTCAATATCTATATCAAAGAATATAGCGCTATCATCAGCGAACATCAGACCAGTCAAAAACCTTGTCACATCATTTTGAACTTTTGGACGATAGAGACCAAAAGAGAGACGGTATTCCAAATGAACGTGACGCAATTATTTCGCACTCGCACGCAGCTAATAGAATCATTGTAAGATGTTTAAATAATTTATTGAAGATTTTTTTTATAAGTAATATTATCAAATTTATGGTTAATACATATTTTATATTATTAAAAGTAGCTGTTATGGTTATATTAATAATTTTAACTTTTTGAAAAAATTATATAAAAAGATCAACAATTCATGTAAGATTTGATGTACCTGTAATTTAATTGAATATAAAGTCCTCTTAGTGACTGAGAGATTACATAAAGGAAATACATATGTTTTCATATATATTTTATAGAAATAAAATAGAAAGGTAACGTTTATAGATCATAATAGAGGGTGGTTATATAAAGTTGATTCGGATGTTAAGGGACTTTGGGTTGACAGCTTCAAGAATCTAATGCACATAAGTGAATTATAAGTGTTTTCCTAACTTTAGCTTAAGTAGATTAGTTCAATAGTAACCTAAGACCACTAATATATTGGTATAATAATAAAATAATATCGCTTAAATGATCCAACGGTCTAGGGGGCATTATGGTAATATAATTTTTAAAAAATACTAAAGCTTCATTTATATTTTAAAACTTAACGAACTCTTAAAAGTATAATGTGTCTTTTAGTATCAATGTAAAGAATTATTCAATAATCTAATCTTACTATTAAACTGTTGGCTATTGAAAAGATGGTAAAAAAGAGACTAGTAATATCGAGTAGCAGACATAAAATGATCCTGTTGCGTTAGAACGCTCAAGTTACCCGTTGCAAAGTTATTATTAGTTACTGTTACAGTTAGAATAGCCGCACCCAGTATTCTAAGCAGGTGGAGTACCTTCTGATTATCACTTGTTCAGGTCGATATAAGAAATGCGAAAATGGATGATTGGATCGTTGGCATATCGTTCGATAGAAATATGGAAAAAAGTTGTAAACAATGGAACATATTTTTTTAATGAAAATAGATACAATCAATTAATAGGTTGGAATAAAATATTTATATAAATTTTTATAATTATAGTTTTATAATTATAAGCATTTCTATCGTCTGTATCAATTTATTTACTATCTTGTCTTCTCATCCAATTTGACCTTCACCTTCACAATTTTGAATGACAAGACTTATATTCAGTTCATTATCTGTTCAGCTGGAAGAATTTTATAAAAACGTAGTTTTGAAGAAGACATTTTATTAAGAAAGTAATAAGTGTTAAAAGATAGAGACGCTATCCAAAATCAGCCGGTATAATCGTCAGTTATTTTTCAACACAGGGGATAATGGGTATGTAGATTAAGTGAATGATTTGTGATTCATTCATTGTATACTCATTAATTTTAATTTTATTTAAATATTAATTTATTGTGTTACCTGTTCGACCTTTGCTTCACTTTCTTCAGTCGATGATCTTATAACAGGTACGGTAGTAGTCTCAATGTTCCTGGATTGAGTTTCTCCTTTAACTGGGTCGATTTTTTGACTCGTTAGTGTCTTGGATACCTTATCAAATTCTGAAATAGATATAGCATTCAAGGCATTTCCTCTGGATATTTTCTGATTGGTGTTCTTCAGCTTCGTTGTTTCGGCAATATTGTTCGATGAACTGGATTCTATCAGCTCAGGAGGATCGAGCAATAAGCTTGGTTTCTTCACATCGTTTCTGGATGGTAGCAGTTGATCCAGTTCGTTACTGATTGTATGTTTTCTAGTACCTTCTTTGTTTCTTAGGATAAACAAAATGTATCAATTTGTTATGTCAAATAACTTAATGATACTTACTGACTTTGTCCACCATCATCTTTGTTCGTGTCACCAGAATAAACTGCTATGTTATTGGTATGGACAGACTTAACATTGGCATCGCTGATTGAATATGGATTTTCATTGTTATCTTCAGTATCATTCTCCAACTCGCTTAAAGCCTTCAACACAAAGGAAAATCTCAATACTACATCATCTCTATTGTTCATGAACTTACCTCCAACAAGGCGCTTCGTAAATTCGTATTCAAGTTGCTGCTTTCGTTCGAAGAAGCTTCCGTACTGGTAACGCTTTCTTCTTTATTAACTTGTTGGTCATCGGCTTGACACAACAGAGGAAGTAAAAGGAATGGGAGTAGGCTAATCTGAAATAAATAATGATTTCATTAAAATCAGGAAGGCTTAACGATCAATTGAGACACCATTAGTTTCAGGAATTGCAAAATACTGTGCTATGAATATGGATCATTGATATATGCTTGGCATATGGCGGGTCGACGAGTTCTGGAATTTAGACTATACTTTATCGTTAAATATATTAGTCATTTTCCCTAATAATTACTATAAGATAAAAAATATTTTTTGAAAACTTTTAAATTATGAGAAAAAATAAAAAAACAAGGTTACAAACTTGTTAAGTAAATTCGATTCTTAACTTATAAATTTACGAGGAATGTTTGAAAAGTTAGTTACTTGTTGAATGAAATATCTCTATTTGCGCAGAAAAAAGTTTTATTCCTCAACATACTCTGCTTTTAACTCCATACATTTAGCATGATGTTTTTCCATTTTTTTGAATTAGTTCCAACAAATATGTTTTCTCAACAATATGGGTTTGTTTCTGAGATGACCTCTTCATTCGACTCAAAACTCTTACCATCTAACATTCCTTCAGCTTTAGAAACAGGAAATAGTCATGGATTTTTTCAATGGTGATTATACACGTATGCACCTGTGCATTGTCTTTATGAACGACACTTTTTGCTTTGCTAAATGCTGTATATTTTTTATCAACGCTGTATCGAATCTGCCCACAAGTGATCGTTTTACCCACATATTTTTACAGACACAACGTAGCCTTCTTTCGCGTAAGTTCACTCGGAGATATCTATTGTTTTAATTGTTATTTGGTCTCTGCTAATATATCTCTTTCGCCAACTTTTATAAGAAAATGTTTCGAATTGGGCCTGCACATTGGAAGGCATTCCTTTGAAGAGGTCAGGATGAGAAGTGTGAGCAATTGCGCTACTCATCGCGTGGATAGTATTTTCATATCAAAATATTCATATAAAATGTGACGTACCTATTCAGTTGATATACCTACACCATCAGTCACCTCATGTACTTTCATTCCATGAATTTTATTCGATGATTTCTGGCGTATCTACCTATATAGGACTATCTCAACCTTTAACGTTACTTTTCAACAGAACTTTATTAAGCATTTCTTATCTGTTGATTGTGCAGAGTTCCCTGTAGTTTTTTACAAGCCTTTTATTGGTTTTGGTGATGGTTCTTATTTGCAAAAAATTAATGCTTAATCACCAGATTTAAATCACATTATTTCATTTTCATTTAGATTCGAGAGGTTATCTGCTGCCAATGGCTGTCAAATATAAACTAAATGACGCTGATTCCTCAAAATCTCACAGTGATTTACTAATAGGCGACAGTTGAGAGCAGCAGTAGTGCGTTTGAAATTACTGCGCGGAAAATTCAAAATTTCGCTGCCTTATCGCGCATGAATTAGTTTTCTTTCTTTTTACAGTAATTTTATGACTAGCTCCTCAAAATAACAGTACTTAGCTTTTCTTTAGATGGGCGTCTTAATTAGAGTTGATGACCAAATACAAACCTCAACCCGTGTTTTCATTGGTTATAATTCCAATTCTTGTGCTTTGATTAAAATTGGAAACAAATTTATTTGTTGTTCTTTGAAATCAGTTGTTTCTTAAATAATCTTTTAGTGCTACAATAATATAAGTAAAAATTTTCTAGTTGATATGACAGAAGTTGCAATTAGTGCAGTTAAAAATTATCCATGTTAAGATAACTGTATTTGTTGTCACATGTCTAATACTTTTATTTTAATTCAACTGTTTCTAACTGTTGCTAATTAATTTGTCTTAGTTCTATTAATTAATTTAGTCCACGAGTCACTTTGCAAGAAATTTAACAACATTCGCCAATATTAAATAGAATAAATAAATGTACTACGTACTAATTACATTTTTTTTTAAAAAGTTTTCATGAAGCTTTTATATATTTTGTTTCTATACACTATATGCTATGTTAAATAGTAACATCCATAACATTATGCATGTAAAAATGTTAAAAAAAAATTAATTGCTTATGTATATTTAAGTTTATTTAATAATTATTTAATAAATAACATCCTCTAAAAATTGTATATCGTTGACTGAATAATATCAACTCATTATCAGTTAAAGCATCTTTCACGTTTGGAGATGACTATATTTATTAATGATGCTACATAACTTTCTCTGAAGAAGAAGAAGAGCAAAAAAAATTTCACTTTTTATAGAAAACTTTGACGATGTCCCAACATAATTTTAAGGTGTGGATTACTTGATTATGATTTTGCGTTTGGTATGTTACTTTATATATAATGATTTACTTTATTGGTACATATTACCAAAAGTTGTTGCAGGTCTGATTCATATTTCATATACATTAATGAGGACTTCTTTTGGAAATAAAGTGTAATCATAAGGAACCCTTTCAATAACTTATATAATATTATCTAATCTTGAATAGTAATGCAACAATGCAATCTGAAACTAATTTCAAAATTTTTATTCATCATTACCCAACACTAGTGTTATGTCTTGTAGACCATTAGAACAAATCGGCAAACTGCATCAGCATAGAAATGCTTTTATGCTCGGTAGTTGTCTTCACGTAGAAGTGCGTGGTTTGTGTGAAATAACGATGTTGGTTGATTAAACTTTCTCAGAACCCATTGACATAACCACAATACGTTATGCACATGTAAATTAAGTTAAAAGAATACATTTTATTTAGGCCAGTTTCTAGTATTAAAAGTGGTTTCTTGCAAAAAATTCTTATTTAAATAAATATCTTAAAAAAAATTATTTTTTCTTTTTTTATTCTTCATAATTTCTTCATAACTGTATTTTTGTTCCAAGTGACCCAAAGATTTTGCAAGCATATCAATCACCATTTTAACGTTTTCGACAATTTCAATCAATTTCAATTATATATATACATATATATATATATATATATATATATATATATATATATATATATATATATATATATATACATAATATATATACATATATATATATATATATATATATATACATAATATATATACATATATATATATATATATATATATATATATATATATATATATATATATATATATATATATCCTAATTATTCAAATATATCAAAAGCAAATACAAATATTGTTAATGCAACTTCTAATCAAGAGCAGTCAACAGACTCTAAATATCAAACCACCACAGATATAAAAGGTGTACGAAACCAAAACTTGCAAACATAGATCATTGTTAGGGCCATTGGATGTGTCTTATGGATAACTTAAAATAGATTATTCATACGTAACGATGTTATTATTTTTTGGCTTCAATAGCAATTCAAGATATTTAAAGGGAAGAACGATTTTTTAATGCGTAATATATATGTAACACATTATCTATACCATTTTTGTAAAGATGCCGAAAATAGGTTTATTCCTAATTATTTTAAAAATATGTGTAATTTGCCAGAAATATGAAATATTTTGAATGATTTTTTTAAATTATTTATGAATTTCTGTTTTAGAAAGAAATATGGAAAAATAGATGTGGTTATTTTATTTTAAGTGATGAAAGAAATTTGTATTCATTCATATTAAGATGATTACGATGCACGTCATTTCAACTCAGAGCTCAATGTTATCAAAAAGAGGGCAGAAGCAATGGTAGTTATTGTACAATGCAGAAGGACACATTTTATTTATATATGTAGTAAAAAATATTAATTTTGATTTGCTTTTTTTGTTTGAGCTGCCAATGGCTAAAAGTCATTAGATGTATATTGTGAGTAAATCAGGTCAAATATGTGCTAAATTGCTGGCGGTGTTCCATGTGAAATTTGTCGTTGTTTTGAAGGAGAAAGCCTATAAACGTGTCGACTTTTCGTGCTCAATAATATCTTTAATTAAATTCAGAATATACAATATATTACTTTGTCGACTTACTGTTGTTTCTCTCCAAACAGTTAACATATGGGATATAAGTTAAAATATTAGGTGTTTGCATGTATTCTGATAACTTTTTTTCACTAACTTAAAGGCATTTATTGTGAAAAACCGGTACAGTATATATTAATCAAACTATTATCCACCATTTTCTACAACTTTTTTACATGTTTTTACCAACATGGCGATACTATGCCAAAAGAACGATGTTGGTTTGGTAGCGATCATTATCATAATATCCTTCTGCATTTCGATATCATGAATTGACCACTATATCTGGTGAGTGCGATGGTTGTCACATAAAAGAATGACTTGGCTTCTGTTACTTGCTATTGCTGTTTTGTTTCGTCTGTTGGTAATAAGAGTCGCATTCGGTGTTAGCAGTTCGTAATATCTCGCTGATCGAGCCATATATATCTTAAGACTTTATCCTGAATATTCTGCTTTTGTGTCGGTGTTGATAGCTATCCTGGACTAACCCATGGCTTTTTGTAGCTTGGTATTATCGCAATAGTTCCATTTTTTTATGGCTAGACACAACACGCTACAGAAAACATTCCTTTTTTTCCTGGGCAGCGACGAAACCGTGATGTTGACGGGGTTCGAATTTCATTGGATTTCCCCATCTTATATAAACACATAGAAACAGTTGATTTTTAAAAGATTTTGAAAGTTTTTAAAAGTACTTTGGTCGAATGTCGAAAATGAAATTTTGTGCATTCTGTTGTTTAGCAATGCTTTGCATTGAATAACTCAATAATACTAAATGGAAAACCATGCATCGAATTTAACAGTTGGATTAGGTTGTTTAACAGTTGTTTACGTTGGTATTGGTTTCGTTTACATGGGTTTTTCACTGATATATATTGCTGATCAAAATACATGCAAACACCTATTATGAAGGATTAAAAGATGACGTATTTCAAGTTTATTGATAATTTCGTATCTTTGCTTTTATTAATTTACATTACTAATAATTCCGTTATTTCCTAAAAGACTTTTGATTTTTTTAATTTATATTTTAAATATTTCAGATAGTGTTTGTGCCTGTTTTATTTACAATTTAACATTATCGAAACATTCTGTAAGAAACTAGAACATTTTTGTATGAGGCATATTCCCTCCGTAGTTTTTGGTCAAACAATATAATAACTAGAGTAAACATTACGAGTGTTCATTTAAAAAATGAATATTATCAGAAGGAATATTTTTTGTATTATAGAAAATTTAAGATCCTATCAAATAATTGGAATTTATTGTAGTTTAGCCTGTTTTATAACGAAGAAAGTAGAATGACAATAAAAAAAAATACACTCAATATTTTTTAAAAGGTTAAACATAATATATATATTTAATTGTGATATCAAAAATGCTAGGAATTGAGTAATTTCATTAATTAACTTAACACCAATATTGATTTTCGATCATTGGGTGATTGCTAGTATTTATTAATGCAGATCAATTTGCTTTATTCGAAAACAAAACAGAACCGAGTAATAACGATTTCATTGGTTGGCGTACGTTGTTTGCAATATTAATGGAAGAAAATTTTGCTTTTCATTGCTTTCTCCTTTGCACAACTGTATTTCTCGGTAAAGGAAATCGGATGTTTTATGGAGAATCTGAAAAATTATAATACAATAGGTTCGCTTATTAGTCGTTCATTAGCTGCTGTTATAATTGGAATTACTAATTAGAGAGAAAAAATATTGAATTTTAGTCATCAGAGTTATTAAATTTAAAAAAGTAGAACGTAACACAACGTTTGGACCAGTTTTTTAATTACTATGGGTCTGCGCTTGAACTGTAATAAATGAATCTACATTTGAAAAACATTGTTAGGGCCATTGGATGTGTCTTATGGATAACTTAAAATAGATTATTCATACGTAACGATGTTATTATTTTTTGGCTTCAATAGCAATTCAAGATATTTAAAGGGAAGAACGATTTTTTAATGCGTAATATATATGTAACACATTATCTATACCATTTTTGTAAAGATGCCGAAAATAGGTTTATTCCTAATTATTTTAAAAATATGTGTAATTTGCCAGAAATATGAAATATTTTGAATGATTTTTTTAAATTATTTATGAATTTCTGTTTTAGAAAGAAATATGGAAAAATAGATGTGGTTATTTTATTTTAAGTGATGAAAGAAATTTGTATTCATTCATATTAAGATGATTACGATGCACGTCATTTCAACTCAGAGCTCAATGTTATCAAAAAGAGGGCAGAAGCAATGGTAGTTATTGTACAATGCAGAAGGACACATTTTATTTATATATGTAGTAAAAAATATTAATTTTGATTTGCTTTTTTTGTTTGAGCTGCCAATGGCTAAAAGTCATTAGATGTATATTGTGAGTAAATCAGGTCAAATATGTGCTAAATTGCTGGCGGTGTTCCATGTGAAATTTGTCGTTGTTTTGAAGGAGAAAGCCTATAAACGTGTCGACTTTTCGTGCTCAATAATATCTTTAATTAAATTCAGAATATACAATATATTACTTTGTCGACTTACTGTTGTTTCTCTCCAAACAGTTAACATATGGGATATAAGTTAAAATATTAGGTGTTTGCATGTATTCTGATAACTTTTTTTCACTAACTTAAAGGCATTTATTGTGAAAAACCGGTACAGTATATATTAATCAAACTATTATCCACCATTTTCTACAACTTTTTTACATGTTTTTACCAACATGGCGATACTATGCCAAAAGAACGATGTTGGTTTGGTAGCGATCATCATAATATCCTTCTGCATTTCGATATCATGAATTGACCACTATATCTGGTGAGTGCGATGGTTGTCACATAAAAGAATGACTTGGCTTCTGTTACTTGCTATTGCTGTTTTGTTTCGTCTGTTGGTAATAAGAGTCGCATTCGGTGTTAGCAGTTCGTAATATCTCGCTGATCGAGCCATATATATCTTAAGACTTTATCCTGAATATTCTGCTTTTGTGTCGGTGTTGATAGCTATCCTGGACTAACCCATGGCTTTTTGTAGCTTGGTATTATCGCAATAGTTCCATTTTTTTATGGCTAGACACAACACGCTACAGAAAACATTCCTTTTTTTCCTGGGCAGCGACGAAACCGTGATGTTGACGGGGTTCGAATTTCATTGGATTTCCCCATCTTATATAAACACATAGAAACAGTTGATTTTTAAAAGATTTTGAAAGTTTTTAAAAGTACTTTGGTCGAATGTCGAAAATGAAATTTTGTGCATTCTGTTGTTTAGCAATGCTTTGCATTGAATAACTCAATAATACTAAATGGAAAACCATGCATCGAATTTAACAGTTGGATTAGGTTGTTTAACAGTTGTTTACGTTGGTATTGGTTTCGTTTACATGGGTTTTTCACTGATATATATTGCTGATCAAAATACATGCAAACACCTATTATGAAGGATTAAAAGATGACGTATTTCAAGTTTATTGATAATTTCGTATCTTTGCTTTTATTAATTTACATTACTAATAATTCCGTTATTTCCTAAAAGACTTTTGATTTTTTTAATTTATATTATGTTATGTTTTATATATAACTATTTGACAATTTATATTTTAAATATTTCAGATAGTGCCTGTTTTTTTTTTACAATTTAACATTATCGAAACATTCGGTAAGAATTTAGATTGATTATGATTTATATATAAATATTTGAGAATCCCTTTGTGCCTGTTTTATTTACAATTTAACATTATCGAAACATTCTGTAAGAAACTAGAACATTTTTGTATGAGGCATATTCCCTCCGTAGTTTTTGGTCAAACAATATAATAACTAGAGTAAACATTACGAGTGTTCATTTAAAAAATGAATATTATCAGAAGGAATATTTTTTGTATTATAGAAAATTTAAGATCCTATCAAATAATTGGAATTTATTGTAGTTTAGCCTGTTTTATAACGAAGAAAGTAGAATGACAATAAAAAAAAATACACTCAATATTTTTTAAAAGGTTAAACATAATATATATATTTAATTGTGATATCAAAAATGCTAGGAATTGAGTAATTTCATTAATTAACTTAACACCAATATTGATTTTCGATCATTGGGTGATTGCTAGTATTTATTAATGCAGATCAATTTGCTTTATTCGAAAACAAAACAGAACCGAGTAATAACGATTTCATTGGTTGGCGTACGTTGTTTGCAATATTAATGGAAGAAAATTTTGCTTTTCATTGCTTTCTCCTTTGCACAACTGTATTTCTCGGTAAAGGAAATCGGATGTTTTATGGAGAATCTGAAAAATTATAATACAATAGGTTCGCTTATTAGTCGTTCATTAGCTGCTGTTATAATTGGAATTACTAATTAGAGAGAAAAAATATTGAATTTTAGTCATCAGAGTTATTAAATTTAAAAAAGTAGAACGTAACACAACGTTTGGACCAGTTTTTTAATTACTATGGGTCTGCGCTTGAACTGTAATAAATGAATCTACATTTGAAAAACATTGGGATATATTGACCAAAAGGAAAATTAAAACAACGTTATGGTAAACGAAGCGTATTTTAAGAACGTTTTTTGGTCGCTCTTAGGCGATTTAGGTTTAAACCAGTTGCATAACCGACGAACTTTGGTAATATTATCTATCGCACTGGAGACGTTTAGCGGCAATTGATTAATTTATAAGGTTTATTTAAGAGTCACAAACGTATTTGTTCGTCAAAAAGTATTTGAAAATAGTCAGGCCACCATTTGTAGATTGAAAAGAATGGCTTGGTTAATGGAATGTATCTAAAATGAAGATATATTTCCATCTGGGATTCGCTTCTTACCTAAGATAGGAAAAAGTAGTAATTAGGGATGGACAGTCATCTACAATATATGTATAACATTTTATTTTAAATCAAAAAACTTTAGCAAAATAACATAATAAATAAAGTAATAATGTTAAAAACGAATTAACGATTTAAATGGCAGTGACCTGGAGGACCAATAAATTAAGAAGACAGTGAATGAAGACTCATTGGACGAAATTATTTAACTGCTCCCTGAAGTTTACATGCGTTGTGAAATTCTAAATCTAGAGGGAGGGAAATGGCTTCCACACGAATTGGTTGATAATGCCAATTCAAACCGCTTTTGATAGGTTTTACTTAAATAGGCAAAACCGAGGAAATTTTTTCCGTGGTCGAACTAACCATTTTTTGTTAGTTCATTTGAATTTCTCTACAAAGTCATTTAATTGGCTAATTTCTCTAACCCGACTGTTTGTTTCTATGGTTTGTTTATGACGCCATTTTTGTGTGTCTGACATTGAGTACGATCAGCATTTTGGATTAAGATTGTGTGTGTGACTTAGCATTGTTTTTATCTAGTACGTATACCGTTATTTATATAGAACATTTGTATTCATATATATTGTTATTTATAGGAATATAACAGAAGAAATCATGAAAATATTACCCGCGCTTTAAAACCAAAATGTGTCCAAAGTGTGTGATAACAAAATCACATTGAAGGTAATTGTAGTTATACTACATGAAAATTTTTTTGATACCCTTTATAAAGTTGTTTGAAGAGTGCCATCAATTAAAGATTTAATTATTTTGAAGGGGTTCATTTACTTGAAACAAATGTATATTGGTTAAGAAACTTATAATTAATATTTTGGCTTAACGCTCTTTAACCGAGATGACCTTTTTAAAAAAGATGTTAAAACATACATTAGTATAAAGTAAAATAATACAATCTGTAAACCAACATGATGAGCTTGATTTTATAGACAAGATATCTATCTCATGATTGTTTTATTATGTTGTTAATAGATCATTTAAGCTGTCTCTTTAACTCCTCGATTTTACCATAATAAGAGTACAGCAGTAATTTTGATATATGTCAAACATTTTAATTAAATTTTTAATTTTTGTTTCTATTCTTTAAAGTCTTGCTTCTTGGTGTGTTTTTTTCATTCTGCAGTATATCATACAATTTAACCGTTTTAATTATCAGCGCCAGAATTTTCACAATAACATCTAAAAATAAATATAACTTGTCTCAATACATTTTTATGTTGAAAAAGTAAGTAAAATAATAACAGACACAGACTTTCATCTGTGCTGCTTTGCTTTCAGTATGAAGAAACAAAAAGGAACTTTAATACCTCTTATTTAATGTTTATAATTAGTGATACTTTATAATATTTGTATTTATATAGAATTTTATTTTAATAAATTGTTTTGAAAAATTATATTTTAATTATTTAGTATAATTTAGTAATTTAAACTAACCAATGAAATTCAACGAAATGACGTTCTCAGCGCCTTCTTGCCGAGACAACGCAAAACAATTCTGAAATTATTTGTATTAAGTTAACACTCTATATATTATTCTATGTAGTAAACCTAATGTCATTCTCTTGCTTGACAACCTTCGGCTACACTTCTCAAAATTTGTAAAGGATAATGTTGCAGCTCGAATGAGAGGTTCTGTTGCATTCAGCGTACTCATCAGACATAAAATCTTCTGATTACCACTAATACAGCTCCATGCAGCATGGCTTTGTTGGTGCAAGGTTTAGAAATGTCGAAGAAATGTGAAAATGAATCGATTATTGAATCGCTGCCAAATCAACATCGTTCTTTTGACACGGCAGTCATATGTTACCAGAAAGATGAGAAAGGTTTTAGAAATTGATGGAAAATATTTTGATTAATATATATTTCAGTACATAATAAGTGCCCTTTTAAACTGAAAACTAATCAGAGTACTTCCATCTTTGCTGAATATATAACGGCGTAATTTATAATCCGATGCTTTAAATCGGATACTTCCGTAAAGATAATTAAAAACAATGTAGGTAGTTTTGTATCAAAACGTTGTCATTTTTGTCAATTTTTATTTTTCATATGTGGCCTTTTGCTCAAATATGAACATATTCTTTCTTAATGCCAAATGTTTATTGTCTTTATTTGCTTTTTCTATGGTATAGATTAGATAATACATTTTTGTGACAGGAACCATTCACAAAATATAGATAACATATAAAGGGAACTTTAATGATGCAGTCGCAACTAAGTTCTAGCTTCATTAATTTAGCGTTACGTGGCTTTATATATAAAAACGGCAACATTTGACAGATTTGACGTTCCAGACATCGATTTCCCACTGGTTCCCAATTAAAATCAAGCAGATGTGTTCAACTCATGTTCTTTAACGGTTTTGTGGTTAGGAGTTCATTTTCAACTCGATGAAATATCAGCAGTGATCAAAGGACCAGCCGAAAGGAGTTTTAGTAGAGTCCTACTAATACTAATACTAATAACTCAGTCAAACCTGTTGATTTATATGCAGGTCCCCCAGCTAGGTACGTATCTGGCGATCTGGTTTTAGGCCATAACTCAAAAATCAGATTTAACGCAATTTTATTTTTAATTAATTGACTTCTGTTGATTTAGACTGTTGGTAATTTTTAGTTATTCAATATTGTTTTATTGAGAAATTATTTTTTAGAATGCTCTAGGTATATTTAAAGTATAAGGGATATATATGATGGCGTTATAGATGAAGCCGATCTAAAAACTTTATAGTCATTTTATACTTTGAATTACTAGAAATCCTATTTATTATGATTAACGTACATAATTGAATATATACTACAAGAGTAATATATACCATATACATAGTATTTAGGTTTACCAATAGAGAAGGAAAATATTATCCCAGAGTGATGGCTCCTTCCGGTGTTAAAATAATCCTAACTTTGTTTCATTTCTTCTATTTTCTCTCTTTCGTGTGGAATTATGTGTGAATCTGGTCATATTGAGTAGTCATTGTTACTTTTGATAACCATTTAATAGTTTATGAAAAATAGTCTCAAAATTGGAATTGGAAAAAAGCAATGGTTAGGGCAATGTTTAAAAAATTATATACATGATTTTTCAAATAAAACAAGGAAAAACGTTATTAAACGTATTTAAGTAATTAAAAGTAAATTTTACAAAATTTATTTGCTTGAATATTTAATAATTAGAGTTGCTCGCTAAAGATCAGATGCCATTATGAAGACTAAAAAGGTACTATGTATTATTTTGAATTGCTAATTTGTCTAATTTCTCTTTTGAGGTCAGCCTAATCCACATTTGCATCGATAATTATTCTCTAATTTGGTATCAATAAGAAAAAAGCGACAAATAAATATCACTATAAAACAGGTTTCTGATGGGTGGGCGGTCTTGGCAGAGACACAGAGGTCAATGAGAAAGTTTTTTTTCAGTTCTCTAACGATCTATTATTCAATGAACTTAGAAGCTTTATTCTTGGTCATGTTCGATCTTAATCGGTAATGAATCACTGGGCATGGTTGGACATGCGTACCCACTGTTAAACTTATTTTTTCTCGGGATTCATTAGAAGAATATCACGATATTTATTTATTGCCTAAGTAATTTCGGTATTATATTTAGTGCCTGATAACCTATCTGCGAACTATGTTATAGTTATTGCCACATTACGACGTAAGAAATAATTTTAGTTTCTAAATATATTTTTTCTTTTTGAATTTCTATTCAGATGTAGTGACTAATTTCAGGTACGCATTATCGGTACTCGGTTAACTTCAAGCAGTTTTCATGCCATTGTGCAACGTTGCCATTTACAAGTGATTGATGGTTATTGAATGCCAAATTTTTGATTTAGTGCTAAAACTGGTTATGTCTTTAGTACTACAAGCTTGTTTATATCAAATTTGATACTATTATTCATATTCTTTAGTTTCTTTATTACGAGTTCTCATTTTATCGTTATTATCATATAAGTCTGTGAGTTATTGTGCCAAGAGTTAACACTATTTTTGTTATTTTCAAAACAATGGATCAAAAACAAATTCGTGTTTTAAATTTACACTGTTTCTTGATCCCAAAAATAGCGTTCAAGCGAAACAATGGCGCTCCATCAGAAACAACAATAAAACATTGGTTTGCTGACTTCAAACGTGGTCGTGGAGACACCGATGATGCAGTGGACGTCCAAATGAGGTGATAACACCAGAAAAAATAAAAAAAATCCACAATATGGTTTCGAATGATAAAAAAGTGAAGTTGCGTGACTTAGCTAACATCGTAAAGATATCAAAATTTTTTTTTTGATTTATATATTTGGTTTTATATTGCATGAGCATTTGACTATGAGTAAACTGTGTTCATAGTGGGTTTGCTCACTGGTGACCAAAAACAAGAACGTATTGATGATTCTGAGCAGTGTTTGACGATGTTTAAATGTAACAAACCGGAATTTTTGGATCGATATATGACTATCTATGAAACATGAATCCATCAAAACGATCGTCTTCTGAATGGATAGTCACTGGTGACAGGCCTATTTTGAGGCAAAAATTAAATTGTTTTACAAGTATGGTATTGAGATGTTATAGTGGCGCTGGAATGATGTGGCTCTTGATGGAGAATTCGTTGATGGATAAAGCCAAATTTGAACAAAGATATATGCGTTTTCTTTGGTATACTCGAGGTTTTTCAGCCCAAGTTTTATAAAGTTATTTTTGTTCTTGTATTGTTTGGATTTTAGTTTTAGATAGTAGGCAATAATAGATCATTAATTTAGTGATTTATTTTAATTTTGATTTCGATTCTATTTCAATTCAATAGTATGATCATTATATTTTAGACAAAATTAATCCCGCAAATAATTTACCAAAATTTACGGACAGAAACATTGAAATTGACTCGACTGAAAAATTCTGAAATGTGGAAAGATAGTATTGAAGAACAACAGTATTATGAGTATCTTTATTGGTAAAATAATAGCACATCGACATTTGCTTGTCATCAAAGGATAAGAGACATTTAAAATTGATCATCAATACTATATATACATATTGTATTTGTATATTGTATTAGATCGGAGTCTTATAATAGCAAACTGTATAAACATAATATAAATCAATAATAAAAATTACACAATGTAAGATAAAATCAATAAAAACAGAACAGTTGGGCGAGACTCAGGGTTGAGGGATGGATTCAATCAAGTACGTCACCGAGAGAACTTATCCAGTAATATACAATATCGATAATATATCAAGGACATCGAGTTACCTAAGATACTGATTATACATACTGATGTTTATATATATATATATATATATATATATATATATATATATATTTATTTATTTACTTAGCGAGCAACTCTAATTATTAAATATTCAAGCAAGTAAATTTCGTAATATTTACTTTTAATTAGATATGTTTAATAACGTTTTTTCTTCTTTTATTTGAAAAATCATGTATATTTTTTTTGAAAACATTGCCCTAAAAATTGCTTTTTTCCAATTCCAATTTTGAGACTATCTAAGAGTCATAGACTGGAATATTTTCATAAAATAACTATTGCTAAACCAGTTAAATGGTTATCAAATGTAACAAGGACTACTCAATATGACCAGATATCACACCTAATTCCACACGAAAGAGAGAAAATAAAAGAAATGAAACAAAGTTCGAGTTATTTTTACACCGGAAGGTGCCATCACCCTGGGGCCATATTTTCCTTCTCTCAAATCAACAGAAGTCGATTAATAAAAAATAAAATTGCGTTAAATATATATATATATATATATATATATATATATATATATATATATATATATATATAAATATATATATATATATATATATATATATATATATATATATATATATATATATATATATATATAGTAATAAATATTTGGCTTTGGCTGAATTCGTACATTAAGCTGTAAGTAACATTTTAATTTATAATATTGGAGTTGATTGGTTAATTAATTTCAGTTCTAAGCTTTCTAGCAATTGTTTTATGTATTTCCTTATGTGTTGTTCGAATGAACAATTCGGACTAGTATTGGTTTCAATGAATATTGGCCAATCATTTTGCGTTTTCTGATAGAAAGTTTTATTTCGATTTTATGGTAATTGACCTTTGATATGAGTCGACTTTTAATAAAATTGACGTATTTAAAATACTATGTTTTTCGGTTTCGGTACAGTTAGGGTCACACTTACTGGACACATTTTTTACCTATTTATTTATATACACGTGTAATTTTTACTCGAAAATTAACAAATAGAAAGTTGGCTCGTGGATATTGTAATAAAAAAATATTTTATTGGATATATTGTATTATTATTAGTCCATACTATTAAAAACTATTTATTAGGTAGTCAGGAGACATGAAATAATATCGTAAAATATTGTTTTATTAATTAATGAATGAGGAGATAGCGGCGACTGTTTGTCTGTCGCTGAGGTTAATGGTGAAAGGTGTGTCAATTAAATTATCTCTTTTTTATCAGTCTACCTTGCAGACGTACTACATATCGTAAATTCAAGGATTTACATTGACGTCCGGTCAACAAGATTTATTATATTAATAATGGCTTCAAACATTAAATAGTTTACTAAATAAATGGAATTAATTTTGCAATTAATTCGTTTTTTTTTAATAAAAGTTAGTTTACATAAATGTTGTTTATTGTTAGTATCTTTTCTTTTCTATTCTTTATTATTTTGACAAGAAACAAATTCTGTGTCGATAAATCTCATGAATTGACCAATTATTTTTGAGTATTTAAAAAAAATTGTTATATGTTATACAGACAGAATATTAAGAGTTATTGTTATGATTTTTATAAAGTTTTGCGAAAGTTTTAATAATATGGCATGTACCTTATGCTATGTAATATTTTGTTAAAAATTAGAATCTATTTAGTTACTATCTAACGAGACAGTTGGGAACATTTGGTTACATGTGATGAAAATTGAATTGGCTGAAGAGGTAAGTCGTAGCAAACCTCCGTCAACTATAACTAAATATTTAACAAATTTAATTCGACAAAAGATATAAGGACAATTAATTCGTTTTTTTAATAAAAGTTAGTTTACATAAATGTTGTTTATTGTTGCATGTTATATGATAGGTAATATTTTGTTAAAAATTAGAATCTATTTAGTTACTATCTAACGAGACTTTTTGTGCTATAAACGATTGGATTGTTGTGCAATATGTTAATGAATTTTTTTTTCTTATAATAGGACCACTTTGTTGTATCTTGTATGTTTGGAAATGCTATTATGAAGGAAGAACTGTACTATTTATTTATCAACTAAAACGATGCTGTTGACCGCGACGAACTTCAAATATTCTTCAGCAAGTTTCCCCATTGTTGATGATGTTAGTCTCTTACTTTTTTGATCACTCTCTATGAATTTGGTACAAGTTTTATTTGGGGAACTTGTTAAGTCTTCCATCCAAAAATTCGATTGGGTTATATAAGTTTGCTAGAGGTTCATTTACCTTGAATTCACCAAACATGTTCAAACAATGGTTTCAATCTGTATCTTTGCACGAAAGACACTCTTGCCAGGAAACACTCAGAATTATAGATGTACGATTACAACAGCGTCTAAGCCCTAGAGCCATTCAAATTCATTTGTAAAATAAGCTGTATACTATCGTCTACACTAATCTTCCTGATTCTATTTTTAAAAAGGAAATAATATACAGCGTTTCACTACAAGCTTGCCATATTTGAATTGTTAGCGATGTTACTGTGCGGGGGTTCAGAATCTTGTAATAATTGGAGCAGTGTATTGTCATACAGTCTCCTTTCGATCGTCATGCAAGATCTGTTTACCATCTCTGATAGATGATTAGGAAGGAGGCATGGTATGCTACTGGCATGAAAACAGTGTATCAATCTTTTTATAGATGAGCTTGGTTGAATTAAAAATTGAAGAATGCTATTTTTATAGTAATAGTAAGAGTAAGTAATAGTAAGTAATAGCAAGACTTTAAAATAATCGTGTCAAATTCTACAAAACACTCAATGACTTTTTAATACTAATGTTATAGTGAAATATTTAAGTTGTTTTATATTTTTAGTTTAGTTTTCCTTTACAGTTTCATCGAAAATCAGAATATAAAGAATCAGGTTACAATGATCAGAACTTAAGAGCATTAATTCAGAATTTCTAGCTTAGTGTTAATTTTCCGAAATACTGTTCTACCTCTAGTATTAAAGCGAAGTAGAAGAAGAAGAAGAAGTTTTAAGTATAAAAGTACGTCAATACATTGAGTTATTTGAGTTTTTACCAAAGCTAGGGATTTAGCTATAGCGCTAAAGATTGTCTCTATGCACAGGTCTGTCATTGTTACAGAAACTTCAGAAAACAGAAAAAGATTCAGCTTACTCTATGTAATTTCTCTATTTTGCATAAATAGTACTGTGGTGTAATGGGGTAGCATTACGAATGGTGTCACATTTCTTTCATTTCCGATTCAGAACAATTTTATTTCCAAAGTCATCTTTTATTAGCCGAGACAGAAATCACTAAAAAATTGATCTGTCATAATCCAATGGACCCTACATCTTTTCTTTTCTATACTTATCTCAAGGTGTCATTATTCTTGTGTATCATATATTAATTTATTTATTGATTTGTGTATTTATTGTTTTTACTTTTATTATTTCTATTTTATATGAATTTCTTCGTATCTTTTAGCCTCTTATAATTATACCTTTTTAAATTGTTAATGGGTTGATGATATTAATTTGTCTTATCGTCTTATTGTATTAATACAGGGAAAAGTTTCAGCCTCTTCTTTTTGTTTATTTCCTTAGTTTATGCAGATACTTCCTAAAAATGGATGCGTTGAGGAATCAAAATCAATCTAATTAAAAATTAAGAAAACTAGAGTTATAAAGGTGTATTCTAGTTTTTTATATTGCATTTTGTTGAAGTAATGTTATATCTTCAAATCAATTTAATATATTCACTAGCATAGATCCAAATATGTTTTATTAAGAACTGATAAATAAGTCTCTTTCATCTCAGATCAAGTTTATCTATTCTAATTAATCGATTAACTTATTTGATTTTGACTTTAATTTCTACCCTAGTTTTCTGTCTAACATGATTTTTTCAATTGAATTTATCATAAGATGGATGCCAAGGTGTCTCAAAGGCTTTGCTTAAGGAGGCTTGGACATTAAATTATGAATACATTAAACGCTACAAAAATGTTGGACTTAATAACATCATTTTAGAAGAAAACAAAATTATGTGTTTTACAGTTGGGAACATTTGGTTACTGTGATGAAAATTGAATTGGCTGAAGAGGTAAGTCGTAGCAAACCTCCGTCAACTATAACTAAATATTTAACAAATTTAATTCGACAAAAGATATAAGGACAATTGGAGGATCGCCGATATAATGCAAATAAATATAATTAAAAGTAAAATAATGAAAAATGCATCTCAAAAAATCATGTCAACAATGAGAAAGAAAAACCCACAGTTATTTTCAAGGGAAAAATATCTGCAATGTTAATTAGATTTCTCACTAGTGCTAAATAAAAACGTCTTTTGTGGGGTTAAATTAAATAATCAGTCAATTTGCAACTTTAACCCAGTCTGATGACTAGGTTAGTCCGCGTTCTTACTTTCCACTTATAAATATTTTTTAACGTCGACGATTTTCTAATTACTCGTTTAAATTGCAAAAAATGTTAATTTAACCGCGCCAAAATGTTCCTTATTTTGAAACGAGATTATCGCTGTTTGTTCCAATTCTCAGTTCTTTTGCAACGTCGGGTTGATGATTGCCGCTTGTTGGGCGCTATGAAATTATCAACGTTTCTTATAATTAGTTATATTTCATGAGTTGTTTAACAAATTACCAAATTACTGCAGAATTCTTAAAACTATTAGCTTGGGAAAAATAATTTTAGTTTTCTTAATAACTAACTTTAATATCGGATATCACTAGTAATACTTATTTAATGAAATGATGCTCTATGCTGCGCGTTTGACAGATAATAATAAGGGAACATTCTAGATATAAAGGTAGTCATTTTTCATTTAGTCAAGAGCTATTTTCGTTTTAAAATGTATGTCGAAGGCTATTTTCATCATATTTAACTTTTTGAATTCTGAAAGGAGAAAATACAGTACAAGTTCATGGAAAATTGTATGTTGTTTGTAGTGTTGACTGGTTAATTAAACGCTAGTGTCAGAATTGACGACGTGAAGACTGAATAGTAAAAGTTTCTTTAGTTTAACCTGCAAGCCTGTATATCATACTTTGTCAAAAGCCTGAGATATGTCTAGAAAAGCAGCCGAACTATCTTTTGACATTTAGGTCAGCGTTTATTTTGTTTACAAATTTTCTTTATTCTATTAATTTTACTTATTTCTATATATATATATATATATATATATATATATATATATATATATATATATATATATATATATAGTTTAGCTTCTTTATGTATAATTTCTCGAAAACTTTCGAGGTTATTGGTAATAAACTTATAGGTCGGAAAAGAAAAATAATCTTTGGTTTTAGATGCAGAAAGTTAACTGGAGGAACTTCGTAAATATGAACTTCGTAAATATGTACATTCACTCCAAGAAAGGTGATATTTGATTTGATGGGACTTAAAAGTAACCTATAAAAGTGTTCATTTTGAAAGGCTCGAATCTGTTCAAGCCACTGATTCGACTCTCTACTGTCGTCTAATTGAAGTAGACAATTAAAGAAAGGGACCAAAATTATTCAATGGAAAATGAGACCACAGGAATCTTAAGCGATTCATCAAAAATTAAGAGATTGTCTGGAAAGTTTTTTTTCAAACCGTATAGTCTGGACCTTGCGCTGTTCGACTAACATTGGTTTCGGACTCTCACTGGTCTTCCCTTATGATTTAATCCGAAAAGTGTGCAATTATTATTGTATAGTGTTTGAAATGTATGTGAATGAATTCGTTTTTAAAAACATAAACATATAAAACATTTTATAGAGTGGTAAATGGAGTTAAAATAGATCATCTGATAGATATCGGTAAACTTTCGTTGGGAATTTAAGTTCAGAGACCATCTATTAATTATAGAGGCCTAGTTTTAAATTTCAAGACAATGATGGCTGTGAATTTTAGAAAGGAAAAGTACAAATCGCCTGCCATATGTTAAAAGATGAGAATTTTTCATATTTGATATTAGTTTTGCGAATTCATTAGTTATTTAAGACATTTTCTACTTGCTACAGAATATGTATTTTAAGAGCATAAGAAAGATAGATTGATTTATCTTTTACAGTGTTATGCTCAATATTTCAGGTTATATTTAAAAGTTAATATTAAGTTAATATATTTTAAAACTGCTGATTTAAATTTTACAATTATTTGAGTATGACTGAAACGTTTGAGAAAATTACTTTGTTACGTTATGCGGAATTTTAAGAAAAATTGTTCTCCTGAAACTGTTAAGATCGGCAATTCGTTTTTTATTATTGCATATCATTTAAAAATATTTAAATAATTATACAATCTTATTTTATTTAAATAATTTAAGTGATATTTATGGTAGTTCGGGTTATAAAATGATTGATCATTTTGCGTAAATATCAGCTCTACACTACTTGGAACCTTTACTGACGACACAGTTATTATGGCAATAGATATATCTCTGCCTAGGGCAATAGAAAAAGTGCAAGTGGTAGTTAGCAAAATCTACAAATGGACAAAAGATTGGAAAATTCAACTTAATAGCTCCAAATCTGTCCACGTTAATTTTGTATTGTGGCGAAATAATAAAAACTTAATTATATTAGTCAATGGATGCCTGATTCCTGAAGCAGAATCAGCTAAATACCTTGAAATCCATCTTGACGGTAGACTAAATTGGAAACATCACGTTAGATAAAAAGCAAAACACATTTGAACCAAAATAAAACAACTATACTGGTTAGTCGGAAGATACTCTCAACTTGATCTGTAATACAATTATAAAGCTAATTTGGACCTATGGGGTGCAAATATGAGGTCACACAACGCTGTCAAAACAAGGTTCTTCGATTGATTACCAATGCCTATCGCTATGTAACCAACGAAGAACTGCACGATGACCTGGAAATGAAATAGATTTGCGAAGTTATCCAAGATTTCGCCTTGAAACACGAAAGAAGATTACTAAATCATATTAACGTGTAAGCAATACAACTGATGAACAGCGCGCAGGATGACAGGAGATTGAAGCGAACAAAACCATACGAACTTATATAAAGTGTATATATTTAGGTAAACTTTAAAAATCGTTTTTATAATTGAGGAATACATATTGATGTATTTTCTCACACACGTCTTGCTTGTTAATTAATCCAAGTACATAGGAAAAGTAGTAAAAAATTAATTGTAAATTAAGATTGTACTAAGCGTATCTAATAAAGATGTTAAAAAAATTGCCTAGATGTGACCTAGATTGTTACTGCATAATTAATATTTCAACATAATAAAAAAAGTGCTCATTCATAATATTCATTCATATATTTATTATATAGAAGAACAATGACGAACATGTTAGAACGCCATATAAAGTACCTATAATATATATTTTATATTCTTATTTGGTTTTTTGTTATTTTTAAAAGCGTTTTTTAAAAATTCGATGTTAACAATAAGCATTATGTTTCTAACAGCAATTCATTTGAAACAAGAATTTTGTGATTTAAATGATTGGAACGAATTTCTGCATACATTGGTCATGTAAATGTAATTTCTAGTCACATCTTCTTTTGTTAATTTCTCACCCAGTATTCTTCGATAAAGGAAAGCGACAATGATAATTACTGGTCGACTATAATTTAATTAACAAATTAAACATTAAAAACTTTAACTGTGATTTGAAAGTTAAGTGTCTAAGAGTTCTTATTGGCGACACAAGTGGAAAAAATATCACTTTAGCCAACAAACTAATTTGGTTAGGAAATTATTTGTTATTATTGGTATTGCATTGCCCTGGATATTGGAAATAGATTTTCTCAACTCCAGTTGTAATATTTAGATTAATATCATTACAATAATTTCAGTAATTAATAATTAATAGTTCTTAGAATAATTGCACACAACAATTTTTGGTGCACAAATTGGTAGGAATTCTAAAAGAACATAAATAATTATCAAGTCATATCAAGTCAGCTTGGGAGCGAAATGCATAAGGCGACGGGATTGTCCTTTACTTCTGCGATAGCCGCTACGTCGAATCACACAAAGCATGAATGTGATTTATGTTTATGGTAACAGTGCAACATTCGACAAGAAATAACCAAGACTTAAGCTTCTTTTATATCACTTCTGTTAGCTGTTTAAAAGGCTTTTTAAATTATATTCTTATGTAAATACTTTCTTTTTCAGGTTGAAAATAGTTCACAGTAATATCGTTGTTATAACAAGTTTGTTTTACAAATTTAAAAGTTTGAAAATTAATAGTAACAAAAGCCCCATATAAAATTAGAAATATATACGGCAAAAATACTGATTAATGATGCAATTAAAATTCGATTCAGGTGATTTTAGAGTGATAGTTGAAAACTGGATGATGAGGCATATAGAGATTATATCTTCTTTAACATATAAATTAGACCATAACTTCCTGTTAATCTTTGTTTAATTTTCTCAGAAATTGGCTTTGCATTAAACGCATCAGTACGTTAACTATAAAGTGTTTAAGAGTTAAAGACTTGTTTAAATAAGGTTTTACATCAACTAGCATTGAAAAAAAGTAAAACAATTCTTCTTACAACTGAATAATTGTGTATTGTTTAATTAAAGCATCAAATTTAGTGATGTAATGTGATATGCGAGAAGAAAACGATTATCATAGCTCGAGAACATTCCGTGGAGAACCTAGTACACTGGAGGAAACTTAATGATATTTTGGTAGAAATATGTACACCATTATTATGGCTTTTCGTATTAACTAACATAGCACCATCAGGTTTATAAGAAAGTTATTAAAAAAGGACAGATAAGAGGAACAGTTTAAATGACCAGAAATAATAATACAGTTTAAGTTAAAGTTTCAGGATTTGGATATAAAATAAAAGAAATCACCTTGGTTCAAGAAATAATAAGATCCGGATTTGGAGCAGAAAGGAATTGGTCTAAAGAATGGTTTAAATCCTTCATTTTAAACAAAAGTTTGGTAATTGATCCCATTCGCTTACGGGAATTTCGATATCTTGATTCTATTTTAATAATCTTAATCTTAATTTGATTAAGAAATCTGCTGCGGCTGCTCACTAAACACTTAACAGTCGCACAATTATGGCGATGCTACTCTGTTTTATGCCAACTTTCGGTATAGTTTCAAATATTTAAAATTGGCGATTTTCATAATAAATTTTCATTCATCATAATAAAATATTGAATTGAAAAGCTCTAAGATAGTTTGGTAGTTGATGAATTAATTATTTCCAGGCGTTTACATGCGATAGGAAATATTCAAAAGCAAAAAAATAGCTACCACAAAAATTATCTGAAAATTACATTTCAAACTGTTTCAACATTGCGGTCTCATTGCTTGCAAGGCAAAAAAATTAGATTATTTGTAGTGTATTGTGAACGATAAAATGATATTTACCAAAAATGGTATTCAACTGGAAGAGTGTTAATAATATTTTAGTAGACTGTAAAAAGATATGTTCTTACTTCATGGAAACTATTGGATGAGATGGTTTACAGCGTCTATTATATAGATATCCATAAAATTCTATGATTCGATTGTAAAATAATATTTATTAATCATATTATTAAATATATTTCGAACGTTTCATAGTAATCTTTTTTGGATTTGTTAAATTCAATTATTGAAATAATTTTTGAAGTTTTTTATCGAAATTTAATCGATTTAACTCCGATGTTCTTTAAACGATTTTTTGGGGTGTAGCAGTTCAAAAAGGGCAGTGTGGAATCATATGAGTTCAATATTGTGTCAGAAGTTGCATTGTCGTGAGGAAGAAGAAAATTCTATCGGCCCATAATTCCACCCTCTTGAGATAAATAGCTTCAGGCAAATGTTGATAAAATTTAAATAATAATTCTTTTGGCAGTTTGTCCCAACAGAAATTATTCATAATGAGTAATTCCACAATGTTCACGTCTGAACAATTTTAATCACAGTGGTGTGATTAGTAAATATTAATTTTATTTTATAAAGGATAGGATAGTGTTAGTAAATACTTTAAATTTAAAAATTAAATTATTTTGTTTAATGCTACTTACCCAACGCATCTTAATTAATCCGGGATATTAAAAATGTCGGTGATACGTCAAACTTGAGTGGACGTTTTCCTACTAGACTACTGTCAAACGGTCTCTACCACCACCTCGACGTATTTCAGTTCTCGTTCAATGCCAATTTCGCCCAGTATCCGTCTCAGACACTGCACTATCTCGCACTAACTGATCCACCGTCTGTCTCATTGTCCAATCATTTCGATTTCTCTTGGCGGCGACACTGTTCTTCACATCAGATGATTGTGGGGTCCGTGTTCCGTCGTTAATTTCTTTTCTGCTTCGCGGTTCTGACCTGGTTAAAGAGCCGACGTGGTGGACCTTTGTCGGTGGTTTTTGTTGGTTTTTCTCATTGATAATGCGACAGATTAATGATTTCACATGCTTATATCCTCTAACATCTTTATAACCATACTCTTCACAAATTGATGGGGATAAACCCTACTTGGTAAAAGATAACTCCACAACATAGCTAAAAAGCTTTTAAATTGTTGATTACATTGCCTTTGATTGGTTTTATCCTCTCGACTTTGGTTCACTATATGTAGACTAAGTTTTGTTATACTGCTTAATAATACTGCAGGATAATCAGTTACTTTTCGTATTAACTAACATAGCATCAACAGTTTTACAAAGGAAGGAGGTAAATATTAAGACTTTTAAAATATCAGAAAAGAGGAACAGCTTAAAATTATTAAAGATAATCAAAGTTGACTTGATAATCAGCTTGCTTCAGGAAGTAATTTTTGAGGCTGAAAGAAACTCGTATAACGAATGGTTTAAATATTTCATATTAAATAAACTTCTGTTAATTTCAATCAAGCATTTATAGGAATTTCGATGGTTTCTATTAAATTCAAAGTGTTTGTCATTTAGTGTATATAATTGCATGTTCGACATTCTTTACTTTGTTGCTTAGTTTGAAGAAATCAGTTTTTAAAGCAAATCAAACATTTAATAGGCAAAAAATTATAGTGATGCTGCTCAGTTATATCCCAATTTTCGGTTTTGCTTTCAATTATATAAAAGTGGTGATATCAATGACACATACCAAAAAAGATTGAAGACCATAGACCAAGAGAGTTAGAATTTAATAACTTTCAGACTGTTTAGGGGTCGATGAATCAATTGTTTCTAGACGTTTACATATAGGAAACATCTAAAAGTAAGGAAAATGGCGACCACACAATGGCAAATTGACTTTGGAATCGCATTTTTAATGAGAAAATAGATAAAAATATCTATATCAAGAAAAAAAAGGGCCTATTATTAATAGAATTTATATTATCGAATCAAGATCATTGTTTAGCTATGTTCTATGTAAGAAATTCATCAACACGTAGGAAATTAAGATTCACTGAAGTGATGGACACGTAGGACAAACAATGACTTAATGGAAAATCTACAACAATTTAAAATTAAAGTAGTAACAGAAGTAATGCTCTAATGCAAAGAGAGAAGACAGAAAAATTATTTAATTATTTAACGACTGCTCGAGCAATTGAACATGGAAGGTAGCAACACCGATATAAGTTACACACAAGCAGGAAAGAAGGAAATTAACGTCAGCGAAAGTGAAGAAATAATTAAAACCCTACCGTATAGAAGATAAATTTACATAAATCGATAAAGGAATTAACGGAAAACTTGAAAAAGTTTTAGTGTATTCATACCGTTTCATAAGGAAACCAAGTGGCATTTAATTAATTCATTGGAAGACAAATAGATAACCCGCACATTTGAAACCCAAGGACGTGATATTAAAAGTGAATATTTGAATGAATAAAATCTTTGAACACAAAGAGAGGCAGGCACATTGAAATATTGTATGGTTTTATTAAGCAATTACAACTAAAGAAAAAGTTAATTGTCCAATATATTATATTGAATATCAGTAAAATCAATATTTAAGTAAAGTTAAATTCTCACCATTTTGAAAAAGAATAGTCATAAGCTCAAATGATTCTACATCTAGAATGTAATAGTTTGCAGGTTAAATGTATTTTTGTACTAACTTATATCTATAGTATATCCAAAGTTGGTGTGAACATACGTCATCTCAATTTATGACGATAAAACGGTTTCCACATATTACTATAACAATATAATCTAAATAAAAGGATGAAACAAAAAAGTTATCAAATACAATTTATTTTAACATTATAGTACATCTAAAAACTACAATTAATTATACAGCCATAATAATTTATAGGTTAGAGTTATAACTTCTTATAACTATTGTTTTCAATTAATTGCATACGTTTGACAACTGGACGACTTTGACAGGCTGATTAGTTTACGTGTTCGAACTTGTCAAACAGTATTGTGTCTCTTTTTAACTAGAATAAAATGAAAAGGAAAATAGTGTCGGATTCAAAAACGACTTTACAAATTGCGTAAGGTAATTCATTAAACATTTTGATGACGTATGTTCACAACAACTTTGGATTGACTATATAATGCTAGTTATATCATTAATGTTAGGCGTTAAGTACATTCAAATTGAGATGCAGTGTTAATATATGTCTTATTTTCATAAAAGAGCCCATTCGTTATATGAAGAAAAAGAAAAAAGTTATTATTTAAAATTGTTAATATATTAAACCTATTACCAGTTAATAGAGGGCATTGTAGTTTGTTTTGAACGGCTGTTCAGAGGATATAAAAGAGCAGCAAAGGAAATAAAGTTTATCTCTTGTTCCAAAACTAAAAAATGTCTAATTTAAAAAAATCAATCACCAGTTAATTCTCGTAATAAAGGAGTTAAAAAAAGAAATCCATTATATGCAAACGGAAATTGAATGATTCAAATTCCAACCCGGTCTGTCTACAAATATTTAAAGTTTTCACTTTTGTTATTTGCTTTAAAAATGAAGTAATCATACCGCACACTGATGAACTACCTACGCCTATAGATCTCGAGAAATTTTGTTTTGCTGCGGGCTAAAAGACGCATATCTGTAAGCAGCGATAAAAATATTGTCGTGGACTCACGATGGAAATGGGATGGAATATCAGGTGTGGCACTCTCTCTTCTTCACCAGCGTTTAAGTCTGTGCCACCTGACCAACATACATAATCTGGCGTGGATCATAAATCTGAAAGGATATGAAGTGGAACGTTGGTATTTTGTGATGTAACTTTATTAAAATGGTCACGGTGTTAAAAAATACTAAAAGATGACTGCAAATTCTACCATTTATCATGACCAATTGTTATATTATCATTATTTAAAAAATTATTTATCGTCCGGCACTATTTTTCCAAAATTTTTGGCAGAATTTCAAAATTTACCTCGGTAAACGGTTAACTTTTACATAGTCTCATCCAAGTAGTACCAATTTTAATTTGTGCTAACGCAGTAAGCTAGAATAGTTTTTAAGAATAAGTTAGGATATACTTTAAAATAAGTTGGAATAGTATCTATAATAATATTTAGATTATAAGTTGTACAGTAGATCACTTACTGAAGTGATCTACTACATGTCAGGTTAGTTATATTATATAACATATCTTATATAGAAATCATATAATAAAACTTATTGCCCACGGGCAGATTTTTCACGTTCTAGAAGACTAATATATATATATATATATATATATATATATATATATATATATATATATATATATATATGTATATATATATAGTCTAAGCAGCCTGATTATTCAAAATTGCGTTTATTTGAGGAACTATTTTTATTCTCATTTATTTTTTATGGTACGCTAGTCTAAGCAGCCTGATTATTCAAAATTGCGTTTATTTGAGGAACTATTTTTATTCTCATTTATTTTTTATGGTACGCTATATATATATATATATATATATATACAAACAACGGTTAAACAATTATATAGTCATGTATTTACATCTTTCTACATAAAATAGTTCTTAAGAATAGTAGAATTCAGAAAGTAGAGTTCTTCAGTATTCAATATATATAATATATATAATGACAAATCCAAAAGCAAGGAAAATAGCTGAATATTGATTGAAAATGCTATTTATAACTATTTCAACATTGTAGTTTCATTTCTTGCCATGCAAAAAGTAGTTTTCTGTGCGGTATTATGTCTGACGCTGGCTACAGTCCCAGGTACCAAAAGTTATAGGTTAAACCAGAGCAACTATTCACATTGACACCGAAGTGGAATATTTGTGGCCTTACTGCGTATATGGTGGTATCAACAATGTATAGTGTAGTACAAGCTGTTAAGACCGAATGATCATATTAGTACAAATTTCTACCGACGTCAATTGAATAAAATGAATGACTTATTGTTGCAAAAATACGGCAATTGCGAGTAAGGGACGCAAAATCATACTTTTACATTACAGTGCTCGGCTACACTACTCGGTTGGAAGAGTTGTGAAGGATACAATGTTTCAGTTCGAATGTGGAGTTCAGCCACAGCCTGCGTACTCATTAGGCATAAAGCCTTTTGATTACCACTTGTTCAGAAAAACCTTTTAGTGAAAATGATAAAACCAATCATTGAGGGGAAACATCTTATTCCGGCTGCATTAGTTTCAAGAAAATACGTTTCATGATTGATCGGGTTCAAAGAATCACCAATGTCATAGAAAAATCACTAGAAGAAAAGTAAAGTGTGTTCTGCAATTTTTTAATGTTGCTCAAGCATTTGATACAGTTGACATCAGACTTTAAAACGTAAGATTAAATGCTTCTCCGTGACAAATGTTCAAAAATTTTAGAGTCATATATAACTGACCGATACTTTAGAGTCAATAAGATGTCTATTCTAACTTGACGAAAATACAAGCAGGTATGCTACAGGAAAGTGTATTAAGACCAGTCTTTTATCTGCTGTACACTTGGGACTTGCCTACATTCACTAAAAGTATTGCTGCAACATTTGGAGATGACACCGCCATTCGAGATAACAACACTGAAAGAACCGAAAAGTTACAAACACCTATTACCGAAATACAATGCTTGACAGAAATAATGGTGCATCAAAAAATCAAAATCAATCAAGCGTAAGCCAGTATATATAAATTAATAAGTAGTCCCGTATGGAAATACAGCCAAATATCTTGGCATAACCGTTAATGTGTTGGAAGTCACATGTTAAGAAAAAATGTGAAGAATTCAAGCTGAACTACAAAACATTCACTGGTTATTTGGTAGATATACAGCGCTGTCAATATATAATAAGCTTTAGCTTTACTAACAATTCTTGAAACCTGTGTGGGCTGATATTGATCAACTCTCTGGTTGTACCAGCCAAAGCAATTAAAATATCATACAAAAATTACTGTGAAAATAAGGTATTGTGAGGTATTGTTGATGGTACATTCACAACGACAATTTGCATAAGGTAGAAAATGTCGATAACGTTATCAAGCACTCTACCCAAAGACATATAAAGAGGCTCCATCAACACAGCCAGAAGATTAAAGACCGCAAAACCATTTGATGTAGTTCACTGAAGTTATAAATAAAACTCAGTGTACATTAAAAACAACGACAATGGCTGGTTATGGTTTTAAAATGCTGAAGAATTGTGATAATGAATCGAAAATGAGATTTTATTGAAAAATATTTTGATATAATATAATATATATTTTAATGTATATTTGATATAATATAATATATAAAATAATATATTGTGATAAATTTTCTCAATAAAGGATTTTCTAAAGTGAAAAATCAGAATTAATTGAACAGAATACATGCAAGCACTTAACATTAGTATTTTCGTTTTGATTGAAATAAATAAATTAGGAAGAAAAAATATGTCCCTGGCTATTGTCTAACGTAAAAATAATCGCTTATAAAATTGTTCTCGTTATAAATTTCATCATCTTGTTTATTATTATCTACCTGCCTACCTTTCTCTAACGTGGGAAACGTCCACATAATCAAAATCAGCATTTATCTTATTGTTTTGAACCGTTACAGTCCTGTTCCGAATTTCTCAGAAGGTTACTGGCTCGCACAATTTAATTATAAATAGGTTTTAACGAAAATGCATCTGTATTTGCAAAACACCCCGCATTATGTGTTATATAATATGTTTAAAAACATTATAGATTTTTTTTGAGTAGGGTTTCATCTTATATAGTATACTTAATATTTAAACGACGTATTATGATTTTATTTATATCAATATTCGTATAGAGACTACTTGTGCCAATGAGATTTAGTGGGGATCAAAACAGTTCGAATTAAATGTATAAATATGGCCAATGGATAAACTGAGTTATATTTTGAGTGACCTAAATTCTAAACATCCGTCCAGAATTCCTTAATTTATAGGACCTTCATCACATTCGACCTATATTCCTTAGAGAATGAACTTAATTACCTCAGGTGTGTCTAAAAATGGATACCACTTGAAGGATTTATATAAGTAAAAAGATCTTTCAAATAAGATAGCACTCTACCAAATCTCTCTACTAAATAAGATAAACCATTGAAAAAAAAAAAAGAAAAACGGACGAACATCAAAATTTTTCTAACAGTCGACTGTTTCTGCAACAAACCGCATTGGAAAGATACTAAACAAGCCCAAATCATATAACATATAATATCAAAGTTATATTCAAACAACACAGGTACATCGGATCCCAATCCTAAAACGGGATCCGCAAAAAGTAACAGGTGTGTACTGGGTAAGCTGTGACTGTGGAAAAGTATGCATAGAAGAGATTGGGAGGATGATAAGTACATGGATAAAAGAACGTCAGTAGCCTGTCACAACTAGTATTGACACAACGTCTATGGATATTGGCCGCAACACTTACTTCCATAAAGTTGAGCTAAAAGTAATAGGTGTGTAGAAGTTCAGCTGTGAGTTACACTTTTTTAATAGATCTATTGACTTTGCGGATACCCTGCAAAAGAAATAATTACCATGAATGGCAACATCCTTGATCCTTTCCTATGGCTCTTATTACCAGATGTGGAGTCCAAGTGATGTTAGAACTTCATAACGGTTCATTTGTGAAGACCCGATACTCAGAGTCACTACTTTTTTGTTATTCAGTTGATGTTACTTTTCCACAAAAGTGTGCATAGGATAATCTGGGAGGCTGATATAATATACACGATATAAAGTATACGGATAAAAGAACATCAACGACCTGTCAGATTAGATCGAAATACTTATTTATGTATTGGGTTTAAAGTTCTGTTCAAACCACCGCGGAGTGCAAACGTACCTTTCAGAACGCTCTTTGTCAACAGGGTGAAGAATATACTAACCAACAGCCCATATATTCGGGTCTCCCGCAGGGCAATGTTCTTGGCCCATTTTAACCTAAAAAAACACTACTGTTATATACTGCAACATATGCTGACGATACAGCGGTTTTATCATCACACGAGGATCCAATACCAGCCACAAAAAAACTTCAACTTCAACTTAACAAAGTCGAATTGTGGTTGAAAACGTGGCGTATCAAAGCAAATGAGACAAAATCTACCCATATAATATTCACTCTGAGTAGAGGAATATGCCCCTCAGTAAAATTGAATAATCATGAACTTCCGCAAGCAGACAGCGTTAAATATCTGGGAATACATTTTGATCGACGTCTGACGTGGAAGAAAGATATAGTGACAGAACGCAAACAGCTTGGGCTTAAACTAAATCAAATGTATTGGCTGATAGGACGTAAATCTAAATTATTATTAGATAACAAGATTTTGCTGTATAAGTCAATATTTAGGCCCATTTGGACCTATGGTATTGAACTGTGCGGTACTACTAGCAAATCTAATATAGATATCCTGCAGAGGTTCCAGAACAAAGTGTTGCGAGTCATCGTCGATGCCCCATATTACGTGTCCAACAAACTGATTCAACACGATATCCCCTTAGGACCCATAACGAGTGTGAATCGATATGCTAGTGCGAAGTACTCTGAAAGACTATTAGGGCATCCCAATGCACTCGCCAAACAGTTAAATGTGCGCGATGTCAGTGAAGTGCCTAGATTCAAACGCAATCTACCATATGAACTGATTAATAGACACATAGAGACACACAAAATCTTTTTTTTGTAATTTCTTACGAAATGTACTTAAATCTAAAGCCAAGTTTTTATTTTGGATTGAAGTTAGTACAAGGTTTTCAGTAAGATTGTTTAATATTTATAAAGTTTTTGGTTCTCGTAGTTATTCTGTATCTGGATAAAATAATATTATTGGAAAAATGGATGTTTGATGTTACCCTAGATCTTATTCTCATCAAGATCATTTAATTATCTGTATTGATTATTCATGTTTTAAATGTTGTATCAAGCAAATCTAGAACACTGAGTAATACTAGTTCGGTGTAGAATAGTCTACTAGTCTGAATCACGCTTTCGATTGATTTTGATTATTCATGTTTTATTTATAACTAGGTTTTATATATATTTTGTGTTGCTAAATTAGGAGCAATGGATATAAGCTTAGCACCTTAAATAGAAGACAAACTTATGAATATCAAAAAATATCAGCAAATATATCTTTAAAACCTCAACGGTTCTTGGGTTCAGTAACATTGACGTTCCTTTAATATGTTCGAGAAATTTAATTATATTTCATAATAAAGCGAGCGATCATCACTGGGTCACCCACCAAAACTACTGTTTTCACTGTTGTTTTGCTTCTTTTGGGAATTTCGAAAAGGTCAGAATGTGAATATAAATGTATAATTTCTTTTTTAGCTGAAATTAATCTTAATTGATTAATTAAAATAGCGTGGCATTATTTAATGATTATATTTAATAGACTTTTTGTTCATTAAATAAAGAATCGCCGACATACTGAAAGGTTTTTTAAAGTTCCTTAAACAAATGAAATTCTTTTTTGGAATTGAGTGAAATACACTTTTGCCGTAATAGTTAAAATAGAATTAGAACTGATAGCCATATGTTAAAATCATTTTAGTATTCTGCTTTTTCTTAAAGTATTTCTCGAATCTTGTTTCAGAAGATCAGCTAACACAACCCGAAGAACTTCATTCCAACCATAATGGTAATGGCTAAATACTAAATTATAAATATAATAAATCGTTAAAATTAAATATAACATTATAAGGAGCCATATTTTCTAAAAAAAGTATTTAAATGTATTTGTGTAAAACTAATTAAATATATAGGGTTTAAAAACAGAACAAATTAATGTTCAATTATTTTGTTTTACGAGAAACTCGCCAAACAAATCAATATGTGCGATTCAAGAGAAGTGTGTAGACTAAAATTTACACAGAATAGTTTTTAGTATAGTCTATAGTAATAATATAGGATAGTAATTAAATTATGTACTAGTTTATACATTTCAAATATATAAATCCCCTTAGGGCAAATTGTGGAATGCTAAGAGAATAATAATTTTAGAATCTATATAATAATCGGCTTGTCGAAAATTTTGCCTCTCTTTTTAATGAAAATGCCAGCACCGAGAGGCTTGAAATTTGGCATGATTAAAGCTTATATGGAGGAAGAAATTTTAGGCCTAATATTTTTGTGTAGTGTGTGATACAAGTAAATATATTTTAATAAAACGAAAAAACTCCCAAATCAAGCAAGCGGTAGTATTTCGTTAAAATAAATGATGTTTTGTTCCTCCATTTGAAATGATATTAAAATCGAAAGCGAGTGGTTAAAACATTTTTAAGGGAAGTTATTTAATTTTAAGTAGTGTTATATAAGATTTTGTGTTAATTTCGATTATTCCCGTATTGTTGGAATTATTAAAGAATTATGGCAATTTTGGATAAAAACTATTAAAAACATAACGGTCATGTAAAATTATATTTTACATTTTGTCCAGAGAAAAAAAAATATAATGTGTAAAAACAAAATAATGTGCCTGTTGTATCGGAAGAGGAAGTATATACAGCTGTGAAAGAAACATCGGATATATGTGAAAATTTCATCCCAACATAGCTTAACAAAATTCGAGAATAATAAGGATCGTCTGTTTTCTTGGCTTACAAAATATTTAGATTTTCTAAATCAGCTTTTGATTTAATTCGATGTTTGGCGAAGAAAAAGAAAAAAAGAAAAATCGTTCTTGCTTAAGGACGTACTAAAGGTTGTTAAGATTTTTTCTGTAAACTTTAGTCGTATTGACTTCTGATTAATTTCCAGTTTTATTAGTAAATGCGACAACCCAATGTTGATAAAAATTGCGATAATTTTAGCATCAAGAATTCAAATGAATGTTGCATAGAATATTAACAGTTACAAAACAGTTTCATGCAATTTTAATTCCTCACTTGTTGGTGTGTTTTTGGATCCCAGGTGAGACATAAGACAAAGTAAATAGTTAAATGCAAGCCATAGAAGACAAATTAAAGATGAGCTATTTGCAAGGATGAGATCGAAGGGTAAAGTATGTTACATAAGCAGAGAACAATGCAATTTTATTTTTACTTAAGTTTAGGTAAAGAAACAGTTCTTTTAATCAGCTTGGTGTTTTCATTGTTTTTGTAATATATATTTTAAATGAGAAATATGTTTAAAAGATAAGGAAATATACATGAATACATTAATCAAGTAATGAAAATATGCGGGTTAATTGAAAGTAATTAAATAATTTGCATTGATGGAACGCATAGGACAAATCGAAGAAATTTTGAATTATTATCAATAAATTTGTAAATATTTTATAGCATTGATAAATATTAGGGTGTTTAATGATAATGCAACAATATTGACTATATGGCATTTTATATCATTTATAGACCCAAATTTTGGAAAAAAAAGTTAATATAAAGGTTGTAAATACATTCCTTTAATATACATTTTTAAATTGTAAACAAAAATTGTGTTCGATATTCTTTTAGTATACATGCTAAAATCAAATATCAATTTTAAAATTGGTTTATTCCTGTATTCTCTATTTTATTATATAAACAGGTATTACTTCATTTATTATTCCGTACTTTTTATAACATAATATATTTTATAACATAATATATACTGTTTATAATATAAAAGTAAAGAACTATCATGTATATATGCTTATGTTTGATGCTATGAAGTTCTGAAAATAATATTACCTATGATACTTTGTAATAATGATCAGTGGCGTAGCATTTTATACTATTAATACTTTGTTGATTATTAAATGGTATTGGAAATTAGGTTTAATTAAATGCAATTTAAATTCATTCATTCATTTATTCATTCATTCATTTAATGCAATATTAGTTCTTGAGATAGTTTGCATATATGCTTTAATATACATAGATTTATTATTTTAATTAATGTTATGCATCAAATACAATTCTGATTTTATATTGAATATACTACAAAAATAAGTTTTAGAAACATCATATTCAAATTAATCTTTTTATTCTATTATGAGAGAAACATGATTAATTGATAAGACATTATTGTCAAATTTTGACCAACTAAGTAAACCTTAATGAAAAAAGGTCATAAAATCTAATATTGAGATGATAATGGAGGAATAAGATTTAAATTGTAGAAGAAGCTATGGTTTAATCAAGCTACTGCATTGAAGATATTTGGAAAATTTGAACAGCTATTGCAGCTGCATAAATAATGCGGGAATTGCTCCATGTAGATAAGGATCAAATACATAAATAAAATATCTAAATTATTGAGAGTTTATTCACTTATTGGCATTAAGAACATCTAAACATCTAAACGTTTTGTTATTATTAAGTTTTATTAGTTTTTTCATATTTTATTAATGATAGATAGGTAGGGAAACTATTTAATTCTTGAATTGAAACTTAGGATCTTTAAAAGGCAAATTTTATTTGCCACCTATTATATTAATGAGAAAAGGAAATTAAAATATATTTCTCATCATCATCGTTTCCTCACCGGTGATTAACTTATTATTTATGACGGTTCCAAGGGAAGATTGCTGTGCACTATCAGTATCGGTTTTTAATCTAATCTGCGTATTCGCTCAATCGAATGCTGTAACATAAGAGGGTAAGGTGTAAAGTTTTGATCTGCCATAGAGATGCACTAATTTTTGCAGCAGATGTCTCTTTTGTTAAAATAGATAAACTTGAATATCATGCCGTCATAAAATTCTTGGTATTGGATGGGCTAATCCCTAAGGAAATTCTTCCAAGGTTAATAAAAATTAGTAAGTGAAAGATCGATAAAATCAGCAACAACACCGGAAATCGTAGAAAAGGCACATGATATCCGGAAATCGTAGAAAAGGCACATGATATCATATTGGTATGATATGCGTATAAAGCTGAATATCACAGCATCGCGCAAAACGCATTAGGGATGTTGCTAGATGTGCCAAATTTGCTGAATGAAAAATCAAAATCATTTTGTGCCTCATGCTTTGTCAGCATGGATAATACATAGATTTATCACTATATTCCAGAGATAGCAATGAAGTTGTGAGTGGAATCTGTTAATTGGTTTTATACTTCCGAAATTCTGGAAAGAATACTGACATTGGAGAAACGGTGGACCAAGTAGTCAAGTTTTGTATTCAAAGGAAATTATGCAAAAAAATAAAATAATTTTTGAACTGAAAATCGCATATTTTGTTGTGATAATTTTTCACCTTACGTCATCATGAATCCATAGCTGGCGCTTGGTGAAAGTGTCTCCTTCTCAACCAATACGCTGCTGTTGGTGCCATAGGACTTCAAACATTCTCCATACATTGGTGATCGACCGCAACTGTTTTGGTCTCCAACAATCTTAGTCTCCTATATTTCAGATCGTTTTCGTTTAAATTAATCCATATCTCTCTCGGAGCTATTTGCAGTGTCTTCACGCCAAAAGGTAGATGTCGCCACAGAGATCTGTGAGGAATTGGTTCCAATCTGCATCTCCAAGTTTGTTCCATCATCTAGTTGTCGCATCTTAAACGTACAACTTATTTTCTAATATGATCTCGGAGAGAAACCGTAAAATTTTCATTAAGCATCGAATTTGAAATATCAGAAGCTTATCTATGCAAGACCGCAACGAATTCCAAGTCTCTAAGCTATATGGAAGATTTGGCGAGATAAGCGTTCCAAAGAGCCGGATTTTAGCCTTAATTGTAACACTTCCTCTCTTCCACACGCACCATTTTACAGAACGAAAAGCTACTCCAGTTGGTCGATTCAGCTTATTACTTCGGCAGAAAATACCACTTTCTTCTCCTGTATTACTGACTCGAAGTATTTCAACTCCTGCATTTGCTCTAATTGGATCCCGTTGAGATTCAGGACTTTGGTCTTTTCTTCATTAATTCTCAAGCCATGTGGTCCTGTGGTACGAATTATATGATGAAGAATGCTAGAAGCCTCAACGTTCATATCAGCGAACAACATTATTATAGGCGAATATCAGATTGGTCAAACAGTTTGTAGTAGATGTTGAAGCTTTCTTTTTTGAAGAAGTTGAATTTGAAAAAAAATAAATGAAAGCTTTAAAAAGCACATTGGAATATTTTTTAAAGAAGCAGTATTCGTTTATGCGTTTCAAAACTGGCTAAGAATATTAATATACATTCAAATATGAAAATATACCACATCATCACTACTACTTGCTATTATCCAATAGTGCATGGTCTCCTTGTGCAGTAGTATAATATTCAAAAAGATTGCAAAAAGTAAATGATTACATTAAGAGGTGAGTAAATATTCGAAAGCTCATCGGTTTCTATTAAAAATTGGAGAAATATACTACGAATTAACTCCAATAACTAATATTACACAGTAATGGCTTATTGAAAAATTTAATGTAATTAAAATAAAACAACTCTATTCACATAATGTAATTTTTACTAATGAATTTTAAATTATTACATTTAAATGATGAATACACTATGTTACTACAGTTTATATATCTTTTCAGGACTTGTATCTAAAGATTTAAACCTAAAAATGATTTAGTCTCATATATTTATTTGAATTGATTCTGGTTAATTGATAATTAATAATTAAGATAATGCAAGAAGCACCAACGTGTTCTACTTTTTGACGATGATTTGGCTTGGTTTATGGTTGGGGATTGAGTATTTTTAGGCTACGCCAATAGGAACCATCTGGGGATAAAGCAGCCTGTCTATTGCCCCCTTTTTAACAGCTGAGCGCGGGGCTCCGTGACCTGGTTTTCCCCAAAAATTGGTCCAAGTTGAAAAATGTTGTCTAGCAGTTTCGTCCTCCTGAACTTTCATCTCCTAGTAGAACAATAATGAAGGAAATTTATTTGGCGAGAATAGTTCATGTGGATTATTTACCTGCATTTTTTCCTTCTTGGATATCATTTGTTGGGTTAGTTCTTTGAGGTAAGTAGATCCTTGCCGATTCCAGACACACGACCTTCTAATTATAACAAGAATATAGATAAAAGATTACAGGAAATGGGTCTCTTTGCAATGTCACAACAATATTATTTATGATATATAACCATTGTATATTTATTATACATATAACATATAACTTTGGTCATTTTATATAATATTATTTGATAATAATAAATTATGGTAGTATTTAATATTCTCATGGTTAATAATGTTCAGGAATATCTAATGTAACACCTCAACCCAACTGTTAATTATTGTTTTAGCATTCATGTTTCATTTGGTATTAGTTTATCCAGATGATCATGGAAGTCTTAAAATTGCATTCTCTATATTCATTTTTTCTTTCAATAAATCTGCTTCCGAAGCCCATGAAACACTTTTACAAATGTATGGTCATGATGTCAAAAGTTTAAAAGATTTAAAAGTGGTGATTTTGATGCAAACAGCAACGAACTGAGAATCCAAAAAGATAAAAGACAAGAAGAGGCAACTCAAATTCAGTTACAGAATTTTCAGAGAGCTAAACTATTGATAAATCAACTATTTTCAATAAAATTAGAAAAATCCAGTAAGAGATCGAGGGAACAGCAAAATACAACATGAACTTAGAATCGTTTTGACATCGCGGTTTCATTGCTTGCCAGCCAAAAAATAGTTTCCTGAGACGTATTGTGATTGCGATAAAAAATGGATACACAATAAATCATGGGCTAATATAAGAGTGTCATCCATATCGACATTCATGATTGTCTATAAAGTTTTGGTGTGCATGTGGGGAGACCAGCAAGGTGCAGTGTATGACGAGCTTCAATTCAGATATTTACCGAAGCGAGTTGATCAAATTTAATGACGTGTTATTGAAAAAAGATCAGAAATAGTGACAAATAGACACTCTAGAAGATCTAAAAATAGACAAATGATCCTCTTATAAGACAACGCTTGAAAACATGTTGCAAGGAGGTAAAGGATATATTGTTGTAGATCGAATGCGGCAGAACTTCTCCATCCAGTGTACTCACCAGACATACCGTCTACGTACAGACATCTAATATTATTTTACTGATGTGCAAACAATATAATTTTCTCATCTTAAACTAAATGAAGCCATAATAGAAAATTAAATTAATACTAGTTGAGGAATTTGAGTCGTGTATTGAAATATTGGTCGTTTTTTAAGTAGATACGCTATAAATTGATTGACGACAATTGAATATTGGCACGATCAGTTCAATAAAGTTGTAATTTCTATTCCAAAAATTTGAATACTGTAATGTTCTAAAAAGGTTTGGAAAAATTTGTGGCTAGTAATTTGTGAACATATATTGACAAATGGTTCAAAATCAAAAAATAAAGTTTTTCAAAACTATTGTCTATCGTTAGTTTTCAATAGAATAATCCCAGTGTTCCAAATTCAAATTGACCATCTTTATAAGAGAAGTGCTCATAATAGAATTAAGAAAACAGAACGAAAAAGACCTGCGAAAGCAGATAGCTGACCTTAAAACGTTCGCAAAAGCCCAAACAGACGGAAAAGCTGGAAAAGAGCGAAAAGGCTTCAGAAGAGCTCAAGGAAGAAATAAAAACTCTCACAGCTACGATAACACAATTCATGAAGCATCAAAAAGATGCCATGGAAGTAAAGATTCCCGCTGCCATAGAAACCCAAACCCAGACACCAGCTAAACCGGCACAACAGTCAGATCAAACTGAAGACTCACACGACGGTTTCACCTTGGTGGGAAAAAGGAAAAGAGAGCCCGTTACTCCACCTCAGGAAAGCCAGCTGCCGAAGGCCGGCAACAAGGGAAAACAGGCTCCCAAATCACAACCCAATCCGGTAGCCAAGCCGGCCACTAAATCTACCCAATCGAAAGCCAAGGCTAACATACAGCCTTCGATCACAAAATTTGCCACCAGACCAGTGCAAAACAAGCCGACCACCAAGACGGTCCCACAGCCAGTACCGAAACAAGTTACCACAAGACCAACCCAGCCTGCGCAGGTAAGTAGCCAGGCCACTAAACAAGTCTTAACCTCCACAGCAAAAACAGTGCCAACCGTTTCGGCGACTGTTTCTCAAAGTCCCCCAAAGGAAAAAATTCCGCCTATAGTGCTCCGTGACAAGAAGAGGTTCATGGAGCTCATTAGAATTACTAAGGCACAATCAATAGACATTATAACCCGAAACAAAAAGGAGGGCATTTTCTTATTCGTCGCCACAAGCGACAATTACCGGAATTACCCTTACCATTCCTTCTGTCATCCGGAGTAGAGAGCATTTCGGGTAATAATAAAAATTATCCCAGAATCACTCTGCATTGACGAAGTACGTGAACTTCTCTTTGATCAAGGTTTCCATCCCAAATTTGTGCAAAGATGGAAATTAAAATCCGGGATAGAACTACCAATTGTTCAGGTAGTTGTCCCTCGCGAACTTGCTCGTCTTTTTCCAAATGTCGCCGCCTAAGCGGCAACACTTACCTGTCTCTATAACTTCCAGCAGCCTTTTAACTCTTCGAAATGGCTGTTCTAATATCTCTTATACTGATGACATGGAATGCAAATAGTTTACGCGGAAAGCAAGCGGAATTGGAAGACGTCATGACATTCTATGACGTCGAAATCGTGCTCATTTAGGAAACTTTCCTGAAACCTTCGCATCGTCTCTCTTTCGAACACTTTTTTGTCTACGGTGGAACCGCCATTCTCGTCAGAAAAGGAGTCAAACACGAGCTCCTTCCATCGTTGTCAGTTAACAACTTCGAAACAACCTCCATTAAAATCGATATCCAAGAACGTCCCTTCGTGATTACATCCCTATACAGGAAATCTTCTGCATTCAACTATGCCGAATACCGATCACTCGTCGAAGGAAAATTTCCGAAAATAATAGGGGGCGACTTCAACGCCCACAATCCCACCTGGGGGTGTTGCAGAGCGAATCCCGCATGTAACGCCATCGTAGCTCTAAGTGCAGATCTGGGCTACGGTCTTGCCTTGCCAGATGAACCCATCACCCTAGTACAGTTTTTCAAGGCGCTGCAAGAATTCTTGATTTCTTTATTCTTCAAGACGTAAATCGCGATTCCGAGGTTCGAGTCCTTGACGAACTAGGCTCTGATAATCGTCCAGTCCTTCTCAAACTCGGAAACTGCGCCACCACTCAAGTCCCACTAACAAGATTCAGGAAAAAAAACCGACTGGAAAAACTACCAATCTCTTCTCCTGAAATCCGATCCAATTCCGAAAATTATCACACCAGAACACCGCGAGGAAGCCGTATTCAAGCTAACTCGCGATATTCAGTCTGCTCACGAATCTGCCACAGTCAAAATTTCATCACAACCCCAGCCGTGGAAAAACAACCTTCCCGCTTCTCTTAAACGTGAAATTCGCATCAAAAATGGTTTATGCAGATTACCTTGATTCACCCTTGATGCTGCAGACAAAAGGGAGGCGAACAGAGCATGCAAGAGGGTAAGGGCGGCCGTCTCGACTTGGCGAGCAATGAAATGGAACTCATTTCTCGCGGACCAAAGGCTGGATGGCCCCCCTTCCTTCTGGCGTGTCTCCAAATGCCTCGTGGGGAAGACGCACAATGTCATCCCTCCCCTGAAGTCAGCGGTTACAGGAAATTTCGCAGTCACTGACCAAGAAAAAGTCGAGCTCCTTGCAGAGACCTACGAAGCTCAAATAAAATGCCTCCCACCCGCACAGAACACTAAAGCTAAAGACATTGACCCTGTCATCAACGGATCCAACTCCGTCAAAAGACCAGTAACCCCCGCCTTTCTTCTCAACCATTTTGTGTCTCCAAAGTCTCTACAGACTATGATCGGCAAACTTCAAACCAAAAAATCTCCAGGTTTCGATGGAATATCGATTGCCCAGTTAAAAAAGCTCCCGCATAAGCAGCTCGCAGAACTGGCAAACATCATTAAGTCCATCATGAGACTGCAACACCTCCCGGCGTCTTGGAAATACGCTCATATAGCGGTTATACCCAAGAAAGGAGCAAAATCATCTCCATCTGATTACAGGCCTATCAGCCTTCTCAGCGCCATTTCGAAGCCTGCCGAGAGGGCAATACTCTACGCTCTCAACTCTTTTACGAAGGAAAACAACATCATTCTAGATGAACAATTCGGCTTTCGCGCTCACCACTCATCCGTCCATCAAGCTTCCCGTCTGGCTGCACACATCCATCATGCTCTTGACCAACGTAAAAAGCTTGGAGCAGTTCTTCTGGACCTAACCAAAGCCTTCGACAAGGTCTGGCACGACGTTGACGCAAAGTGCGTGCGGTTAGGCCTCCCACAAGATCTGTATATATATATATATATATATATATATATATATATATATATATATATATATATATACAGATATATATATATATATATATATATATATATATATATATATATATATATATATATATATATATATATACGCTATTGTATCCTTTCGTGTTTCCATATATATTTGGCCATCAATTAAATTTTTTGTCTTCGACGCCAAATTCTTAAAATTTTCATTCCAAACTATTCATGACAAAATACCAAAATTCCTAAGCCAATTGCCTTATTGTACATTTTTGTACAATTTATTTTTTATGTCATTTTTAGTAATATTGTATCAGTATAAAATACATTAAATTTTGATAAAATTTGTTCCCGAAAAAACAAAATCACAAAAACAAAACCGAAAAGTTGATATGTCATTTACCCTGCATCCTTTTCCTTGGTCACGTCAGTGCTACTTAAGGGAATTTTCGTTGGTATCTTTCGATCTTTGGCCAATAAGTCTGTCAGCTCCACGCCATTTTCTTTGTCATTCGAAAGCGGCGAGAGTCTCTTGTTTCGAACAGGTCGAGGCAACTCCTTAAAATTTGACGGATGAACGACAGGATCCAACTTAACCACTCGGTTTGGAGGTGTAATCTGAGTATTTTTAAAATTATTGTAGTTTCTGAAAAAGAAAATTGTCTACCAAGCTGTATTATGAACAATTATTCCGATAATTACCTCTGATCGTCATGCTTTTTTTTGGCAGCTTCGATTTCTAATTTCTTCAAGGTTTCCTCGCTCGACCAGCCCTAAAATCGAAATTTTAAATTCGCAACAAAACTTGATGTTAGCCAAACATTTTTACTAAATCTGCTATATAAAGATGCCAAAGTATTGCTTAATTAGTTTTGCCTTTTTTGAAACTAAAAATCACCGTTAACGAAAAACAATGCTTAACACTGGAGATAATCATAGTTGGTAGTTTAATGATATTAAGTATAATTTGGAAACTACATTGAAAGAATTCAAATTATAAATTGTTTTAAATAGAACATATGTAATTCTAAGTAAGTATTTAGCTGCCAAAATATTCATAAATTTTGCGGGTATTATTTTTTGAATAAAATAATCTAAATATTTTCTTATGTTCTAACAAAATCCTTTAAACACCAAGAATATCTGTAATTTTCCCTTTTTACATACACATTACACACTTTTTTAGCTTCGTCATCAATATTTGTTTATTTATCTTAGGCCTAAGAATATTTTCAATATCTTTTTAGTGCATTTTTTTGTTAAAATATAACCATTTCTCTTTTAAACTTGTACTAATTAATTATTTTGTATGGATGGTATATTTTTTATAATTAAGTGAAGCCTGTAATTAGGACTACCTAAAATGCATAAAATGTATTCGATGCACCTCAATGAATTTCTTTGTCTTTCTAGTAAGTTAGTACTGGAGTTTTTGGTGAATGGAATCGTGATTGGTGAATATTATATAAAACGTGGTGCAAGAATTGTCACTTTTAAGACATGGTTCAATCCCAAAAGAGCATTTGACTACGAAAACTCTTCTCATTGGCATGACGATCAAGATTTTTCTTCACTACACCGTATTAAGCATTGGCGCCAAATCTAAATTTTAAATATGAACTCTCTCAATGCGTATCATATCATGTCACTGTAATTTGGTGGGAATACACAATGTATTAAATTAGACTAAGGCCCAGAATTCAGATAATAAAATATATAACCCAGTCGTCTGAAATGTTTGCTAGTGTGTGTACTAACTATGATGATGTAATTAATGTTTTAGTAGCCTCTTAGTAAACGCAGTCACTGTAGAGTAGAGAAAGCAGAAGCATTCGCTGACCATTTAGAGAAAACTTTCAAACCAAACGAAAGTGAAATTGAACATACTTTACCGGACATAGACGGCGAAAATTCGACAATTCAATTAACAACTCCGAAAGAAGTCACCAACGTTATTAAAACTAACATCAAGCCAAATAAATCACCAGGCTATGATTTAATAACAGGGCAATTGCTGCACAATCTGCCAAGAAAGGGTATTATAAAGCTCACTAACTTAATCAATGCAGCATTTCGACTGAAATATGTCCCAGACGTTTGGAAAATGGCTGAAATAATAATGGTTCCAAAACCTGGAAAATCACCAAATGATATAAAAGCTTATCGACCTATCTCACTGTTACCGATGATAGCTAAGGTATTTGAAAAGCTCCTCTTGAAAAGATTAAAACCAATTATAGAGAGAAAAAACCTAATACCAACACACCAGTTTGGGTTTATTACCAAACATTCAACGATTGATCAAGTGCATAGAATAACAGATGTTATTGAAAAAGCCTATGAAGATAATAAAGTATGCTCAGCTGTATTCTTAGATGTAGCACAAGCTTTCGACAAGGTATGGCACAAAGGCCTCGTCCATAAGCTACAGAAAATATTACCGAAGCAACACACCGAACTATTAAAATCTTACATCACAGCCAGAATGTTTAGAGTGAAACAAGAGGAAGCTTACTCTACAATAAAAGAAGCTAAAGCAGGTGTACCACAAGGAAGTGTACTGGGGCCAATTCTGTACCTACTTTATACATGTGATATACCACAAATCGAAAACATTACAATGGCTACATTTGCTGATGATACTGCTATTCTTGCTGTCGGAAACAATAGCGAAGAAGCAACCCGAAAACTACAACAGGCTACTGACGCTATAAATAAATGGACCCAAATCTGGAAAATACAAATTAACCAAAACAAATCTGTGCATGTTCAATTCACCTATAAACAGGCCGCGCTTACACCATTGACCATAAACCACACTGTCATACCATACAGCAATAATGCTAAGTATCTCGGAATGACACTTGATGCAAAACTACGGTGGAAGGAACATGTCAAAAAGAAAAGAAAAGAACTTGAGTTAAAATATAGAAAAATGTATTGGCTAATTGGAAGAAAATCTCAATTAACTATACATAATAAATTACTTCTATATAAACAAATATTAAAACCTATATGGACATACGGAATACAATTATGGGGATGTTCCGCAAAAAGCAACATAAATCTAATACAAGTTTTCCAGAACAAAGTCCTAAGAAGCATCGTAGGTGCACCCAGATATTACCGGACCATTTATTTACATCGAGATCTTCAGATACCGACTGTCAATCAAGAAATTAAAAGAATTGCAAAGAGACATGAGGAGAGACTTCACTCTCATGTTAATTTCGAAGTATTACAACTCTTGGACAACACCAAAACCGGACGCAGACTCAAAAGGACCAAACCATTTGAACTTGTGTAGTGTGTTGTAGTGTAGTGCAGTGAGGTGCATTAGAAAAAACTCAAAGTGTTAAAACAATTATTATTATGTTAGAGACTATGTAGGACTGATGAGTCCTATTAGATATATACCTAGATTTAAGCTATTATAAGGACAAATTGTAGGTTAGTCGGCAACGACTAGTAACAATGTATATAATTATAAATAAAAAAAAAAAAAAAAACTGTAGAGTTAAGTGCTTGTAATGAAACAATAACAATACTTTTTATTATGTAAAAAGTATCCTATTAAATTCTATCAAAGCAATATTTTTAAAAAGTGTTACTACTATACGTTAATGAAAATAATAGTGCAGCTGCCGTTACTTATAGTGAAAAAATGTCTCGATTTTAACATAAAAAGTATTTCTGATATAATTTGTCCTTGGATATTTTCTTTCGTTGTTAATTTTGAATATGTTCATTGAGATATGTACTGGTTCAGTTTGTGCATTCTAATAACGACAAAGTAAGCTACACTATTACGAAGTGTAGCTTACCATCGATTTCAAAAACCCAATCCCGATGGTGTTCGGCATCCTCCATGGTCTACCGCCTGGTCCGATCTTTCCCCATGGAGGCGTTTTTAAAAACTTTAAAAAGTCAGCATTCGATTAAATGACGACCAAATGAAAATCTGCGTGATCTCAGTAGTAACACAACTTACGTGACGTTTCTCATTCTCGGCGTCTAATAGTTTCTGTCGGAGCTGATTCTGTTTCTTTTCTTCTACTAACTTATCTGAAACCGGTCGAATATATGGTATTTTGTTGAGGTATTTTTGGATATCGTAGCTTACCGAGAGCTTTTTTGTATTCCACTTGTTCTTCTCGGTTTGTTTTATATCTGAACGTATTGTCGACCGCTCTTCGTAAATCTTTCCCGAACTGAAATCTCAACATGGGATCTTCCCTGGTTTTGACGAATCTTTTACCATCTCTGACAATTGGAGCTCCACATCCTGGACTTCCCCAATCTAGGGGACCCATACATCGCTTTGCCTAAAAATATTATTGAAATTTCTTCCATGAAAGGTGAGTTAAAATTATTTACATTCTGATAATCTTTATTTGGAAAGAGTTCTTCCAGACGTAAATTCCTTAATCCCCTTGGTTTAGCATCGCTGGCTTTACCAAAAGGCCAGTATCGCTCTAACATATCTCTCATCTAAAAACAATATATTATAAACGTAGAAATAGGTTTGATTTATTTCACAAACGTTATTATTTATTAACAGTTATTTAGCTTTAAGTTTTATAAATTGACTTCTAAATTGAATCTATGTATGACTCTAAATATATATGTCAATCGTATTAATATTATATGCACCATATATTAACGTTACTAAAAGGTTGTAATCTAATGTATAATGAAGATATCCACTTTTTGAAGGTGAGATGTAAGATGTAAGAAAATTAGATAATAATTTCTGAAATACTCAACATTACAACAATTTTATAAGAAGAATAAAAATTAGCCAGGAAATTATTTAATACTTTCGGTTTTTCATTATTTTTAGCACATATCATTAATTATTTTTCATTTGGGCTTTCTTTCATTACTCTATTGAGGTACAATTTCTTTTTAATTAAACAAAAAAAAATGATATTAATTAATTCAGCAATAATGGCTTAAATTAGTTAAGTTTATTATATTATTATATAATTAGCATATTTAAACACTACTTCGACGATGACTACCAATTTAAAACGCTGTTATAAATTGTATAAAGACTTAATATTTAAAATATGTTGGTGGTCCACTAAATATATTATAAGAGTCAATATAAATAATTGATATTGATGATTATTTCAAGAATCCAGCAGAAGATGCAGTTAAATGAACCCGTGGTATTAATAAAAGAAAATCTCGCCAAAAGCGAAAAACAAATGAATATTGAAGTAAAATAAAAGGAGAAAACTTGGATGAACTACCTGAACTACACGACAACTACAACCTATGAAATATTAGATGCTTGCATGTATATTGAACATTTTTTAACGATGTTGGTTTAGTAGTGTTTTAATTCACAATCTATTTTCGCATTTCTTTGGTATTTTGAAACTGTGTACAAACCATGCAGAAATTACTGATTCATCAACTGCTGTGCTGAAAATTCTTTGAGAGTTTGATGAATTTGAGAGTTGATCTCAACAATACGAAATGGAAAATTGTTATTTTTTGTAGAACAATGTTAAACCCATCTAGTTTAACAGTTAGTAATTCTTTGCATTTTTACAAATATACAACGTAGGGCAAAAGTCCCGCTACCATTGACGCAATTTCCGCTAAGTGGCAATAATGGAACGACTATTTTCAATAAATAGTGTCACTATTTCTGCTAGTGATTGTGACGTATATTTATCCATAATAAAATATGGACGTATACACAACACAATGGTTAAAGCAAAACTGAGCTACCCCTCATATAACTAAGATGGTGCGCAATCAAAATAGTAGCGGGACTTTTGCCCCATCTTATATATTGCAATCTTTATAGTAAAAACATTTAAAGCTTTACATAGACTTATAAACATAACATTTTCATAAGCCTACCTGGCTGACAACACTAATGAAGCTAGCAAAAATATTTTAATATAAGTAAATAACGTAAGATAATAGGTCAATTGAAAAGTCCCCGGCCTGACACATAGATGGCGCTACTATAATTAACCATATGTTTTTTAATTAGCCCTAACCCTCAAAGGATGCGTGTATAAATTTGACAACTGTTGGATCATTATTTTGTGAATTATAGCATTTTGAGTGAAGCAACTTTTGTTATTGTGAAAAAAATGTATAAAAAGGAATTTCGCGTGTTGATAAAATATTGCTTTTTGTAGGGAAAAAATATACTTGAAGCAAAAACTTGGCGTGATGCCGAGTTTACGGACAGGAAAATCAACCATCATGGATTGGTATGCTAAGTTTAGACGTGGTGAAATTAGTACCGAAAACGGTGAACGCGGACAAATTGGACGGTCGCTATAATCAGTGTATCACCTTTGAAGGGAATTATGTAGAGTAAAAAAAATAGTTTACCTGTTATATATCAAATCAATGAGCTTAGTACCCAGTGACTTTTGATAAACGTGATGGTAAGTGTTTTAAAATCCGAAGAAAAAGCTTTTGGTTGAGAAAGTGTAATTTTCATTATAATTAACATTTATTCTTTTTAAAAGCTTACGGAATATGTCAGAGATTTAAGTGAGTAATAAAAATTGGCCTAGCTTGTTTCTAGTATAATAAAGATTTTGCGAAATGGTGTAATGTGTTTCATCAAAGAAGCGTGTTTTTACTATGTATAATCCATTACAAGAATTCACAACAAATGTAGACGATTAAATAGATGTTTTTAATGAAGTTAATATGCCGGGGAAAGAAAGAGGCACATATGCGATTAATGAGAATATAAATAATCATAACAAGCTTCAGAAAGTCAAAGGTTCTCTTTTGCAGAAATAAATTTATTGTATTCTTAGAAAATTATGAAACACTAGAAGTAGACGAATATTCTTTAATATAATAACTGATGAATAGACTGAAACATTTAATGAGAAAAATAAATAAACCAGAAGTGTCTTTGCAAACCATATTTCAAAAGTTAGCTTAAATACATGCAAAAGTACAGTAAATTTTGGGTAGTATACGTTTTGTTGGAGTTTGAGGAAAGATTAATTCACAACTATTAAAAAATAGAAAACTTAACTAGTGGGTAAATAAAAGTGCATTTTTAATCTTATGCTTTCAAGTTTTTGCCATTTTAGATTGACAAACAAATGGACCAAACAGATATTGTCTTGTCCAAACATTGTCTTTCTTGGATTTAATAATTCATTTCGACAATAAAATAAATACTATAAGATTATCACAATTCAATCCAGTCAACAACAAACATCAAATTTATGATATTGTGGATATATGTTATTATAACACATAAGATATTAATTGCGGAAATACCTACCAGGTCCAGTTATAGCTAAATCATTTTCGAATTTAATATAACACATAACCTTATTTTGTCAACTTAATCAATTTTTTGTATAAACGATTGAATGATTACAAATATTTAAAAATTGTAAAAGAATTTTACAATAAAAGTTAGTGATGCTGATAACTAAATCTCATCTCATAGAAAAGAAAAGATAAATATTTAAACTAGGATTGCTTAATAATTTCGTGGTTTATTACTTTAAATTTAAAAATTGAAACCCAAGGCAAGATTTTCTCTTCTGCGTGTTCATTCACCTCCTCTTGCTTGTTTTATTACCGAATAGAAATTCTTCTCTCTCCAAAGATGAACTTGAAGATTGTTAACGACGATCATCCGCACAAGGTAATAAAGATGGTAATGAGAATTTCGTTTTCGTTACGTCTGCTGTTGATAAATGCGAAGCACACCCACTTTTGCTCTTGCGAGTCTGTCGTATTTGGACAAAATTTCGAGTTTTAATCGCTTTTTGTTTGTTCTGAATGAGAAAGGTGCGTGTTCGATTCAATTAGCCACTTACTACGAACCAGCTGTCATAGCTTTAAATAGTTTGATCTAGTTAAGATTATTAACCTTTTTTGTCGTCTAAAAGAGGTTAAGTTTTTGAAATAAAGCTATTCAGTTAATTAAAAATAATTAAAATAATATTAAACATTTTATAATATTAAGCTTGTTAGGAAGTACTTGTAGTGGAAGTATCTGTAGTAATACTTATTGTGTCATACTATAGCTAGCTTGAAAGCTAACAGATCATAAAGCATTGAAGATATATCTCGATACAGAAAAATTTTAGAACGCTAATGTCAGAATTAGTTTGCTCATTTTCGTTTCAGAAACTTCGATGTTAAAGATTAGCGTTTCTGAGCAACGGTATCCACTGTAATGATGGAATACACAAAGCATGGTAGAACATCATCGGCAAAAAGGAATAGTGGACAAAACCAAAAGTTAACTATCAGAGACCGACGGACATTGAAAAGGATTGTGATCAGACAAAACAAAAGTGATAGCAGAACTTTTCAGTAATACTGTTTCGACAATAGTACGGAGGAAACTTCACATAGGTAACATTCATAGAAGGGCTGCGATTACAAAATACTTTATAAAGGTCAACGTTACGCTACAAAATATATAAAACTAATCATAATATTATGATTATATTATGATATTTGATGATTAATATGTGGTATGGTCCGATGAAACATCGTTTAGATTATTTTTTAGAAACGGCAAGGTCTGGAGAACCCTAAAAAAACCTACGATCCGGACTGCTTCCTACATACAAATATGGGGAAGATTCCGTTATGACTTGGGTGGCAATATCATGGTATTCAGCTGGTCATCTCATTCACATCACCGGTCGGATTAGTGTAAATGAATATCTCGATATCCTCAATGATGAATTTCTTACTAAGATTTGGGTTGTGCTGCCAAAGACTACCTCATTCCAAGATGAAAATACGTCCGTACATACAGCCAAAAAGGTTCAATCCGAGTTTGATAAACATCAAGATATCATCAAACATCTTCCCTGGTCATCATCATTACCAGACCTCAACATGAACCTTTATTTTTTAAGCAGAGAATAGAGAGTGAGGGGTAAATCTAGGATTAGTGAAGCAATTGGCGGATGTTTCGCCACAAGAATGCGACAACAATCCATTGAAAATTATTGAAACAATCTATAACTTTATTTCGCGAAGAATTTCAGTTGATTGAAAAGCAAATTGGGGCACAAAACCGTATTAATAAATAAATATTATGTATATTTCAGGTTTTCATATTATTTTATCCACACCTGTATATTAACTAGCAATGGATATTAAAAAGTAGTATTTTTTTCATAAAAACAGCTATTTAATGCTCGTTTTGATCACCGATAAATTGTTTGTTTTGATAATAAACATTGAAATAATAAAACGTTCATAGTTAATAATTAACGGTCAAAAAAATTAAACAAACAATAATGAGAGGAATTAATATTAAAAAAGCTCCTGGTTGTGACTTAATTACTGGTAAAATTTTAAAAGAACTATCAGAAAAGGGTATGAAACTATTAAAATTTATATTTAATGCTATGAAACAAATTGATTACTTTCCTAGCATCTTGAAGGTAGCTAAAATACCAATGATTCTTAAACTAGAAAAAATACCAGAAGATGTGACCTTCTACCGGCCTATAAGTTTATTACCGATAATCTCGAAAGTTTTCGAGAAACTCTACATCAAGAAGTTAAACTATATAACAGAAAAAAGAAAAATTATTCCAGAATATCAGTTTGTGTTTCGCAACAAGCATGGACTGTAGAATAAGTGCACAGACTTGTAAACAAAATAAACACTGACCTAAATGCCAAAAGATATTATTCGGCTGCTTTTCTAGATATATCTCAGGCTTTTGACAAAGGATGACATACGAGCTTGCAGGTTAAACTAAAGAAACTTCTCCCTCATCCGGACTATCAGTTACTAAAATCGTATCTCACTGGTAGACATTTTATTGTAAATCAAGGCGATGAACATACCGAACTAAATCCCATATATTCAGGAGATCCGCAAGGTAGTGTATTGGGTCCAGTACTGTATATTCTGTATACGGCCGATCTGCCCACCACAAAAATAACTACTGTGGCAACATACGCAGATGACACAGCAATCTTGGCATCCCATGAAGATCCGGTCACAGCATTAATAAACCTACAAACCCACCTGGATCAAATGCAATTATGGTTGAAGACATGGCGCATTAAAGTCAATGAAACAAAATCCACCCATGTAACGTTTACCCTGCGTAGAAGAACATGTCCACCAGTGAATATCAATCATCGTCAACTCCCCCAAGCAGAGCAAGTTAAATATCTTGGTATGCACTTAGATCGACGCCTAACCTGAAAGAAGCACATACTCTATAAACGAAAACAACTTCGAGTGAAATTATATCAAATGTATTGGCTCATCGGGCGCAAATCCAAATTATCATTAGATAACAAGGTGTTGCTGTATGAGTCTATACTCAAGCCTATTTGGTCATATGGAATCCTAATATATTCATCATTCAACGGTTCCAAAATAAAGTGTTACGTGTCATTGTTGATGCTCCGTACCATATTTCAAATAAAATGATACAACGCGATATTCCTCTAGAACCTATAACAAGTGTAAGTCAACGTGTGTGAAGTACTTCGAAAGAGTGTCACTGCATCCCAATCTACTCGCTAATGGGTTAAATATGCGACGTAATAGTGAAGTGCGTAGACTAAAACGTTTAACACCGCCTGATCTGATTACTGGACATATATAAACTTTAGAATAAGACTAATTAATTAAGATAATATTTTATACAGAAGATCGCTTAATGAAGTGATTTTCTGCATGCCATGTAAATATAATATAGACATAAGAAATACTTATTGCCTTTAGAGCAGATTGTGGAATCACAAAGAGTAAAAAAAAATTAATGATAAACTTTAAGGTAATGAATAATGAATGAATGTTAATAATCGTTAAATTAGGTGTATGGAGTTGGAATATAAAAAAAAGCATGAAACTGAGAAATAAAAGACATTTTACAAATAAAAATGTTGCCTTTTATCACGACAGGCTTTTTATCATAGAATTACATTAAATGAATACCACTCTCTATCTATTAACACAGTTGTTTTTATAAATATTTTTTGTTTTATATTCTAAAGTCAAAATCCAATTCAAATTCAATAATTTAATTAAAAAACTCAAACGGCATTTGAGAACACATTTTATCATAATTTTGCATTATATGACCCCAATATATTGTTTACGTGACCGGCTTAAATACGCTATCAATAAAGATCTAAAGATATAGGCATGATATCTTTCATGATATATATGGCAAAGTAAATTTTATTGGCAAAAGTCTCTTGTCTTTATCATTTGATGCATTTAAATCAAGATATTAAGATCTAACATAAATCATAGTGAAATAAAGCTTAAATTTATTAAAAATTTTATTTAAATAATGCTGCTTTTGCTAATAAAATTTTTACTAAAATATTTACTAGAAATATTCAGTATTTAATTAAGATGTAATATTTTTAGACATATATTATAGTAAAATTTTGAGTAATTCGAAACTGGGAAAATGCGACCAGGACAAAACCAAATTTAATTTTATGGAAAAGCTTTGACTGTAATTGATAATATCAGTATATATCAATTGGAATCAATGTGGAAGATAAACAGCACCTACAGGGGATATACAAAGTAATATAAACACCATTAAATATAGTACAATATAGCACACCGCATCCATGTAAATAATGCGATGCGTATTTATTACTCATTTTATATGCCAAGTATTGTAGGTTATATTTCAGAGTATTACACCTTTTGTTCTATGATGGTTAAAATAAGCTATCAGTGAAATTCGTGATCTCTTTAGTCTTCGATGAAGAACAAGTTGTTGTTGCGCATTTAGCAGGAGTATTTGTGACGAAAACAACATAATTATTTAACCCTTCACGAGCGAAAATATCCACGGTAATAACAGCAAGGGAAATGGCGGACGAAATCGAAAATTAACCGACAGAGACCGACGAATATTAAAAAAGATTGTGACCAGACAACATAAAATTACCGCAGCTTAAGTGATAGCAGAATTCAATACTTACTTGGGTACCTTATATTTTAATCTATTGTAAAAATATATATTAGGTTTTGAGAAATCCGTAGTATGATGGTTACATTTACTTACAACTATAATAAACACACATTTTTTTAACTTATATAATAGAAATTGAAATATTTATAACTGATGATAATATATACATATATATATATATATATATATATATATATATATATATATATATATATATATATATATATATATATATATATATATATATATATATATTTATATATAACGGTTTAAATAATGAAATATCTATAATCGTATTTTATACAGAATATGAAAGGAAAAAATTACTCTATGCACCTAGTAAAGTTAAGTGTATAGAGTGTATAGAGTTTAAATATAAAAAAACAATGAAATTGCATAATATTGCACAATCTGGCTGGATTATTGATAAGGAATTTTTCGACATCCTCAATGAACTTCTTACTATGATTCACATATTGCTGCCAAATATCAAAATGATAATGCATAGCCAAAAAGTTCAGTTTTGATTCAGATCAGAATAGCATAAAACATTTTCCCTGGCCAACAATTTTCTCAATTGCCAGACCGTTATGAGGAGGTTAAGAACAGAGGGTATGGAGTAGATTTTCATCTCCAATATTATTGAATCAATAGGCGGATGTTTTGGTTCAAGAATAAGGAAACATTCCGTTGGAAACTATTCAGAACTGCAGCTGTTTTAAAAGCAAAAGTTGACTCATACCTTATTAATAAATACATATTATGTATGTCAGGTGTTCATATTATTTTGTACCTGTATGAAATAATTATTGGTGGCAGATTTGTAATTTTTATTTTTTTTGCAACAATATTCTGTTGAATTTGTTGAAATGTGTTGTACAATCTTCATGTGGGAGTTTAATAAAACAATTTAGCGAATATTATTTCGTATTACTCGATAACCAAAAAGATACTACAAATATAATTATCGATATATCAGCGCCCAAAAAAATATCAATATTCATCAATATAAAATAATTCAAAATAATGATACGAAATATCGAAAGTAATGACGCAACCATATACCCGATAACCGATAATTATAGATAAATGGCCCAAAAATATTAATGTTTACCAAAAGATGTAGATTATGTTATACGACAACTCGAAGCCATGACGAGAGAGGCATCTGCTGAATATTATATCACTATTTCAAAAGTTGTGCATATTGTGAATTATACGATTGACCAATACAACGAATTAAAGATTAAACTAGCACTGTCGGTGATTTGAAGATAATTGTTACACTTGAAATATAAAAGCTTCTTGGCTTGAAGCTTGGATATAACCTGTTGTCAGCAGTTTCCATATTGCTAAACCCTCGTTTCAAAAACCCCGATTTTAAAAACTTGACGCAGTGCGAAAGCGATGTCGGAATATAAATCTGTAGCTGCGTCAATCTGGTTTATATATTTAGAAAATGGAGATAAAGTGAATTCGTCTTCTGGAAATACCACAAATTTCTTGGTTACACACAAATAAAAAGAAGAAAAAACTGACGTCTACTACGAATCCTATTTTTAAATTCAGGGGCTACTATCAAAATAGGCTATCAAAATTATGGGTTTTTTGGCTGGTACTAAACAATTAATTACAAAATTGATTTTTTTTAAATAAGTGTTCGATACAATAACAATACTCGATCGATTATTGGATCGTTGCCAAATCAACATCATTTTTTCGAAACGGTATAGCCATGTAGTCATAAATAAAGAGAAAAGTTGAAAAAAAAAGAATACATGGATCAAAGAATCAAATTTTCGATTCATTTCCTTCAAAGGTTATAGAGAATAGTAGACTATACGTTGAGATTATGGTTGTAAATAATACCCATTTTGTAAAAGTGTGAAGAAACCAAATAAAAATGTAGGAAAATAATTTCCATTAATATATATATATATATATATATATATATATATATATATATATATATATCCTATAATATGTTACTAGTTTAAGTCCATTGTTTGGAATGGGGCTAAATTAAATTTTAGACGTATATTTTTTAAATATTTTGGAATGTTTCTTATAATTTTTAATAATAACACAAGCTTACAAATTCGGGTCAACTTTTTCACTCGAGCAGTTGAATATAACTCTTAATGTTATTTGATACCCTGATTTAGGATCTTCAATTCATGTGTGAAGATTGGTTCTGGTTTTTGGGTTCACGCGTGGTGGCAACTCTGCTCTCTTGTAACGGCTTTTAGTTGACAACGTTTTATTAGACATTGTATGAAAATACAGAGACGACGTTGCAAAGACGGTTCAAAGTGTTTTTGTTACGTTTGTGGATGTTATAGGCTCAGTAAACGTGAAAAAAGCATGAAAAATGCACCTAAAGATGCATATCTGCAGTACTTTGGTTTTGCTGTTATAAAACACGAACAATGTAATTGTTTTGTAACGGATGCAAAACAAAACTGTACAGTGGCAAAAATGCTTTAAGAACTGTCCATTACTTAACCAAGTTGTTTCCAAAACTATGATACGCAAAAATTGAAGAAGATATATTTGCTAGACTTGATGTTCGAAAACTATTGGCTGACGCAAAATTTACATGGGCATGGTTTCAAAGATATTTTCACAACTTTCTCGGTCACCACAAATTACTACATTACAAGCACGTAATCGGCAATTTGTTGCAAACTCGTGGTGAGTTTGCCCAAGATGAAAGCTAAACTGTCCATCAAAATAGATTTTCTATATTTATATCTTGATTTTTTGCCACAAAACTTGGGCGACACGAGCGACGAGCAAGGAGGGGGCACCAAGATATAGCGAAAATTGGTTGGCGATAGCAAAGATTTTGGGCCGAAAGAATGATGAGCGATTTCTGTGGGACCATAATGCGTGAAGCAGATCCCAAGCAATGTAATAGGCTCAGTTAGCCATCTGTTCATTTGTGATTTATAATTTTTAATTCATTAAATATAATAGTAAAATAATAGTAAAATAATTAATGTATTTAATATTTCGAAGACTAGATTTCATTTAAAAATGGGCAGCTGATTTGGATTCAGCTCCCCAATTTATTTTATTTTTAGGTTGATGAGGTTCAAAACCGTATATACTTGTGTAATAATTAAAATTAGCTTCATAGTGAATAAAATTTTAAAGATAGTTGATAGCATTATTAAAACAAAAATATAAATAATATTTGGATGGTTATATATTGTTTTAAATATAATATAATTATATAATTAAATATAATATATATATATTATTATTTTATGTATAATAACTGTTAGTTAATAAGAATAATATGAAACAAAAAAAAAGGAGGTGAGATTTCAATAATTTTTTAGCTAAACTATTTTTTATATCTTACTGTATATTTTCTAAGTGAGAACCAAATCAATAAATCAATCCTTAATCTGAGGTCAAATAGGTTAATTTAAGGAGAAAAGAAATATTCAAACAATTCTTATTCGATTGAAAATTAAAAACTGTTTAATAAAATTAAAACACAAGTATACGTCAAAACGTATAGCTCTTGTTATTGTTTCATTTTTCCTCTTCTGAACTCATCCTTTTTTTCCACAAAACTTGGGAGATATGAGCGACAACCAAGGAGAGCGACTATATCAAGATATAGCGAAAATCGAAAGGTAATATCAAGGATTTTGGACCGAAGGCATAAGAGCGATTACTGTTGGACCCTAATGCGTGAAACAGATCTCAAGCAATGTAAAAGACTCAACCTTTCTTCATTTATGATTTTTTTAAAAATTATAAATGACTGTTAATGGCCAAAAATAGTAAAATAATAAATTTATTGAATATTTCGAAAACTAGATTCAATTCAAAAAACGGGCTGCCGATTTGGAATCATCTCCTTAATTTCAATTATAAACAGCTTTTGGTTGTTCAAATCCAAAACCATGTTTACTCCTGTAATGTTTAAAGGTAGCTTCATAATGAATAAGGAAGAAGCACATACTCTCTAAACGGAAACAACTGGGACTAAAATTATATCAAATGTATTGCCTCATCGGGCGCAAATTCAAGTTATCATTAGATAACAAGGTATTGCTGTATGAGTCTATACTCAAGCCCATTTGGGCATATGGAATCCAACTATGGGGTACCGCTAGCAAATCTAATATATCCATCATTCAACGGTTCCAAAATAAGGTGTTGCGTGCCATTATTGATACTCCGTACTATATTTCAAATAAAGTGATACAACGCGATATTCCTCTAGAACTTATAACGAGTGTAATACAACGTGTCTGTGTGAAGTACTTCGAAAGAGTGTCAGTGCATCCCAATGTACTCGCTAATCAGCTAAATATTCGAAGTGATAGAGAAGTGCGTAGACTAAAGCGTTTAACACCACCTGATCTGATTACTGGGCATATGTAGACTTTAGAACAAGCTTAGAATAAGAGTAATTAATTAAGATAATATTTTATACAGAAGATTGCTTAATGAAGTGATTTTTACGTGCCATGTATATATAATATAGACATAAGAAATACTTATTGCCAATAAGGCAGATTGTGGACTCACGAAGAGTAATAAAAAAAATAATGAATAACATTTTTAAAATTGTTATTCTGAATAGAGATGCTGATGACCTTATTATACATAGTGCATATAATACTGACAATTAATGAAACAATATATAGTAATAAGTAATAGTTTTACATAGTAAGTAATTGAAGTGAATTTCAATAATTTTTGAGTTAAAGTATTTTCTACATCTTACTGTATCTTTTTTATGTGAGAATCAAATCAATAAGGTCCTTAATCTGAGGTCAAAGATGTCAATTGAGAAAAAAACAAAGAAAAACCAAACATTAATTCTAATTCGATTGGAAATTAAAAATAGTTTTAAAAAATCAAAACACAAGAACGTATTAAAACGTATACCTCTTGTTGTTCTTTCAGTTTTTTCCTTCTGGATTCATCCTTCTGCTTCCTCAGCAGTTCCATACCCTCCTGAACGATCCTCGCTTCCGTCTTCTTCTCCATATCTTTGTTGGTCTGGACGCCCTCGTGTATCAACATAACTTGAAGATAAACATAAACACGCAATTAAGGCCAGAATTCCACAAGCAAACGACGTCTTACCTTACGCCGAACAAGCGCCCCCTTCGATTAATTAAAGACAATTGAGGAATGTGTGGTAAAGACCCCCACCCTACGCTTCCAATACAATAAACTATTGTTGTGTTTTGGGAACCGAATGGAATTTTTAAGCGAACTCAAAGCGTGTAGTCTGAACGGCAAAGGTTCAGTGACAGGCACGAGCTAAACCTCGCGAAAATCTGGGAAATTTGTTTCCTATGGAAAATCTTTAACGCCCAAGTCCTAGAAAAGTTAAAGGCTAGAATCCAACAATTGTTTATAATTTGGAAAATATTTTCTTTGTTAGAGTGACTATATGAGAATATATATATATATATATATATATATATATATATATAAGCCTATAAATTAGTTAATATAATTAGTTTGAAGTATTGTAATTGATTGTAATTTGAAGCTTTATTGTGAAAAATCGGTAGAATTTATTTTAGTCAAAGTATTGTCCATCAATAGCTGTGAATGACTCTCTCCCATCTTTCAGGCAATTTACGGGTTCCATCTCCAAAGAACCATGTATCTTTTGAGGCTATCCACGAAACGATCCACCTTTCGATATCTTCATAACAAGTGAAGCGTTGCTCAGACAGGCCACGACTCATATGTCGGAACATGTAGTAATCAAAAGGAGCAAGGTCTGGCAAATACGGCGCTTGTGGTAATACTTCCCATTTTAATGTCTCCAAGTATGTTTTTACGGATTCTGCAACATGTAGTCGAGCGTTGTCATGCTGAGAAATAACATTGTTGTGATTTTGCAAGTATTCTAGCCGTTTTTCGCGCAGTGTTCGGCTCAAACGCATCAATTCCGTCGATAGTGACACCCATTGATGGTTTAATCGAGTAATGTTCAAATCTCAGTCTTCGAATTTATTTAGCTGCCTAGAGCGCTCATTGTCTTCGTTGTCGAAATGAGTATTCACATGTTAAAATCGATGGAGTTGTCATAAATTGCTCTGGCTACCATAAGCTGTGTAAGTGCTCGCATGAAAAAGTAACGATTATCCGGCACTGTTGCTCAGTGTTATTTTGGGTGGTTTATGAATCTTATATTAATTTAGGTCTACCTAGGATTTAATTTAGTTTTATTTAGGTTTTGGTGCTACATGGTGGTAAGTCAGAATATCATTCATAACTCTCAAAAAGACATACAAAATCATTTAAATACATACGTTTTTGTTTCATTACAAGTGAATGCGTATATTACAAGGCGGTAAAATATTGTTCATACTACATAATGACATACTTAGGGTTTATATTAAATATTTTATTGGTCCTACAATTATTCGAAAAATAAATCTATGAACAGAGTAGCCTAAATTTTAAGAGAATGTGAATTGTTATCTTTATAGAGTAGTTGATAATGTAGTTATGTTGAATGAATATTAGATAGGTCTCTGTCGCCTTGACCACTATACTAACCAAGCCAGCAGTCTTTTTAGTGTCTAGACTAGGCTTTTTTTAAATCAATTTTATGTCATTAAGCCGAGTTTGCCAAAACTAAGACAGAAGGACGGGGCCAGGTTCAGGTTTTGCGATGAATGCATCAAATCAGTTCTTCTCAATTTTTACTAAGTCACCAAAAACGTGTTTAACATGCATTGTCGTGTGTAATGTCCATTGTCGTGATGGAAGATAACGTTATTGCTATCAATAAATTTTGGTTATTTTAATAATCTGCTTCAATCGCTTTAGTTGTTAACAGAGTTCGAGACGTTCTTTGGCTCCAATGAGAGCATCTTCGGACTTCGACCGTCATATATGTTGCATGTTATTGTCATTTGTAATCTCCCGTAATCATTCGTTTCAAAAATGGCTCTACTTTGTTGAAACAGTTGGAACTCAATTCACAACTGGAAACGAAATCTATAAAAATTTCACTGTTAATTCATGTGATACTATCGAGCTTTTTTTTGGTAACCAATCTAATGTAAATAATTACAAACTGTTTTATTGCCGATGTTTAGTGTTGTAGTGATTTGAAACAATTAACCTGAGCAAAAGCCATCTTCGAATCGAAATTTTCGAAAAAAACAATTATCCCTATGAAAACCACAAAATTTTTTATGAGTTTGTTGCATTATTCCTCCTTTGGAAATAAAATAGTAAGATATAACGAAAATAACTTTTTGGGATCCCCATTTAATGTTTAACTAATTATCCATTCATATTTTAACACTACCTTTATATTTATAATATTCTATAGACCGTTGTCTTTCAAACGTACAATAGTTTGACTGTATTGTATAAGTAATACTAGATATCCAATTGTCAACCTTATATTTGGAATAATTTCATGTTAAACTCTTGATTACAATCTTAGTTTACGAATTAATATTTACTGTTGTTCTGTTGTGCTTGCAACAATTCACTAGCAGGACAAGTACGAGATAAATATAAAACAAGTAAAATAAAATTAAACTAATTAAGCCTGAAGTTAAGAGAACACTTTACACTATACAAGTTCGTATGGTTCGGTTCGATTCATGCCTGGTATGTTATCCAGTAACTGTATTGCTTCCACTTGCTGTGATTTAGTAAAGGTATTTATAGCTCACAGCTCTTCTTTGGTTACGTAAGTATAACTATTGGTAAATAATCGTAGAACTTTGTTTTGACAGAGCTGGATTACTAGTTGATTTGATGTTTTAGTGCAAACTCCAATTTTCCATGGGTCCAAATCGGCTATATGATTGATTGATAAATCAATCTCTTTGATTTTGGGTCAAGTTGAGAATATCTTCCGACTAGTCCGTATAGTTGCTTGACTTTAAATCTAATATGCTTTGCATTTTGTGTAACATTATATTTCCAATTTAACTTACCATCGGGATATTAGCCGAGGTATTTAGCTGATTCTGTCTAAAGAAACAGGCATCCGTCAAATCATATAATTAGGTTTTCGCCGCAACACAAAATTAATATGGACAAATTAGACACTATTAAGCTGTATTTTACAGTCGCTGGTCCATTTGTAGATCTTATTGATAAGCTCTAGAGCCTTAGTTTCCTCTGTTTCTTTCGTTTTTTTGGGATATCAGCAATGTAGAGCAGATACTGAAGTGGTCCCAAGATACCACCCTTGAAACTCCAGCCAAAATAAGTTTAAGTATTGAGAATTTCTCTTCATATTTTAAATTTTCTTTTGAAAGGATATAACTCCATTAGTTGAGAATAGTTCCGCAGTAGCAATTTGCTTATCTTGTAGATTAATTCCAAATGCCATACATAGTCAAAAGCTTATAAGACGTCCAGAAATATTTCCAGGCAGTATTTCTTTTCATGAAATGATTTTTCAACAACCGCAGTTATTCCGTGTACTTACTCGATTATTTCGAAAATTCAAAAAAGCAATCGAATCCGAATTGGAAGTCCGATATTTTTAATAATTAATGAATACTAATAAACCATAAAACATTGTTAATAATTACCACTTATGCATTTTAGCCACATGTAAATGTAAAAACTGTCCGTCGGATGTCATTATGAGAATGACAGAGCAAGGTGATATGATAAAAAGTTCCACTTACGACTGACTTGGATATCATTATTATTAGAAATCGGATAGTCCAAATTATTATTTATTTGAATAACTAGAAAATTTGATAGTTCCAATAACAAAATTTGTTGTTATTAGTTTAACTCTTTCGTGTACAGTAATATAATGATATTTTCTTTAGCTAATGAATTGAAGTATATTTTTGTGATAACATATACAACATAGTTACATTTATTAGTAACTATGTATAAAGATGTAGTAGTAAGATCCTACTGTTAAGTAACGCTTTGTATCCTCCTGATTATGCAGAATATCTTTTATGACCTATTGTGAGATGTAATTCCACTATTTCTAAGATGTGAATATTTTTAATAAATAAATCTTTATTTGATAATAATTTCATATGAATTTAAATAGGACATCAAAGGTGACAGTTCAACGATGCACACAACAGCTGGTATATCTGAGATACTTATTAAAGAAACCCGAGCGTGTTCTTCAGTAACCCTGCAGATATACTACACCATTATAATCATCTACATGCATGCATTTCGACTACAAGATGCAGCATCATTCCTTAACTTATCCACTTGCTTTATTACATCTATTAGGTTTCCACAGTTGTATTTATATATCAGCAGACAAAGAGATTTGTGTTTTCTCATCCATTCAGTATTTAAATATTTTTAATTATACTAATTCAGGTGGTAAGCCTTATATTTTGGTAGGTCTTTGAATATCGGAATTCACTGGGTCAGATTGTCTGAACGCTGCTCTAAAACTGTCCATGATAAAAAATGTCGCCAATATTGGATTTTCGTGATGCAGCCTTATTTTGCATGACTCGAATAAAAAAAGGGAACTTCACGTAAGGCATCTAGGGATATCTTTCATAGATACCGAAGCAGTTAAACTCGCAAACCGATTTATAATAGTTCCGTTTGTATTAATTCTTACAGTCAGTTACGAGGTTACTCTAACAGTTGTATTTTATCTAATGGTTTAACTTTAATTATTTCATAGATCATTAATTTATAAATTTAATGTTTTAAAATTCAGAAAAACTTGATTTTTGATGATTTTTCATGATTTTTTCTTTTACCCCTGAAATTTCCTTTCACCATTTACACATAATATCTAAATATTTTCCAATTGAACATATCAAAAATGTTTCAGATTGTATATCAAGAGGCTTAATACAATAATGTAAAATAGAAATATTATACCAAAATATTAATTTAGGTTTTGTATAGAACACATAGAACTATAGAACAAATTCATAGATTGCTAAACCAAATAAATAAATATCTAAATACTAAAAAGTATTGATCGGCTTCATTCCTGGGTATATCCCAGGCGTTTGATAAAGTCGGATTCACAAAGATGCATGTTAAATTTGAAAAGCTTCTCCCTCATACACTCTTTTAGTTAAAATATTATTAATCGACTAATATTGCGGAGTTAACCAACACCCATATTCATAAGTTGACTTATTTGGTAAATATACGTGTAAACTGTCATGGTGAAAAACTAAAGAAATGTTGTACTGAAGAGCGTTAAGGGCAATTTTAGTATAACTTTTGTAGACTAATATTTATAGATCTAGACTTGTAGTAATAATATTATATGATGTACTAACATGTGCTTTGAAAAAAAGCTGAAGCTGAAGGGGTATTTGTCATTCATATCATTATTGTTAAATTAACTATATTATTAATAAGTTCAGTAATAAAAAGTAATATAATTCAGTAGTAAAAAAACCTAGTTTTTCAGTGTTACAGGGAAAAAATATATTGTAGTTGTCCTAATCAAAGTCTCAGTTTCATTCAAAGTGACTTTCTTATTATTCTTACTAAATTTTAATGAAATCGCTGGTTTCGAAATTTAAATGAATAAATCAAGCTACCAAGAATTCATCTAATCATTCCAGTAGTAATGTTACTTTTCTGTAATTTGTAGCTTTTCTTGTTAGTGGTGATACGTTTTCATATCTTTTGTGTGAGTTAATTATTCGCAAAAAAATTTAAAACATTACAGTTCTAATTAAAGTGTATCTTTCTTTGAAAATCATTAAACTTGCTTTCACCACTTCGTTTAACTTTGTGTATTAATGAATTCTAAAAAGTTTAATGGAAAAGTACTTAAGAACTTCAAAAAGAGAAATAAACCATTATTCCAAAGAGAAGCAAATATATAATAGTGCCAAATTAATTTCTGGTGAATGAACATTAGCTAACCTCACCTCTTCACCTCTTAATAGGAGCAGGTGTTGAATAATCCCTTATTCATTATCAACTTATTCTGATGTATAAAATTAATTAAAAAACACTGAAAGCTTATACAACTCCGTAAAATCAAGCTATAATATTACTAATTGATAATGCAGGAAATTTTGAAATAATAACATAGCAATCCCACCTAATAATTTATTAGCTTTGCTTAAAGACAAAATATACAATTTGTAAGTTATACAGTATTGTTTATAACAAATATTAAAATAATAATACATAACATCCTTTGCTCTACATTAAATAACTACAATATTGTGTATGTACAGGTTTGATTGCAGAGATAGCGAAAAATTTTACCAGAGATAATAAACGAAGATCGAAAATAAGAAAAACCCTCTGTGTAACAGATTGGGATATAATAAAACAGTTGCGAAAATTTGAAAGGAAATAATATTAATAAAGTATAATATATATCATATATATTTACATATATTTTTACATCGTGTGATTTCAAATTAATTAATAATGTCTAATCAGGTATATATAATAAAATAAAACAAGACTTTCGACCACAGTTATTGAATGTATAATATGTCAAAACAAAAAAACAAGTAATCTTCTGATGATGTAAAAACGAATTATCTAACAAAATTTTATAAACATTATACATTCATTAGTTGATGGTGATGGTATGTATATATTAAATATCAGCCAATATTACACCATCTTCTTCATGGACTTAAAATTCCACTAACAAAATTATTAAGAAATAATATAATTTTAGTACGCTAATATCTTTTATTTGGATACGTTTTGTTCTGTTAGTATTTTAGAAATAATATATTAAATGGATAAATAATTTTGGGTGGCTTTGCCACTTTTTATGACTAAGAAAAAAATTGGATAACTAGTTTTCTAAAAATATATACATTTACATGCCTTCATTCTTACATACACATACTCCAGTGCTAAGTAATTATTATGTTTTTTAACCAAGATAGAGTTCATGTTATCTTCAAACGAATCTAAGAATATAATGACTAGATTTAATGTTATAGAATCGCTACTAGTAATGCTGTAATGTCACAAGTCGAAATATACGGGAGCCCGTGTCTTTTGTTGAATAGTCAGTGAGCTATATTATCGTGAAGGAATTGGTTTATATGAGGATGCTAATAAAATGACCTCATATATTGAATTCTTAGTATCAGAACTCAATCTTAGTTACAAGGTACAAAAAAGACTGTTAAGAATATCAAGGAATGGTTTTTTGATATTACCAATACCATTACAGTAAAGTCTTTGGCTTGTAGTGGGTTCACAACCCTTGTACCAAAGCCTCAGTGACATTCTTCTAGCGTACAAACGTACAACAACAAAGAGAAAAAGAAAAACAATCTATACAAAGGTAAATAACAAAGAATATGTTGAGCATCTCGCTATTTCATTCTGTTGAGGACATAGTCTGCTGCCACTACTAGTCCCTTTTGGTAGGGGCTTTCCTTGAACATATTTGCTATTCTAATGGCCTCGGAACAGTGTTGCTTGGCGAGGAATTGGGTCTGCTCTAGGCCTTGGCTTTTGTGGACCAGCTCGAAAGCTTTCTCCACATCACCAGGTTCTTGGAAACGCCGCATTATCATTGGATTGAGTTCTGGATACTGAAAATGCAGAAGATTAGTGAAATAGTCCTATAACTTTGATGGAAACTATATACTTTTTCACAAGCGAATAGAACTGGGGCGGTAGCTAAGCCTAGTTTAAGATCAGCCGCTGTTGGTTTACCCATGGCTGCTGATGATGATACGAAATCTAATAGGTCATCGACAAGTTGGAAGGCTAAACCCAAGTTTCTGCCGTATTGATACGTTAAGTCTGATAATTCTTCATCAGCACCAGCTAAAATGGATACCTAAAAAATAATTGTTTGTTGAAAGTTTCTAATTTTTATTATAGTGATAAACATCACTCAACAACACACAAACTATTTTGATGTTGGAAAACGACAGAACTGTGTTTGTTATATAGAGATTCTGTCAGTTTCTAATGGTTATTAATGTTTCATATCCTATATAAGTTATACATTAATACTAATCATTCTGAATATAAGATCATAATTATTATCAATCATTATAAATGTAAAAAATATAAATGGAATCAATAACAATATGGATATATCTATGCATTATTTTTTAATAAACTTTTATGGGTAAATCCATGGTTTGTTCGTTACAAACTTGGACTGTGGATTTCACAAGGTGAATTTTGGTGTAGGGAATTTAGAAGCAATTAGAGAGGAAGTAGGATTAAAAGCTGTAAAGTAAATTTAGAAGATACATTGAGGATAGTAACCATGTTAATCGTTTGATGAAGATTTAAGTAAAATTTTTAACTATAATGGGAGTGATGCAGAAACAGAAGAAATCACAAAGTAGAAAAAAGTATCAAAAAATTTTTATTTGTAAAGAAAAACAAATTTGATAATCAAGTAGCAGAAGAGGTGCTAACTATTGCATTTCACATATAATGAACACTGATAGTATATAAAATATAATGCATTCTGATTCTGAGTATCATTTGCTTCGGTCATCAATGTTAAATAATGTAAAATATTCAATATATTGTGAGTCTTATTATTTATTGTCAGAAATTTAAAAATAGTAATATCGTCTATTATAATATAATAAAATTGTATATAATAAGAATTTTATAATTCTATTTATCTTACTCATTTTTAATGAAATTTGGACATAGTTTCATTTGGTTATGGCTAATCAGCAAGCCTCCAGAAGTTTTGATGGATACAATTTATGATAACTTAATATCGTCATGAGTTATTAGAAATAGGAAATGATCATCAAACAAGAAAATACATCACTTGAAAAATTGTATTCTTTGTTTATAAAAAGTGCGGCATTTCATGTTACAAAACCAAAACTACTTTACCAATTTTACATTATTATTTTATAGCGTCATTCATTGCATACTAAAAATATCTTACGTTAAAAATATTTAATTATTTATATTTTAGTCACACTTCATCAATTATAAACTGAGGAGAAATTACAGTTGCATAAGACAATGAATCAATGCTGTGAAGCTTTAAATAAATAATGTAAACTACTGTTGATTGTGTAATACATGATGGGAGGGGCTTAAAAGTGTTTCCCTAAAGATATGATATTTAGATATATGAATCATTATTTTTATTATGATTTGTTTATGTAGCTATTTGTTTAGAACACTTGTTAAATATACTTAATTAAATTTTAAGGAATATGAAGGTTAAAAATATGTGTAAAGTTTATGCGAAAGGAAAAGTGATAATTTATAGGTGATGATTTTAGTGGGCAAGCTGAGTTAGCATTTTTTCAACAACAAATAATATATTGCATAAAAAACAATATTATCTGATTTTCTAAAATACACTGATGAAGATATTTTGACAAAAAAGTGAGATATTTATTTACGAAGTTTATAAATGATTAGTTATATTACAAATGCTTAGTTTTAAAGAGGCTATTTCATAAATTACCTGTTATCATCCATAAATTGCTATTAATGATCCACGCTTAACAAACTAGGACTGAGAAAGCACAAACATACAGAGAGCGTTTATGAGTATTATTGGATAAATATTCAAATCGAGCATAATAACCATATGGTATAGAAATGTGAATAAAGAACCTATAGACAAATATCTACGATTTATAGTAGTTGTTCACAAAAACAAGCTTTTATTAAAGACAAAATATGCTGTAATTTTTAAAAGTAACTGGCGTAATTAAATTAACGAAAATTTGGCAAAAATCTGAAACTGATAAAATTTGATGAAGTTATTATTGTGATAAACAAGAGTAGAGAATTGAACATTGTCAAAAACAGTTATTTTAATTCCTCCAAACATATTTTGTGTCTTGTTCATTAAAACATTACATATTATTAATACTAACCGATTTTACTGAGTTAGCTATCAAACTGGCCGTCTTCCTATAAGTCTTCGTTAGATAGTGAGCAAACCGTTCGTTCTCAGTTTCTTTCGAGCCCAATTGCATGAACTCACCTTGGACCAAGTCGGAAACAACCTAAAAATCAAATTGTTATTGTTGCTTGTCGCGCTGTTCAATGTTATTTCTATTAGCAGGTTTGAGGTACCCACCTGACTAAGAACTAAAGTAACGTCGTCGTTTTTTAATCGAGCAATCATCATTGAAGCCACCGCCAAAATAAAATCACCGGCCATTGTCACCTGAAACAGAAAATAATTGATTAATTAATTAATAGTGATATCAATATTATTTGAGAAACTGATGCTAAAACGCATTAAACCATTTATAGAAATATACATTTCCAGTTTGAATTTCGGAATCACCATTCGACAATCGACCAAGTGCACAGAGTAACAGCGGTTGTTGAAAAGGCATTCGAAGAAAAGAAATACTGCCCTGCAATATTCCTGAATGTCTCACAAGCTTCTGACCGGGTATGGCATTTGGGATTAATCTACAAGATGAGCAAATTGTTACCGCGGAATTATTGTCGACAGCTGGAATAATATCTTTTCGAAAGAAAATTTAGAATTTATCATGAAAGGACATTCTCAACACTTAAATTTATTTCGGCTGGAGTTCCACAAGGTAGTGTCTTGGGAACATTTCTATATCTGCTCTATACTGCTGATATCCTAATAACAAAAATATGTCCATGCTAATTTTGCGTTGCGACGAATTGACAAAAACTTAATTATACCATTTGACAGATACGCGATTCCGCATGCATAATCAGCTAAATACCTCGGAATATATCTCGATGGTAGGTTAAACTGGAAACATCATGTGAGACAAAAAGCAGAGCAAATTAGACTCAAAGTACTCAACTGTACTGGTTAATCGTATAGATGCTCTCAATTAGATCTAAAATCAAAAATATTGGTTTATCAGTCAATCCTAAAGCCTATTTGGACCTATGGGGTGCAAATATGGGGTTGCACTAAAACATCAAACAAATTAGTAATCTAACGCACCCAAAACAAAGTTCTACGATTAATTACCAATGCTTATCGCTACATTACCAAGGAAGATCTGCACCATGATCTCGGAATCAAATGGATACACAAAGTGACTCAAGATTTCGCCCTAAAACATGGAACAAGGTTGCTAAATCACAGCTACGTAGAATCAATACAGCTACTCGACAACACGCGAGAAATCAGAAGATTGAAGCGAACCAAACCACACGAACTAGTTTAGTGTATAAGTGTATTTTTAAGTTTAGCTTAAGTAGATTAGTTTAATTCTAATTTGGGAAATACATACTGATGTATTCCCTACACGCCTTGCTTGTATATTAATGCAACTACAACAGAACAGTAGTAATAAATTATTGTGTGAATTAAGATTGTAATAAGCATATTGAATGTAAAATGTAATTAATAAAAAAATAATAATAGTGAGAATATGAACCAGTCATTAAGATTCAGTTAAGATATATAGATAGAGTCATATTTGTATAATCCTGTATCAACATATCAACTTGGAAATATTCTTATTCATTTACAAATTACAGTAGCATTAATTGTAGCCGATACTTATTTATAGCAAATAACCGCCAATATGTATAACAAATGTTACTGTAATAAGAATTCTACTCATTTAAAAAAATAATACTTTCGTTGCTATTGAAGCCAAATAGTTACTTGAAAGTTGTGCTCAAGGGAGTATTCTAGTCTAGAATTTGAGAATAGTGTAAAATTGATAGTTACATATTTTCAAAGCTTAACCTGTTAAGAATATACCCTTAAGAAGATTTCTCAGACTTAACTTATTTTCGAATATATATGTTATGTTAGCTGTTTTCTTAATGCTAGTGCGAGCGTAGTATCAGAATCTCCATATATTGTTTTATCGTATTAAACTAAAAAAAGTGAAACAAAATTGTTTCATCAAATTACGGCTGTTCGAAAAATGAAAAATATTACCATTTTTTTGAATATTTTTAATAGGAAAAATCACTTTAAATTTCATGTAAATCGGTCTAATAGAAGTTGAGATATAATGTCAAACGTTTCGAAAAAAGTAGTTTCGAGAAAACGCGTTGAAAGTTTGTTTTTGTTTTTCCGGTTAAGGGCATATTATTAAAGGGTTAAGCTTTGGAAATACGAACAAAACATTGATTTTTTTTCTAGAATCAAATTTTTAGTGTTAGTGTGGCCATTAATATTAATCTAAACAAGTTATTGGAAAATCTGTAGTACTTTTTGTGATATTATGTAATTAAAAAATCAGTTCTTCTCAGTAAAAAAGACAGTTTTAAATGCATTTACAATTATTTTAAAATTGTTCTATTGTTCGTTTTGTTTTATAAGCATGAAAATTTCGGTTATATGTTTCAAGATATCTTGATTTCTTATATTTTGATTCATTTCACTGTTCTTTTCACAGGTATATTTAGGTCAACACCATGATTAAAACAGCTAGAATGCTCTACACCAGAATACAATGTGTATAAATAAATGTAATTCGTGTGATTTTGGTTCAAATGATGATGCGAGATCCTTCCATGAATTTGCTTGTACAGACAATGGTTACTACTTACTAACCAATGTTTCTTTAAAATGTACCTCTTAGACGGATCGAATGATATTGCAAAGTTTTAATGGGATCCAGTTAGAGCAAGTGCAGGAGTTTAAATACTTCGGATCGGTAATCGCCCAATCACCAAGTTTCTCTAAGATGAAATATTACAGTCAAGTCCAAAATCTATCTAGAAAACGCTTATTTTTCTATATAGCTCCTAGACTTGGACACTGTTACAATCTAACTGTAAGTATCTGTAAGCTTGGTCTTTTAGATGCAATGCTTAAGGTAAATTCTACATGTTTCTTTCTAAGATTGTATTGAAATGAAGTCATTCATTTAGGATGCGACAGCGAACAGCTCTGCAAAATACAAGGATCAAGTCACTCTCCCAGAAAATGACATGAAAAATAGCAGATTGACATTGTCCGAGGCCAGAACAGTTGCAAGCAATTTCCAACTAGAAGAATGTTCGAAATACTGCCGTACCAACAGCAGCGTCTGTCTATACTCTATACGATACTACTCTTTACGTCGATATTCTCTCTGAGCTGCTGCTGTGGGATTGATGACGTTGATGATAATTGGCATGTTAAGAATGAAAATGTGATGTAAATAACGCATTTGAATGTTTTCAAGTCTGGAGAGTTGAGTTAGTTTTGTTGTAATAGTCAAGTTCTCGAGCTGCAGAATGTTGAAGCTTTTGGTTTTGTTTTGGTATTAGGTATGTTGAATGTTGATTTAATTTTTTGTTAGCAGTACTACGAATTAATTATTTTCCTAGTATTTGAAAAGTAGCTAAATCTCCTATCGAGCTAAAAGTTTACTACAAATAATATCGAAAGTTTTTGTGAAATTATACATAAAGAGACTCAATAATATAATAGAAGAAATAAAGATTATTCCAGAACATCAATTTAGGTTTCGTAATAAGCACGATACTATAGAACAAGTGCATAGATTTGTAAACAAAATAAATATGAACTTAAATGCTAAAAGATATTTTTTGCCTATGTTTCTGGACATAACTCAGGCTTTTGATAATATATAGCACACAGGGTTGCAGCTTAAATTAAAGAAACTCCTCCCTCGTCCATGTTTTCAGTTACTAAAATCTTATCTCACAGTTAGACTCACGATTATGATTCGACAACAAGGTAATATACGAATTATTACTTAAGCCTATTTGGTCATATGGAATCCTACAATAGGACTAACTAATTAAGATAATATTTTACACAGGAGATCACTTAATGAACTGATTTTCTATATGTCTTGTAGATTACTATCATAAGAAATGCTTATTGCCCACTGGGCAGATTATTGAACCACTAAGAGTAATAATAAAAAATAATATTGTTAGAATCTCGTATTATTATTAGAATTTGTAATACTGTAATACTAATTAATACTAACCATAACTTATAATGAATTTGCTGAATTTATTTGTTAAATATGCTTGCCTCTGATCTCCTCTGGTTTAATCAAATGTAGCTTTCGTGTCTGCTAAACGATGCTGATGAGCAAATTGTCTGTTTCTTTAGCCTACTTGATTACTTACGTTGGGTTAAGTAAAATTTTATGAGACTTTCACCTACTTTGGTGGAACTTGCGTTTCATCTCAATAGGTCAAAACGTATTAAATATAACAAAAAAATCATTCTTAATCATGTTTTAAATGTATATAATTTCATAACAGGGAAATGATATTTTGAATGAAGGGTAATTAATTCAGTTTATTTTGAAAAATTAATTAAGTTCGCGGTATATTAGATAATCGGTTATAATATTCGCGATGTTACAACGTGTGCTATCTTACAAAAGCATCTAGAGGCAGCAGTATTGTAGCAATATTATCATTAGCGCTTAGACGGCGTGATTCCTACATAACAAACGAAAATTGATGTAACAACATTCGTTGTAAACATTCAAGGTAACAATGATTTAATTGTGTATTAAGTGTCACAATATGCGGTGATTATTTGAACAATTGGTCAGAAATAATGGGTGCTTGTATTGAAATAGGCATCCTTTATTTTTTAAAGTGGTGTAGTTTCTATTTGTTTTCAATTTTTGGAAATATGGTTTCATTTTGAGGTTTTTTAAATAAATAGTTTAACTTATAATTCTAAATTTAAGTGAGTTTTATTGGTTAATATTTTCTTGATATTTATTTTCTTAAAACGCAGACGGAGATATGTACCCTTCAAAGTAAAAAAATTTTAGACCTTTTTTATTTTGGGTCATTTATATTTGAAATAGTTTGAATAATAATGTAAAGTGAACTAAATGGGATTGGCGGTTTTTTTTTATTGTGGGATTTAGGTATACCTAGCCTTTGTCAATACTCAGCAACAGAAACATTCGCCATAAATGGCAACATGTCCAAGGGACTTTAGAACTTCATAAGAGTTAATTTGTACGCGACGCTCTGAGTCGCTACCTTTTTTAAAATCTATTATTAAATATAGGAAAATGTACTGGCTAATTGGAAGACAATCACAATTATCAGTACATAATAAATTGCTATTATATAAGCAAATACTAAAACCTATATGGACAAATGAAATTCAATTATGAGGATGTTCTGCAATGAGTAACATAAATCAAATACAAATTTTTCCTGAAAAAAGTCCTGAGAGGTATTGTGGGTGCAACCAAATAATATAGGACTGATTATCTACATCGAGACCTTCAGATACCCACAGACAGTCAAGAAATAAAGAGAATTGCAAGCGGGCACGAGGAAAGACTCTATTCTCAAAAGAATATTGAAATATTGCAGCTCTTGGATACCACCAAAACAGGATACAGACTCAAAAGAATCAAACCATCTGATCTTGTGTAGTGTTGCGAAGTGAGGTGCAATGTATAAATATTATTTCACCAGAGACTGAGTTAGGGCCGATGGGTCCTCCTAGTTATATACCTAGATTTAAGTTAGCATAAAGATAAATTGTAGGTTAGACGGGAACGACTAGTAACAATATATTAATTAAATAATAAAAAAAATCTATTATTGATAGTTTTGTGTTGCCCAACCTTAGTTTCATCAAATGGTGAGTTTGTTCACAAAATATTACAGTTTTCTCTTTTTAATTTTATTTCATTCTATTTATTTCATTAATTATTTTCTATTTATTTATTTCTTTATTTATTTATCTATTTAAACATTTATCTTTATCAAATTATATTCTTTATTAAAATATTTTGCTCTATTTTATTTTATCATATTAATTCGTATCTTTCCCATAATTCTTAACTGACTATATAGCAAATCTATATGTTAATCGGATGAGCAAAAATTTTGCCTCTCTTTTTGAAGAAAACCACTGGAGGCGTCCGTACGGCTAAAGCTTATATCGCGGAAGGATTTCTAGGCCTAATATTTTTGTGTAATATACAGTACAAATAAATATATTCCAATAAAACGGAAAACGGCCAAATCAATCTTGAATAGCCATCAGATCGATGAAACAGAGCATATAAATAAGTTCACCGGGTAGCCGTGTGGGCTAAGGGTTTAGCTCGCCAAATATACATACTTGGATCGCGTCTCGCTGGTGCTGAAGCTTTCTTTTTGAAGTTTAAAAATAAAATAAATGATTCTAATAAAATTTCATTAAAATTAAGTGAATGTTTGTTTTTTTACATTTTAAATGATATTAAAACGCAGAGCGAGTGACTAAAATATTATTAAACAAAGTTATTTTTTAAAGCACTGTTTTTTGTTACTTTCGGTTATCCCCGTATTATTGGAATTATTAAAGAGTTATGGCAAGTTTGAATAAAAAACGATTAAGAATAATATGGTCACGTAAAGTTATATTTGACATCTTTTGCAGAGAAAACAAATTAATGTGCCCGCTCTATCGGAAGATGTGAAAGAACAGCTGTGAAAGGAAAATCCGACATATGTGAAAATTTCATCCCAATATAGATTACAAAACTCGAGATATACAAGATCCCGAGAACAACAAGGATCGTCTGTTTTCTTTGCTTGCAAGATATTAAAGTTTTCGAAATGATGTCTAGTGAAGAAAAAGAATAAAAGAAAAATTGTTCTTATCTAAGGACTGTTATTAATTGAAATGCTTCTGGAGATTGTTAATTTAGTTCTGTTAATTTAATGATTGAAAATACATTCCTTAATATACATTTCCAAACTGTAAAAAATAAAGTACTCAACTGTGTTCGTTATTATTTTAATATAAAGCTAAAGTCAAATATCGATTTCAAAATTGTTTTATTCATATATTCTCATTTTTAATATTCAAACTTGTGTTACGTTATTTATTATTCCATACTTATGTTTGTAACATAAAATTAAAGAAAGATCATGTGTACCTATATTTGATTCACTGAAGCTGTTACATTTCTGAAAATAATCTTACTTATGATTCTTTGTTATAATATTTAATTAATTTACATTAGTAATACTTGATATGAGATAGTTTGCATATATTTTAATATACAGTCTGATCTTATATTGAAAATATTGTGAAAACAAGTTTTAGTAACATAATTTTTAAATTGGTCGCTGTAGCCATCACATGTCAACATCTGCGAATAACTGATTGTTAAAAGTTCTTTTACAGATTGATCTGAGCTTTTGTCTAAACAGTCTTACAATCCAATGTTTTCGAATGTTTTTGGTCCAATAGGCGGTTTTTTGTTATTGACATCAAAATCGCCATTTAATTCATTTAAATTGTTGAAACTAAAACAGCCAATTTGAAAGTGACGGGATATCATCACTATAAGTTTCTAAAAATGTTTGGGTGGGTCAGATTTCCAGATCCACCAATTTTAAATCCAACAACAGAAGTAACGAATACCGAAAATGCAATTCTGAGTGTTCCGTGATTAATTAACATACGTATATACTTAATAACTCAATAATAAAAAATATAGAGAAATGTCAAGACCATCAAATTTAATAATTAGGTTAGGTTGGTAAAAGTTGTTTGCATTAATAATTCCTATAGATTATAGGATCTAGGGATAGATGACCAGTTCTGTTCATTAATACTCAAAATGAAATCATTAGCGGAAGCATAATATCAAATGTTATTAAAATACATTTCCTAGACATATTTCACACCAGAATCAATGGATCATCTGCATATATTCCCAATTAATTTTTACGATCCGGGTGTTTAATAGTGAATGTAATGAATACGTTAATGAATAAATGAGAATATAAAAATAGTTAGTAGTTAATGATGGACCTCAGTCGTAATGGCATCATGACCACTATCAACATAATTATCTAATAACACTCCCACGGGCAGCATTTAAACTCTTGAGAAATCATCGGCTATAAATCGTGTCTAGGGCAACGGTTTCTTGCGTGTCTAAGATATTACGTAAAATGCTTCATTTTTATTCTATTATCTCTAGCTATTTAGTACAGTAATCGTTCTTTAATAAGGAATTGGCCTAGTTTGGTTAAAGACTTAGACGTAGCAGAAAACATGTTATGACAAATTTATAAAAATTATACAAACTAAAGTAAAAGAGTCACTTTTTAAAGGATAGCTTAGTTGCCATACTCTAGAATAGTTTCTTACGTTAGTAGAAAAAATGTGCAGTGTCAGTTATTATGTTAAAACCTGTATGGACTTACTATGTGTAATGATGAGGACGGACATATAAATATTATATACATCTAGTACAAATATACCGTCGAAGTATCTATCTATATGATGATATCTATCTATCTATCTATCTATCTATATATATATATATATATATATATATATATATATATATATATATATATATATATATATATATATGATCAATCATATATGATGAAAATAAATAATGTCGAGGTGTTACAACCGCCGATTTATTCAGAGATTGAGTAGAAAAAACCCTGCAAACTAACGTAGTCAAATTAAAATACGTGTGAAAAGTGTATATACATCAACGCTACTTAAGTTTGGAATAGGGACCTTAGATCTAGACTTGAATAATATTTTGGAGACAAAATTACTAGATAGTGGAAACTAATTATAATAGAAAAATTAAAAAGGTTAAAAGGAAGCAAAATAACAAGTTTTCAAGCCTGTATGATGTTAAACCATGAAATGAAGTAATTTAAACCATTCGGAACATAGTACCATAAATAATCTCAAGTATGCCTATCACATACGCATCTATTCAATACTCTCATAACTTGAATATTAAAATGTTAACAAACGTCAAATAATAAATCCAAAGTTAGCATATATATGTCAAATGCAAAGTGAACTGTTTTCTCACAGCCTCGGCAAAATCGACATTTTGCTTGGAAGACACAATGATCAACTTTAAAAAAAGACATGGATAAGCGAAACGTGGAAAATAATGTGTTAGTTTAGAAACATTATTTTTCACCGAAACACACACAAACAGGCTAAAACTACTTTAACAAGTGCAATGTCAGTATCTAGAAATTCTAAACAAAAATGTATTTTAAGTATATTATTCTGTTAGGTTGATTGAAAGTAAAGTGTTGAAACACAAAGCACAAAAGAAACAGTAATAGCTAATATGTCGGTCTTGGTAGTGTATTCCAATGTCGCTATGTACTTTATGTTATATTTTATAACTGTATTTGTTCCTTATCCAACAAGGAATAATCATCAAAATCACGTCAGTAACTAGGCTGGTAAGACTGGATGTATTTTAGGATGGTTTGTAAGTTGATCACTGGCTATATCGATATATATATATATATATATATATATATATAAAATTTGTCTGTTTATATAGTTGACGACTTCGTGGCATTTTTAAGGGTCGGTATCTTACCGGTAAGGTATCAATGCAAACTATTAACGTAATAGTATAACTGATGGATGATAGCTTTGACAGTTCTTCGCGTAAAGTAACAATTTTCCATTTAGTATTGTTAAGTTATTCAATATAGAAAGGCGCTAGCCATGGAACACTGAAAAGTGAATTTTCGACATTCATTACTTCTGTTATTTGATTTGAAGATATATGTTGCTGAAGCCTATAGAAAATTATAGTAATTTTTATGGTAACAGAACATACTGGACGATCAAAAAGTTCGAAGACCGTGAATTGCAAGATTTATTGGACGAAAACCCAATTCAAACTCTCAAAGACATTTCAGATAGCTTAGAAGTTCATAAATCAACTGTTTTCTGATGAAAAAATCCAAAAAACAGAAAAAAGGGGTTATTACACGAATTGAATGAAACTGATATGTCGAACCATTAACTAAATTAATTATGAATCAATCAATTGGAAGTTTATTAAGTTTGATTTTAATTCTATGAAGAATACCACAAACTCTTTATGTTTTGGTTCTTATACTTTGCATATGTGAAGGTTTGTATAACTCATTGGCTCAAGTGACCCCTTTGGGTGGTTTAATAGACTCGCCTGTGTTGGGGTCTAATGAGCTGTATGCCTTTTTTCATTATAAAGTAAATTTAGTAAAGTAAACAACAAATTTCAGGAAAAATGTTGATCCTAATATGCGGTGAAATAAATAAACAAGTGATTTAAGAGTAACTCTTTTCTAATTTTGAGTTGAACAAAATCCTGATCGAGTGACTTCGCTCTGTCCTAGTGTATTTCGAGCTTCTAAGATCCAATGAAGCTGTTGTGGTAGATGTTAGAATGACGTATTGTCGCAAAAAAGACCAGGAATAGAGAGTAACAGACGAAAAGTCCTCTTGCATGACAACGATCGGCCACACCTTATAAGAATTGTGAAGGACACATTGTTGCAGCACGAATGGGAAGTTGTGCGGCTCCCAACGTACTTGCCAGACATAGAGCCTCCTGATTACCATTTGCTTAGATTGAGGTAGCATCTTTGGGTTTGTAAATGGTTGGTTTGGTTCCGAAATGCTGAAGAAGTGTGAACATGAATTAATTATTGGATTGTTGCCAAACCAACATCGGTCTTTCGACATGGCATCGTCATGTTGTCAGAAAGATTGGAACAAGTTATAGAAAATGATGTAAAATGTTTTGGTTAATATATATTGTACCAAAATATCTCAATAAATGCATTTTTAAACTGAAACAATGATCAGAATACATACAATCAATTGTCTCACGATATATTTAAAATTTTAACACCATTCACTAAAAAGAGGTTTACGTGACTATAATCCATGGACATCCATTTACAAGGTGTGATCCGGAATCGGATCTCGGGTTGTAATTATCTTTTTTTTTAGTGATTCGGAGTATATATGGTCTAAAACGCGTAATAGCAAAATTTTTGTCAGCTCATTTTGTTAAGAGTTTAACATTTACGTACAGTATATATAGTATGTATGTATGTATATATAATGTATAAAGAAAATATTTATATAAATTGCACTTACATACAATACCTGTTCAAATGTTTATCGATGCAACAATAGAATCAGTAAAAAACTTTTACAATGTTGTTTGCTTGAAGGTAAGTAATTTACGCAAAAATGTTTCTTATTCTCTTCTAATGTCTGTAGTTTACAACATAATTGAGTATACAATATTTGGTATCTCACGAGTTTCGATACCGAACTATAAAAAAACATGATCTTACGGTCTCATGATTTCTGGTAGATTTCAAGGATTCAACGATTAATTCCGTATAAATACACAATCTTTTGCCTTGAAAAAGATGCATGTTTTAATGGTTGGTATGAAGACCTTAAAATTATCAATAATGTTCGATAACCTGCTGGGTGAGTTTAATAAGGTCATTCTTAACAAGACTAAGATTGTAATTGTTGGGGTAGGTCTGGTAAAATACCAGTTTTGTTTTAATTAATTAAAACCGAATCTGAATTTAAATTCATAGCTTCTATAGTCTAATAAATAATATAGTTTAACATATTATGCGTATAATTTTTTTAGAGTTCTACTTTACCTTGTTTGATAAATATGAATATCAATGACATCACTTTTTTGTTAATGTAAATTAATGATGCTATATGGATGGAATCAAAATATTAATAATTTACCAGTTTGAAGGTAATATATGAATAAAATGTATTTTATATCTCAACAAACGTATGCTAATACCTTGTGAATATTTTCTGGATATCGTTTCTTAACCTCTGATTCAAGACCAAAGCAGACTGAAATCTCATTCATAGTAACAAAACAACTCACAAAATTAATTTAGTACTTTTTATGTGAATACTCAAAAGCTAGCAGTAACTAATAAAATAAATGTTTTAGATGTTTGAAATCTGTAGGTAATAGTTGATTCGCAAATCCAGCATTTCAGTAATACTCCAAGTCTAGAAAATTTCGGGAATATATCTGACAAATCCAGAGGGACTAATAAATTTTTTAAACTGTTTCAAATCGCTTCGCGGAATTTGCAACGCGAGGCTATAATTTGGAACTAACGACTAAATAATTACCGATTATTCCACGAATTACTATCAAGTCTGAATATGCTTTTTCAACATCTACATATCTACATATTTTAAGAGGGAGTTGTCATATATCATCCGTTACGGATCTGACTATTGCGGTCATGTGCAAGGGCCATCTGGTTTAAGACTACCTAAAGGTTGAACGAGTCAGGTGGGTTTGGTATTTTCTAATAATAAAGGTCTATTAAACCCTCAGTATCGTTTTGTATCGCCGTTCAAAAAGTAGCCTATTCTTGTTTTAATAAACAGTTTTTAAAGTAAGTTAATAGTTTTTGTTTTTTAAACCCTCTCAAATTGTATAACTTTTATATCAATGTGCAACAAACAGAGAAACAGGTTTGCGGACGAGTCATTCAAACGAATTTTTTATTAGATTTTAGTTTATCGTCAGATTTTATTTTCGCAAAACAAATAGGAGTCTAAGTATCTAGTTTTTTTATACCATATTTTCACTTAAATTTGAAAAGGTGAACATTGATTTCTGCAGAACAATGTGTTTTCATTAGGAACTTACTCAAATCTAATGAAGATTTTTGGTTTATTTTAGCATAAGCTTGAAGAGAGCTATGATATTTGTTATTGTTATGATGATAGTAATGAAATTATTACAAAAATATTACAATTAAATAATGAAATGGGATCAGTGGATTTATAAAAATGCATTTACTTTCATATTTAGGCCCAGATTGATGGTTTATTTAATAAAATGCTACCAAAAAATATAGCAATTCGCCATAACACTAATTAGAAAGTTATAGATGCTATTTGGAGGCGGCAAAAATAGGGATAGATATCGTTATTTAAAAAAAATATAACATAAAAATAATAAAAGTACAAGTATAAAGTAGTAGTAAGTAGTTTTATGGATTTTATTAAAATATATGTTTTCTTTTCAAGAAGCCTACGATAAAAACATTATTATTTCCGTTTTTAATTGATAGTTTTCCTTCGTGTTCTTTTTTCTTGCACAAATAATTTTCAGTATTTTCTGCAATTTTTTTTCAGAAATAATATATTTTGCAAAACTAGTAAATACAGTAGAAAATTATAGCAGGAATTTTGAACCCCGTTTTATTTCAGGATCCTGGGAAATATAACAGATATATTTAAATTAGTATTAGTTTACAAAAAAGCTATAAAAAACCTAGATATTTTCGTTCAATATTCCGCCTTGAAAGACTTGCCTATTTAGAAGGTTCATGTAAGGATTGAAACTTTATTAATAGTCTTCAATGACTTGTTGACTGACTTAGTCAATGTGATTTTAAAAAAATGTAAACACTAAAATTGTTGTGGATGGTCGGGTAGAATACCTGTTTTGAATGATATGTAAAAATAAATATTTTTTACAATTACGGTATCGATTTAAAAAAAAGAACACACTTGCTCAAATACAAAAAATAAATACTACAGTAGTTTCTATCGTGTTATATTATATTATAATGGGATAATATCGAATTTTATGGTAAGTTAGCTTGGGAAAGTTACTTGATCTGCATCAGTTCAAACAGTGATGGAGTTTAAGGGGAGTTTAAAGTTTAACAGAAAAAGAGTTTAAGGAACTGTAGTTATCTTCTATATTATATAAACATAAACCAACGACTATTGCAACTATCCTGCCTTAATCACTGCTCCACCAAGCCGGCATAAACATGAAATGCTGTTCGTTACTTTCGCTAAAACCGATTTAGTTAATTTAGGTTTTGAAACATTTGTGGAAGAAATGTGGGAATTTTTGGGGTATTTTAGGGGGTATTTTTAAATAATTGCAGGGATGGTTACTTAGTAGGGGTGTTGTTACCACTGGCAGATGCAGATCATCAATTCTTACCAGTGACTGGGCAAAATGGGTGCAATAAGTGATACGAATTTCATGGGTTCAACTTACCTTGGGAAAATCCTCTATGGAGATATTAAAATAGTATATTAAATCATATTAATTGATGTGCTTTTTAAACAGTGATGGAGCAAACCTATTTTAGGCCACAGTAGTCATAAATGCATAAAGAAAATATAATATAATTCAAAAACTAGTGTTTTTTTCAAACAAAGCTTTCACAAGTGCATAAGAGTATGTAAATGTAAATCATAAATGGGAGTAAATCGATTTAAATTTAAAGCCTTCTGATAATACCATATTCAATTTAGATGGATCTGGTATATATCACTATTAATTTATTCTCGAGTATATTTCGTAAGTTACTAAAAGGTTGTATTGAAATAGCATGAATATCTCGCATATATCAAGTGTTACAACGAATCAAATGCTTATTATGAATTTTCATCTGTCACAGGTCAAGGCTGAACTTTTTTTGTTAAGATTTTCTGAAAGAGAAATCAAGTGGGTTACCTTGGATCAGAATATCGGCCAAAAGCCACAACAAAAGTCGTAATTCCAAGACCTTTAGACTATTTCAAAAATGAAAAATATTTGATGATAAAATTATAGATACAATTCGCTTTATATAATGCAAAATGGTAAAATAATTGTATTAAAACAGTATTCCAAATTCCTTTATATATTGCTCCTTAATAGATTAATTATGCAATGACCTATAAAGGGAAAACATATTTATTACGGTGTATATGACATTCACTGCGCATATGGCTATCGATAAATTACTATGGACACAGAAATACACAGGTTAATCGAAGAGTTTTTGATATGCTTATAGGACATATGTGAACAGTAATATAGGCATACGTAATTCCATTTTCGAAAACTTCGGCGTTAAATCTGACAAATTCCGAATAACACATGATAATGTCATATGATCACATTTTAAATTTATCAATGTCATAGCCCAGTCGTCATAGAACTGATATAAAGCTTTGTCGTTATTATGCTAATTTGTTTATTTTACTTAACTACTTTTAAGTCTATTTATCAAACAGAAACAAGCTTAAAGACGAAACATTTATTTATTATTTCTTTATTGAACCATATCTGGCCATTTTATTTTAATTTTCTTGAGTCTGCATCCTAATGCAGTGCTAACATGGGAATGGAGTCTTCCCCTATGTCTAGTTGCGAATTTCCTCTATGACATTTATGAATCCGAAGGTCTCCGTGTAAGTAAATGTTTCGACAGTATCTAGGTGCATTCACAATACTTACCAGGATTTTATCCAAGAGAAGTGAATAGAGAAGTGACCAAGAAGGTTGCAGGAAGATATGATATTACTTCTCGCAGAATATCCCATAGAAAATAGGAAAATAATTCCATAAATCCATATAAGTTTTAGAATCTGCTTATATAGAAGCAAATTATTATGTACGAATAATTTAAATGTTCTTCCAAATAATCACTACTTTTTTGATATGCTCCTTCCAACGAAGTTTTGCATCAAGATTCATACCAAGGCATTTAGCATTTCTACTGTATTGGATTATTCATATCTATTAGTATCTGAAGAGTTGGGTCGTAGTGAATTCAATATATACTGATTTACTGTCTCCAATAGCAACTATCGCAGTGTCATCAGAAATGTAGTCATAATATTTTATTTTAAGAGTTCAGTGTAATGCTTCGGTAACATTTTATGGAGTTTATATATGTGTTTCTTATTTCAGACTTTGTGGAAGGCTTGTAAAACGATTGAGAATATTGTTGATTAAATATTTTTGTAAGTAACTGAAGAGAAATGAAGTTTGAAGTGCATTTGGTTAATTTACTTCTGATAACTCTAGTTATTTTAATCTGGTTAATATTAATTTAATTTCTGCAATAGAACAATGTGTCTGAGTTTAGAATTTATATATATATATATATATATATATATATATATATATATATATATATATATATACCTACCTTTTTATGATTCCACATTACGTTGACACTTGGTTTTCCTCTCCTGAAATCTGATTGATCGATCACATCATCATGAACCAACGAAGCTGTGTGAATCATTTCGGATATCATGGCCACCTCTCGTTGTGAAGCAAGAAGTCCGCTGAAATGAAAAAGAATAATATATAAAATGCATTTGGGAGAAAATATTTTCGAGCATATTGTATGGACCTTTCAAATGCACAATAGTATGGCTTCATTCTAGAGATATGCAAATGACAACCCAAAATTACTTTTTCCCCGGCGTTGTATATTTTGTGGCTATGATTTCCATCCTCAGATAATGTTTACGTGACATCATAATATTACAAAAAATATTTAGCATTTTCAAAACCATATTATTATACCATATATCCATATCAGCATCTATATAATATATTCTCGTTTTCTGGTTCATGTACATTTTCAAGTATGATGTAAAGACTTCGTGGGACTTTAATGTCTATATTAGAGAGTACTTAATTGTCCATTTATTTTATAATTTATAAGTTTATTAGTTAATTTCTATAAAGAATTTGATACAAAAACATTCCTTAAAGTTGTAATATAATATGTATATTTACATCACGTGGCTATTATGACCGTAGGCATGGAGGGAGCCATGTGTTTTATTGTGTATGGTGCAACGAGTAAGATCGTCGCTAAGATAGGGTTGTTTTATAATGCAATAAATAAAAACTTTCAATGTCGCTTTCTATAGCAGTTCAACAAGTCGCCTCTTCTTGCCTCAAATAACATACTACTAGGTGATTTGATTGAGTAGCAATTACATATTTAGAAAGATATTCGATAAGAGTTGACTTTTGGAGTACTAAAAGATATTCTGACGTCAAATTTAAATGCTGTCATAATGAAAATTATTAGTAGTTGAGACCAAAAATGTGATTTAAATCTAAATATTAAGAGCCTATGCATTTATTACCGATAGTGATCAAAATTTTTGCGAAATTATGCAAAATTATGAAAATTTTGCCTAATAATATATCAGAAAAAGAAATATTATTACAGAATATCAATTTGGATTTGGTAATAAGCAAGGACCTGATTTGAATGCGAAAAAATATTGTTCAGCAGCATTCCTGAATATATTTCAACCATCTGGACATAAAGCTTCTTTCCTATCAGTTACGAAAATCTTATCTCACAAATAGACATTTTACCATAAAATAAGACGATAAACACACTGAATTACATCCAATATATATAGCAGTTCCACAGTGCAATGTACTGGCTCCAATAATCAATGTACTGGGTGAACTTCAGATACAGCTGATCTAACGACTACTGTGGCATTACACAAATATCCAATAATAGCATCAATCAATCTCCAAATACAACTCAATAAAATATAATGCAAAATACAATCTACATGTTATATATATATATATATATATATATATATATATATATACTAGTTGTCATAAGAAATACTTATTGCCTACTTTGCAGATTGTTGAATCACTAAATAATTAAAATCTAAATAATAAAAAGGAGGTTTGCGTGAGAGTAGAACATATATTTGGCAAGTATTGTTCAATGAAACATATTATTCATCTATAATCTGACAGAAAGTTTAAGGACAAAATCAGAAGATGAGAAGGAAGAACCTTTCCAATATTATTAGGACCTAGACGATGACGTTATGACAATACATAATATTTTAAATATATTTAACGACTAACGTTCAATGAAGTACCTTGATTTTATGCTTCAAGGACTTTGCGTATTGGTGGATACTTATGTAAAACATTTCCGCATTGTTGGCATAATACCCAATCAATGAATTATTAAACATGGAGTTTAATTCATAATTAGTCGACGACAGTTTTCTGATATGGATTTATGAGTATTCGCTATGAATACTAAAGAGGAAAAACGTTCAGTACCGAAAAAGATTTATTGATGGTAATTCCAATAGGGAAATATTATTAGAGGGATTACACATTAAGGAAAACCAATTTTTCATTGTACTAATATTTAATTTAAGAGATGACAGTGTTAAGAGTTATACGTGACAATAATTATTTTCTGAATTATACTATTAATAAATAGTGATTACTGGATAAATACAGAAGGGTATAAAATTATTAGTTTTATTACAAAGTTATAACTGCGGTTCTATTTTTCTACAAAAATGAATGTAAAATTATTACTAATAATAAATGGCACAAAAAGGGAAAAAATAGGTAAATTTAATATTTCTTGATGGCCCTTTTTCCCCAGTGATTTTATTATGATGTATAGGAAAACGGAATTTTCTAAATTTTAGATTTCTATATAACTGTTTCTCTTTACGTGGGATTGCTAGTTATTAGGTTATTGTTACCAAGGTTATAAAATTCTTAGATTTTTCTTAGATTTGACACATATAAAGAGGTCACACCATTTATGTTGACGACAAACAATACATTTCTTTTGAAAAAAAGATTATAACTAACTGTTATTATAAGTTTGGCATAAAAGGACAAAAAAGTAAACTGAATGTTCCTTGATAAATTACGAAGCAAAAGAAAAGTGAATTTGCATATAAAAAACTTCCATATTATTGTTTTTCTTTATATGCTCGAGGCTTAATTTTTTATTACAATTTTATGGAGTATGGTCAATTTTAAGGACATTCTTACAATCCAAAAAATACTAGCGTGAATGTAAATTTCTGTCGTTTGTTTAACTTGTTCCTGAATGAACTATTTAAATAATTTGTGACGAGGGTTCTTTAAATGAGGTTATTGTTGTAAATATAGCAATGAAAAGACAACAGGAATAATTTGTATCAAGGAGTCATAATTGATGAAGAATAAACACAAAATATAGTTTATAAGAAGCGAATATAAGGAGTTTACATCTAAAAAAAATCAAATTATCTAAAAGTAGTTTAGGTCCCTTATAACCTTGAACTATTTCATATATTGATTAAATATTTTAAAAAATTTGATGGAAAATATTTCTTTCAGTAATTAAACAGGACATATGTGAGTTAATATTTTAGGAAAATAAAAGAAATAGCGAGTAAAAGCTGATTCAACATTAATTAACTTTAGCACTAATTACTCATTATGTATCTATTGTATTGTATGTAGACTTTCAAGGTTATTTATGCTTTAGAATAGCTATAGCGCCTAAGTTCCGTGCTGCCGTCATAACTCATACAATTCTGAAGATACTTCATAACCATAAAATATATGGTTATTAAGAATTATATTAAAATATGATATAATACAATATAACAAGCAATAAAAAATTTAAACTAATTTTGAAAATACAAATTAAAATAATTATTATTATTTTGACTTTTATTGTTTCTTACCCTATACTAACCCATGCTTAGGAGTTAAGTGCTGCCCTATCTAGCGTAGTTACATTAGATCTACCGTTTAAAGTGCCGATATCTGAATAAACATTATACTAATAGTATTAATAATTATTTCTTAATTTTTTTTGCTTTTTCTTAGAGACATGTCCTGTAATCGACAACAGCGATTTTTTTCCTAAATTATTACATAATATCAATACAATTTTACAACAAAACAATGCAAGCCATATAGTCCCGATTTGATACTCAATAACTTATTTTTATTCCGATATATCAAAAATAAATTTAGAAGACAAATTATTCACGTTTTAGAGTGGGAGAAAACAGATTCAAATGCATAAAAATAATTGTATGAATATATTGAAATTCATTGAGAATAATATTAAATAATAAAGCCATATCATAAATAACAATGATGTTGATAAATAATTGTTTATTTCTCATTTAAAATCTTGAAATATAGAAGTTAACCTACATATAAATGCTTTTATAAATAAACCTATTGATTTTAGGCTAGATAACAATATTTTATTTCTTTATGAGACATAGATTTTCTTATTTATTACCCACTTGATATAACAATTTATATTCAACAAATATTTTTTATACATTTCGTGTTAGAATAACATTAACATATATTTCTTGTTGGCATAGAATCTACAAAGGTAGCTTTTACCATTCCCAAAATCGTAAATATCATTGCAAATTTAAACAATCTTTTGTCTTGCACAATTCATATTAAACATTATCTAAAAAAAATATGATTTTTTGTTGTGTTGCAAAAGTTGAAGGTTACAGTGTGATTTAACGTAATTTTAGCACATCAATTTGTCATAGAAATGCAGCTTTTTGGGTAGCTGAAAAAAGACGACCATGAAACTTGAAAATTATCTCTCAACATTCATTATGAATATTCCATCGCAATTTATTTTTTATAAAATATAACATTCTGCTCCTTTTAACATTTTGTTTATTGATACAGTCAGTGTCCCAATAATTTACTCCTGCAGTTACTGAATTGTTTCGTGGATTGCATGGTATGAGCTTAAGTCTTGTTGAAGTCATATTTACCATATTTATATTTCGCCATTTTAATACAAATAAATGGAATTATTTTATTATATAATTATTTTTTGAAGAATTGTTCGATAAGCATCATCCTCTTAAGGTCAGATATTGCAGTCGCTTCTCAAAATTCACTTTCGTTTCTGAATATGAAATACTGCAAAATATTAGTAATTGAACGGCACTAAGCAAAAACAAATGATTTACATAATTTATCTCAATTTAAGTTGTTTTTCTCGATTGATCTCAATGACCTTCCATTTATGGATTCCAACAGTCTAGTGGTTTTCCAGAAGCTCTACAAAATAGCCTTCCACGGCGGCTTTCATCAAAATGGTTTTTAGCGAAATATTGATTTTTTTTTGTGTGGGGAGAATCAGTTAAATTTTGAGAATAAATTGATCGTTGAACTAATTCATTGGTTTTAGTAATGTTTGTTTTTTTAGTGAGGTTGTTCATTAAAATTATTGAATTAATTCGCCTGTAAATTTTTTACTTAAAAAATCAAAGTTTATATTTTTATATATTTTTTTATGTTCTTGTTTAAATTAAAGTAAATTTAAACATAAAGCTTTGGTTATTTAGGTATCCATTATATAAACGTAAATGTTAAAATATCATCAAATGTTAAATTCTATTGTTTCTGAATGATGGGACTCGGTATTATATTGTATATTATTGAACAATCTATAAGCTTGGGGTGTAATTTTTTTCGTGAGAATACTTTGTCGAAAGCTTTAAGCAACATCCTATTCTTGGCTATAGTATTAAACTGGGTTCAACTGGAAACTGCTTTAACGTTTTGTACTAAAGGTTATTACCCATTACTCTATAACAAATTAAAATAGTTATAAAGGAGAAATATATTGATAAATTTTAATCAGTATTCTGGCTGAAAACGCTACTCTTTTTTGTATATAATATTTGACAACGCTGAAGTCTTTGTTTGCTGAAGTTTTTTCGGCAATACTTTATAGAACATTCGAAGCTAAATTCAAATCTCCTAGGTATTTTGAGACACTCGATGCATGCAGACTATAAAAATAAATTTATTTAGAATATGCTATTACCTAACAGGCCAATGTTTTATTTATATCGTGTACCGTTTTGGTATTTAGCATTGATGGTAGTCAGCTGATATATCCCGTAAAATACTCGGAAGATTTCTTTTGTTATTTTTGTTCATAATTATTAATAAAGGTTAAATATAATTTGCATATTGAAAATATGAAAGTTGAAATGATGGCTTATAATAGAATAATTAATTTAATTGATTTTTTATTACTAAATTAATAGTTATTGATTATTTTGTTTAAAATAAATAAAGAGTTTTTTTTAATTTACTTATTTCAACGGAGCTCAACACAACAAACAACCCTTTGGAATGTTATTCTCTGGGAGTACGTAAGCCTTTGACAAGTCATAGGTAATTTATCATCATAATAATTTATATAGAAAATATTATATTAGGTATGCTATTTAATTACAAGAAGTTTCTAATATAATAGATTCTAATACAATATATTAATAAAGTTATGATTAATACAACTGATATGGCGTATCTTGGAAACAGGTATTTACACTTAAACAGGAAATTATCTTATACTATTGAACTATTCCTAAACGGTTAGACGAATTTTAATGACATTTTGTGTGAGTGTATGTGTTTATGTGGATTCGAGAATGGTTTAGATAAGGTTCCAGGATATTTTTTATTTTTTAAAAATGTCTCGATTATAAGAGCATATCACAACAAAATAATTAATTGAATATTATTGTGATCATCTTACGAGAGAGAATTTAACATAAACGGTAATGGTATGCACACACTAAACAAACATTTTTCAATATTGCCACCTCCGTGCTCTACACATTTTTTCCGGGCATTTGGAAGCTTGAATATTGGTTCTTCATAAAAAGTTTGAGGGCGAGTTGTCAGCCAATTACGCACATACTCGTCTACATCCTCATTGGTTTCAAATTTTTTGTCTCCAAGTGATTCTTTCAAGGGCGCAAACAAAAAATAATCATAAGGTTATAAGTCAGGGTTATAAGGAGGGTTTCCCAGTGAATTTCTTCCATTTTATATTAACAGGTCAGTTGAAAAGTCAAACATTTTTCAATATAGCCACCTCCGTGCTCTACAAATTTTTGCCGGGGATTTGGAAGCTTGAATATTGGTTCTTCATAAAAAGTTTGAGGGCGAGTTGTCAGCCAATTACGCACATACTCGTCTACTTCCTCATTGGTTTCAAATTTTTTGCCTCCAAGTGATTCTTTCAAGAGCGCAAACAAAAAATAATCATAAGGTTACAAGTCGGGGTTATAAGGAGGGGTTCCCAGCGCATTTCTTTCAATTTATATTAACAGGTCAATTGAAAAGTCTCCGGCCTGGCACATAGATGGCTCTACTAGAATTAAATTCATATGTTTTTTAGTTAGCCCTAACCCTCAAAAGATGCGTGTATAAATTTGACGGCTGTTGGATCATTAGTTTGTGAATTATATATATATATATATATATATATATATATATAGGAATTTCGCGTGTTGATAAAATATTGCTTTTTGAAGGGAAAAAATATAGTTGAAGCAAAAACTTGGCTTGATGCCAAGTTTCCGGATACTGTAGGAAAATCAACCATCAAGCATTGGTATGCTAAGTTTAGACGTGGTGAAATGAGCAGCGAAGATGGTGAACGCGGTGGACGCCCAAAAGAGATTGTTATCGAAGAAAACATTTAAAAAATCAAAAATATGATTTTGAATGACCGTAAATTGAAATTGAATAAAATAGCATTCACGAATACTTGGGTATAAGAAAATTCTGTGCAAAGTGGCTGCCGCGCAAGCTCACTTTTGGGCAAAAACAGCTGCAGAGTTGATGATTCGGAGCAGTGTTTGAAAATTATCAAGCGTAATAAACCTGAATTTTTGCGTCGATATATGACAATGGATGAAACAGGGTTTCCCTCCGATGTCCGAGTGATCCGAGTGGACTGCACATAATGAACCCGCTCCAAAGCATGGGAAAACGTAACAGTCGGCTGGCAAGATTATAGGCCTGTATTTTGGGATGCGCATGGAATAATTTTCATTGACTATCTTGAAAAAGGAAGGACCATCAACAGCGACTATTACATAGCGTTATTGGACCGTTTAAAGGACGAAATTGCCAAAAAACGGCCACATTTAAAGAAAAAAGAAGTGCAGCTTCACCAAGACAATGCGCAGTGTCACAAGTTAGTGAAAACAATGGCAAAAATCCATGAATTGGCCTTCGAATTGCTTCCTCATCCACCGGATTCTCCAGATCTGGTCCCCAGCAACTATATCCTGTTCTCGGATCTCAAAAGAATGCTAGCTAGGAAGAAATTTTCGCCGAATGGAAGATGTGATGGCCGAAACTGAGGACTATTTTTCAAGCAAAGGACAAATCGTATTACAAACATGGTATCGAAAAGTTGGAGGGTCGCTATATATATATATATATATATATATATATATATATATAGCGTATATAGCATTTTTATATTATTTTTTATAAAAAAATTGATTTTATTTTCCCTAAAATGATACTATTCTGAATAATTGGCGACATTTAATTTTCAAGATTTACTATAAAATTTTATATTATTAATTATTTCCATTGAATTAATGATGAGTACTCATGAATATGTTACGTAATCAAGACAATCCGAATGAAAGTTGGTGAGGTGAATGTTTGATATAGAAGAGAAAAAAACGATTCATATTATATAATATCGTAGTAATAATCGTATAATGAAATTATACATTATTCCATTGATTTACGAATAACTAATACCATTTTTAAAACAATTTTAAAAAACTGTTGATACATTGTTGAAAATAAGCTTGAAAACCAAAATTAAAAATAGAGGATGCCTTAAAATATTAAGACCAAATAAATTCATTACTTTAGTCTTAAGATACTTTAGCTTTATAAGAATTATGATATAATCTTGATTCGTTTAAAAACATAAAATACGTCGGGTTTGAAGCTTTATTTCAATTACTAATTTATTTTTAATAGCTATCGTAGTACTGACGGGTAGGTTAATTCATTTTTATCGATTGTCAGATATGTAATCATCGACAAAAGTTAGAAAAGGTTGCACATGCATAATATATTAAGTATTGTACAAATATATTACTCTATACGTTTGCCTTAAGAGTAGTTTAATATATCTGTCCAGGACACGAGAGTTGCCACTTAATGATTTATAAGGGTACTTGAAGAATTTGGGTTTGAGATATGATTTCTCTTCGAGGAGTGAAGATTACGCCTATTAAGCGATAAATATAATGGGGTAAAATGTCTCATTTAACTGACAACAGAAGAGGAGTAACAGGAAATTTGATTCACGTAGCATAGGACAAATCACAATAGGAAATTGTGAAAGAGGTCTATGTCCCTAGAGCGGATTTTTCTTTACTATTCTTCATATTTAACACAAAGCGTTATTTTGATCTAGGAATTTAGCTATGCGCAAAATATTGTAAAACATATTATTATTTTCTTTTAATACCATTTATATAAAGCTTATATTTCAATGACTCGGATAAACCAAAGTTTAGTGGTGAAAAATGGCATACATTGCTCTATGAATTAATCTACTAATAATAGGTAAACTAAAATATATTTTGAAAATAAAACAGATATGAATAGATGAAAAATGAAATAGACAAGGAAAGACATTGACTCCGTGACGAATTGCAATCTATGAATATTGAGAAATGTATTTTGATTTGTGATCCGACAATTTACGATAAAAAATAATGCACTTTTCCATCGGATTCCCATCGGTAATAAAAATTGGATTATTATTAATAATTATTGAACTATTAGAACCATCTTAAGGCATGGGCAATCATCATGAGTTGTAAATTAAGAATTTGATAAGATCTTTCTGAGCTATGACCTAATATGAACTATTTCTTTCTCCCAGATAGGATTTTGCCTTTTTTAGATTTTCCCCAGCTAACTAACCCTTAATTTCAAAATTTATGAAAATGTATCTATTCCGGGATTGTATCCTATGATGAGCTCTATACAGCAGAGATAAACGACCGATAAACATTAACTAATGAAAACATTGCGTCAATGTAAACAGAACATTCGTAAGACTAAAATTTCAGATTATTTTTCTTTCAACTATAAAATACTTATCCCTGTTGAAATATGTTCTATAACTTTTCCCATGTGTTTAAACAAAAAAACTCAAGGTAATGCCATACCTTATCGAAGGCTTGCGCTATATAGCTGAATATACCTGAATTTACCTTCACAGACTTTTTAATTTAAATCTGTTATTCTATGTACCTGATCAATTGTTGATGTCTGTTAATAACCCCGAACGGGGGTGTAGGTATTAGGTTTTATTCTCTCTGTAATCTGTTTTATTCTTTTCAACAGTTTTTCAAATACATTAGATATTACCGCTTGCAGTGAAATGGCCTATGTTTTTATTTCATTTTGTGATTTTCCAGGTTTTGGGATCATGATAATTTCAGCCATCTTACAAGCGCTTAGGACATGTTTTAATTGAAATGCTGCGTTGGTCTAGTTGGTGAGTTTTATAGTTGAATTTCTTGGTAGTTTTTGCACCAATTGTCCTGTTATTAAGTCATAGCCTAGTAATTTCTTTAGATTAATGTCAGCTTCGATAACTTTGGTTACTTCTTTTGGTGTGACTAATTGAATCGTCGAATTTTCACATTCGACGTTGGTTAAATTATACTTAATATCAGTTTCGTTTAGTTTGAAGATTTATTCTAGATGGCCAACAAATGCTTCCGGTTTTTGTTAATTGCTGCGGGCCCAATTTCCACATAAGTCTGTTAGAGGCGGACTGTATAGATATTATCTTTTTAGGTATTTGGTGGTTTTCTGCGAATAATCTGTCATTTCTCAGAAAGTTATTTCCGTTTTCAATCTTTGGTTTATATTGTTTAAAGTATTCTTATTTTCAAGCGTCCTATTTTGTTGACATTTTTTTCGTAGCTTGTTTATGGGCTACTATTTACTTGACTGCCTTCGGATAATGAATTTCTTTAATTCTACTCTTAATTTCTGGAGTATTATTCCAAGCATCTTGCTAGATATCAACAACGATTTTTTTAATTTAATTTTACTACTTTCTTGCTATTTTAAGGGGTATATTTAGTTGAACTCAATTGTTCAATTCTTCAACAAATCCTTCCCGATCTGTTTTCTTCTTTGTTAAGGTTGGATTTTGTTCTTTTCTTATTATAGTTTTACGCAATGTCAGAATCACTGGTGTGTGATCTAAACTTACGTCAAATTTTCTTCGACTTCTATATAGTTGAATGTTATGTTTCTAACTATGATGGTCCATAAGTTGGTTTTCCAGATTAAATGTAACTATATCTTAGCTCAGCAGCTGCTTTATGAAGTTCATTGCTTTTAGCCGTCGTCATTCTAGATCCGCATCTGTAATTTTTGCATGAAATCATCATCAGCAATTATCATTTTTGCGTCTAGGTTATTTCGGAGTGAGGCATTTAAGACATTAATTGTCGATTTTTGAATTGTTTCTTTTCGATTAACCCTCGTATTGATGGAGTGATTGCTCTTAATTTCTTAACGACAAAGTAAAAGTAAAATGAGACCAGTGCGGCGAGCAACTCCACATGAACGATTCGCATATTTTCGGACTGTGGACGCCGTTTTTTCCATCCGTCGTCGTGGCCGGCACAATTTAGCCACCAGTCAGCTACCAATTTGGGCCATTCGAAAGTGAGAACCGGCCTCTGTCACAGAGCAACGTCGCTTGTGAAACGCCGTCACTGACCACAAATTAACATCCACCGGCTACGTGTGTATATATTAATAGCAGCAGCAGCAACAACAGAGGTTTGCCTAATATGATTTAATAAATGTTATGTAAGATGCGGTTTTTTCGAGTTTCATATAGCGTTCTTTTGTTGACGCGATGACAGAAGATGGGTGTCCGCTTGATATGCAAACTATTTATTTATGTTATTATGTTTGTCGCTTACATAAAATGCGAACATGGTGTTAATCAGGTGCTTTAGATCAACATGTAGCGACCTTGGACTATGTCAAATTTTACGTGTTGCAATCACAGTCAGAAAAATACCCAAAAATACTATACCAGATGTTAAACACACGCGGGGTGCCTGCAGCAGCGGGGAAGCCAATGGTAACGAGTAACCTCGAGATGTTAATCTCGGATATCATTTAACACGTTGACTGCCATGGAAATTTTCAGAGATTTCGTCTAAAATGACAATTTGATTTAATCACATTGTATTATTAAAAACTCTAATTCTAGTGCATAGTTATCATCAAAAAGTATAAAATTGTATTTTATTTAATATTATTTTATTTCTTGAATTTGAACTAATTGTATAATTATGTTTTTCGTTCGATTTTTAATATTTTTTCTGTTCTTTTCCCAGAAGCCATCTATTGATATTCGCACTGACATATTTGAATGACATACGGCACACAAAAATGGCAAGTAAACACTGGGCGAGATAACTCTTAGTTGGCGTCCTAGAAAATAATGCAATCTACGAGTTATCTCGTGGTTGTCAGTCAACACGTAAATAGGGTATTCTAGTCTACAAATTTGAAAAAAAATTTCATATTTTCAAATATTAATTGTTCGAGAATATACCTTTAAGAGTTTTTTTTCGAAATTTCAATTATTTTCGGAGTTTTACTGATGCATGATACTCAGATACTAATTGGACTGAGCCTATTTGAAATTTAGCGTGAGATTTCTCTATCGCATCAATGTAAAAGGCGTTAAATAAATTCTCTTTGGCTAAATTACGACTGCTCGGAAAAAATATTTTTTGACATATCCGAAATTTTCATTAGGCCTATAAATTAATTTTAAAATTTCTTTTAAATTTGAAGCCTCTTTGTGAAAATTAGTATAATTGCCCATCAGTATCCGTTAATTTTTTCAATTTTTCAGGCAATTTACGGATCCGATATGAAAAGAAGTATCTTTTGATGGTATGCACGAATAGGCCTATTTTTTGGGCGAAGGGAAAAACTGCACGAACATATGTCGGAACAAGTAGTTATAAGAAGAACACGAGAAACACGCCTGAAGAATACGATGGGTGATGTAGCACTTCCCATGTTAATGTTTCCAAGTATGTTTTCACCACTTTTGCATTATGTGGTCGAGTGCTGTCATGCTGAAGAATAACATTATTGTGCCTTTACTTGTATTTCGGTCCTTTTTCGCGCAGTACTCTGATCAAACATATTAGTTGTAATCGATAGTAAGCCCCATTGATGATTTGATAGAGTAATGCCTTCAAATTCTCGTCTTCAAATTTTTTGGCTATCCAGAACATTTTTTGTCTTCGGTAATTAAGTTACCAGTGTAGCGACCTTGAGGCATGTACATCGTGGAATAACGGTCTATAAAATACCCAGAAATATAATCCCAGATGTTGAACACGGGCGGGGTGCCAGCAGCGCCAACTAGAACCCGATAACGAATAGCTGGCGGCAACCCCGAGACGTTTATCTGGGATGTTATTGAAGGGTATTTCGATTCATTCAGTGCTCAACCTTCGTTTGGTTTAGACATGCCACCATCGACTGCGCAAGCCTCGTCTCCAGGTAACACCGCTGCCATCCGTTTTATCATTTGTATTTTTTACATTTTTTTATATAGCCACTAGATAACGGTCACATAATGTAAATACCACTATTTCATTTCGTTTTACATCCATTCACCGAGCCACATCATTTACCCTAAACCAGTATTAAGACGACGGAATCAATATTCACATGTTGAAATCGATGGAATAAAAACGTGAAACTCCCACAAATACGATTTGTTTAGTCCAAATTCAGACATTGTTAACGCATTGAAACATTTTTCAACATACTGATAGTGAAGCCTGTTAGTGAGGCTTCAACATGAAGTTACAAGTCTACTCGATGAGAATACACAATAATAGTTTCGTTTTCAGATGGCGCGATTTAGATGCCGCGACACTAAAATAGTTATAACTCCGAAAATAATTTAAATTCTGCACTTAAGGGCATATTCTTAAAGGGTTAAGTTTTGAGAATATGTGAAAACCAATTTTTTCAAATTTGTAGACTTGAATAAGGGTTCTTTAGATAATATACACAGTAAGACCATCATTCAGTATAGAAGAACCACTATAGACAACCTAAGCGCCTCCCAGGTAACACTGCCTCATTCTCTTCACTATTTCATCACACCTTTATATTGACAATAATTTACGGACACGTCATGCAATCAGGATTGCTTCCATTATATTGATCCATATCTCTAAAAACACCTAATTTTGTTTTTGTTAATTTTGTTGTACCTTATACTATAGCCTACTCTATATAAGCTAGAATAACTAAATTACAGTTAAGTTGCTCGGCAAGAGTCCATTCTCTTAACCCAATTTCATACAGCACTATCGAATGCATTTATAGATATTTAGATATTCGGTAGATTTTTTAGGGGATAGATAGTTACAGTTATGAAAGATATAGGGTTTAAATTAAACAACTTTTAATTTGTTTCAAAATCATATTATTTCAACAGAAAGGAGTGGTAGCTTATTGCATAACAGGTGTTTATATTACTTTGCCCATCTCCCTGTATGTTAATAGGAAATGCCATCAAAGCCGTAGAGTGATGTCTAAGTAAAATGAAAGTGTTTTCATTCCTACACACACCAAAATTGCTGGTAGGGTTAGTAGGATCATTCAGTTAGCCGGAATAAAAATAGTTATCAAGAAAAAAGACAGGTTGGCATTGATTGATTGATAACCAATCGCTCAAAGTTTAAGGAATACGGCACTCAAAGTAGGACATTTGTTCAGTCGTTGACTATTTAAATTGATGAAGACGAAGCTTTAAAAAACAGCACGTGCACTCTTGGAGAATTTCTACCGTTTTACTTTGTTGAAATTTGGATAGAATGGTTTATGGGCTACTATTTACTTGACTGCCTTCGGATAATGAATTTCTTTAATTCTACTCTTAATTTCTGGCGTAATATTCCAAGCATCTTGCTGGATATCTACAACGATTTTTTTTATTTAATTTTACTACTTTCTTGCTATTTTAAGGGGTATATTTAGTTGAATTCATTTGTTCAATTCTTCAACAAATCCTTCCCGGTCTGTTTTCTTCTTTGTTAAGGTTGGATTTTGTTCTTTTCTTATTATAGTTTTAAGCCAGAATTTATGTCAGAATCACCGTTCATCAAAATTTCTACCGTTTTACTTTGTTGAAATTTGGATAGAAGCATAGCAGTTCAGGGTACCAAATGCTCAAACCACGAAATGCGGACTGAAGTTCCTGAAATTGTCATTGGAACTTGAAAATTATTTTTAACTTGAAAATTTGCAGAAATATCTTTTAACTCGAAACTTAAGCAGAAGCTTACAATTTAAGATATACAGCCACCAAAGGAGTACTGAAGTAGCTCAGTTGCCTAGCCGTCGAATATTGGAATTTGGGAATATCAAAGCTTAGAAAACCACTCCATAGCCTGAAGATCGTAGAAATTTGGGTAGAAATATTGAAGTTCAGAAGATCATCAAAGGCGAACTGGCGATTGAGGGCACTATCAATACTCACAAAGAACACATGTATATGTATAACAATTATAACTCACCCAAAACGAGCTTCAACCAGGGATTTTTATTTATTGGTTCTTATTCTTTGGTCATTTTTTTCATGAGATAGGTGTTGATTACCTGTGACTGGTACGTCGATAATAATTGCAAACTGATATGATAACAATCATACTCATGGGGCGATGTTCTTTTTCAAGTGTTGAAAGTTTTTATATTATATTTGAGGCCTCAATGGATCCAACATGTAACAATTCCTCATTCTTGAAATATATTTTTTAAGTAAAATAAAAGTGTGTTTTGTCATTTGTATCTGTTAGACCTATCACTAATATACATAATTGATTTTATTTTAAATAAGTTTACAATATACTGAGCATTTCATGAAATTTCAGTCCGTTGTGATAAAGCCTGATTTTGTAACAATAATATTTAAATCATAATAAACTATTATATTGTACAGATATGCATATCTGCTCTTTTTATCGTTTCTTTAGTTGGATTTTGTGATCTATTGTATATATGTTGGGTAATTGTAGATCTACCTGATTATTAGATTCTAAATTAGCCAGCTGTTTTGCATTAATCATTATTATGCCGTTGCAATTATTGCCATTTATTTCATAAATCCTCGATAACCCCTCGTTAGTTAGCTTGTCATTGCTTTTAGATTGCTTAATAAGGTTTCTTGAATTACAACATATAATATCGATAATTAGTCAGAAAAAATATAATACAAGAAATAAAAGTGTAAAATTAAATACTTTTCATAAAAAATTTGCATGATATTTCGCACCCATAATTCATTAGAATACAGAAATATGTTTAAATTAGATGACTCTTAGATAATTACAGTGTTATAGTAACTTTTGTAATTCTGAAACAATGAAAATATATAATTTAATGATTTTATCAAAGATTTCTGATAACAAACATAATTGATTAACATGCTCTCATAAAAATTGTATCAATTGAACAAGTAGGAAACAAAAGAGTTAATGTCTGGCGAATAAGGCGGCGATGGCAGATAGAGTAGGACATCCCATTTAAGATTATGTCTCTAAAATTATTGTCGGAGATTTAGATATAAACTTAGTGACGCTGCATCTGAACCGGTCTAATTCTTTGTATAATATATAATACATACCTGTCTTTATACCAATCATAAAAATTATAAACTTAGTAATATAGTAATCTAGTATCCCGCAAATCCCAATCGTCGGTTTTGGTTTCAACGATTTGAAAGTGATGTTTTGATGTTAGTGATGAAAATAGAAAACCAATGAATAAAAAAGAAATATTGACCAGAAAAAAGAAAAAGGTTGAAAGACACGAATTAATAAATCCATGATATAATAACGATTCGATGTTCGGTTTAAACAGCTCATAATGAACTATACCAAATTTGATGACACCCAGAGTATATTTCGTCTTTTACATGCACATTATTATTTTTAAAACATATGAAACAATATCCGTATGTTATGTTAGAAAAATATGCTGGATATTATACGTTAATAAGCCTAAAATAACAGTAGGTTAGGCACGCTTTGTTCGCCGATTTTTGACATGAAACTAATATTGACAGAGAGATAGACAATGACGCTCAATCTTACCATTATCAAGTACATTCTACAATATATGTTACAAACTAACTAACTAAGGATTAGTAAAATTACCTTTCAAGCAAGGTAATGTAGATAATGAATAAGTTAACACTATTTTGATTGGAGTTTATTTAAAATATATTTACAATATACGTTATTCTTTGTCCGATGAGTAATAAAAATAAAGTAGTATTTCAATACACAGTTTAATGAATGTCATCACCATTCAGTTCAGCGAGCACACTTTCTTCGAATAATTCAACAAATTATACACAATCAGCATTTAACGATATAAATATGCGCGGACTTAAAGCCGGTCAATACGTATCGTAAAACATTTACAACTTCCTTCTTATGCTAATCACTATCATTCCTCCATAAAATTTTTATTTTCAGTATATGGTTTTCTATCAAATGATATCTGGCATTATATTGAATTGATTTAACTTTATAATGAAGCTAAAACAACCTACCTTTTTTCTTTATACATGTGATAGTTGATAGCTCTAGCCATTAAAATGGCCACCATAGGTCTTATGGCTTTACCATTACCATCGAAATAGTATGTTGCTATTTCGTAGAGGTCCTCTTGGTATGTGTTCCTTCTTAATGCCTGAAAAAGACCAAAGGTAATCCTTAATAATATAATAAAATATCACATCAGAAAATAATTGGTATACAAATAAAATATAGTAGACATAATATTTAATTATAAGGGGTGATGTATTAAAAATAACTGAAATGTTTGAAATCTCATAAATTGACTAAATCTTGATTCGTTTTAATTATTCCTAATTTGTACATCTTAGTAGAAGTAGCGCTGTTGGATGATAATATTAAACAATACAGATGTTACAGTAGAAACTAATAGGTTGTGACTTATTCCGAATGAAAAAGATGGGATCTAATAAGCGTTCGATTCAGAAATTAACTGTATACACTTTACAGTAAGTTAACACGGTGTTATGTTTTATATCATTGAAAACTAAAATCATTACCTGATCTAGTAAATATCTTTATTTAATTATCAAACTATATATTTACAATTTTTAAACCGTTTTCGGTGATATACTCGAAGCGTATATTTTTAGAAACACTCCTTGGATGATACATAAATATTAGTCTATTAGTCTGTAAGTTTCTCTGATGTGGTATAAATTTACATATATATTTTTTTAAGTTTCGAAAAATATGCAGAAATATTCAGCAAAACATTTTTATAAATAAATTGCTAAACTTGCAATTTAAACATAGTTAGACATTTTAACACAATGAAAATATTTTTGTTTATGTTTTTATTTAGACTAAATCCAATTTTTAAAGTCACAATAAGTAGTTTAACTTTACAGGGACTGTATTCATCAAAACGCTACGTTGAGTTTTAATAACACTACATAATACGTAATAGAATAATCATTTATAACTAATATACCAAACCCAAAATATTTGTTATGTCTTACATGAAATTATAATTTGAAAAATTTTAATTTGAAAGACATTTTCGTTTTTTTCTACTATATAATATGATTGTGTTAGGTTAGACTTAAGATCTCTATTAAATTATAATTACTGATATTATATCACTTGAGTTCACTATGCATTCCAATGATTCTAATGCTGAATCCGAAATCAAAATTTGGAAAATTTAACTGTAATATATTATTTTATATTTAAAATAATAATGATGATTATTAACATTAACATTTTTTCTATAAATAATGGGTTGGAGAAACGGTAACTTCTCAGTAACTTCTTCAGTTTTTACATTTGTTTTATTTAAAAATAGGCATGATCTAGTATTATCTTGATAGATGATAACGCCTTTCATACTGATCAAATCTCCTTTACATCATGCGTTTTAAAAATTAATAGATTTCTTTGCGTTTCATCAGCGATTGATAAATGGAAACTAGGTTTTTACTTAGGCATTCATTTTTCCTCTGCTAATTCCTGTGGAAACATCTAATTGTCTTATATATTTCTATGGTGTAGAAGAAACTAACATTTTGGCTTTCATCGACGTTCACAGCATTAAGAAGAATAATTAACTGACTGGAATGTTGGGTAATTGCGAACAAGGACATCTCAAATTAAATAAAATAAAACAAAATAAAATAATTTAATTATCTATGATATTAAATTTCATTAATATAATTTTAATTAACATCATAAATGTTTTATAAAAAAACTGACTGTATCAATTCATTGAAGATTATATGATCTTTATTATATTATGCATTAGATATGCTCACTAAAATTTTAATTTACAAATTAATTTATTACTGTTTCTCTGTTATACTTGCATCAATACACAAACAAGACGAGTGTGGGATAATTACATCAGTATTTATTTCCAAAATTCAAATTTAAAGGGGATAATTATAAACTATAGTCTATCCAAAGTTATTTTGTACATGCGTCATCAAAATGTTTAATGTATTGCCTGCCGCAATTTCTAAATTCGTTTTAGAATCAGACAATCTCTTCCTTTTCATTTTATTCTAGTTAAAACGAGACACAATGCTGTCTAATAAGTACGAAAGTGTAAACAAGTAGTTGCTTGTTTTGATAAGTTATAAATCCCTGCTTATTATTACTTTGATTGAACATTCTGATGCCAGACAGAACATATTGCGTCTCTAATCAGTTACTTTGAACAGGAACGAGATAATGGAGGCCCCCTCTTGCCAATAAAATTCGTTAGAGGGGTAAGTATTTTTACTGTTATATATTAATTGGCTACCATTTTCATTGAAAATATTTCTTAGCGTGTTGCAGCTGCACTGACTATTAGAATGGACACAGTTACTGAAATATCGCAAAAAATCAAGATTAGCTTGAGGGTTGCTCTTCAAGAGATTAAATATATGAAATGTATAAAAACAGTGAGTATTTTTTCAATACGAACATAATTTAATACAATTATTTCAAAGGAAACTGTTAGCCGGAAAAGTATTGAAGATGTCTAAGGAACCTCCAGATATTGCTTTTAAAAGAATACAGTTTTTAACAGCATACAATAAAATGACGGAAGACATATTATGTCAATTTTTTTATTTAGGTGAGACATAGATATTTCAGAAAGAGGCCAACTTACCCAATGGTCACTCATAGCAAGCTGATAATAAAAATAGTGTTATGATAACAAAAGTTGATGGAAAACGGTAAACGTTGCAATAACAATTGATTAGGTTCTATCAGTCATAAAATTTATTAATAATTCATTGCAGATATATTGTACTTCATGTTGGAATGGTTAATAACACCTTTGGTTTGGATGAACTCGATCAGACACATTCAAGAAGAAATTGACTAATGATGGAATTGTGAACAAATGTTAGATAGATTGGAAATTAACAGCTTAGTTATTCACTTGAATAAAACTTTCTGAATATGATATGATTTAGTGCTGCCAATTTCTAAGACATGAGAGTGTAAATATGAGAGTGGAAGCAGGTAAAGATGAGTATATAATTAATATATGATAGATGTAGGAAATGTTATTGTAGAGTATAAAAGATTTATGTGTACAGATATTTATGTAATTTCTAAGAGAGATACATGAGAATTTGGTTAACGTATGTCAGGAGAGAAATAATAGTAACTGTTTTGCAGATACAGCAAATGCATTAAGGATAATACAGTGAATAAATCTAATTTTATCAAGAATCTAATATGTAACAGTGATATCAAAATGTCCTTACAAGGAAACACTGTATCGAAGGACACAAAAACTAAGTGTAAAAGGTAACTATGCTCTCTAAAGAAGTTAGAATATATTACATGGATATACAATTGTTAATTAGATGGATTAGGCTTCCAGGGAATACCACTGCATAAAAAACGCGCCTAAAACTCTAACTAATAGGTGGTATGGAAATGAGTTTGATGTAAATGTAATCAAACACAACCCTAACCCACAAACTATTTAAACTGTGTACTTAATTGTAGTTTTAAGCTCGATAGTAGATTTAATAAAATGTTAAAGTAAATTATATTTGATAAATCTTGTTTAATTATTTTATTTAAATTAGAATTTTGTTGTATATGAAAGCTAAACCAAACTAAAATTCAGAGTTGATACGGCAATATTGCGACCTTTTGACGTCACAAATTTAGATGACGCTTTGACGTTCGTGTGATTTGGTTCAGTTCAAGGTTTTGATGAGCGTTGTACAGTAGCTCAACTACCTTCAATAATTTTCGTTGCTATTATTTACTAACCTTATTTTATATTTTAAGGGTAAATCTTGGATACTCATCCTTAGTTTTGGCAGCGTTGCAATTACTAGTCAGTTTGAGGTTTTAATATATCTTCATATTTACAGCGAATACGTTCTATAAATAGGATTTATAATTGCCTGATATCTTTAATCTTAGTCCAAGTTGGAAGTATTTTCCGACTACCACTTTTTCGATTTTGAGTCTGATCTGCTCTGCTTTTTATGTATGAAGAAGTACAGTCGTTATATCTCTTATAATTATATTATAGTATTAAATGTTATATAATCCATGGTTTTGGCTAAAGTAATAATTATTCAACACAACAGCTTGTTAATATCTAAAATATTTGATTTTTGAAAGCGAAGAAATGATCAAACCTGTTTGTGCGCTTAAAAACTAGAATCTTACTTGGCAAAACAATTTTCGTGTTTATCAAGTTTCTAAAGATTTTATTTGGACGATTCTCAAACTATTTTCCTTTTGGGGTCCAGACATTCTAGAATATCATAATCAATTGTTTTTCAATCAATAAATCAATATTTTTTATCGTATATATTATATTTAGTATTTCGATCAATAAATGGGTTTCTTTGAAATTATAATATATGGCACTGATACGAGGATATAAAAATATATTTATACGCCAAGTAATATTCGGCATGCTGATTATGTAGTCGTTTGCCAAATTGAATTATCTCTTACAGTTTACCAGATATAGGCTATCGAAATTTCACATTTTAGGTTCTGTTTTTCCATATACGCCAAAATTGTAAAATGGTCTTATCAATTAGGGATTTCGTTCCAATTCACACACCAAATAATAATCGGCAAGCTGATTACGTAGTTGTTTGCCAAATTGAATTATCTCCTATAGTTTCCGAGATATAGGCTATCGAAATTTTACATTTTAGGTTCTGTTTTTCCATATACGGCAAAATTGTAAAATGGTCTTATCAGTTAAGGCTTTCGTTTCAATTCACACACCAAGTAATATTCGGCAAGCTGATTACGTAGTCGTTTGCCAAATTGAATTATCTCCTATAGTTTCCGATATATATATATATATATATATATATATATATATATATATATATATATATATATATATATATATATAGAGCTACAATGCAAGTTATTATTTATTAATGCGGATTTCTTTTTTAAAATGTGGATTTCCTTTTCACGAATCTGATACTTTAAGATGTATTACACTGTTGCAAGTTTCTATAATAATAACAAAATTTACTAATAGTACGCTTTCATTTTATTGCAAAAATTCCAGTTTTCATTACAAATACGTACATATACACTCAGTAACCGCCAAAGAGCAATCCACTGTAAACTTTACCCAGCGGTCGTTGCACAACCCACCATTATAAACTAGAAAAAAAACCAACCACTTGATGGTACTGAAATCGTCGGTCTTTTCATCGCTCACATTGTATTCGTTTGTTTCTTAATTTTCGCGAATCAAGGCCGTTCAGAATTAACTATGTGTGCTTGTTCTGCGGCTTGCATCTGTTAATTTACCAGATGACGTTACCATCGCAGGCCCACTTGTTACATCAACTGGAACGCCGCTGAAATTTCTTCTCGACGAGATCGAGTGGAATTTGCCTTGGACGATACTTCTCGTGAAAATGCACGATTTGTTTTCAACAAAAACTGTGACAATTTCAAGTGATATAAGCGTGGGCATTTTTGTAGGTTTCCTGTCGATATCTAGTTGGTATAAGATTCTGAAGTTCTATTGCTACCATGGGAATATTCTTGAAAATAAAATTTACTATAAATGTTTTATTGTGCTTTAATAATGAATCAATAATGAATTATCATACTACTCATGTTAAAATAATACATCATTGTACCAAATGCAAATTTTTGATTGGATGACGAATGTCGTCAATAGAAGACGCCAAATTTACAGAATTAATTTAAATCCCCTTATAAATCAACTAACTTTTCAACTACAGATGACAGACAAAATAATATGAACACCATGTAATATAAAACATCTTGTTGCATATTTGCAATACGGCTTCCATATAAATAATGATGTAAGTTATGCTCAGTTTACATACCAACTTTTATATAGTCTATCTATAGCTTTTTTTGTACATGCATCATCAAAATGTTTAATGGGTTGTCTGGCGAAATTTGTAAAATTGTTTTAGAATGAGAAATATTTTCCTACTCACTTTATTCTAGTTAAAAAGACACACAATGTTGTCTGATAAGTTCGAACATGCATCCGAACTAACCTGTTTGTTTATGTTTTTATTTGTTGTTTATTATTATTCTGATTGAAAATTCTGAAGCCAGACCGAACAGATTGTGTCTCTAATCAGTTACTTTGAGCAGAAATCAGATAATGGAGGCTCTCTCCTGCCAAAAAAAAAATCGTTAGAGAGGTAAGCATTTTTACTGTTAAATATTAATTTGCTGCGATTTTTATTGAACATATTTTTAGTGTGTCGCAGCTGCAGTGAATATTAGTATGGAGACGGTCACTGATACACGTCTTCCTCATACGAAGATTAGAATTAGAAGCAAGATCAGCTTGATGTTATCTCTATCAGAGATTAAATGTATAAAAACAGTGAGTAGTTTTTCAATACAAACATAATTTAATACAATTATTTGAAAGGAAACTGTCGGCCTGAAAAGTATCGAAGAGGTCAAATGGAACTTCCGGATATTGCTTTTAGAATACAATTTTTAAAAGCATATAATCAAATGAAGGAAGACTTATTATTTCAACGTAGGTATTTAGATGAGATATGGATATTTCAGAATGGGACCAATATACGCAACGGTCAGTCATGAAAAGATGATAATTAAAATAGTGTTATGATAACAAAAGTTGATGGAAAAAGGTAAATGTTGGAATAACAGTTGATTAGGTTTTATTAGTCCCAACTTTTATTAATAATTAATTGCAGATATATTGTAATTCGTGTTGGAAACAGGAATGGTTAATAATATCTTCGGTTTGGATGAATTCGATAAGACACATTGAAGAAGAAATTGACAAATGATCGAACTGTGAACAGATGTTAAATATGTTGGAAATTAACAGCTTACTTATTCAGTTGAGTGAAACTTTGTGAATATAATATGACTGCCAATTTTTAAGCCAGGGTGATAAGATTAGAAACAAGTAAAGATAAGTATATAATTAATATATGATAACTGTAGGAAATCTAATTGTGAAGTGTAAAAGATTTATGTGCATAGATATGTGTGTAATTGTTCAGAATATACGTATGCAATTGATTAAATTTGTCAGGAGAGAAAGAATAGAAGAAAGAAGAAATAGAAGAACTATTTTGCATATATGGTAAATTCATTAAGAATAATGCAGTGTTTAAATCTAGTTTTATCAAGAAATATGTAAACAGGCAATAACAGAACAAACGAAGGAGAAATACAGCGATATCAAAATGTCTTCACAAGGAAACACTGTACCGAAGAACACAAGAACTAAACGTAAAAGATAAATATGATCTCTAATGAATGTAAAATTTTTTACTTGGATATACAGTTGTTAATTAGGTGGAATAGGACTCCAGGGGATACAACTACAAACGCGCCTTGAACTCTAACTCATGGATGGTACGGAAAAGAGTACGTTGTAAATATAATCAAACACACTCTAAAGATCTAGATGTCCAAGACTTCGAAAGAGGACAAATTGTTGGCGGTGGGTTAGCGAGAATGCCTGTGTTTTCATCACAGGCATTCTTCAGGATTCTTCATTCAGGAGCTGAATTGGTTATTCTACAGAGAGGAGTTCTAAAAGATAATTTCACGAGAGGGCTGTGATTGCCAAACTCATTCGAACGGAAACCAACGCTGTTGCAGCAGTTGCTGAAGCAAGTTGCGAAGATGTGGTGCAACGATCATAAAATCTCGACACTTGGAAAGATGTGGTTTTGGCCGACTAGTAATTATTTACATTGTTTCCTGCAAATAGTAGGGTTTATGTATGGAGAACGCAAGTTCCGGATTGTCTGGTTCCTACAGTCAAACATCGGGGAGGTTCTTTTATGATTTGGTTATTGCACGGCAATATCGTGGTATTCAGCTGGTTCTCTCAAGTAAAGTCTCATCGGCCGAATGGCTTGAGAATATTATAAAACATTTTCTTTGGCCAGTACATTCGTCTGATATCAACATAATTCAACTGTTATAGTTTATGGCTTAAGTTTCATGGCAGAGAGTGGGAGTTAAATTCCATCTCCAATATCACTGAAGAAATTGACGGATGTTTTGGCACAAGAATGGGGCAAAACTTCGTTGGAGACTATTCAGACGCTCTATGAATCTATCCTGTGAAGAATTGTAGCTGTTTTAAAAACGGTGCTTTAACACCTTATTAATAAACTACTAATATGTATACATCAGGTATTCATATTATTTTGTCCATCCCTTGTGACATTCAATACCAACTTTTTAATATATCTACTATAAAAATATTATCAACTTCACCTAAGGCCAAATAGATTTATTTATCAATTATGAATAGAGCCTATTTGGAATTATAGGGTTGAACGAAAATATCAAACCGAATACTAATTCAATGCTGCCAAAACAAAGCCGTTCGATTATATAATAATGCTTATCGCTACGTAATCAACAAATAACTGCACGATATCAAATACAAATACGAAGTTACCCCATATTTTACCGTAAAACATAAAAGACAATGAAATACGTGAATATCACAGCAAGTGATTTAATTTTTAAAAAATTATTTTGTAATTGGGGTTTTATCACAAATTTTTACAATCGAATAAGTCTAAAAGTTTATAATGGTAATTTAGATTTGTTGTTTCACCAGTTTGCAGGTAATCAATTAAATATTCCTTTTTCATCTCAAAATACTGTTACTAACTTCTTTGGCCAACTTCTAAACAGGAACTCGCTTCAGAATCGCTGAGCCAATTTGAAGCCACTCCGTAGTTTCTTGTTCTGTCACAAATATTTTAGAAATCTAATTTTAACAGCATCATACAGCTAAGCAATATCTAAGCTTGTAGAAGATATACTAAAAAAGGAAAGCGTTTTTTAGCCATATGTGTTTTTTATAAAGAAAAGAACTTAATTTTCTTTATTGTTTCCGATGATTTAATATATTATTGGTACTATTTAAGATCTAACGGAAAAATCAAGGAAAAGCTAGCTAAGAAGCTAAATTCTGCATTTAATAATTTAATTAAGGGTCACTTGAAGCAGACGAGGTGAGGTTTTAGTGCCTCTTTATCTCTTTTATAAAATATATTGAATTCAATTACAAGTCAATTACAAATCTTTATATTTTTATTTCATGAAAGTTTCATATATCGAACTTGATAAAATATTTTTAGGAATATTAGAATTTAAACTTTTGAAGTGATAAAGTTTAACAAGTTTTCAACAATTTCAATATTGCGTTTTCTTTAATGTTATATTTCTATTCAAATAAACTAAATGAGGTTATCGGTTATCCCATCTAAAATTTGCCCAATGTGAAAATGTGATGAAAATTTATGTGTCTGTAAACTTAGCTTTATATAATAACAGGTCAATCGAGAAGTCCCCGGCCTACCATAGTTAAACAATTTTTTTTTGGAAAAATTAGTTTTTTTATTCAACATAATTCCCTTCAAGTGTGATACACAGATTATAGCGACCCTCCAACTTTTCGATACCATTTTTGTAGTACGATTTGTCCTTTGCTTCAAAATAGGCCTCAGTTTCGGCAATCACCTCTTCATTCAACGAAAAGTTCTTCTCAGCGAGTATTCTTTTGAGATCCGAGAACAGGAAGTAGTCGCTAGGGGCCAGACCTGGAGAATACGGTGAATGAGGAAACAATTCGAAGACCAACTCATGGATTTTTGCCATCGTTTTGACTGACTTGTGACACGGTGCGTTGCCTTGGTGAAGCAACATTTTCTTTTTCTTCAAATGTGTCCGGTTCAAACGGTCCAATAACGCTATGTAATAGTCGCTGTTGATTGTCCTTCCTTTTTCAAGGTAGTCAATGAAAATTATTCCATGCGCATCCCAAAATACAGACGCCATAACCTTGCCAGCCCACTGTTGCGTTTTCTCACGCTTTGGAGCGGGTTCATCATCTGCAGTCCACTCGGATGCCTGTCGATTGAACTTCGGAATGAAATGATGGAGACATGTTTCATCCATTGTCACAACTCGTCGTTGTTTCTGGTCAAAAGTGAGCTCGCGCGGCACCCACTTTATACAGAGCTTTCTCATACCCAAATATTCGTGAATAATATGATGTACACGTCCAGTTGATATCTTTAGAGTATTTGCCATTTCATTCAAATTCAATTTATGGTAATTTAAAATCATTTTGTGGATTTTTTTAATACTTTTGTCGGTAACAACCTCTTTTGGGCGTCCACTGCGCTCAACGTCTTCGGTGCTCATTTCCCTACGTCTAAACTTAGCATACCAATCCTTGATGGTTGATTTTCCTGGGACAGTGTCCGAAAACTCGGCATCAAGCCAAATTTTTGCTTCAAGTGTATTTTTTCCTTTCAAAAAAACAATATTATATCAACACGCGAAATTCCTTTTTATAAATTTTTTCACAAGAACAAAAGTTGCTTCACTCAAAATGCTTTAATTCCCATTAGTTTGGGATCCGGCAGTTGTCAAATTTATATACGCATCTTTTGAGGGTTAGGGCTAACTAAAAAATACATTAATTTAATTCTAGTAGCGCCATCTATGTGTCAGGCCGGGGACTTTTCAATTCGTTTGGTCTACAATTTCTAAATTATTCATTTCTACTAGATACATTATGTTGCTGTTACTTACATTACGAACGTACGTATACACATCTTTCAAATCATCCTCCAACAGATGATACGGATCGACCTGATAGTCAGGCATGGGGCCAGGTCGATGCGTGTTCATGGTTGCAAAATGTCTGATCTGCGATCCATAACAAGTACGAGCGGTTAAGTTTTGCTCAGGACGAACGCACGGATGCCAGGCAGTTGGTATTTGAGGTTTGTGCGTATCATTATTTGGAACATGTGTGGCTAATCGATTCTGAAAAAAAACAGAGCTATATTAACAACGATATTGAGTATTTCGAGATGCAACTCTATTGTTCAATGACAATTCAATGCTATTAATGCCTATAAAAGGTTATTTTGGGACCAAATAAACCAAGCAGTTATTTTAATAGCCTTAAAAATGTCGCTGAAATGGTGTGAGATGTCAGTATAGTTATATTGTATAATGCAAATCATAAAATAATACTTATTGCCTACGGGCAGATTGTTGTGCAGAAGTACTAAGAGATTTATTTAAAAAAATAGTGTGAGAAATGAAATGGGTGGAACTATAAATTATACTCATTCATATTTGATTTATCGAATTATAATAACATTTCCTATACATCGTTCAAATCATTCCCCTTTTCTATTAATGAATTAAAAATGCCAATTAAACAGTTCTTACACAAATATTTTACTGCACACAATTTTACCAATATACCTACAACCTAGTTTAAGAAATATTCACCTTATTGACAGATGAGTAAGCTTTACGACATTGCAGACAAACTATTAATTACAGTCATTATCGTGTGTAAATGTATAATTCATTGGTATATTTCGTAATAAAAATATTAATTACATAGTTAACATAATAAATTTAACCTTTGAATAAACACTATATCTACTTATTCATTTAAACAGTATACAGTAGAGTTTTACAGTATAATAATAATAATGAAGTGGTCAACATGAAATAGCGATCAATAAATAATAAGTCTTATTTTTACATTAGCCTTTAAATCACTTATAGCCGGCTTGGTGGCGCAGTGGTAAAGGCGATGGGATGGTCCTCCTACTGTTGAGATAGCCGCGGGTTCGAATCCTGCTGGGGCATGGTCGTAAATTTATGTTTGTGATTGTTTAAAATTTGTAAATGTTCTAGACAAAAGTGTAAAATCCGGCAAGGAAAATAATCCCAGTCACGCCAGTAATCAGGCTCGGTAAGACCGGATATGTTCTGGGATGATTTCTAAAGTTGGTCACTCGCCAGTCGGTAGGCTTAATGTTGAGGACCGTGGTTCGGAGCCCAAACTTTAGGCCCAGTCCAGATAAACCCATAGTTGGTAAAAGGAGACTTTAAAATATATTTTTTAAAAAATCACTAATAATATCAGTCGCTTTAATTTGAATTGGTTTTGTGAGTTCAGGAAATCCGTAAGCCACGACACTACTAAATTAGACGAATAGGTCTGTAGCGACTTTGAGGCATGTCGAATTACATCCCAGAATAGTGACATACAAATATATCCAGAAAATATTATCCCGGATGTTGAACAGCTGCTAGCAGTGACGTCCACTAAACGATTACAAAGTTCTGGCAACCCCGGATCTGGGATGTTATTGAAGGGTACTTTAGATCATTCAGTTACTGGCCATCGTTCAACTCAAACGGGCCATTATGTAAAATTATTTCACCCATACTAAAAGAGAACAATTTGCGAAACATACGTTTATGTACTTTGATGGGTCCAAAAGGATAGACTATGTTGGTGTTGCATTAACCGGCAACCTACTGGAACAGCAGTTTATTTTGACCATTCAAGTGGAATTCTCTGCCGAGCTCTGCTATTTATAAAGCTTTAAACCTAATGTTATTACCACGTATCCACTATCCTTACTACCACGTTCTCTGAACGTAATAAAAACCATTTACCCTTGCTATCAGTTTGGGGTCTCTATATACAAAAACTTGTTCCTTGACGCAGAATTATATGGGCAAATTGGGATATACTTGAGAACCATAAACGGCAAGATGTAAAGGAGCAGAAAAAATCATGAACAAAAAAAAAGACATGAGTTTCTATTAAAAGGTGAATTGCCCCCTATTCGTGAATTTTGTAGCACATAACACTCAGTACAATATATACTAATCATATGTAATAGATCCCACAGACAGATGGATAGAGTTATAAGACTTTATTTGGATTTGGGGGACAACCGAAGAGAATATCTCAAATATAAGAAGAATGACAAAATTATGAATTTCCTCAATATTTTTATATATTTTGAATCTATATACTTTAATGTATTTATTAGTTGTAAATTTATCTGTACTTTTATATATCAAACTGTTTGTTTATATATTTTACTTCTTTATAGTATATTATATATTTATAGTTTATAATACATAATTATTAGCCTTAGTTTCCTATAAAATGTATTGTACTGCTTAGTGCTTTTGGGCTGGCCTCAAACCAAACTGCTCATGCGGCTGATGGGTCGAAAATAGTTATAAATATATAAATAAAACATAAATTAAAAAATCCAAATACAAATATTATTTGGATGCTTGATTAGATGTTCTTTATATAAATAGGAAAAAATCAGTTAATAAAAGATTGTGAAGTATACTGGTTTTGTCAGATATTGACAAATGTTTCGGCAAGTTTTCTTTTTATATAACAGCACGTGTTGAAATAGATAGTAAAGCTGTGTTATAAAACGCAGGTGTTCTTTTTCTTCTAATCATTCCAAGTCATTTTATTAAAAACCTTGGTTAATTCTTTAGACTACACTATAGATGTTAATTAAATATTGTCGGAATTCGCTAAAGGGATTGTGACATAATGATAGTATGACAAAACAGTCGTGCTATGATTGACATAAATATCCAAGAACCAAAGTGAAATTATTAGAATCGTCTGCGGCCTTGACTGGCAAATATCGTCCTCACTTATTGAATATTTAAATTTTGGTTATATACCAGGTGTTAAAAAATAAATATGTTTATTTCTTCAATAAACATTTTGATTCGAGTTCTAGTTTAGTTTCAACCTTCATAGGGTAAATACAAATTTTCTTGATATGATCCAGCCTTTAGGAAAATGTTCCCTGCAAAGTAAATTTGTATTTTATTGGGGTAATTTGAGCTACAATTTGAAAGTGTATCACAGATGCAATTATAACCTAAAGTGAAGTGAATTTTGTTTTACTTTTCTTTTAATTAAATTTTACTTAAGACTACAACATTTTATCTTGATTATTTTTATCAGCTAAGGCATTTTGTTCAGGCCACCAAACATTTTTTTAAAGAAGAAGTGGATTACTTACATCTTACATTAGATATGCTTAGTACAATCTTAATTTGCAGGTTAATTTGTTACTACTGTTCTGTTGTACTTGCATTAATACACAAGTAAGACGAGTATCGATTAATACATCAGTATGTATTTCTTAAGCTTTTATTTATAATGACATATAATACTTTTCATACAGTCACTGTTTTCAATTTTTTAAGTAATTAATTTAAAATTTTATAGGGTTTTGTGTAAATTGCAATTACACAGTAACAGTAAAATGCAGCCTTTACTCTGTGGGCCGATTTCACCATCTTTGCTTTTTTCAGGGCCCGTTCTAGTATTTCTACTATTTTATTGAACTATTTCGACTCGACGATCACTTAAAGTTATATCATAAATTTAGGGAACTCCACCTAAATCAATTTTTTGATATTACGAGCACCATCTTCTGAGTTTTCTAATTACTGAACGAGTCTCGTAATATACTTCTAATTTCTCGTATATAGGCTGAAATACTTTCAACTATTAATATTCTTTAAAAATGATCTAGCAGTGTGCCCTATTTTATTCGACTTGAGTCATATTGTAAATGTATGTTACCAACAACTGTAACGCAACAAACCTGATTGGAGTATCAGCTGGTGTATTGCTTAAAAGTATAAAACGATTACTATGTAAACTATGGACCGTCAAATGAACGTTAATACATTTAAATAATTAGAATTGCTTTATATTACTATAATTTCATATTTCTAAGTCTGTGAAACCCATGCATATCTAGTTTATCGTTGTGTCTATAATAAAAAAGATATTATCTATTAACATTAAACTGGATATCCTGTTCGAATTCTCATTTTATATATGGCATGTAATGAACTTTCATCGAAGAAATATTTTCACCAACATTTTGTGTAATATGCTGAAAATCTAGATGAAAAACAATTAAAATTATGAAAGTTGTCATTTTATTAACAGCTTCAAATGAAATAAAATTATGTTTAATATAATGGACCTTTGGTTTTATCAGGCATAATTGTTCCATTTTTAGGAATATTTTATTGAAATGCACTATTTAGGTTTTTAATGACATTAGATGTGATCGGTGATTTTGAGTACTTACATTTGCTAAATAATATTAATAAAACAAGTTAGTTTTTTTCTAAAGAAGTAAAGTTCTTTATTAGAGACATGCCATCTTTTGTAAAACGTTATGAATTCCAACATCTAATAAAATTATATATTACATTTTTTTATTTGAATAACAACATCCCTTAAGTTTATAGCCTTTGACGCAAACGTTATAAATATAGAATGGTCCATTTTTTTAAATAAACGCAATTTCTTTCTTTTTTAAAAGGCTAGACGTTTAATAACTTATGTACATTCAGTAAACAATTTTATATTGAAATAAGCAGAATACTGAATATATTCTAATTAATGTTGTAAATTTAAGAAACAAATATTGATATTTTTCATGCATGGACAGTTTGGGTAATGAAATTTAATTAAGCAATTAAAGAAAATTTGTTTAAAAATTTGTTGTCATTTTTTCATAGCATTATTGAATGTAAGTACTTACGTTCTCCCAACTTGGTTGTGAAATATTAGTATTACTGTAAGCATTGACCCCAGCACTATCTGATGACAATTTATTCCTAAGTGTGCAAAATTTTAGTAATGGTCAAACTTTCACTAACGAGACGAACAATTAAAGTTCATCACTCAAATCTAATAAAAAATACTTTCATATCAGACAAATTTTATAAAATAATAAACTGAAATCTGATTTTTTGTACAAATAGGTACACAATACCATCAGTCTCATCATACAGATGTTGTCAACCAGTTTTTGAAGCAAGATGTTAATAAAGAGAAACAGTATAATCCATTCTGTATTTAATTATTATGCCCCTTCTATAAACACGTTAATATTTACGAAAATAAAATGAAAGTTGTTCGTTATTATTGATATTTTTAGAGATATGAGAATGTTGCCTAGTAAAAACTCTCTAATTATTTTTAAATTGTATTATACGCTAACAATATGCGCTGGTCAGTTCTACAGCAGAAATTAATGTTAATAGCGTTGTCCGGCATTTAATAATAGTGCTATGGTGTCGAATAACCGTGTTTTATGTACCACGAATGAAGTAAAGCTATGATGTTGAAACCTAAAATGATTTGATTCGTATATAAATATATAAATATATATATATATATATATATATATATATATATATATATATATATATATATATATATATATATATATATATTTAAATATTTTATCACCATATGTCACCAAAAGTAAATAACAATTTTGATTTGTTATAACTTTCTATAATATCTATGTAACTGAGTAATCGTAATCTTCAAACGTTACTCAATTTCACAGCTTAATTCCTGCTGAGTTTCGTATGCTCGTTAAAAACACACACATACAATAAAAACTAGATCACTGCTTTGAAACATATTGAAATACAGAGAAAGCGGCGTCAATTGCTAATCAGCTTACAGGTGGAAGAGATGCTCATTAAACAAATAATAAAAAATCAACTGTCCAGTTTCTTATACAAGTTAAATGAGGAAGATTTTCCAATTTAGAAATCAGCATCGAAAAAAGTGATTTAACAAATTGTTAGTATACGGGAAATAATCTATATTGAAAGCAGTTTAATTTGTTTTCTTTGTATACTATAGGTCTGTATTGATAGGTTTGATGATCCACATACAAATTATTATATAAGCCAAGATAAATATATATTTTAAAAAACATTATACAATATTAAAACCAAATAGAAATCTTTTTAATATCATATTAATATAGGTAACATTTGCAACAAACAAATTGCAAAGATATTCAGATTCATGATGATTGGTGAGGGATAAATTTTTCAAACCTAAAAGTTGAATCAAAGTTATAATCAAAAGATTACTAAAATAATATAAAGTGTAGAAGTAGTGAGAACACTACTCTTATACTACACTCATATTAATAAACAAGCATAAATCAGAACATTTATTCATCAATTAGTACAATTATGAACTAGATAAAAATATTACTTAGACTTACTTTAGATACTTACATTATTATAGGACTTACATTAGAAAGAAAAATAGAAGGGTAGCAATAGAAATAATTGCAAATTTTCAGGCTTCAAATTTAGAGAGTATCAAAGATCATAATTCCGGGCTTAGACAGTGACGTAATAAAATATACTGATAACATATTACTCAAAAACTTCCAGGACTAACTAGTAAAACAATAACGTTTGGGCTGAATTCAATTTTATTCATTCACAAATTCAATTTAAACGTCAGTTCATCAAGTGGGGCATTCAGGCCAGCGCTTTACCTTTTTATACCTTTTTCGTTGATCGATTTGTCTTCGCTTTCAAGATACGTTTCAACTTCGAATCATTGGTGTCAAGCCATTTTCTCTGCACCGTACTTTAAAAGATTGGAAACAATCCGAAGTTGGTTCATTTAAATCATTGCAAAGCTTAAGCAAAATACTAGATTATCATGAAATGTGTTATTTGAAGGTCAGGACTACTACGTGAAGTTTAGAAAGTTATCGTCATCCATCCATATTAAGTGATATCTACTGTTAAGTTCTTTTGTTAACTTATTTTGATAAGTAACATATGCTGGTCGAGAGAAATAAACAACTCTTAAATGTCGATGACTGGCACGTCTGTACATAAAATAAAAACATTTCAAGAAGAACAAAATCAATTTTCTGAAAGCAGCTTGGCAGTTGTTGTTTACAGATGATACAAAAGAACCAAATGGGAAGAAAAATGTGTAGCACCCGGATTAACTGAAAATTCCATTTCTAACCGAAAACAAAATTACCAACAATGCAGTTTCATAGCTTCGTAGGCAAAAAGGAAGAGTTATCTGTGTTGTGTTGAAGATAGTGAATCTACTTCAACAATTCCAAGCGTAAAAATCATGGTTTATTGTACTAAGGAAAATCATCCTCATCTCCACCGAAGTGGAATAGCATTGTTTTGCTATAAATGACCATAAATGGCAGTTCATGGCCATTAAATATTATTATGCAAATGGTGGAATCTGCAAGGTATAGTAACACGCGTAAAGCAACCTCTTGGATTAGAAGGCTTGGCCTCGAAAGTTGTGAAGGGTACATTGTTGCAGCTTGAGTGGTAACCTATGCCTTACCCAACCTAATTACCAGGCATTGGTACCATCTTATTACCATCTGTTCAGATCAGTATAGCATAAATAGCCTGGGACACAGTTTTGAAAAGAGCGAAATTGATTGAAAGCGATGATTGTATGGACGTGACAGGAAGGTGGGAAAATGATAATGAATGGTATGGAGAAGTGATGCCAGTTCCAAAAACATATATAAACAAATACATATAAATTAAGAAATACATTTAATATAAACGATATATCTGTACATACATTTTGTAAAAATGATAAAAATAAAACAATATTAATAATATTGAAAAACATAATAATTAAATAAAAATTAAACACTCCCTGTGACATAGTTGACCTTAAAATCATTAAAATCTCAAACTATATATATTTTTTGAAAAGTAGACATCTAAAGGTTAACACTGTCTTAAAAGGGTAGCCGTGAAACAAAACAATACACTAATAACAATGTCGACCTTTAACCATTTATAAAATATATATGATCGATGGCGTTCAATACAGTTAACATAATTTAGATATATCGAGACATATATCACATCTTAATTCTAAGTTGATATTTATCTAAAGATTGTTCGTGTTAAACATAAAGATACAATCGCTTTAACTATGCTATTTGAATACTCATTCATAAGGCTTCAAATATTTACATATAATGGACTGAATTAATTTAGATAATAATGAGAAACATTTTGTAAATTTAGAACCTTACTGCGAATATTATTGTATACTTCATTTTAAACAAAATGGAAATCAGGTTGAAAAACCATGTAGAATTATAGATCATCTGATAATTTTTACCCTGACCCATTTTGCATCCGAATGATTAATATCTGCTGAATACTATTTAATGTTTTTACAAACATATGTAACCAAATAATAGTTACATAACGACCGTTTTTCCTTAATGTTTAGCTTAAACACATCAATATAACCTATATATTGTAATTTATGATAGATTCGTTCGGTTTATGCTTCCAATTGTCCACATTCGACCAAAGTAACCTTTACAGTAGTTTCAGAAGCATTTACCTTTAAGTTAAATAGTGAAACATAAAATAATAAATGTGAAAAGTGAAATGGAATCGACCACTGAAACCAGAGAACGTATAAAAATATGAACATCATATAAATGCAAAGTATAACCCAAAAGTTTTATTACGCTATTATCAATAAAGTTCATGAATAAAATATTTATAAGCATCAAAAAAGTTTTAGCAATAGGTTTGTTGCCGTGGTTGCCTAACAACTTTGTTGATATAATTATTACGAAAACGTTCTATAGAGTAAAATATATGAAAAAATGGTGAATGCAATTAGTGATGAAATGATGAATGCGACGAAGTGACTTTCTTCCAAATTAGTTGTAGATTTTAATTAAACCAATCGGGAAAAGATTAAAAACCAACCCACGCATAAACATTTAAATTTTGACCTAGTCGCGACATAAACAATTTCTATTTGCTCGACAAGATCCGCGTTGGAAACTATAGCGACTGTTTCAACTGTTTGAGATCGGAGATTCATTCATCCGCGAGCGCTTGTCGTTGATGACTCAATCCTTAAATAAATTTTACAATGAATGATATACGAGTACGATTTGCATATTCACCTTTGTGGAGCCTAATTCGATTCATATCAGCGCAAATGATATGATAATCCAAATCAATTATCTTATAAATGATTTGTTCGATCGTGTTATGTTAATGGGAGAAAAGTTCAATGAAAATTATCTATTAAAAAACGGCTGATTAATAAATCACCTGTCTGAATCGAACAATTAATAAACGGTAAAATATACTGCCAAGCAAAAAAGTTGTAGTGACGCTGACTTATGATTTTGTTGTTTGTAATGCAAATTTTCAAATACAATTTTGTTGTTTGTCAATTTATTAGATCATTTAAATATAATGTTCATTGTTACATTATCCTTTACATTTCTCCGATTTTAAGAGAAAGTTGTAGAAACAAATGACAAGTAACATAGGATCACAAGCAGAAATTATATGTTAAATAGTCATAAGTGTCTTAAGGCCATAATCGTTATATTCGAATAGTCGGTGCTGGTTTCAACGATGTAAAAAAGAACGATCTGAAAAAAAAGCTATGAAACTCCCAAAGTGTTTTCAGACAAACTCTTGCAACTTTTCAATCGTACCGTATATTCGATTAACTTTCTTCTATTCATAAAAACCTGTTCTAGACTACATCTCATCTTTATAACATAATTTGTGAAAAACAATATTTCAGAAAAAAATAGATGCAAATATCAGAATATGAGTTATAAATTATTGTGATGATGTCCGATATGCCGCCTGAGACCAAACTACAAGACTACAACGAGCTAGCAGGAGTTCGACAACACTGAAAGATGAAAATGTAACTCAAACTCTCAAAGAACTTTCAGACAGCTTAGCAGTTGACGAATAAGCTATATTCAGACGTTTAGATGTGATGGGAAAGATACAAAAATAGAGGAAAAATAGCTACCACACGAATTAATTAAGAATGCCTATTCGAACCGTTTCAGCACAGCGATTTCATTGAGTGTTAAGAAAAAATTAAGATTTTTCTGTAGGGTATTGTGGCTGGGTATGATAAGTCGATCTACTATGGCAATCCGAAACGCAAAATGTCATAGAATAGTCCACGAGCGTCATCCACAACGACACTAAAGTGGAATATTCATGGTCATAAAGTCTTACAAAAACTGAATGTAATGGTTGCAGCAGCAAATATCTGACGATATCGATTTAACAAATTGAACAAAATAGTTTTGTAAAAAAAGACTATCTATCTAAAGACCAGCGAGAATTTTTTTTTATAACGTCTTTATTAGATATGCTTAGTACAATATTAATTATAAATTAATGTATTACTACATTTTATTTGTATTTGGATTAATTCACAAGCAAGACGAGTGCGAGATAAATACATTAATATGTATTCCTCAATTATAAAATTATAATAACTCAAGCTATAGTTTACACTAAAGGTAATATACACTTTATTTATGTCGTATGGTTTGGTTCGCTTCAATCTCCTGATATCCTGCACGTTGTCCAGTAGTTGTATTGCTTCCAAGTTAATATGACTTAGTAATCTTCTTTAGTATTTTAAGGCGAAATTGTGGATAACTTTGCAAAGATTTGATTTTTCTATTTGATTTCCAGGTCATCGCACAGTTCTTCGTTAGTTACGTAGCCATATGCATTGGTAATTAATCGAAGAATTTTGTCTTGACAGCGTTGGATTACTAGTTGATTTGAATTTTTAATGCTGCCCCATATTTGCACCCCATAACTCCAAATTGTCTTTACGATTGTCTGATAAATCCATCTCTTTGATTTTAGAGCAAGTTTAGAGTATCTTCCGACTAACCAGTATAGTTGTTTTATTTGGTTGGTTCTAATGTGTTTTGCTTTTTGTCTAGCATAATGTTTCCAATTTAATCTACCGTCAATGTGGATGCCGAGGTTGAATTGAATACTAGCGAGTATTAGACGCAAAGTTATCCTATTGTATAACAACGCTCAGCTGCACGTTGCAAGAGTTGTGAAAGATATACTGTTGCGTCTTTATATTTGTCCAGATAGATGCAGCATGGTTTGAATTGTTAACGGTTTCGAAATGCTGAAGAAGTGTGAAAATGGATTGATGATTGGATCGCTGACAAATCAACATTGTTCTTTGAAAATGATATCGAAATTTCACTAGAAAGATTTTTCTCAATAAATGTCCTTTTCAAGTGAAAAAATCTCAGAATACATGCATGCACTGTGGTTAAAAAATAATAAAACTTCTTTAAAATCAAATCAGACGATTAAATTTGATTGCCGAATGATATGAGTTTTGTTGAAAAACATATGAAAAAAGTGTATGTAGTCTTGTAAACAAATAAAATGAATTAAAGATTTAATTAATTAAAATATGTTTAGTAACTGAAGCAGCATTAAAATTGAAATATTAAATATAATCATTAATAATTCAATTTTATTAGCAATACCAATTTCAATTCTATCTCCTTTAAAATATATACGAGCCTCGTACAAAGTAAAATCACGTTTTTTGTAATGAAACTATAATATCCAAGATTCAAACCACGGATGTCGTCAGAACAATACTTTATATTATTTTGATATGGTGTACCCGAGACAGGTGGCTAACATACAGGGCGTTACACGTCTCGACCAGGATTCTATAACCCAGATTTCCTGAAGAATGTGAAAGTGAAGATACGTTATTGCCTCGCCGAACATTTCACTCTCCACCGTCACACAGCAGTTGTAAGAAACATTACGGCTTACTAAAGAGCTTTAGCAGGATGACAATTAAATCACCTTTAAACTGCTGTATATAGGCACGGACTAACGGTAACAGTTCTTAAAATGTAACTGTTGTTATTAAAACAGTTAATTACTTGGCTAAACTTAAACACGCCGTCTTTATCAATTAAACAGCGTAACATTGACATTGTGACTTTGAAAACATAAAGGAAAAAATACAATATACCTATTCAACTATGACGTTAAATCGTACAATAATATTAAATTATAGTGTGATGACTTAAATCTCACCAGTCTTTAATTATTTAGTGTTAAACGGCACATGAAAAATATGTATGACAAGTATTTGATCTAAATGATATCATGAGCACTTTTGGTGAAAATTGTTTAAGACCAGGTTACCAGATCAAACATGATGAAAAATCTTACGAGATCATGATAAACCATCGGAAAATAAATGTTTATATTTATTTATTTACTATATTTTATATTTATATATGAAAATCAGTTCAAATTAGGTTACCAGATCAAAGATGATGAAAAATCTTACGAGATCATGATAAACCATCGGAAAATAAATGTTTATATTTATTTATTTATTATATTTTATATTTATATATGAAAAGGCTGAAAATTAACACGCATTTGTTTATTTAGCGTCATGAGAATGTTTCGCGTTTTAATAGGCAATTGAAATTTAATTTTTGGTGTAAATAAATGTAAAGGAAACATGGATTTATCCCGGTATAATAAAAGCCAAGGAGTAGTTCAAATAGTACCTAAGGAACTGATACAATCATGATTGCAATACATAGCTTATAAGGGCAAATGTCATTTCAGGATGTCCGGTAAAGGCAAAAACGATTGAAATATAGCGAAGGACCCGCAACTGTCGTAGGAGGAGCGCCTTGTCGCCTTAACCATTGCGACTACCAAGCTGGATATCCTTATACCTTAACAGAACTGATATGAATGCATGAAAGTATAAGAATCCAAAATCACAAGTTGTCAGAAGTTTAAAAAAAATCAAATATTTAAATATAGAAAAGCGTTTTTTCTTCCGTAAAAATCTATATTTCTTGCGGAAATTATGTATTCATAAGAAATAGTAAATATTCCAGAATATTATAGAGTAGTTTTTTAAATTTAATCCCAATACAAGAAACAACCTCAATTAAAATTATCAATTTAGCTGTTGCAAATACTTTTCAGATTGATTGATATTGCTATATATGAACTGTTATAATCAAATCGTACTATTTTTTCAACTCAGAAGAATATACAAACAATATCGTAGAAGAACATTATTACAACCTATTCCTTAGTATTTTGCTGTTGGTCTCTAATAAATAAAAGTTAACGGAAAAAACTTCACGGTAATTTAGCTAGTAAACAGTCTAAACATCAGCTTGCGCGCTAGCCGTTGAAACCAATTAGAAATATGGTGCATAATTAAGCATTAATTTCTCCGGATTTCGTTTTCAATGTCTAGGTCTTTGTGATTGCGAATCTGGTGGGAGATAAGAAAGCGTACGTCAGATGGCTCGTTTGTATTGTGCGACCGTATGGAACGTCACTTAACTGTTCAAACGATGAATCTGATTTAACTGTTGTCGAAGCGTGGATGTGACGTGGATTGGCTTTAATGGTGCCAGATGATTATTTGCCTGGAGGGTAGAGGAAAATCTTTAAGATCTCGTTACGATTGAGTCACACCCATCCTATAGTCCAGACCTAGTGTTATTCGACTTTCACTTATTACGTTCATTGATATAGTGAATAATGAATTATTTTTGCAGATACGTTTCACTTTTATATTGACGGTACAAATAAATCTTCGCCATTTGATCAAAAAAGAGGCCATATGTATATAACCTTGAAATATTAGAGAATCTGTATGCTGACGATTGAAATCACTTATGAAGACGAGATTATATTTAAATAATAACTTTATTTATATTATAAGTGATTAAAAATTAAAACATTTTTTTAATAGAAACTTTGGCTTGATTGGGGCAGTGGAAAAAGACAACTGAACTGCTGTTGCGATAGCCGCTGGTTCTAATCTTGTTGGAAATTTATGTTTGTGATTGTCCTTTAAGTGCGCAAAATCCGACAATGAAAATGATCGCAGTCACGCCAGTAACAAGACTGGGAAAAACCCGATAGCTTCCGGGATGATCTCCAAGTTGGTAATGCTAAATTGGTTCGAAGCCCACATTAAACAGCCCATGTAAAGTTTGGGTATTACGTGACCGTGCTTCACATCTACATCCAAGCCAAATGTGCATGGAGAAAAACACGTGTGAGATTGAGATTCATTGACAATGATCTTGAATACTATAGAAAATATTATTTCACACAGACGAAAAACTATAGTTCTGCCTTATAGTAGAAACTACCAGTAGGATATAAAATCAGAATATTTGCACTAGAACACGATTAACCAGATATTACCAGTATTATTGCTTGTTTCAAGTCCAATTAAAAATATTATTAAGTGCTTGTGTATTTTTTCATCCCTTCACATAAAAGACATTTATTGAGAAAAATTGTTACAAGAAATGTCAATGAAGATATTTTCCACATCACATTAGACAAAAAGCAAAGCAGATAAGAGTCAAAATCAAAAAATTGTACTAGTAAGACAAATTACTGTATAAATAAGACAAAGTACCGTACTATAAGTAGATTTGGTTGGTTTATCGGACAATAATAAAACATATTTGGACTTAAACGATACCAATAAGGGGTTATACTCATCAAATCGACTAATAATCTAATGTTGTTAAATTAAAGTGTTTCGATTAATTATCAATGCTTATCATCACGTAACCAACGAAGAACTGCACGATGACAACAAAATTAAATGAATTTAAGAAGTTAGAAAAATTAAGAACATACCAGCGTGGAGGCAATACAGCTACAATACCACATCATGTGAATTTGTATACTGTATAAGTATTTCCCTTAACTATTTAGGTATTTATTTAAAGTCTCCTCAACATACATGTTATTTAGCGACTATAGCGAGAATTTTAGGAAGTAATAATTACAATTTACAATCAAAAATATAGCAATAATCTTTGTATATAATAAAAAGTGTCTGTCTGTCATTACACACATTACACATTTGTGCATAGATAAAATAGTTAGGTATATAATACTTAGATATATGGAATGAATATAATTAGAACTAATAACAAGTAATGTAATTTTTGGGGTCATATTGTTTCTAAGTGCAAGGATATCAAAGAAACAAAAGAGTTTATATTAATTTATATTTATATAAACAAAATATGTAAGGATCAGATCAACTGACGCCAAAAGTTGACGTTCCATAAGAATGTGACACACTGTGTATGGAGCGCTACTGCAGGAATATTGTGGGGATCTCCCTTCAGAAGACATCAGTGCGTAGTTCTGCAGTACCCCGTAAATTGATTATGTTCAATTAGGTCCTAGACCAACCGAGTCAAATAATTAAGCTTAGCTTCAATGAAGAACTCTTAACTTTAGTTCAAGTATTTTCATTCAGATATTTTTTTGTTGTTGCAGTAATTCATTCACCAACTGCTAAGCTATCTAAAAGTTCTTTGGAAGTTTGAGTTGAATTTTCATCCAATAAGTCTGACAATTTACTGTCTTACAGTTCTTTTTGTTGCTTTAGGCCGTTTTGTATCATTAATATCAAAATCTCAACTTTTAAATCATTGAAACCAAAACCGACAAGCACGGGTACAAGAGAATAGTATCATCAAAAGCTTTTAAAAGTGTTTGATGAGCTTCGCCAGCAGATTTCTTCAAATTAAATAACAACTGTAAAGAATCTAAAGATTGAAATCGTGAATGTTCTTGCGTATGTATACACAGAATAATTCAATAATTGGAAAACTTATTTTAGGTTGAGACATGCGAAACCATTCAATACTTAGATTTGCTGAACAGTTATTTTATACTAATACTCCATAAATTTAGCAGTATATATCGACTGAAATAATGAAATATCTCTATTTTGTTCTATTGAAATCGACCTTCCTATTGGAATATGTTAACATAACACTGAAAGAGCAAACATTGTACGGTGCGGGTTATTCATTCGTGATATTCTAAAAACAAAAGTTATAAGTGATCTAAAGCAATTTATGTGAGATTACAGTTTCGTGTAATATAAAAAAGGAATACATTCATCTCGAGCTGAAGATTCGTACGATTGAAAATGAGGTCAAGAGCTTTGGACAAGTGTGCTAACGGTAAAAGCGTCTAATGCGTTGTAAAATGTGGCAAGTTGTTCAATGATAAAATGGTAAGATAATATTAGGAACGAAATGCTATTTTCAATAATCAACTCAAAATCGTCGCCCTCTCTATAGACTGTTTTTTAACACATACTAAACTTTGCCAGTTTTGTGTAATACAAGTACATGTCACCGCAACTCAACACCAGTAATTAACTATAATGAATATAGCAAGTGTTTTGTAACAAGATGCAATTGAAGGAGTTTCAAAATAACCAAAACTAGAAAATAGAATGGTAATTATTTCAGGTCTGATTATCGACGCAGGATTTTCTATTGTAATATCTCTCGCAGGCAAGCAGCGCGCCGGCTAGTAAAAGTTGTTAATAATCGAATTTAACGAATTATGGTCTGGGAAGTAATTGGATCGGTGATATTCGATGATTTCTATCGCATCAAATTCGAATACTTAACAGCATATTAAACAAGTTATTAATTATTATTATCATTATACTCGACCAAGTTTAAGGAGAAAACATTATTATCATTTATTATTACCCACACTTTTCAAAAATTTCATTTTTATTAATAGTGCTATATATTCAATATACTGTTTCAAATACCTTTATGATAATTGCCATTTAGAACCTGTACTGTACAACCTGTCCAATAAAACAGCCAATGCACGTCATCAAAAATTTTGACGTCGGCACGTCGCAATATTAAGAATTTTGGTTTTCCATCTTTGCCCATTGATAACCTCTAATTATTATCACTTATGATTCACATAATTTCGCAGATATTTGGCAACATGGCCCGCCAGTACCAGCCCAAAATCGAATGTTATAGACTAATTAGGTTACATGTTCCGATGCATCAGACAGCATTCTATCCCTTTTTAACTAGAATAAAATGAGAAGGAAAAATCTGCTCAGAGTTTACACTTTTACAAACTGTAATTCGTTCTTTATTCGACGTCATCTATGACGTGCGTTGGCTGTTAAATCGGACGGTTAAAAGTGTCTGTAAAATAAAAACAACAATAAAATTTATAAAATTGTTTATAACAATAATAATTATTATAATTATACTCTTTTATGAATATTTCTGATGCTTACACCTAGTTGCATTTCAGTAGTGGCAGTTCTGCTTATTTACGTGTCCACTAAGATGAAAATGAGTTTCATACAAACACAAGATGTTGTTAAATGTTTAAAATCCCTTAGTTCACAAAGTCAAGCGTATAACTGGCATCCTGGTGCATTATTGATTTTTATAGGGATGTGTGTGTCTCTCTGTGTATTATTTTTGATATAGATAACTCTCTAAATTATGAGCAAATTAAAAAATAAATTATTATTAATAAAATATATTATAATATTATATTATAGTTATTAAAAAAGTAAGTAAGTAAATAATAAAATATAATTATAATTATCATTAATAAAAAAATATCCTTTTACGGCCTTTTTTATTGTACGAACACACAATTTTCATTCTCTAAAATTTTAACACTGATGATCCTTCTTGTATGAATTGTTAATAACTATTAACTTTGTTTATATCTAGTTCATAAAATTGTCTCAGACATAGCTCTAGGTGGCAATAAAGACTGGATTTACAAAGACATAATATTTTACAATAACGTTTTCAATATATCATACGTTTCAAAAGCCATTCAAATGAATTTTTGATTATTAGCGATAATTAAGGTACCTTTTGCATAACGAATTAATTACGTCACAGTATTATTGCAGGTCAATGGATTCTGGTAACACGCTAATTATTGCATAAAATATCCAAATGTCATAGTTACAATGGTTATTTAGACACTATGAAAATGTACTTAAGAGATCTAGAAGTATGTGCTAATATGTGCAATAATTTGATACCCAAATATTTCGAATCCACGGAGACATTGGAATATTTGCCTTCATTCTTAATCTCATATTCGGATTAATTTTTCAAATCTAATTTGATATGTTCTGTTAATTATTCTACAGTTTTTAACTACTTTCACGATATCGTCATGTTGCAGATAGATGGGATAAGTTGGTAAAATTTCTCACTATTAGTGAAAATATACTTTGTATAAATTTTCATGCAGGCCCAGTTTATCAATATTTGTCAGGAGTTACTTAGTTAAATTAAACTTGTTGTTGATTCACTAGTACCTAATTTAAAACTAAAAATATTTAAGTATTAAAAAATATTTACACGTTAATCGCTAAGCTGTTTCATTTTCACATTTTCATAGATGAGTAAAGTAAAAATTAATAAGAAAATGACGTAACCTATCACTTAGTAAGTCTCTGGTCAAGTATGTATAGATGGTATTTCCGCACATTAACCAATGAGAAACCAGCGATTAGCAACGCGCAAGGAACGGGACCATGCGATCAAAGGGTATACAAGACCCAAACGACTAGGTCCTCTCCCTAGACAGCTTGGTTAATGTCAGATTTTAAAATTTAAAAATGTTTCTGCAATTATCAATTTTATTGATATATAAGGTTCTCCCTTGAAAATATTCTACCCATAGTTAGCGGTACTAAGGTACTTCAAGTAAGGCAATCCCAGTCAAAGTCTAGAGTCTCCGTCACCTACCAGAACAGTTCCTTGGAATTTATGTAAACTCAATGGGAAACAAATTGATACTAACTGACCAGTTTGGCTTAGTTAGTAGTTAGTCCAAGGTGCCGAGGCCCGGACACCTAAAGAGACAGGATTTTACATTAACTATAGTAATTGACTGACAACTGACAAAAGGTAGATGAAATCCAAGTTTGAATGAAATGAAAAATGGCAAACATATTATTTTAAACAGCAATTATTGTTAATTTTATTATTACTTTTCGGGATTATGGGATGTGCGCCTGTAAAGTTGTTTAAAGCGTATAATATCGGTTTTTCGGCAAGTTTAGAATCAACATACCTTCAGGACTGCTTTTTTATTGCATGAACGTTATTTTCCATGCATGAATTTATTTGATATATGAATGATAATGTATTACTTATTATATTGCAGATAGGCTTAAATTCATAGTGCAGATTCACTTTTATTTTGATGATCCCCTTGTTTCAAATATTATTGACATGATCTGATTGTTTATTAAAAATATCAAACATTGGAACCTTCACCAAAGTACATTAAATTATAATTAAATTGTTTCCTACCCATGGTTCCCGGTAGAACTCAGATAGCCAGGGTCTTTATCACCTACCTTGAAATTAAGCAAATTCTGATCAGTTTATATAATGAAAGAAAAGTCGCAATTATAATTTTGAGAATTTTCATATTTTGAGGAAAATTTAAATCGTATGAAATTAAATAAATACTTAGAGTTAAAATGATGTCACTTAGAATTATATTTTATAATATTGCAGACAGTCTAAGTTTGCAGGATATATTAAAATGTTCAAACTTATATGTAATTGTTCAACTTTTTAATTATTGATGATCACCTTTGCTTCAAATGTTATTGACATCATTTGATATCTTATTAAACATTATATTAATTATATAACAAACTGTTAAATATTAATATTATTGTACATCGAGTTCACAAAGTTGTATTAGTCATAGTCTAAGGTGGCGATACGGATCGGACATCAGGTGACAAGATTTTACATTAACTATGCTGAATAAATTTAATAAAACTATCTAGGTGACAAACATTATTTCCCACAGAAATTATTATTATACTTATTACAGTAGGGTACTTTAAAGTTGACGAATAACCATAAATAATTAAAACCATTTATTGCTGACATGATACACATAGTGACATTTTCACTCCATTGCACGTTTACTAAATCCATTAAAATTAGGCCTAAGATAATTTAGTAATATTATACTAGATTGTTTAATAGGTGTTTTCAGTAAGAATAACACGCAAAAAGTCATGTGTTAGTCCGGGAGAACCGTCCTAACCAGAATATTCATAGCAATGGCAACTTCCGAGCTGATAAAGTCGAATGAAATTCTAACCGCAAATGTAATGTAATTGAGAAAGTTCAGCCAAGTATTGTTGTGAAGGTATTTTTTGGTCAGGTCTCAGTAATAGTCAGTAACAGACGCAAAGTTATCTCTTGCATGACCAGAGTGGTAAATGATATATGTATGATAATGATCGTAGCTCGAATGGGAAGTCTGACTTGTTCTGATTGCCACTTGATCACATCAATGTATCATGGCTTGGCTGTCATACGGTTTCGAAATGTTGAAAAGTACGAAAATGAATCAACATCAAACCAACATCGTTCTGTCGACAGGATATCGTCATGTTGCCAAAATAATGGGAAAAAGTTGTAGAACATGATGAAACATTTTTTCATTAATATTAAAAAAGATATGATCAGAATACGTACTAATATTATATTATTACGTATTGTAATATTATTTGTGGTAATATAAAAAGCCGTATGATGACCAAATTTCCCTATGCAGGAAATTAGGATTTATTTCAAAATAATTATCAGGCAATGAAGCCTTAAAAATTCCAAATTGATAAAAATAAAAACAAAATTTGACATATTCGGAAAATTTATATCAAACCAAATTTAATAAATGTTCAGATGTATATATGTACTATTTTATTGCACGTCGGTATATACATCTGGTATGTAATTCTATAGAATATTAATTCTGATAACAAAGGTTTCGAATGTTATATTTATGATTTAATATTTCATTAAATACGCTAATAATAATAATGATAATATTAATTATATAACAAACTGTTAAATATTAATATTCAATTAAATTGAGTTCGTAAAGTTGTATCAGTCATGACCCAAAGTAACAAAATACACATTAAATCCAAAATATATTAAAACATGTTTGGATGACAAAAATATTATTTTACACAGCAATTAATATTATTTTTGTTCAGCGGGATAGTTTTACTGCATATGTAAGTCGAGCAGATGTTCCCAAATAAACAACCATAAAGAATTAAGATCACTTTTAAGCCCGAAAGAATTAACCAACATGATTGCGATTATCCTCTTAGCGTTGACATCAAATGCTGACACACATTTTCAAAACATCATATATTTACAAAAGCCATTTACATGATGCTTTGGTTATTAGCCATAATTAAGTCACTTTTTACATATGGTTAATATAGCTCTCTCGAAATTATTAACTAATTAATTACGTCGCAGTGTTACTGAAGGTCAAGCTTCTTGCAGCACGTTAATTATTGCATAAAATATCGAAATGTCACAGTTACAATAGTCATTTAGACACAAGGAGAGTTTACTTAAGATAAATAATAGTATGTGCTAATATATGCACTAATGGGATATTAGGATGTTATGATTCAAAAAGCCGTCGAATATTTGCATTGATTATTACATTTTTACTTGATTTCAACATATTAGTTTTTCGAAAATAATAGGCTATATTCTATTAATTATTCTATAGTACCAAAATAATTTTGTAAAAAAATATGTTTAATATAATTGTTACATAATCAATGAAAGCACAAAAGCACAAAAACTACTTTTTAAATGTCCGGAATTATATCATAAGTTTTTTATTGTATATTAAAAATTATGTCGGTGTAAAAATCAATAAAAGCAATGATTTTTTAAAATAATCGAAATTATATTATATCCATAGTAATATTTTTGGAAAACAATCTAACTTTTTCATTATTTATTAAATTTAGACAGATTAAATTACATTCTCAATCTATTCTTTAGTTAATTTATTATTACTATGGTAAAGTGATTAAGGCGACAAATATGATGCATATTGAAAAACCTTACGAATACATTTTGTTTTTAGATATCGTTTTATATTTTAATACACTTGTTTAATTGATCTAATACCAAGATTCTGAAGATCTCTGAAGTAAGGATCCAGTAGATTGTTGAAATATTCTTTCACGGTTGCTATTGAAGGAAGGAATTCATTGAAAAAACATTCTTTTTCCATGCGTGATCAACGATAAAAATATCTAATTTGGTAGTTCTAAATAAACAAGAAGGGTGGAAAAGAGGTAAATTATTGATATCGTCAATGAATTTGATGACGCCAATGCATTTTTGTGATCAAAATTGCACCTCTATATTAATAATTGCTTTTATTTAAAATATACCTAATAATCTAATACAAAGATGTAAGATAAAGCGGTAAAAGTTTGACATTATCTGATCAGCTAAAGATTTCAAATATATTTCAAGGAATTATTGGCAAACATTTAAAAAGCAGCTCCAAAAACCCATCTTGCCCAATATCATCTTGCGTATCGTTAAATATTTGCTCGAGAAAAATCACAAAGCCCCGTCCGATACGTTACCGAAAATTTTTTCGTAATTTAAAATTCGTGTTTGGTACATGCGAGCGATTGAATTTTTGCATAATGAAATAGGAGAAAGTATACATCGGATTGTGTTATAAGAAAACGCAATTCCCAGTACCAATCGTTTTGGAAATTAATTTATTATACAGGGTGTAAAATAATTATATAGTATGTTAATAAAAAAGTATTGCCGCTAGAACAGACATGATTGGCGAAATTACATCTCATTGATGCTAGTTTACTGATTAAGTTGTTGGAGCACCATCTGTGTATTTACTGTTATTAGTCTGCGTTATATTTACTGAAAGATATTATGAGAGCAATCATAAAATTTCATCATTAAATAACATTTCATTTGGAAATTGTAAAGAGAGCCAGCTGTGTGCTCAATAAGTGTTGCGTTTGCAGTAGAACAACTTTGAAAAATATTAAAGGTGTTTTGTAGCTTGTTTTATCAATAATCTTGTATCACCAACAAAATGGATAAACAAAAAGCTCAAATTATTATTGTAATATTTCGGGCCAAATGAATACTAAATTTCGTGAAAAAACTTGTTTTTTCGTATACTTCTTTTTTTCTTTTTACGTATATTACTTTGTTTATATCTGCTGCAACAAATTACACTCAATTAGGGACTATTGGCCGATTTTACCAAATTAAATACTCTACTAATTCTCTTCGCTGCATTATGTATATCCCGACTAGGATCATTTTTCTACTCTAACGTTCAAGCCTATTTGGTAACGCACATGATATCTTTTATTTATTTTGATTCTCCTGACACTAATTCGATCGTATTTTACAAATTCTACTCTAAATATGATATCACTTCCTTCGACACTCTCTAATGATATAAATATATAAATTTAAATTGGTATCGTATTTATATTGGTTGTGATCCGGTTACTCCAGAAACCTACATAAGTGACCTCTAATTGATGAAACTACAAGGAAGTGAACAGGATGTACTATATGAATGGCTCGTTGAGCGTGCGCACTTAAATAACATAACTAATATTTCACTTTAGTTTGGTTATGTATGGCCTTTCTATTGTTTGCAGGCTCACGTTTCGTTGAGAAGTATATTATCTAACGATGTTGTTTAAACTTAATTTATTCAAAATAAAATCAACCTTATATTAATACATACTTATTATGTTCATATTTAGTGATAAATCTTTCTTCTTCACTAAATAGCTTAAAATAATATAAATAAAGGCTTTTAACTGAGGTATTAAAAATATTAATGATAACGCAAGAAGCAAAGTTCTAGTTGCTTCTAGCATTGATGTACTTCCTTTGCATTTGATTTTATCTCATCACCAATACGCTTTAAATGTACCTTGTATGTCTGGATTCTTCTCCTCTAACTTTATTTTTTTATTTGGTAGCATCCTCCAAACATGTCGGTAGCACATTGCATACTCCCAACAAACAAACATTCCTTATATATTCTTATTAAATTTACATGTTTAAACTTCACATTTTTAATAAGCTCTAGACACAATGGCACTAATATTGATATATACAAATTTAATATATCCTACCAAAGAATCTTACATAATTAAAATCTATTCAATAAGCAGCTAATGCACGCCATCAAAATTTATGACTTCAGCACGTCGCAATATTGCCGCATTAACTTAGAATGTTGGTTTGTCGGTTTGTAAACTCTAATTATTATCACTAATATTTTGAAGAATTTTATAGACATTTGACAACGATGTCGACCAGTTCCAACGCAAATCGAAATTTACAGACTGATTCGGTTACATGTTCTGACGCATCAGATAGCATTCTGTTTCTTTTTAACAAGGGTAAAATGAGAAGGAAAATCCTGTTCCGAGATTAAAACGAATTTTACATTTATTACATTTATTTTGTACAAACTGCATTTGGCGGTATATCCGACATCATCCATGACGTGCATTGGTTGTTTTATTTGTCGTCTTTTTGTGTTCTTTTCTGAATGTCATAAAATTTTCACAATCATATATAGGAAAGTAACAATTAAGTAGGAACATAACCCTAGAATTAGTAAATATCAAATAGAGCATGCGCATAATGAACCAATCATACACCATATCTTGTTCACTTCCTATCAGGCATCACTATAACAGGCACTATTTTAAAAAAAGTTTAGATCACTTGTTGAATTGCGGTTGATTGAGAATTAGATATAATTATAGAACAAATAGAACGTGTAACAGCACATTTCTGGTAAACATAAATTTTTTCTCTGGAGTGTATTTTGTACGAATCACACCATAGCTGCAGATTAAATGGTACAAATGAACTTCAAGAGAGAACAAAAGCCGGCTGTCTCGCAGCAGTTGCCTGAGTACAGTTTTCTGTGAACTTGCAAGAGATTCCATCGTAAAATCACAAAATTAAATATATGTATTGCAGGGCTAGAATATCTGTAATCAGTACCAGATATAATTGGTCTCAATTTGGATAAAAAACAATACACTGTGGCTATTCCTACCTCTATGATTGTATTTATTTCTTCAAATTTGTATTACAAATAAAGAATGTAACAATTTGAAATGTATCAGTCATAAATAGGTAGCAGTAATAAATAGTAGAAAATAAATCAGTCTTATACGATACAGAAATATGAATCAACCAGTATAAGTTCAATTCAACTCTATTTTGAGGAGGTTTACTAATTTTTTTTCAAAAAATAAATGCGGTAAAATAAAGTTGAGGTGAATATCAAAGTGGTTTATAAAATACGCTAGAAAGTGAAGAACATAGATTGACTGAAAATTACGACATAAGAAAGTTGTGCTTAATATAGATTTAGCATTTTCTCACAAAGGAGCATAAAATATCATAAACATATAAAGTTCTTTAATTGCATCGATGACTATAAGTGAAAGATGTGTCCACCAGTTTACATCTGGCGAGTAGAAACAGCAAACAAATTATTGAATTATAAGAAAAAAGCTGATATCTTCCATCTGCCGATAAGGTTGCTGCATCAATTTTGTTTTGGAATATGCGTGAAATAATTATATTCAAAAACCTATCAAAGCATTTCAGCAATGAGATAAAGAAAAAAGGCAGCGAAGGCAGATGGCGGCAAAGAAATGATTGGTTCGTCAACAAAATCAATGAATATAAAATTTAACAAATTGCTTCCTCCCGCATCGTATTCTCTAGATTCACTTTGAAAAGTATCTGGGAAAATGTATGCTGCGCAAGGTGAAGTAAGTTCATCAGAAGATGAATTATCATGAACGAAAGATATTAACCAAACCGTACGAAATGAAAGCGAAGAAGAAAAAATTAGTACACAGACCGAAAAGATCGGTTACATTCTAGCGCGGCCAGTTCGTTGCCCAACGCTAACCATCTTGTGAAATTGCGCGGCCCGTATTTATTTCCAAATGTGTCGCTGTCGACGATTATCGAAAATGATAATTGCCAGGAGATGATCGGCATTTCCATATTAGTCATCGAAATATCATAATATTATTCGAAACAAAAGAGAAAACCTTGTGTAAAATATACTAAATATATTGTTTATTGTTCTATAGACACTTCACTAAGATTCTGAAACCTAGAAAAAACTGTTCTTGACCTTTCACAAAGCCAGTATTGTGTATAGTCAATATTGTTTTTTATATTTTGTACATTATATTATTAAATATCATATTAACTTTCCATGCACCTGAACTTGTATTACCCTTGCCCTATCATACACAGGTTCATTAACAGAGTGACATATATTCAAATTCTTGGTTAACCTGGTTACTGCCATGACTGGGATGACATTTTCTTGTAGGAATTTGCACTGCTGCCTTTTGGATAATCACAATTATAAACATAAATCACTAACATAATTTTACCATCATGTTCCAGCAAGATTTAAACCCGCGACAATCGCAAGAGTAGGAGGACCGTCCTATACCACAGCACCAACCAAGCCAGCAAAATAAATGTTTGTTATTGAGAAACTAGCTCAAGGATTAGATGCCACCCTGATATGTTAAAAAAGACTGACTCAAGATCCAGTAATATTAACAATAGGAGTTATATAAAATAAAATAATCTTTTAGAAAAATTTAACAGCTCAAAATGCAAAATGAAATAAATTAAAGAAAATAATCTTTTCTATAAATTCGCAGCCAAATTGCTTTTTCTATTCCAAAAATTAAAACATCCGTAATTAACAAAGTACTAAATTAAGAAAATGTTGCCAACGTCCTGAAAGCTATGATGCTAAAAATATATAATCACAGAAAAATACTTCAACTTCTTAAATTAAACACAATCATATAAAAAAATGTCGAGATCATATTGCGAATGCGATAAAAAAATAGTTGCATTTAATAGATTGTTAGGGTTCGACGTAAATGCACCACAGTATATCAGGGGATATGTTGATCTTCTTGCTCGAAATTTCACTTAATTCTAAATCCACTGAATCAAAATTTAACATTATATACAATATCTTCGCCATATATACTTATAATTTTACATACTTTTTTCTTTCAATAGATTTTATAATAATATTTTATAATTAATACTTCAATTGCACCAGGATGAGTTGTTGTTATGAACAAAGTGTTTTATATTGTCAACTGAGGTGGTTTTTCATAATTATGCTTATCAATAATGAAGGGTGCAAAGGCTATTCCTGCAAAGGGAGAGTCAAACTCTCTCAACGAGGCTCTGGCGACCGACTAAGGGCGGAATAATCCGTCAGAACGGGTACTGCAGGCCAGGGACGGTCATATGTCAGTGGGATTAAACAAAAAGCCCGACAGTTCAAATTAAAGGGAACAGTCATTTTGAATCAAATAGTGGGCAAGAGGGGAGTAAATTAAATCAGTATTAATATAATTGGTGGAAGTATCAGTGAAAATAATAGTCTGAAGAAGTCGGGGGGTGGGGGTGGATTGTGGAACATCTGCTACATGCGATCGTACGCGAGGAAGCAAATATCAAGTCGGGCAAATAATCAACCTCAGGATTTACAACATGTATTTCCACGTATTTCCTGAAATAAACCGAGTGGCAATCACAGCAAGTAGCATATGATATGGTAATATCTTCTGGACTGTAAAGGTGGTTTAATACTAAATGGCTCTCCCATTAGGGATGTTCTTCTTTTGAGTAAGAGGAGAGGCGACTATTGAGATTGAATCTCGAATAGGGCAGCGCACGAGTGAAACGGAAGATTTGGGGTGGCAATACTTCAAATTTTCCATGAGGGAACAAACGCTTGGCGAACATCTGGTAGATGCAAATAATAAGGTGTATGTAAATGATGTAAATAAGGGATCAATGCGATGACAGGATCTAGCTGATCTAGGTGATGTGATTGTGGTAAAGGGCTAAGGGGAAAGGTAAGCTAAAGGCGAGCACGAACTGTACCAAGGTGCTCCACCTCGCTAACGGCTCCGAGGATCGCTGAATGGTGGCAGAGTATTGTGCTTGAAATACCTGAGGGTTTTCATGGCATTGGGAAAGGCAAGCGTTGGTTGCGAAGGTCAGTCTAAAGCCGAAAAGCAATCGAACATATGGCCGACATTATAAATTATATCAATAATGAAAGATTGACACAACCCTAAAAGCCTGGCAAATTAAAAACATTCATAATACCTCTTAAGTTTCTTTCAACTGATTCTATATTAATATTATGTTCACGTTTTGCCATATTGTGCCATTCCATTTAAAAATTAATTTAATATATTTCGTTGATAATTATAAAGCGTATAGTATTTAATAGTATTTATATTCAATGGAAGTTATACTTAAAGAGTTATACTTACTTTTTATTTCAATTTTTTTAAAATTATTTTCAAACCGAGTAATTAAACTGTAATTAAATTGTTGTGACGAATCGATCTAGCAAGAAGAAGCGATAGATTGTACGAGAAACATAAAGAGTGAATTAGAACCATATTTGTTTCCCTTGTTTAAAGACGACAGTGCACGAAACGTATTCGAAAATAGCTTGTGTGCGCGAATAATTTCGCGGTCAGTAGCCGAAGAAAGCAAAACATATGACCTACATGCTTCCAAGGCCACTCTCTCGAAAGGCCATGCCTCGTCTTCGTGTTGATTCCAAGCGCTTCAATCGTTTTACCAGTTCCTGATTTCTTGAATGACAGTTTGTGTATGGATATATTTTTATATATTCATATTTAATCACATTGTTAATTAATCGATTAACCGAAAGCTATTTAGTAGTCTGATCTAGTATGAGCAGAATTTTCGTTGGACTTTCGGGGTTTAAAAAACTCCACGTACAATATGAATATAGGTTACGCGTTACGCATCGGGTCTGACTTTGATCGTTTTTTAACAATTAAGTCAATTAAAACCGAAAGATAGTAGTTTTTTGGATGGTGGTATTGTTAATAAGGTTAGAATACTAATATTATCTTTTCAGCCAGGTGAATAAAATAACTGCTTTGGCTCTGGAGCCCTAGCTGTTCTCATATTATAAGTTCTCTCATTCCGGCGCTCTGTTCGCTACAGCGTATTTCATAATATTTTAAGAAAATTATGAAGTACAGGAACTACTCAAAACTAGGAAAGAAATAACTTTCGAATTATCGAAGTATAAGTCGCGGTTGCGTAGATAATACTTTTGTTACTATGCCAGATGAAGCAATATTAGATGTGGAAAACGTCCGTTTGTCATTTTTAAAGATTTTCTCTCTATTTTCGATTTTATTCGAGTATATTGGTCTTTAATTTGGGCAGCTATGGAACCTGAACATGTTGCCCTAAAAGCTCCTACGATGATTAAACTATAGTAGTGGATGCAATTATGCAAAAGTTTTTAAAAAAGACATGATGTTCACTGTAATGTTCCAAAATCCTTGACCGATCTTATGTTCTCTATGATAACGCTTATCTTGACAATTCTTCTGAGCTTGGTATCCTTCAAATGCGATGCTTAAAGCAAATTCTACATGTTTCTTTTCAAGATCATATTAGAAACAAAATCATTCGTTTAATATGCCATAACCAGAGCACAGTTGAGGAACATATTGAGAAACGCAGATTGCAATGGTTTGCACCTTGTCGAATGAAAGGTGGACTTATTCCTGATAGACTTCTGTGGCCAATTCGACCTTTTAGATTGGAAACACAACAAATGAAAGGTCAACATCATCGAAAACAATCTCAAAAATAGGAGACTGAAAGTGTCTGGGAGCTGTGGAGCTGTGGCGGTCGCCAACTGTGGAGGAATTTAGTGAAGAATGTTCGAAGTTTTAACACACACTCCCACCAGCGCTGGCTATTGCTATGGATTATGGCTAATGATGATGAATTATTGAATAACGAATTGTTTGTTGTAACTGGCGATAATAACTGTACATACTATGTAAATTTTAAATGTATTAATATAAGTAATAATAATGTAATTAATGTAAGCCGAATTTTAGAATATTAAATAAAATAAACCATTTGTGACTATTAGCGGTTAACACTAGTGCGAAAATGTATATAAAGGGGGCTATAAGCCAAAACAATAGCTCAACATTCAATTCTGCAGTATAACAGCATAATAATATGCTTTTTAACTTTTTGAAAATTAGAAAAGAACAAGAAGAGTGATATCCGAACCGACGTATTTACGCTGTTAGACAATCGAAATTTTTGTACATAATTGAATGTCGTTCATAGAAGCAAGTTACTATAAAGCAGCAAGTTTCTTTTGATTAACTCTAACTCTTTAGAGTTTAACTTGTTTAAGGTTCAGATTGATATATGAGTGCCTTATACAAAGTATAAATATATTGGCAGAGTACGAGAAAACTCTGATCAATTTTCTCAAAAGGAAAAATATAACATATTTCTTTAGGTTTCTACAAAAATCAAATTTGTCATATCAATTTATAGTTACAGAATTATGACTAATATTAACTAATTTTTTCAAATTTCAATTTCAAGACTTCATTGTTCCGGAACAATCTTTGGATTTTGAGATCCACTTCTTGCAATAATTTACATAAATTTAGCAACACCTAATGGTAATTGCATAGAAACACAGGAAGCAATTTGCATAATAAATCAATTTCTATAAAAATTACTCATATAAATAAAATATTCAATGCCGATACTCATAATAGCGTAATGGAAAAAAACCGAAAATATTTTGCTAATCACTACTTCACGATATATTCGGAAAAATCATTATGTTGCAGAAGAGGTGGCCATCAACTATACTTCCTAGCAGATTTTTATTGCTGAAACTTCGAAAGATCAAGGTTGTAGCAAGGCTTAATTAGCAGGCTTTTGTAAAAGACAAAGACGTACATTCATGCCAAGTAAAACATTTCAAGATATTGAGGCATTTGGGTGAAAATGTCAAGAACATATTGCGTATAAGCCAAAGGCTTAAAGCAATCATGAGTTGAAATAATGTTCATCTCGTTACCAAAAGGATACAGTTAACCATCGGCTGATTAAAAAACCGAACACAATTAGAGGAGAATATTGTCAACTTTCGCAACATTTCTTCTTCACTACACGATTCGTATGATGTACAGACAAGATACAGCTTGAAAATCAAATTAAATAGTATTCAAGAAGAATGAGAAATAGACAAATTAGTCCATTATATACACTAGATCAATGAATATCAATGAAAAGTGATATCATCAGAGAAATCGAAAGTCGTTTCAAATATAGCTTCGAATCGGTGAAGATAGCATATTGCGTCTAGCAAAATATCTATAGACAAAAATAAATAATCGATATAAAAGTGCTGGCTACTATTTTCAGTTCATCACTCAATTCAGTTATGATGAATTCTGCAATAAATAATAGTTACGCTTAAATTTCAATTTAAAATAGTTTATTGTTTTTTTTTAATATAGCCAAGAATGATATATAAAATAAATTTAACGTCTTTACATTATTTTTATACATTTTCAATATATGCGGTTATTTTTACTGTTATTCCATTATTTCATCAATTTTCTTTTCTTTGGGACACCGTTTGTGAAATAAATATTTTGTCTTGTTAATTGAGGTATTTTAATAATTATACTGATCAACAATGCGTTAAACCTTTAAGTCATTGCTTTAAGATGTTTTCCTAACAAAACGATGTTTCGGCAACCCGCAAAATTTCTGTTTATATTTCTAAACACCTAAAGTAGATCCTCTAAACCAACTGTAATTTAATGTTCAATGATCGTAATATTATAAAATTCTGCTATGAAGGTTACCATCATTGAAATATAGTATTTTTCTATCCACTAGCTTGATTTTTGTTGGTGATTTGTTTGCTAATGTATGACCATCACGTGTGATTAGTGGGAAACCTTCAAAATTGTTGGCATGATCATTGACTTTCCATTCTTGATTTATTACCGTTAATTTTCTTATAAATATAATTATAATATATTGTTGCTGTAGCCAAATATGTACTCGTAGTAATATGAAAAAAATGACTATAATAGGAACGTACAGGAAAAAATTATCACTATAGATGTGCTATATTTGACTTACTTGAACAAATTGTATATAAAAATGAATACTTTGTCGATACACGAAACAAAAACTCCGCAATGACATCATTTAATGTAATCAAACAATTTCATCTAGTTTTTTATAAATGGAAAGTCGTCAGCGGCCGATTTCGTCAGCCATCATACGCCAATTCCAATTAAGGCGGCCTGTAAATTAATTATGACAAAGGCATATCGTCGAGTGCCACTAAAGTATTTCAGCCGATGCAGACGTGCCTGTGCGCTCGAAAGAAAATCGAACGCGAAGGATACCCATCCGGAAAAGCAGCAACTTTCGAATAATATCACGCGCCATCTCTCCACTACATAGTTGGCGTGAAAAATTTTATTTTTGATTGCAACAGCGCCAAAATTATCATCTATTTAGTATTAAGGCATCACCCTGTATGTCGCAAGGCAAAGATGGATACTGCATACGATTGGACGAAGAAGAAAGCGGACGATGTCTGTAGAAAGTGACAGTTTATCGTCAGGTACGGTCGGCCTCGACTTTGCCAATAAATAAATAAACAACAACAATACGATTAATCAGTTTTACTTTTTCGCAAAAAAATATATTAAAGTTAGAAATATTTTAGATGTTTCTCCTGTTATTTATTTCTTTAAAAAAAAAATTTGTTTCATTCAGTCACAAAATTAGACTTATGAAACTCAGTGTACTATTTGCAATCACCAAATATAGAGCAGTACTTAAGTACAGTCTCAGTAGACGGTCTTCACCCTTGTATAATAAAATGAAAACGTAAGCACTAAATAATATATAGAACAGCTATCAAGACTATAACTGCAGTTTAGTAGACATTTGAATCAATACATGAAGGAACAAAAGCTCCTTCATATATTGAAAAACGTATTGAATGTATTGAAAGAAAGAACTGATAACAAGAGTTTTAAATAAAAGCAGTATGTATGTTGAATAATACACTTGAAAAGGCAAGGATAAATGGAATGCAAAGGATTGTTCTATCATCTATTATATATCAGTTGTTGTATATACAGTTTAACCAAGCAATAACGAATCAAATGAATGGATGTAAATCTGTCTATGTCAATTTCACAGATAAAAATCACACATCAATTCAGTAAAATATATGGGAAGGACTTATTGCGTCGAAGCTACGCTGAAAAGCTAACACGAAGAAGAAAAAAGAACTACTGGATATTACATTATGAAAAATGTATTGGCTATTTGGAAGATTCTACTATTCCTCGATCCTATCCATCCTATCCAATGAATGCTTAAGCCCAGATAAACATATGGCTTCCAAATATGGGGTTATGCCAAGAAGAGAAATTTAAACATAAGCGTTATTTCAGAACAAAGTATTAAGGAGTACTGTTAAAGCCCTGCTGTATTTGAGCAATAATTATTTCCATAGAGATGCGAAAATGGACACCATCAACCAAGTCATTAAAAGAATTTCCAAAATGTGTGAACAGATACGTCATCATGTCATCATGCACAGTATAGTGCTAGAATACATGTTAATATTAGTGTAAATCAGTTATGGGAAACATAAGAGATTTTAATGAAAACATTTTTAGTATTTTTTATTTGTCTTAATTTGATTTTTGAGATTGAGCAATATTATTTATTAGACATTTATTTACTCAGACTGTAATGTTTTATCACGAGAGATTTTTTAGAACCCAGATTCTCCAGAACTCTGCCAATTTAAAATGCATAAGGTATAAAAAATTATACAGAAAAATAAACGCAATGCAACGATTAACAGCAAATATTAACTTACCTATATGTATTTTGTGATACTCAAAGAACATTTGCTCATAAGCTAGTAACTATTACAAATAAGTAATCATTGTTAATAATAATAAATCACAGCGAAAAAATAAATGTAGAAAAAAACCCATTGCATAAGTCAAAATATAAAGGTGCCGTTAAGCGGTTTAGTGGCTTAACAGTAGGGCGTAAATTAAACATAGAAATCAAAGAACGAGTAGAAATAATAAAGAAAATGGCAGAAGAGAGAGAGCAATTATTTTTATTTTAAACACTTATAATAAATTTAAAAAATAATAAAATAAATAAAAAATATGATTCAGAAGAGAGAAAAACTATATAATAGTATACAGAAAATACAATATAATTACTACGAAATACAGTATAATTTATACCATTAATCCCCTCGATCGATTTATTCTTAGTGATAAGCCATTTGATTTGATAGTTCATAGTTTTTCATCAATATAATACACTATCTCACATATAATTGTTTCTTCGTAACTGTTTCAAAAAAAGTTTAATACAACATACCCTGCGTATCATTTTGAACTAACAAAACCACTTCGAGGCGATACTTTTAAATCGATGGGGGTATTAAAGCTAAATCGATTTTATGGCCCTACAGTCGTTTTTAATATTTTACAGGAGATTAGGAGAATACTATATAAGAGAACTAACTATTTATTATTCAACTATAACTGTCACATATTTTTCATTAGTTCTTAATAAATCCATAGATTGAAAAGAAAGGACTTGATTTTAGTTAAAAAATGTAGATATACGTAAAAATACTACACATAACATAATAAAATCGATTTAAAATACATATGGTTAATTCTATATTAATTTCTATATTTCTATATATATTATAGATTATATTTCTACAGCGGCAGTTATTGGTTAGTTGTTAAGAAAGTTTAATAGTGTAGGAAAATGTAATAGTTTTAAACATATGACCGACAAAAGTTTATTTATTGTGCTGTTTTATAACAAGAAACAAAAACGAATATACTAAGTGCTAACACATAGATTACACCATAACAGTAGAAAGTATGTTAAGGTTTGATATATTGTTTATATAATCAAATCCAATATTCAAAAATTAGGTAAAGAACGTTTTTGATTGAAATGCCCATGCAGGTATATGAAATAATTTTAAACAATTTACAAAAGATAATGTTACTGTGTATCATCACATCGAGTACATTTATAACCAACTTCATGTTGAAGATTCTCTGATAGACTTCACTTTTCAATATGTCTCATTTCGTCGAAGTACAAACAAAACAAATTTTAGTACTTTGAAAATGTTTGAATTTCTACCGAGTAAATCGCATTTGTAAGATTTACTTTTTACTTCAATTTGAAGAATTTAACATGTGAATACTGATTTCGAAGTATTAAAATGGCGATTTTGACACCGGAGACAGAGAGCGTTCTAGATACATAAAACAATTTGAACACGAGGATTTAAATGCAATACTCAATAAAATAATCAATGAGGATTGCTATCGACTAGAATTGATGCGTTTGAATCGAGCACTGCGCGAAAACCGGCCGGAATACGGGCAAAGACACAATAATGTTATTCTTGAGCATGACAAGATTTGACCACATGTAAAATCAGCGAAAAGAAACTTGAAAACATTAAATTCTGAAGTACTATCCCAGCCGCCGCATTCTCCAGACCTGCTCTTTCTGATTACTATTTGTTCCAACATATGAGTCGAGATATGTCTGATCAGCTCTTCACTTTTCAATTCCTCTAAATAAAATACACTTTACCGATTTTCCACAATGAAGCATAAACTATTTTTAAAAATTTTAAAACTAATTTGTATGCCAATATGTTCAATTACATGTTCAATCTATCATTCACTGAAAACCCACAAAAATATATAATCGACAGAAAACTTTCGATATGACCAGCGGGCTCGCCAAAAAGTAAAAGTGCGATCAGACACGCTTTTCATACAATCTTATGAAATTTTTTACGATAAGAGACGAGATCACACATTTAGATGTTAATAATACGCATACTATGGCCTTACAACATAATTTATTCCTTCTTAGATAACAAGTAAAATCAACGGAACATTCGAAAAAACAAACAAATGATTTCGGCAACTGCATTCAGGGATTCTTAGTTTTCATTATAATTAACATGATTTTTTGCATCGTACAGAATGTGAATTACTAATAAGTACCATTTGGGTGGTAATTATTGACGGTATAGTAATCAGATGGACTTAATCGCGAAGGATTTTCAATAGATGACGTAATACTTAACGACATTTTGGTAAATACTGGCGATATGACGACATGAATTTAAAGTGTCTATGTCTATACCATTTGTAGAATTTAAAAAAGTGTACATTATGCTAACTCTACATTCTAACAAAATAATAGCTATTATAATGGTGCCCATTAACTACCCCTACTTTGTTCTACGAATAAAAGAAAAACCACCGCTGATAGTCATCACTTACTTGTTTGAAATTTACGTTAAATAAATTTCGTGTAATTCTTATAAACACTGTAAAAACAAGAGTGTGTTATTACTATTGATACGAAAAGTTATTGAATAGAGAATCAATTAAAACATCAAGGAGAATAAGTTAAATAGCATTAAATATCAACCGAAAAGTAATAAACTCTGAGATAGGGATGACGAAAGAATATTGATATCTCTGGCCGATACTTTTTTACCGATATTTTACCGAACCTTTTAATATTTTTTTAATAAATCTTCAAAATTGGTATTAATTTTAAAGATTTTGTGCATCTTGGTGCTTAATTTTAAAATGTTATTTTTGTCAGCCGATATTTTTCGATATTTCTTAAACATTACAAAAAACCAACAAAATATTGTTTTAATAAATCTTTAAAATTGATCTTAATTTTAAATATGTTGTGCTTCTTGGAATTTAATTTTAAAGGTTTGTTACAAAAAAAATTTTTGACAATATTTAAAGAATATCGATATATATATAGATAGTTTTTGGGCAGATATATGAATATTATTATTTTTTCTAAAATATATCGATATTTTTCCTAGTTATTGCAAAAAAAATTGATTTTTTTTCTCCTTATGTTATATTTTTCTTGGCGGCCAACACCCCAACTCTGAGAGGAAAAATTTAATGGCAAGAAAAATGCCAGAATGAAGAATAATGTGAATTCAAATATCAAAAATGAAAAACAATATTGTTATGTTGATAATTTTTCTAAAAAAAAAGGAATATTCCTCAAAGCCTTGATAATATATTATTGTTAATATTTATTATTATACTTTTCTAAAAAAGTAGAATAATTAAGGGGATTTATTTTTTCACTTATTACAAATGCTAATTTTCACCAAAATTAAATACCACACCTAATGCAGACAGTTAATAGTGAGCCATGTTGTTGAACTGACAATTATGTAAACTCTCGGTTATAACCACTAATTTAATATATTAATTTATTCATAATTTTACTATATTACATTGTATTAAAATTGGCCAAAAACATTGTGATATAATACAAGTTATAAAATATTATAAATTAAAAGAAAAACATTTTAAATATTTTGATAATAACAAATAGTTCAAATATCAATGCCAAAAATACACTAAAAATATTAAATTAAGTTCCTTACTACAAGAAGATTTGACTGAAAGAGTTTTTAAAAACTATTTGAATTGAAAATAGTTAATAAATACTAAGGAATATTTAAATATCACTTTTATTAATATTGAAGTTCCTAGAAAATTAAGAGAATTTGAAAGAACTTAACTCTGGACTGTGTATTGACAATAGGAAATAGGAACATAAAGAGAATTTTAACATGATATTTAGTCAGTAGTTAAAATTAATAGACTAAATAACAATAATGTGTTGTTCAGTAGGTTTTGTGTTCGGTAAAATATGGCGGTATTAGGTTCGTAGCGAATTTTATGCCTCCTTTCGTCACTATAATGATAATTCTGAATCAAAACAGAAAAGAAGATGTTCAATAGTTTTTTTGAAGGGCAAGAATAATTTGGTTAAATTGGTTAAAAAGATAAAAGCAGATTATTTTAATTTTATGAATATAAAAATTCCTGAGATTATATCTGATTTACGGAAAAAAAAATTCATTAATATAATGACTCCTCCCTCTCTTATAGCATAGAAAAGCATTGTGGAAATCAATATACTACGAATTGTTTCAACATCCATCCAATTCTCCAGCCCCTCGGATCTGTAGCTCTTCTCACTTCTCAAAAAAAATATATATAGCTGTAAGTATCGGAGACTTCTGGATTCTCACTATGAGTAAAGTAGTATGTTTATATAGGAATCTTTCTATTTAATTTATTTACAATTCCAGACCATAATAAAATTTTATAAATTTAAAAAATGTATTTATAAAAATACAGCACATGATGGAGATTAAATTAATGTTAAGACCTCAGCTTCACTTTTTCATAGAAAATGATGGGATGTGATTTAAAAATTGAGATCAAAAAAGGAACTTACCCCGTCGGGCAGTGCGTCTCCTGTTCCAGGTTGAACACCAGGTACGTTCTTTACCACCCCGTTAGCACACAGTACCGACTTCCGACGTACTATACCGGGCGAACAAAAAAACCAAAGTTTCTCCTGAAACCGTATGTTCAAAATCGATCTCGAAGCCATGTTGCCACCGACTGAAGGTACCGGACGCCCCAAGTTCTTTAGAAAGCACCAAGACGACCACGACGACGGCGGACCAGCCCCCTTCTCTCTCTCACACTTCGAGCGCGTTCTTATTTCGGTGGGTCGTGTATGGTACCGCTCGGTCTAGCTGTAGAAGCTCGATGGGCTCAGACAAGAAAGCGAATTTTGATCGTTGGCAATGGTCTACGAGGAACTATTCGGTTTTCCTTTGGTCGGTTAGGAAAGGCGACGTTCTACATAACCTCTTTGGTCGACGACGGTGTTGAATATCGTACTTTTTTCGGCAGCGGTTCGATCGCCCGGTTACGGCTTTACATAACTCGAGGGGTACTGGTTCCTGGCCCGACTATCTGAAACAAAAGTTACGTCGATTATAATTATATTTGGTTATTATGTTAATTATTTTAAATAAGTATGTCGTTATATAATTAAAGAGGTCCCCAGTCTCTTTTATATCAGCATATATTAGGTGCTTGCAGCTATTCTGATCGTTTTTATCTTTAAAAGGCGTTTATTGAGAACATTGGTACTAACAATCTAACTTAAGAGGTATTTTCAAAGTCCACTATAAAAAAGCCACAATTTTTCAAAATAATGTTATTACTAGTGTTGCAAACTATCGATTGAAAATAGTAGAAAATGTCGATAGTCGCAAAACAGTCCAACTAGTCGATAGTAAAAAATTAGGGACTGAAAATAGTAATTACTATTTCAGTTAAATACACACTTTGACTATTTTTCTACTTGAGGTAACGGATGGAAATGTACTAAATGCTTAATCCTACCGACTGGCCAGTGGCCAATTTAGAAACCATCCCAGAATACATTCGGTCTTACCCAGCCTGTTTTCTGGCGTGACTGAGACGATTATTCCTTGTCGGCTATTCCACTGTTGCCTATGAAGACATTTACAGTTACAATCACAAACATAAAGTACATCCATGTCCCAAAAAGATTCGAACCCGCGACTATCGCAACAATAGAACTGTTGTGTTGCTTTAACCACTGCCACAAACAGAGACGTTTACGGAGATAATTGTTTGATTCTTTGTTTTATACCGATCAGTTAATTTCAAATAATTTTAAATTGGAAAAGTGGATAATTTTCTTTCAACCGTGCCATAAGTAAGATGGAGATGTACATATTTCTTTTCTTTGGAAAATAAAATTATTATTAAGTATGTTATTATTCCTTGAAAATTGAATGAAAGGATTTGTTAATATTTAAAAGGCTTAAACAAACACCGAGGGACTTAGAAAATCGAAAAAATTAATCAAAAAAGACCCAATAGTTGCCAAGATAATATTAATGCAGTTTATTTTTTACTTATCATTATTTTTTATTTATCAATAAAAATGTTCTAATGTATAAATGTATCAATAAAGAGTTCCAAAATGCTGCTATATTAATGTACAATATATTGTTATTTACAATTATATTACAAACAAAACATAAAATTATATATGTTATATATAAATCTATGTAACCATAAATTCGGCACATTAGTTTCAAGGTCGCTGTTAGTACGACATTGCCAGAACGTTAAAAATCTGTAAAATGATTTAAAATTAGGTCCGAAAATAGCAACTGACAGCACACGACAGAAACAGTCGATAGTATAGGTAGTCAAATCAGCCGATCCGAAAATAGCTACTGAAACACTGCAATGCATTGCTTAAATGTGCTTAATTTAGTCACAATAAGACCTTAATCATGAAAAATGTATCTCCGCTGGTGTTTCCCCTAATAGAGTCTGTTTGTGTATTAGTAATTTTCAATACATAGAAATATATTAAACTATCAAAATCATTTATTTTAAAAAACTAGGATAACTATCAACTCATTGTAATGGGAACTCATTGTAATCTAACAAATAAAATGATACAATATTTTGTTTTCATAAAAAATATTTACATCCATGTTTGTCCCTCATATTTTACGTCTCGTCCACTGGATTTTTGTATCCCTTTAATAGCAACGTTAATTTAATTTTTGTAAATATATTTTAAAGTTTTCTTTTTACCAACGAGGGTTTATCTCGACTGGACCTACAATTTAACGTAGTCTCCGAACCACGGTCCTCTGCATTAAGCCCATCGACTGGATAGTGACCAACTTAGAAGTCATCCCAGAAGACATCCGGTCTTACCCAGCCTGGCTACTGGCGTGACTGGGATCATTTTCCTTGTCGGATTTTGCACTCTTAATTAAGATAATCACAAATATTAAACAATCACAAACATAAATTCACGATCATGCCACAGCAGAATTCGAATCCGCGACTATCACAACAGTAGGAAGACTGTCCTGTTTCTTCTACCACTGTGCTAACCAAGCCGGCGTTTATTTAATTTGTTGAATGTAATTTGTTTATTTAAAAATGTTTGTAAAGCTGTTTGCAATAAGTCATGACTTTGAACAAAATTATTTGGTGTTAAGTTAGCAGCAAGCGCTTGGTCATCTGGCCGCATAGCCTTTTGACAGTCATTTTAGTAACGTAATGTGATCTCTCCACTGGTAAGTTTTATTTTATGATTATTCATCTAACGAATTTATTTTATTCATATATTTACTATTTAAATATTGTTATGATTGTTTCTGCTTTTTAGCTAAACAGTATCTCGTAAGATGACAATGGATCTACTTTATGTCCAGAGGATATATAAAAACGTTAGACGAAAGTATTTTTATGAGTAACACGTGAGCAGTCGTTGACTAATTTAATCAATATACATTTTTACTCTTTTAACTTATTTCAAATAATTAATTAAAATATAGTATAGCATATATAATCTTTTAGAGAATATGGCAGCTAGAAAAAAATTATGTGTGAAGAACCTTCTAGTAAAAAAGGTGTAGTGGAAAGATTAAGGTACCAAGGCATAAAAATTTGCCTTCAATAAATACGTACATAAGAAATACGTAAGAAAAAGGAAAGGAACAAATATCATGACAAATTTCAAGCATATACCAGATATAAGATATAAGCATATAACAGATCGTTCAGTTTGGAAGCGTCTTCAAATACTGAAGAATTCTTTAGGTGCTCAAACAAAATATTCCCGGATTCTGGAATATTCTTCTCTCATCATGTTCCCGAAGAGCCAATTCAAGTGCTCAAAAATATGCCTATTCTTTGACACATTATGTCTCCGTATATTTATCCAATACGGAGTATCTAACTAAGCCATAATATTAGTTTACCTTAGTAGTGCAAATTCCATACAATTATGAACATGGATTTTGGAGTTTTCAATGTCTATTTATTTTCAAACTTAAGTACTCTAGATCGGTGACCGCTACCTCCATCCAAGCTTTATCGCCACCAAAAACCAAGCACGGAAAACAGTATATCGCATTTTTTCTGTTACATCCACAAATAAATTCAATTTTTAAATAAATATCTCTATTAAATTTATGGGTGTACTTTTTCCCTCTACTTGCACCATATTTCTCAGTAATAATATCTGGTAATGCTCTACCTTTTCCTTTATATTCCAACCTATTTTCGTAAGAATATTTCAAAAATGTCTTCACATTTATTAAATTAAAGACCATTTCCAAAGTCACAGTTATTAATATTGTTATTATTAATTGACTGAAAGTGGCGTAAAATTCGTGCGGTTATGTGATATCTAACATACGGGTCATATGGCGCTGAAATCTCAACTTAAATATTAGCCTTGTTTTAGAACGCTTGGACGGACGCGGGTGTAGCAGAGTGTCGCGCTGGTGTTTGAAGGAGCTCGCAGGGTACGATTGTGTGAGCCAGATAAATAATAGCGATAGCGTGAGTCGGTAGCCTACAGACGAAAGGTTATTCCACTGGTCCATGTTACTTGCGTGACTCGCACTTCCATTGCAGTTTTTATCATTTATTACAACAATTCACAAATGAGTTGTTTCAACAAAAATGTATAATATATAATTATGTTAAAATTCTAATATAAGTCCATATATTAATCAAAATATCTTTCATAATATTCTACTACTTTCCATTTTTCTGGCAAGCTTATCATACCACATCAAAAGAACGATGTGGGTTTGGCAGCAATCCAAAAGCAATTTTTTAGAATTTCGAAACGGGCCAAGCAATGGTACATCGATCTAAACAAGTGGCAGTACGCCGGGGCGGCAGAACTGTATCCTTCGCAACGTATTGCCGAGCGTTGTTATGCAAGAGGATGACCTTGCGCCAGTTTTTCGCTATTCTTGATTTTTTTTTTCAACAATACGTCATTCAGTTTGTTTAACTTACATTTGCAGTAACAATTTCATTCAGTTTAGCTAAGCTCATTATAACAACAGAAACACTTTATGGCCATGAACGAAGATGCTTTCAGAAATTCCTCCTGGGTATGAATGTAGATGGCTGTGTTGAATTAACCTATAAGTTTCTGAAATCTGAAACATAGATTGTCGTAGCATATCTACTTTTTATCGATAGTAACAACATGTTACAGAAAACTTTTTTTGCCCGACCAGCAATTAAATATTTTGAGAGGGTTCAAAAATTAATTCGTTTAATAGCCATTTACCCTCCTTTTGATGAGTTATCAATAAGCCTTTCAATTTATTGCGATTACCTAAACCTCACTACCCTGCTCGAGGAAAGGAATTATCCTTACCATTCCTTCAGTCATCCGGAGGAGAGAGCATTCCGCGTAATCATAACAAACATACCAGAATCACTCTCCATTGACGAGGTACGTGATCTTCTCTTCGATCAAGGCTTCTATCCCAAATTCGTGCAAAGATGGAAATTAAAATTCGGGATAGAACTACCAATTGTTCAGGTAGTTGTTCCTCGCGAAGAGCGACAGATAATTTAAGTGACCAAACTCGGCGTCCAGAGGGGAAACGGCCAGCCAGTGCAGTGATTCAACTGCCAGCTTTTCGAGCATTCCAACTCGCATTGGTGTGGAGAAACAACCTTCCCGCTTCTCTTAAACGTGAAATTCCAAGAAAAAGTCGAGCTCGTCGCAAGGACCTACGAGGCTCATATGAAATTCGCTGCCAATTCGGTCTTCGCGCTCACCACTCATCCGTCCATCAGGCTACCCGTCTGGCCGCACACATCCATCACGCTCTTGACCAACGTAAAAAGCTTGGAGAAGTCCTTCTGGACCTAACCAAAGCCTTCGATAAGGTCTGGCACGACGGTTTGATCGCAAAATACGTGCGGTTAGGCCTACCAGAAGATCTAACCGCTCTCATCAAGTCCTACCTATCGGACATATTTTTTCAGGTCAAGATCAGGAAAACATTTTCCAGTCGAAAACAAATCGATGCTGGCGAACCTCAAGGTTCCCCGCTGGCCCCAGCCTTATTTAACCTCTTTATTTCAGATCTGCCGAGAAAAAAGCACATTGACGTCGCGTTTTACGATTCATGAACGATTACAGAAGCAGCTCGATCATGCGGTCAAGTGGTTCAAATTCTGGAGGTTGCAAATCAACCCCTGAAAACCCAGACCATCATTTTCCATAAGAAGCGTTACGCACTGCGCGTCTCACAACTTAAGATCGACACCGCAATAATTTGATGGCTGGATAACGTCACGTACCTAGGTCTCTACTTCGACCGACGGTTCGATTGGAATTCCCAAATCCAGAAAGCAACCCAGAAAGGTTCAGGGATAGCAAACCTGCTCTCTTCTCTGATCTGCCCTTCTAGCAGACTTCTGACACTCCATAAATCAAGCACTTCATATCCCAATCATTCCACAAACAACAACTCAGCTCAAGTTCTTCTGAAAACGCGCTTGGTCGCAAGCTGGTCAACATGCTGGGAGCTTAGCACCGCGTCACCGCTAACCTCCCCCCTTTTCCAGGCTGAAACGACCTCATCAGTCGCTGCAGTCATAACTTTTGGCACCATACGACAGTATCCAGTCGTGTGTTAACTCAAGTTCGCGAATCAATAAAATCGCCGGGTGTTCGTGCCCAATAACGGCTGCCCGATCGGCGGGTGCCATTTCCCCAAAATTAATGCAGTAGAAGTAGCGATCGACAGAGGTCAACTGTGAGGTTTCAGATTAGTGTAATGGTAAGCTCAAAGGCAGTCCCACATAACCCGGTCCAACTTGTCACTCCAAGGCAAGTCTCCGCGACCAGGTACGCTTCATGCAGTCCACCGCCTGGTTTTAGGCCAGAACAAAAAAAAATATATTCGTTTTGGAAAGCACCAAGAAAGTTTAAAACGCTCCAGCACCATAACCAACCTATTAAAAATTTGTCAATAATGAGCTAAACGCAATAAAGAGAAGGCTGCAAATACATCAAATTATTTGAAAAATGTATTTAAGCCTTTCCCGACTGAGCTATCTAAAGATGAGGAAAATAAAATGATTAGATTCCTAAATTCGCCATTTTAAATAGACTTGCCACATGAAAAAAATGCAATCAGATAAGTAATTAATTAGGAAAAATTACACAAACAACTATCAGAGAAGAGTATAAAATTAATATTATAAAAATATTTATATTTATTGCAGTACTACGAATTATTTTCCTAGCATTTGAAAAGTAGTAAAAATAACAATGATTTTCAAACCAGGAAAAAAACCGGAAGATTTAGATCTCCTACCGGCCAAGTTGCTTTTAACATTTTCTTAAAATTTTCTTAATATCTCGCGCAGATCCAAAAACAAACCTCCAAACATACCTTAATAAAATACAACTGTAGCTGAAGACATGGCGTATTAAAGCAAAATCTACCCATGTAACATTGACACATATGAGGGAATACCAATAGTTGTCAACTTCCCCAAGCTGAAAATGCTAACTATATTGGTATGCATCTAGACCGACGTTTGTCCTGGAAGAAGCATATATATGCTAAACGAAAACAACTTAGATTACAATATAATAAAATATCTCGGGATCAGCAACTGTGTTCCTTATTGTTTTAATAAATATACTATGTATTACTTCATCTAATATTCCATATTTATAATAAACATAAAAGTAAATAAAAATCAAATATACTTATGTTTGATGCTCTGAAGTTGTTACAGCTCTGAAAATAATTTGACGCATGATACTTTTGTTATAATGTTTAGCAATCATCATTAATATTTATTAATGCTTTGTTGATTATTAAAACTTAATAGAAGTTAAAATTAATTAAATGCCATTTAAAAAGGCTAATAAGTGTTAGTTCTTGAGATAGCTTGCATGTATTTTAAAATAAAGACATTTGTGACAGTAATAATGTGTAATAAAAATATCACATACAGATATCTAACTAACTCTATCTAAATCTTATATTGAAAATATTCTCAAAACAAGTTTTAGTAGCAATAACATATTATTTTATTCTCTTCAGTATATTATGACAGAAACACGATTAACTTCATAAATTGTATACTAGTAACTTAACACTAGTAACTCTTACTACGTTTATTATTTATGTTTATAATTAACTTTCTTCTGGCAGCATTTAATAATCAATCAAACAAGATTTTGAGAATTCTACTTAGAGTTGCCAACATATACATAAATCTTTTATCTCATTTGTTTACGTGGAACTAAATTTTCTGGATGTTGCACCAAGTTTTAATGCTCACCGTTGAGGCTGACCAATCAATCGTACGTTGAAAGTTACTTTGCACTTCGAAGGTAAGGTGGAAAGTTCTCTTTAAGAATATTTGTTCCCTGTCTGAGTGCACGTGTCTTTAGCTTGTATAAAAAATTTCAACTTGTTTTAATGAAGGATATGTATTCATAAATACATTCGAAGTTGACTCTTTCCATGTCTTCCTTCTATTCACAGTTAAATAAATTGGCAATTTAATTTAAAAGAGAATGATTCAATAAGAATGCAATTGACTTTGTGTGGCGATTTGTCACTATGGCTGACACATGAACTAGATTCCAAAAATTCGGGAAAAGTCTGTCTTTCGCTAGGGCTACGCATCTGTACACAAGGTTGCGTTGGTGATGGGAAAACTGCAGGATTTGAAGTATGATTTACGCGGCCATAACAGAGTGGCTATTCTCCTGATGCTCATGCTTCCATCTGTTCCCAAACTTGGGGCAATTTGTTTCTGTTTCGCATCCAGTAAAGAAATTGTAGAAAAATAAGATCATAACTGAAAATCGGTATTTAATTGTTAGACCAAGAAGCTTTCTCTTTACCCTCGAATATACAGAGGATGAATAAAATAATTTGAATAACTGGCATATACACAATACACTACAATCCTTCGTGGCATAGATTTGTAGATTGACTGAATAGTTTCCAACGGAGTGTTGTGCTATTTTTGTACCAAAATATCTGTCAATTGCTTCACTGATGTTACCTCTCACTTTCTAAAAATCTTCAATTTTCTAAAATTCCCCTAAAAATCTTCATAAATGAACTGTTATTCATGCAGAGCTCAAGATTGAACCTTTTTGGCTGTATATATTGACGCATTATTATCTTGAAACTTATCCTATGCATGTAGAAAGCGGGCGGTCCGGATCCATAGGCTTCTTTTGGGGATTTCCATACATAAATCCATTCATCCAATCCAGATCCACCCATATGTAGGAAACAATATACACATTCCTCTGGTCATCAAGTGTGGTTTTATGACCGTTGCAACATTTCTTTATAAATAATAAGACTTGGCATGTAAACTGAGCAATAAATACGCGTCCCATTATTTACAGGGAAGTAACGTTGCCAACATGCAACAAGATATTCTATATTACATGGTCTTCATATTATTTTGTCTCTCTCCTGGATAGGATTTAGGTATCAGTCAAGTGATACTACTGAATGATAATGCTCAACTCTACATTTGTCGTCTAAGTGAGAATATTCTCTAGATCATGGGATGGGCAGTTCTTCCAAGACATTGGCCTGGTCTAATAACAGACAATGAAATATCACTATTTGAGTACGAACATCATCCTAGACAAAAAGAGTCGATCATAATCAAAATCAAGCTATTGTACTAGTTAGCCGGAAGATACTCTCAACTTGACCTAAATTCTAAGAGAATGGTTTATCAGTCAACCATAAAGCCAATTAGGACCTATGGGGTTGCACTAAAAACATCAAACCAACTAGTAATCCAACGATGTCAAAACAAAGTTTTTCGATTAATTACCAATGCTTTTTGCTACGTAACTAACGAAGAGTTGCACGATAACCTCGTTACTCAATCACAGCAACGTGGAAGCAGTGCAGCTACTAGACAAGATTCAAGAAATCAGAAGATTGACGCGAACAAACCACGTGAACTTGTATAGTGTACAAGTGTTACTCTTAACTTTAGCTTAAGTAGTTTAGTTTTATTTTAATTTGGGAAATAACACTGATGTATTAATCTCGTACTCGCCTTGCTTGTCTATTAATGCGAGTACCACAGAACAGTAGTAAACATATCTAATATAACATGCAACAAAAAAAAAACATTAAAAAAAATGAGTATGAAACAGTGGATGAGATACCAAATGATCTTGAAGAATACTTTAACATGTAATGTATGAATCAATTAAAATAAAACATTTATTTTTTTATCCAATTATTAATACAATTGAAAATCGATTGGTGATGTTAAATTCAAAGATAAGCGGTCATTTTTATACAATATGTAATGTAAATAAAATTGTTCAGATTTATATTAAACGTGTTAAATTTATAAAAACTATTTTCTACGGATTTTGTTTACTTTGTGCTTCCTACGAAAAGATTGTCATTTCCTCGAATCCTGCTCACTGAATATGCTATGGACCAGAAGTTAAATTATTCAACATTAATAAATAAAAATACATATTTAAATGATATTATAGGTCAGTGTGAGCAATAGCGCCGTATGAAATATGAATATTGGTAGCTGTCATGAGCACATTTCAACTTAAGATTGACTAACACTTACACCATGGGAGCTGATAAATGTTGAGTTGCAGAACCGCTCAGCATCGTACAACCGCAAAACGCTCTGGAAGAGTTATAAAAGAGAATGAACAGGAAAGTATGTGTTTGGAGGGGCAGTTAAACAATGGAATCAACTGTAGAAAAAATACATGTTGCTATATTTAAAAAAACTGTTGTATACCTGAGGACATGTACATTAAGCATCAATTTTTTTATTGTATTTTACCGAGTCCACTTTATTGAGATTTCAAGAAAAAATTCTTCAGAACACCAAGCCAGTGATTGTTTACTGTAATTAATTGAGTCGCTTCATATCCTGGTAGTTTAAAATATTTAAAAGTAAATAAATTATTCAAATAAAACAAATGGGTGACATAATTAAATTTCGGCATGGTCAAGAAAAAACTTATGGCAAAATAATTTTATCCAACGCATTATTTATCATTTTATTTATCAAATATCTTAAACGCAGAAACATTCATCAATTAATCACCTTATTCATCATAAATGAGCTACTTTTTCTTACTTTAAGAACTACAACAAAACACTCCGTGTTTATAAGTTGTCTAAATCTTAAGATAACGTTTTGTGGCTTTTATGTATGTCAAAAACACTGATCTTTAGTATACCTTGAAGACGATAAGATAAGAGACATTTTTATGAACGAAAAATACGATATTTTCTTAACATAAGGTACCAATAACAATATAATTTTATATATACTATTTTTTATTATATAATATACTTTTTATTAATAACATTTATTATTATAAGCAGTACAATTTTAAAAAAATGTATAATCTCAATTTGCATAATAAATAATGTATTCATTAATAAAAACTTAATATACTATCAAAGCTGAGGTGTTTTAATCAGATGCTTGCATGTATTTTGATCGGCGATAGCTACTGGTGAAAATGCGAAGTGACAAAGTAAACAACTCTTAAACAGTCTAGCATAACTATTAGATGCAATAGTTTGGACATTCTACGTAAATAACAATAATATTATTAAATTCTACAGGGTATTCAGTATATACAGAGCAGCGATGGCACAATACTTGGTTACGTGGTTCAATACTTTGGGGGTGCACAACGTTAGGTAAAAAAAGGTGTTCGTCATTTTATCAAAATTCCCTTTCGACACAATTACAACCGCGAGCTAGAAGTGCACTGATTTTCATGTGCGCACGGGCCAGCAAAACCTCGGACTGTCCCGTAGAACATCGGGTGCGGGCGGCGGAGGACCAATCAGATCTAATATTCCAATGTACAGAATATGGAGTTTTTATTATGAAATAATTGATAGGTTGAAGCTAGCATTGGGAACTATCGACTGTTTAGTAATTGATTACTTTTTACTATCGAATGTTCCAGTCGCTATTTTTGGTTCTACTAGTTTCATTCGACTGATTTTTAATATTCCAGCTTTGTCGTCCTAGCCGCGACCTTGCCAAAAATGTACTACATTTATGCTTACAGAGATTTATGCAATATATATAGTTTTATGATTTTTTTGCTAGCTTTCTAGTAATTAACAATATATTGCGACGCTATTTTTCAAGATTATTAATGTAATAGGACAATAAGATTAAAATTGTGAATAATAAATAATAAAATACTTTTGACTATTTTTATGTCAATAATAGGTAATATTCTTTTGAATGGCTTCTTCGTTTCGATCTAACTCTCTGGATTTTTGTGCAAGCCTTTTGATTGTCAAAAATTATTTCCTAAAATCTTGAAAACTAAATTTAAATTCGAAAGGTTCCAGAAATTATATCGACTTGAAACGATTTGAAGAAGTTTCAACAGTAGCAGTTAAATTTCGTAAAAAATATTAACTGTAGAGGGGTCATAAACTATCTTCAATATTTATACCAAATATTTCTAATAAATACATTTTCTGATAGGAAAACTATTTTAATAGTCAACAATTTATTTTCTTGAGTATTAAAAAATACAATAAAATTATTATGGTTTTATAGTTACTTTTTGGTGAAGTTTTATTTTATCGGCAGGTAAGACAAATAAATCTTTTCTATAATCTACTTTTATTATTTTATAAGTTTTCAGTAGAATGATGCATTCAGCCAAACGTTTTATGGCTTGAGAGTATTTTGAAAGAGAATCGTCAACTTATAGAATTTGCAATTAAATGTCATTAATAAAAGACAATCCATATTTTTAGATCCTCGATTTAAAAAAGCAGTATTTGGTATTACAAATAATACTGAGGCGATACAAGAAATTATCACAAAAGAGATATATTCCATTCTGACTTAAAAAATTCAGATACAGTTCTACTACAACATCTTTACAAATTGAGCAGTATTTGGAAATGTCACTTATTGGCGTTTAGAAAACCCACTAGATTTTTGAAAAGCTCATAAAATGATATTATCTCAATTAAATTATTCTATTTCTACTATTAAATAAACTGCTCTAAGCAATTATCTCCGTCCTTTCCTCTCTCACAACTTATACAGGAAGGAATTTGTACATCCTCACCTGATATAATGCATGGAAAAAACAGTCGAACCGTGCAGTTTTCTGACTATCGACTGTTTCGACTATTTTCAGTCGATAACTCCCAATGCTAGTTCAAGCTTTTCGTTTACCGTCAGATAACAGGACAGAATTTGATCAGTTTTCTTTTCGAGAGGAGGCATTAAATTTGGGAGTGCACGTGCACATGTGCACTTATTGAGGAACCGTCGCTAATACAGAAGCTAATCGACATCGTTGTTTAATGTAAAAGTGGCGATTTCGATGTTAGTCATATTGAAGATATAGAGAGCTAAAAAGTTCGAAGATAATAAATACTTAGTAATAAACAATTATTGGACGAAACCTCAGACGATGACAAATATCTAAGAGGGAAAATGACTACCACTCGAATTGAATGAAAATCCAATTTGGATTGAAATTTCAACGGACATCAATTAAATAATTTGAACGATGTATTGTTTCAAAATTAATCAGTAATCGCGAGGAATAGATGCAGTCATCATCTAACATGACAACGATCGACCGCACGTTGCAAAAGTAGTGAAGGATACACTGTTACAGCTCCAGTGAGAAGATTTGCCGCATTCAGCATACTAGCCAGACATAGCACTTTCTGATTACCACGTGTTCAAATAGATGCAGCATGGTTTTGCCGGCACACAATTCAAGATACTGAAGAATTTCGAAAATGGATCGCTGTCATACCAACATCGTTCTTTCGACACGGTATCAGCATATAACCAGAAATATGAACAATAAAGTGAATAAATGAATAAATTATGAGAAAAAGACATGCAAGCACCTAATAATTTGTTAATTATTGCCTATAAGTAGTCAGAGTGCAATATTCAACACGGAGTAATCATCCCAGTCATGCCAGTAACCAGGTTGGGTAAGATCAAATGTCTTCTGGGTTTTCCTCTATATTTGTCACTCGCTAGTTGGCAGTCGGCTAAATACTGACGACACGATAAGTGAAGTACCGAGATGCGGAAAATCTGCCTTGATTTTGACATCCGAATCTCCATTCGCATCTGCAATAAATAACTTAGAAGTTTTCCGGATGCGGATTTGCAGGTCGCGACAATACATTGTGAACATATATTTTTTTAATATACATACCAAGAATTATAAAAAAATAATATTGAAATTCCCTTTTTATTTCATTTATTCGCATCAATATTTAAGAATTTCATGAAAAAATCTCTAAACACCCGCAACCGCATCCGCAAAAGCAGATATGAACCGAAATAAAACAAGCATCCGAATTCGCGGATGCAAAATGTACTACATTCACAACATACCTATATAATTCCGAGCCTACGTAACGCAGTAAGTTCAATCCAGATAAACTCTAGTTAGAGACTCTAAAATAAAATAAAGTTTTAAAATTAAAACCGATTTATATATTATGGTGTTTAAAATCATTATATTCTTAAGTTAGGTTCAAAGCAACTCATGATCGTATAAGCTAAAATAGTGTATAAATTACAAAAAATAATCCTTTTTTGTTCTCGAAATCAATATTTACACACATGAAAATATTAAACTAAAATTCAAACAAATTGCTATCTTAGATAAGTTTGAAATCATATTAATTTCGACCAAGACAATTATTAAATCTCGGATATTGAGACTATTGCTTAATTAACATAATTTAAACAAAATCACACTGAACATACTTTCATATTCTTTTATATTAATTGAAACATATAATGCTGAACACTTAGAATAGAATTTTTAATGTTTTAACAATTAATGTAATCGAAATAAATCATACTTATTACAAGAACCTTGAAGTAAAATTATCTATACTAGTTGTTAAAAATAATAATTGTTAAATCTATGTTATCTATCAAGCAATCAATCTGAAAAAATCATCCATATTAAATTAGAAATTATGCCTAATTGCCGACATGTTAATATGTCGTAAAAAGCCTCAACCACCACAAAACCAGTTAATATGAACTTGAATAATCTAATTGGGGTGTATTTGTCTTACAGCTCCCATTATATTATCATAAGTTTATGAATTCAAATTTTTAAAAAAATTGTAGAGCATCGAACCACCGCAAATTATGGAGACCGGAAATAAAAATATAGGCGGTGAAAGCACCCAAATACCGAAAATAGGAGGTACAAGTTTCTTGTTGACACTCACAAAAATAACCAATTGACATCACAATTTGACCCCAAAATAAAATAAAATTATAAATGCCTTTAGGTAATATTTATCACATACGATAAAAATAAATAATAACTAATAATAATATTATAGGATATGTGACACTAAATATAAATAATTTTGAAGTATTTACACTAAAGTTAAAACACTTTAAAACTTGTTGATAACTTTTACGCATTAATCCGTAGACACACATTGAATAATAATATATTAACTTTGATATTTGAACTCTTAAAATTATTCGAGAGGTTTTAGTAAAATTTACTAATAATACTTTTGAATAAATAATACACTATAATTAAATATTTATAAGTTCAATTTTCATCTACAGTTAAATGCATTTTAATTTTCGAATTCGTTGACATTTAATGACACTAAAACTTTGGTTCTTTAAAAAAGGAACCTATACATTTAAATTTTCTCACTGAGTTATAAGAATACATAGCAATTTTTAGTTGAACTAACTAAATATGCCCTATTTAAACATTTAAATGACATCAATTTTTTTACATATATAAATATATATTTACCAATAAAAATAAAATATATCAAATCAACAATGAGCCCTTATTAGTCAATAAAAATCGCCCCTACTTCTGAATTTTAAGCACCACACATCACAATATACCTACAGGCTAGGTATATATTTTGTACAACATACTCTAACCAATCGTATCGCAGTGGTGTTCAAAATCGATTGACAGAAAGCGCCATTTAGAATATGTCTTTAGCACACTTACTTTACAGATTCAATGTTGCTGTTCGGGGCCTTGAAAGGACGTTGTTCGGGGCCCTTACTGGAAGATATCCGGGTAATTTCGCTATTATATAACGTAAAGGAACCACGCTTGACACTAACTTAACCATACATTCTGACAGATGATTTTAGGTTATGTGTAGATTTTCCGGTAGAAAATCGGGGTTTTCAAGAAAAATCTAAAAGCTCTGGATTACTGGAGGATATTATTGGCGATGGATTTTTATTTGCCGTCCCAAAGCATCGTAGATCTACAGAGAAACGTCTTAAACGTAAATATGGTTCCCCAGGCCTCAACCTGAAAATATTGCTACCTAGAAAGGATTTAAAAACTTGTAACACTTGCGGCGATGACCATGAGATAGGTGTCCTTTGCCGTACGTATGTCATATAGTTTCAAAAGATTTTTGTGCTATATTTTACTTTTAGCGACATGTTATAAAAAAGTAATCGATGAAACAAAAGCTATGCAAGAAGCAATACAAAACGAGTTAAAATTGGAACCTGTTGAAACCGAGGTTGTCGTTTTGTATGATGGCGAGAAAGACACAAAAAGTGACGAATTCTGGGAAGGAAAAAGAATTGTAGAAATGAAGAAACCAAGGCCTCAGTGGTTCAGTGATAACCTGTTGCAGAAGACAACACAAAAAGAGGCAACAACAAGTGAGGTTAAGCCAACTGAATTAGGTTAATCTATATTGTCTGGTATTATTGTTAGTGTCAATATAATTGTATAAATGTAATGGTATATTTTTATTTTTCTTATTTCATAGAAATGAATATCAGTACTATTTTAACACTTATTTAAATTTAAAACAGTTTGATATGAACTAGACCAGTGCATTCTATAATTTTGGAAATAAATAAAATTTACACTATAAATATACATATTGTTCATTGTATTAATACAGTACAAAATAATATTTATGTCATTGATATCACAGGAATAGAAAATACCTACAGAGAATAACTTAATACATCAGTCAAGGCAAATAAGTTGCTGATGTACTAAAATAATATTTTATGTCTTAAAATAGCAGAAAACAGTAAACTGAAACCTTTATGGAATTATATATACAACATTTACTATTATTAGCTACTGCTATAACATCTCAAAATTATCTGTCTCTGGAATAAAATGATCTTGAACATGTTGTTCAAAAATATTAAAATCTACATTCTCATTAAATATTTTTAAACATAGTGGACACATCTTTTCACAACAGTCTACACTTTCATGCTGTCTTCTTAGAGGACTTTCACTTGCAGAACTCTGTTCCATCATTGTCTCTGTGGATTTGTTCTCATAGGTTTTCTGTGGTAAGCCTTCAGTTGATGTGCTCTTTTCTACCTTTGACTTTTGCTGTCGAATACTTTCTTTCTCCATATTTTCTGAAACAGAATTAGTGAATAATGATTTTAATTTAAGCCTTTTCTATTTACCTTTAAAACTATTTATGTTTTTAATATTCTCATGTAAAACTGTTTGCTGCTGTAACACAAGCTCCTTTAATGTTTTTAGATATTCTGCAAATTTTTGTATTTCATCAACTATATCATCTCTTAGTTCCTCATCCAATAAATAGGCACATTTTTCTGTATTCATTCCATCACATACTAAAGTCATATTTGATAATTCTGAACACAGTACATCAAGTTCCTGTCGCTGCTTTGAAAAACTATCAGATAATTTTAATGAGATATCTTCCAATTCAAAACTAATTTTGTCATTTTCTTCTATTTTTTTCTGTAAAACTTTTGTTTGGAGTTCATGTTTGGTAAAAGTTTTAGATCTAATTAAATTTGAGTGTTGTGAAGCATGATTAGAATGCTAAAAATACACATTGATATTGATAATAGATAGTAATTGTTAATTAATTTTGGTAAATTACCTGCAATATTGTGTCATTCATTTTTGTTAGTTGTGATCCTAATGATTTGTTTGCTTTTGTCAATTTTCCTAGTTTGGTCCATAAGTCTTGGTTTTCTTTAGTTACCATACTAACTTTATCTTGTAGTTGTCCTTTTTGTTCAGATAATTCAGCAACCTGTACAAATGTTAAAAATTAACAAAAACTCCATATAAAATAAAATAACTCACCTGAGCTCTTAAACAATCTAATTCAGTCAGAGACTTTTTGCTTGCTTCTTGCCTACTGCACTCTATACGTAAATGTACATTTTCATTTTCTAAATATGCAACCCTTTGTTGCAAATCTCTACATCTATCTCTCAATGTATAAAACGCAATTTGCACAGCATACTGGGAGCCTTGCAACTCATCCATTTTAACTTTCTTTTTGCTTAAGCTCTATATTATTAAAAACACATATGACTCAACAAAAATGATAATTAAGAGATATACGACCTACAGTAATTCTTTAACTGCACATTAACAACGATCGATTTAGATTTATAAAACGTAAACATTTATTAAAATAGTATTACTAGCACTTTGTTTTGACAAAGACTGATTAATTATTAAAAAGATAACAAATTAACGTCACCATCAAAAATGTATGAAAGATAACCTCTCAACTGTATTATAGATATCTCCTTTTTTGTTACATGTCATCAAACAGGAGCACCACCTAGTAATTTTAGAAAGATGATTTCATAGTATAAAGCAGAAATCTTTTGAAAGCACTTGTGATATTACTCATAGATGGCACTGTAATATTCCTCAATAAAGTTTGAAAATAATTTAAATTTTATAAATCTTTGATATTTTATTGTTTATTTTACACGTAATTGTGGAGCACAATCCGACTGGTAATAAATTGTAATATACAGTTTATGACAGCTAGCTTTATATATATAAAGTAATCTACAGATTCTATAATCAGTCTGGAGGAACAATTGTCCTTGTAAGCTTGAAAGGGAGTACAAAAATATTTTTTATAAGGACAGCAACTTGGAATAATGTAGCGTATTATTGATTCTATAAAACATAACCCTTTATAAAATTATTTTTATTATAGGGTTCTGCCATACCTCTAATTATAACTTCTTTTTCGAATGGACTTTTAATTCCACAACATTTTAAACAGTAATGCATTACATCCACTCTATAATCTATTGTCGGCCTTCCCTTACCATATTCAGAATACCGTTTTGCTAAAAAATGGTGTACACTTTCCGGTTTTAACATTCTATATCTGAAGAATACGACCGAAATCAAAATGTCAACGAATTGAAAAATACAGATAGTTGTTAAAAATACCGTGTATGCTGCAAAATATGCCGAACCGTTTTTTCTCCACAGTCCTACAATTTGACAAAAGTTCAAATAAAGTGTTTTAAAGTTACTGTCAGCTTACCTATGAATCCCATTATGCAAACAAAATATAAAAATATGAACAATGTCGTCTGTTCTAAGATCGGTTCGTAAATAACATTAGGCCGAAACGTCATGCCACAATTAAGATAAATCACCGAATGTTGACCTATGGTAAGTAAAAGTATACATATTTGTAAAATTATCACCCACCAAAAATTGGAGATGTTCTTCAGTTTCAAAAAACACTCCATAATAAAAAAGTATGACAACGTTTATCGATAATCGTGACAACTTTTATGTCAGATCTTTTGGTAATAAATATTGACAGTGACAATTGCTGTGTAAACGTTATATTTATTTTATTAATTAAAACTGTTGTTATTAGTTAAAACTGAAACTCAGTAGTTTCCTTTAGTAACAATTTTTTTTGAGTGTACTAAGCCATTAATACAGTTAATATTGTTATCGTATTAAATGTCCACGAAATCACGTGTTCACATAATTGATGACATTTTTCACTCAATATATCTATAAATTTACATCTTGTTGTCATTTCGATTGTTTTATGAGGAATTAATAAATAATATCATATATGTATTATATATTATATATTATATTTTTGTGGCTATTTGTGTATTTATATAATTTTAGGCATAATTACGGTTTGATGTTAATATTTAAACATTATCTAAAATAAATTTAACTTTAAATCTATAATCAGATAGATGTATACGACTGTACATTTTAGATTTTATATCATTCAAAGTAGGATGCTGTAGGTAGGTCTTGTCAAGGTTTTGCCGGAAAATATAGGTAACAATTTTTAGACTTACTAAATACACACGTTGGTAATACTTTTTTACCAACTCATACTTATTTTCTTTAATAATCATCGGTTTTCAGTATGTACGCTGGCCATGCTTTTTATTTTGTCACTTCCAAATCAGACAATTTGGAATCCGAAGAAGGCCGGTTTGTCCAAAATTTTCAGACTAACTCCAATACATGTCACATGTCCGAAAACTATAAATCCTGCGGGTATGAGGAGGTCGTAAGTGGCCAGACCCACAAAATACAGAGAATACTCTATATTTCGTATTCTATATTTTGTGGCCAGTCTACTGCATTCCGTTGGTCAAGTGGATGTAGCCAAAAAATCTTGGGTATCTGGTAGGCCTACTATGCCACTTTCAAGCCATTATCCAATTTGTTATGTTTACATTATTATTGCTTATTTATACTCTATTAAAATAACAGTGAACATAAGTCATCACCCAGTCGAATGTATTGCCTTTCAATTCACTTGATTGTCGAACCTCTGCAAAATTCTTCAAAACATTAGTGATAATTATTACAGGTTATAAGTCGGCATGGGGCATCATGGTTTTGATAAATTTCAAATCTCTTATTATTACTCTGATTAAAAATGCCGAAGCCACTAGGTAGTCAGAGTCAGAAACAGGTTGCGTCTGTAATCAATTACTTCCAACAAGAACGAGATAATATATGCAATAGATATACTATGATATTAAAATAAATTACATTTAATAGCATTATTTTTGTTTTATAATTTTATTTAAAATTTTTAATTTATTTTTTATTTAGAGATGAACTAAAACTCAAAAGTTGATGCTGCAATGTTACGACGTTTTAACGTCATGAATTTATATGACCTGAGTTCGCCATTTTTGACGAAAACCTGGAGGCGTGAAATTTGGTACTGCTAAAGCTTATATCGAGAAAGAATTTTTAGACCTAAAATGTTTGTGTAATATGCGCCTTAAACAAATAAATTGAAACAAAACAAAATATGATCAAATTAAGCACCAGGAACAGCCGTCAGGACGGTGACACAAAATATATGAACACATATTTTAGGACCTGGCCGAGGCCGACGCGCTATCAGCTCTGACTGTTATACGATAGATTTCTGGTAGTTTCTGTTGTACGTAAATCAACTAGGGGCGCGTAATTTTTTAAATGAAAATCTGGCAACGTTGTATCGCAAAATTAAGTAAGACAAATTTGAGCAACAAATTTTAAAGTGAGTGTGATAAAACGTTATTAAACGAAGTTATTTTATTTTAGGCAGTGTTATTTAAGATTTTGTGTTATTTTCGCTTATGCCCATATTTTTGGAACTATTAAAGAGTTATGGCAAATCTGAATACTAAATGATTAGGAATAGTATAATAACGAAAAATTATATTTTACATTTTTTGTAGGTCCATCCCAATATAGATTAACAAATTTCGGGAATAACAAAAATCGTATGTCCACTTTGTATACAAGGTATTTAGAATTTCGAAATCAGCTTTTCCTTTAATTTGATGTCTGGTCTAACAGAGAACAGCTAAGAAAAATTGTTCTTGCTTAAGGAGTGATAATAATTGATATGGTTCTACAGAGAGTAGATCCTTGTACTAGAGGTAATTCTAATGGTTTAGACTCAACAGTTAAAATCAGCAGTTAAAATGAATTTTGCAAATAATATTAACAATTAAAAAAGGTTTCATAGAATTCCTCATTTATAGGCGAGTTGTTAGTTCCGACTTGGGACCTAAGACAAAGTAGAAAAAGCATTAGATTTGAAGGGCGAAAGTCATAGAAAGTCAACTATCTGCAATGGCGAGATAGAGCAGTATAATAAATAAATTATTTTAAAACTTTGGTGTCTGGTGTATTTATTGTTTTTGCAATATATATTTTAAAACTATATGCATCCATAAAGTAATGCAAATATCAGTAAAACAAAACACATAAATTGTATAGATTGGAACACAGGACAAATAGAAACAATTATGAATTATTAGCAATACATTTGTAAACATTTTAAAGCATTGATAAATATTAAGATTTTTAAGGATTAATGCCATAAGATTATTGTATTACATTTTCTTCTGGGACCCTTGTATAAATTATTTTGATTATTTACTTTATAGACCTAATTTTTAAAAAATTAATAGTAAATTTAATGATTGTAAATACATTCCTTAAATACACATTTCAAAATTGTAAAAGATAAAATACGTAATTGTGTTCGTTATTGTTTTAATATACATGGTAAAGTTAAATATTTATTTAAAAATTGTTTTATTCTTATATTCTCTGTTTTAATATACAAACAAGTATTATTTCATTTATTATTCCATACTTATCTTTATATATTTCTTAGAACATTACAATAAAAAAGATCATCAATTATAAGAGCTATAATTGCGATTTATTATGATTTGTGATTTATTAACTAAAAAACTAAATTAACTAATTAACTAAAAATTTTTAAATTGAGTTTCAAGGGAAATTTTATGTTAATTTATGAATTAAAGATAATTTGTTGTATTTATGTTATATTCTTCAAATATACGTAATTTGCAAGAACTGGCAATGTCACAAATTCAAATTATTCTGCAAAATAGTTGTATATTATTGTTGTTTTAATGCAAGCTGATAATGTAATTAATCAATTTACTACAGAATAAAATATTTTTAGAATATATTTTTTAAGAAAACGATATTTGATCAATAGAATTTTGCAAAAGAAATGATTTAATAAAAGAAGGAACGTAATAATTGGAAAATGTTTTTCTGGTTTTTCATACAGCTTCAATAATAAAAGTGGATAAATACGGTGACAAACATTTATTCAAAATAGTATTACTAGCACTTTGTTTTAAACATGACTGATTTATTAATAAAATACAACAGATTAACATCATCATCAAAATTGTATCAACTCACAAATGTTTTATGTAATCTATCCAAATAAACAGCCAATGCAAGTCAATACGTTGCAATGTTGGTACATCAATTTGAATTTCTTGGATCAAGTTGCCGCTTTTGGCTTGCAGCGTATGCCGGTTTATAACATTTAATTATCACTAATTGGAAAATTTTGTTTGACAACCGGACAAACCAGCACCAACAAAAATCGAATTTCATGGATTGATTTCGTTGCATGTTTCGACGTACCATACATAGACTATTCTCATTTTAACTAAAAGTGAAAGAAATAAAATTAAATAAAAAAGAGTAAAATGTGAAGAAAAAATCTGTTCCGAGTTTAAATTGAATTTTACATTTTTACAAACTGCATTCGGCAGTATATTCGACGTCGTCTATGGGGTCCAATGACGTTTTTATTGGAAGAATTATATAGTCTATTTAAAATAACAGTGAACTTACCGCATGATGATGGGGAATGTATTGCTTATTGCAGTTTGTAAATTTATTTTAAAATCAGAGATAATTTTTCCTTATTTATTTCATTTCATTCTAGTTAAAAAGAGACATATAGCTGATTCGTCCGAGCTTTTAAGAGAATCAGCCTATGAAATTCGCTTGGTTGTAAATATGTTTATAGAAGTTTGGGGCATTCGCAACACCTATTTCGGCTGGAGTTCCATAGAGTAATATCTTGGGACCACTCATATATCTGCTCTATACTGCTAGTAACCTATCAACAAAAGAAACAGTACTTGGAACATTTGCCGATGACACAGTTATAATGGCAAGAGATGCATCTCTGTCTAAGGCTATAGAACAAGTACAAGTAGCGGTCAACAAGATCTAGAAATTGACTAGAGACTGGAAAATATAGTTTAATAACTCCAAATCTATCCATGTTAATTTTGCCTTGCGGCGAAATGATAAAAACCTAATTATATCACTTGACGGATGTCCGATTCTTCAAGCAGAATCAGCTAAATACCTCGAAATTTATCTCGATGGTAGAAACATCATGTTAGGCAAAAAGCAGAGCAGACTAACCTCAAAGTCAAGTAACTCTACGGGTTAGTCGAAAGATACTCCCAACTTGACCTAAAATCAAAGAGATTGGTTTATCAGTCAATCAAAAAGCCAATTTGAACCTATAGGGTGCAAATATAGGGTTGCACTAAAACATCTAACGAAATAGTAATCTAGTTATATGATTAATTAATTCTTATCGCTACGTAACTAACGAAGAGCTGAACGATAACCTCGAAATTACTTATTTATTACTACTGTTCTGATGTTCTTGCATTAATACACAATCAAGGCGAGCATGGGATTAATACATCAGTGTGTATTTCCCAAAGAACAGTATGTAGTAATAAATTAATTTGTAAATTAAGACTGTACTAAGAATATCTAATGTAATATGTTATTAATAAAAAAATTAATTTTTTATATAGGAGATGATTTGACGAGAAACCAAAAACTAAACGTAAAAAAGGAAATATGCTTTACGTCGTTCCAAATATATAAATATAAACTACTATATATTCTAATAAAGCAGCCAATGCACGTTAACCAAATGTGTGATGCAACGTTGCCACATCAAATATAAGTTTTCGTTTATTTTGAATCTGACAGCAAAATATTAATGTGAGTAAAATAATAAAACATAATGTTATAAATATATATATATATATATATATATATATATATATATATATATATATATATATATATATATATAATACGTTAATTATTTTAATTAATTAATTTTTATACGTTAAGTTAATTTTATTTTAATACGTTGTTGATGGCGAGCATTGGCTGTTTTATTGGAACGACTATTTATTAGATGTATATTGTTAAAAGGAATTATAATTGGTAACATACTTTTTCCATCATTTGGGTACATGTATAAGTATTGTGAATTAATTTTGTGATATTTAGTTTAAAGCTAATTTGTGGAAATATTTTGAACAAACGAAGAAACCTAATAATTGGGAAAAGCTTTTTCTTTTTTTTTAATACTATTACGAGGCTACCGCACAATAATAATCAGAATTTAATTTAGACGATAAAAATAAATGAAGTTTGCTGACACTTCTAGGACTAAATGTTAAAAGAATTTTAAGAAAAAAATGCCTATTTGTGTACATGTATATTGGGAAGTGTTATGAATTGAATATGAATTTTGAGATATTATATTATATAGAGATATTATTATATATATGTTTCCAACAAGAAGAACAAACTTAATCACTGGGTAAGGCTTTTTTCTGATTTTTTTAAATACGACTTCAATGATAAAAGTAAGTAAATGCTATACTTGCACGACCATGAATAAATAATGATAGAAATTCAAGAAAGAAATGTATATTTGGGTGCACGTATAAATATTACACTTATTATTAAAAATTAAACTTTTTGAGTCAGTAATGCCAAGAAATTATTATAATAAATTGCATAAATGCAAGTTTTCACCAATATTTAAATAACTCGGGAGAACGATTAATTTCCTGTTGATTTTATTTATTTATTTTATTGATTCTTAATTTTTGTTAAAGCAATTGTATAATTCCAAATACATAGTTAAATGTATGCCGGCCGAGGTCGACTATAGTAGGCTTATAATAATAATACCGACGAGACGATATCGTATAGGGGCCACGATGCCTTAGTACTCAAGAGTTGCTCTGTAACGTAGATCGACTTAAGTCGTCGCGGTTGTGGACGCGCCGATAAACTCCGAATATCATATCGAACACACCGATAAATTGGAAAAAAGCAAGATTGGCGGTGGATATCCAAAAATGGAAATTGGCGCGCGAAACAAAATAATAACATAGAACTCAATTTTCAACAGTTTTTACAGGACTGCAGGTAGTAATGAGATGATAAAATAGTGTCCAAAATCTGTGTATTTATGTGTCAGTTAATGGATGTAAAAGTTATAGGCGCTCAGTCCGCGTACAGGATAAAAAAGGGGAATAAAATTCGGTTGGAATATTCGGTTTGATTTCCGCGAATTGATTTATGTTGAACCAATTGGTGTTTAAACGCCCTTACGATGGGCCGAGTGGATTGTGTTGAAATCTGATGCTGGATTATCGGTCGTGGGCAAGCGGAGGTTTAATAATGTTCCTTGGGAGAGAGCACAATGGCCAAACCCAAGAAATTAAGAAAGATTATCTTGGGTGTTTTTATTGGAGTGATATGCTCGCAAATTTTTTTTAACGTTGGTAATTTTTGCCGGCCTCATCTGGTCGATCGATCAAAAGCTATGAGACAGGACAGCCTGGAAAGATTTTATCCTGAGGATGCGCAGAATGGCAGGAAAAATCTTCTGTTTGCCGGTAAGCACATAATCATTTTCATTTAAATTAGTCTTTAAACGTCATGCCTTTAACATAAAACTGGATTTGTTCAAATTTAAGGGTTTGAACGACATTTTATCTTGAATATATAAAATTTATCAAGAGTTACTAGAGAAGTCTTATTATTATATTAGATTCTCATTTTTATGTATAATGTTTTAATATCTTTTTGAGTAACTTGATATTTTATGGCTGAACTAATTCCACAGGTCACCATATTTATCATGTTTAGAAAGACGCTAAATCTTATTATTTTAAGCTCACTAGATTTATACATTTATATATTCATGGCCAGTTAGATACCAATTTTTTTCAATTTTTTTCAATGCGTGAAATATTAAAACTTACTATAAGAGTAAGATTTATTATACTGTTGATTGCATTGTTTATTAGTAAGTTCTCAGCCTATGTTTTATTATAAAATAAAATAATAAAATATATTATTATAAAATATACTTCGTAAAATGGGATTTAAAAATATTTATTGATAATTAGGTTTTTCAATATGTTGCCAATTATATTCTAATATATGATTATTTTAATATCCTAATAATAATTTTACTTGTTACTTAATATTTTAAAATACGATCATTAATATAAGATAATTTTACAATTGTTTATATCCATTAATATTTTAAAAAACTAATGCTATTTATTAGACGTTCTTTTTCTTGGATATTTGAAAAATTTAAAAGGCATTTAGAATAAATCGGATTTTATTTTAGAAATGATATGTATTCAAATTACATTGTAATTATATCTTTTAAAATATTTTTGGTATATTATTTTAAAACTCGTTTATTGCAAATAATTCTATACTTTGACGTAAATAACAACGCATAAGAAATGCATTCCAATTTGTTTTCACAACATGAAACGAAAACTTTGAACTTTCTAAACCATTGCTTACTTAATGGTTTTCGGAGAAATGAGAAATCCCATTTAATAGAATGGTAAAACCATTTATCTTATGACAACTGCAGATCACATTAAGTTATTCATGAATTGTCATTAATACAAGGGTTTAGAAACTTTAGTAAAATTTTATGTCAAACGTCAATGGACAGGTACTTGTGACAATATTTTAAAAGACTTAAAACGGACTAGTCATTACTGTTACCGTAAACTAAATATAATAGATGTAAATGTATAATAAATTGCTGGTATACATTAGATTAAGGTCATTAGGTCTGTATTTAAAATAATAGTAACTGATACTGATAAATGATATGAAGCATTAAAGTTCGTTAATTTAAATACGCAAATTAGGAATGTTCAGGAATATATTCGTTTTTATACAGTAATTAGTAATAATATCTAATATTAGTTTAGTTGCTAAAACATTCCACAATAATAGATATGTCTAGAACCCAAAAATTGATATTATTTTACAAATTTGAGCTTGCTGTATGTAACTAGGGCCTAGGGGCGTTTCGGGATAATTCGTACCCTAACTGGCGAGTTGTTAATTAAAACTCCATTACAGAAGACATCCGGTTTTATCTAACCTAAGTTTAATGTTTTTTGTTATATACTCTTGCTTATAGATAATCACAATTATAATAATAACCAGAAATATCAATTTAAAACCATGTCCGGTGGGAATCGAATCAGCAGTTGGACAGTAATCGCAGTCGTTATGATATGTCGTTTTGGTTTTATAATAATTCAATTTTCTTTAGGATAGGACAATTTTTCTATTGAAGGAACTTTTCCTTGGGCAACACCAATAAAATGTAATAATGTTATTAAATATCGTCTGTTTGAACACGCGGATTTTGAATCCTTAGCGTACTCTCCAGCTAAAACTCTCAAGATTACAATATCAGATTAGATTATCTTTGCAATCTGGTTAAAACTAATGAATTTGATTTAACTATTTAAATATTGATATTCTGAAGCCAACATCAGATAATACTTCAGCCAGATAATAAAGCTTGAAAATAATGTTTTGCAAATATTATTGGACGTCAATGCAATTTAAATACATAATGAATTTGCAGGCGAGTTTGTAAGTAATGGGTAAACAATTCGAACATGCTGACTTGCCGAATCGATAGAATATAATATGACAAATTCGTTCAACATCCCAGTTTTCTTGCGTATCAGACAGGAAACATTTTCTGTGGATTATGTAATGTATATATTATGATCATTTTGCTTTTCCGAACCATATGTGTTATATCGCGCTATTAATATGCTCTAGCTACGGACTATATATTCGAGGAACATAGCTTGTTAATGCTTGTGTAGCGACCTTGAGGCATATCAAATTTTACATAGTGGAATGACGGTCTACAAAATACCCAGAAATATAATCCAAGATGTTGAACACGGGCGGGGTGCCAGCGGCGCCAACTAGAACCCGATAACGAATAGCTGGCAACCCCGAGACGTTTATCTGGGATGTTATTGAAGGGTATTACCAATCATTCAGTAAACGACCATCGTTTGGTTTGGATATGCCCCCATCAACTGCCCAAGCCTCGTCAACAGGTAACACCGCTGTCATCCGTTTTATCTGTTTTGTATTTTCTAATTTTTTTATATTGCCAATAAATAACGGCCACATAATGTAAACACCACTGTTTCATTTCGTCTTACCTCCATTCACCGAGCCATATCAATTTACCCTAAACTTGTTTTAAAATCAAAACAATTAATAAATGTTTTAATTTTAAAATTAATTAGTGTAGTTAAGTGGAATTCGAGCAAAAGTATCGCATCAGAAACTGTAAGGCATAAAAGGTGGATTGAAAGTGCTCAAAGACCTCTGGCTGTAAATTATTTCAATTAGGAAGTATTCAAGCTTCGAAAAACACCCCTAGTCCATGGATTCTTGACACATGAATCCTAGTTTCGGAAGTAAGGCCACCGAAGGCGGATTAGAAGTTGCTGTGAACTGCTATAGTCTACTAGAATTGGGACAAAAGCTCGCCGTTCAGGGTGTACGGTCACCAAAGGCGGATTGCATAGTTCAGTTTCTTATCCTTAGACTATTGGAATCTGGAGTCACTAAAACGTGCAAAACCATTCCATACTGTGGGTATACCATGAAAATTTGAGTAGAGTCAGTGCGATTTCGAAGATAATTAAAAGCAAATTGACGGACGACGGTACAGGCGGTACTAAAAAATAATCTATAAGACTACAGGCAGTTCAGAAGGGACAATGACAATGATGAATTAAAACGTTTGAAACAGACTAGGGATGCCGAAAAAATATTTGCTTTGGAAAAAATATCAATATTTTTGGCCCATATTTTTTTAAACTTTTTAAATTGGTACTTAATTTTAAGGGTTGGTATTTTTTATATTATGAATATTTTTAAAAAATATCGATATATCTATATTTTTTAATATATCGATATACCGAAATATCAATATTTTTCTCAGTGGCCGATACCACTGATTAGTTCAATGTGATAGCGTTATTAGTTACTGATTACATATACATTATATTTATACAACATACAACAGCATTTACACTACCGCACTTATGATACACCACTGTTAGGTATACTTCTACGTTCCATCCAAATCTCAACGTTGTTCTTAGTGACTCTTTGCTTGCTCTATCATTTTGATGTTCTTTGACCTTTTCGTATTTCCTTAAATCTTGTCAATGATACTACAAGTTTTAGCTGTGGTGACGCTCTTTGTTGGTTTTGTATAAATAGCCTTGTATAACCTCCTGGATCTTAACGTTACATCTGGAATTACTTTTGTCGCTTATTTTTTCCGTGTCACCTTATTTACACACTCAATGTTAAGGGCATCTTTGACGTGTTCATTTAGTTCTGAGTGTTCCATCGATACATATATTATTATTAAGACATAACTCATTAAAAAAATGTGTTGTCGAACATTTAAAATTATTAGTGTATGCTGCTTATTTGTTTAAAATATAACTTATCAATAAGTACATTACTAATTATCAACTCTGTTTACCTTGGAATTTCAAAATAAAACTGAACTTATTATTTGCTATTTTTTTTCGCTCGAGTAGATTCTCAAAAAAAAATCAATAATATTAAATTATTATTACATCAGTCACCTGATAAAGTATGTCAATGATAAAACTAACCCCATAGTTTTTTATGTATACATATGGCTACCTGTGGTGAGGCTCTTATAGTTAATTTAACAATAATCATAATACAATTATTTTAACATAATTATTTATGAATTACTAAATCATATGTGAATTGTTACATATCAATAAAATCTAGGATAAAAGTTTGGTACGAAACCAATTTTCGAAGAAGTTGAACGAGTATTATTGGATGTGGTTTTATAATAATATATAATCGGAAAAACATATCAAGGGGTGAAATACGTCTGTCTTTTCTCGCTTGCACTTTTTATTTTAAATTGATGGGACGAAAATGTTGCTGTCTATTAGTTATACTATTCGTTCACTTTTACTGAATTTTAAATCCTAAAAACAAACTATATTGTAAATATTCAAAAAGTTTTTAAACGACTGAAAATATTATTTTGAGATGTACATCAAAAGAAACATAATAATAATAAAAAAAGAATATCTAGGGTTTTGTAAAATATACATCTTTGAATAAAACCGACAAACCAAAAAATAATGATCTAGAAAGATCAAATATGCAGCTGTATTTCTTTACATATTCTAGACTATACGTTAAAATAAAAAGGTCTCCCTTATTTAGACTTTCCGCTAATTGGAAATAGTATTTGGATGAATATGGCTATAGATTATTTTAAAACCTGCCAATACACTTCAATTATACACAATACTACCAAATATACCCAATATTGATTTATTAATAAGGTGTTGAGCCTTCATATGCTATGAATAGTTTCCAACGGTGTATTATCTTATTATTGTACCAAAACAGTCTCCATTTGCTTCACTGATGTTGGAAATGGAAATCTACTGCTAACTCGGTGCTTTATGAGTTCCTTAAGCTTTTTATTGACGTTTGCTTATTGCACTGGATAGAGAAGATGCTTGATTATATTCTGATGCTGCTTAAACTAATACTGAAACTTTTTGGCTGTATGTATGGGCGCATTATCATTTTGGATATGGCAGCGTTTGGCAGCAATATGTAGTAAGAACATAGTAAGAACCTCATCATTGAAAATGTCGAGATGTGAATGATGACCAGTTGAATACCGCGATGTTGCCTCCTCAATATTAACCCCCATGCTTGACTGGCAGGTAGCAGGCACTACATATCTTAGGCTTCTTTTGGGGTTCTCCATATATAAATTTTGCCGTTTGTAGGAAACTAGATAAACAATCATTCGTCGATTCATACTACGTTATTCCAATCATAAATGTCCAGATTTTATTATCGTTCTATCAATTTTTCGCAGATTTGCGTTCGATTTCGTTACAAAGGGTTTCGCAATAGCCACATTGCATTCACGTTCTGTTTTTGTCGAAACAGTATTACTCAAGTTTAGTGGTAGTTTTATATTCTAACCAAAGTGTATAATAGAGTGAAATATAACTTACAAGACTTAGCATGTAAACTGACTGAAAACTGAAAATATACTCGTTATTATTTTTTAGTAACTAAAGTAATAAAATGATCTTTTACACAGGCTGTTTCTTTGAACTTTCAATAGCGTTAGCTAACATTTTTTCAGAGAGGGTATGATATTTTAACGTTTCTGTTTGGTAAGAACCAACAAAACTTACAACTTATAGAAAATTGATTTACAAAATTAGTGTCTATTCACCGAAATTATGAGGTACGTGAAACCTTCACTCTAATTTACATGAGTTCGAGGTTTCATCAGTATATATTTATTTATGGTCAGTAATATAATTTGGTAGATATTTGCTCGTAAATTTTTTGCATTAAGAAAATTATAATATCATGTTATATCCGTATACGTTCAGCTTCTTAGATACTTATCATATAGATTTTACACTTACAGTAAGTGAAAATATGTATTAGTTTTAACGGCGATAATGAAGTTAATATAGGTTGCGATATGAGAAGTTCTATTATTTCAAGATTGTATAAGTTTTCTGAGATTAATTTCAACCTATTGTTCTTCTGGAGCTTATTGATTCTCATTATCATCAGCAATAAAATCACTAATGTGTGGTAAGACCGCTGGACTGAATCAACTTTCAACAGAAATAACCTGTGGGGAAACATTTTTTTTGACGGGTTCATTTTCTGCTTGTTTCAAAGAGCTTGTGAAAAAAATCAAGTCAAGAAGTGGAGCCAGAAATACTAAATTGTAGATATAAGATTTGCACACTCAGTCAATAATGACCCTGATCCAGTTGACTTTGTAGGCGAGTACTGTAATCCAGATTCATTGTGAATTGTCGTGATGATACATCAAATTCTTTTTATATTTTCTAAATTGGCATTATCAACACTTAAACCTATTTCGGCTTTGTACTGCTGATATCCCAACAACAAAAGAAACAGTACTTGGAACATTTGCCAACGACACAGTTATAATTGCAAAAGATGTATCTCTGTCTAAGGCTGTAGAAAAAGTGCAAGTTGCGGTCAATAAGATCTATAAATGGACTAGAGCATGAAAATACAGCTTAATAGCTCCAAATCTGTCCATGTTAATTTTGTGTTGCGGCTAAATGACAAAAACGTAATTATATCACTTGAATGATGCTCGATTCCTCAAGCAGAATCAGCTAAATACCTCGGAATATATCTCGATGGTAGGTTAGCAGAGCATATCAGACTCAAAGTTAAACATCTGAACTGGTCAGTTAGAAGATACTCTCAACTTGATCTAAAATCAAAGAGATTGAACAGTACTATTAAATTAATTTATAAATTAAGAGTATCTAAGTATATCTAATGTAAGATGTATTTAATTTTAAAAAATTTAAATCGTTTAATATGTTGAAAATGAGAATCTCAGTTGAAATAACGCTACTTAAAATTCTATTATATTTAATAAATCTATCTCTAATAATTGATAACTCTTCATACTTAACAAAATTATATCTTCTTTCTTAAATGTTGCCGCTAATCGGTTAATGGGAGCAGCTAGTGGATGGAATAATGCTGGAATTATCTTAGAAAGGAGATTGGTAAAGATCAACCTTATTTCACGTATTATAGTATTTTATCAGTATTTCGATTAAATCATTTTTATGGCCAGGACGAAATAAAAATAGTGATGTTACACGCTAAGCGATTGTTATTTATTGTCGAAATAAAATTAAACCAATAAAATATAAAGAACAGTAAGAGGTCACGTGACAGAGTTACCTGTGAGTCGGTTGGTCTGTCGATCGGAGCACGACACAAGGTCAGTGACTGAACCCTTAAGTAATATCCGAGATCAACGATTCGGGGTTACCAGTTCTTCGTATCCGTTGGTTCCGATGCCAATGCTGCACCCTATACTTGTTTAAAATTTAACTATATAGGTTAATATTTTTCATTATATCATAGACTACACTCGAAAGTTGTAAAATTCTACATATTTCCCAAGGTTACTACATATTTTATTATATTTATTTAAGTAATAGGTAATAAAAAAAATTATCTCATAAAAAGAGCATCAAATTTGTAGTATTTATTGAATTTTTACAATTTTATGTATGTCATTTGTTTGTATTGCAAATATTTGTTTTTTTTTATGACCACTCTACTCAATATGTATTTAAGTTATGAAACGTGTAGGGTTCAAAAACTATTTTTTTACTTCAAAATTATTTTATTTTAACGGAAATAGTAGTTTATTTGAGCGGCTTATTGAACTGAAAGCCTAGATAATACTGCTTGTTCAATCCTATTTTGTTTTTATAAATAAGACTTCAATAGTATAAAAACTATCACTTATTACATCACGTCACCAGATACTAGATTTTGAAAAAAGTCCAGTGCCGTATTAATTGCGCTATATAATACTTCCCTCCTGAAGAAGTGACAAAAGGATCAAGTTACACTTGCATTTAAATTATTTATCAGTATTGTCATACCTTCGTCCGCCATCTTTTGAATTGCAGCTTTTTTACCCAAATTTGCATACCCTGTATGGCTTCCCAAGTTTTGATGACTTCAAATTCCAACAATCTATAGACTATTAAGAATAACTTAAAAAAGATATATTAATATTACTAAAACGTTTTGACGATATTTTCAATATATAATCAAAAAGACAAAAGTCTATATTAAAATACATGCAAATTATCTCAGCACTCACTAACCTTTTTTAAATTGCATGTAGTTAAATCTAATATCCATATCCTAAAACTTAATAATCAAAAACAAAATATTAATATAATAACAAAAGTATCATGAGTAAGATTACTTTCAGAACTGCACCTTCAGACTTCAGCACTTTATTATTTACAATATAGAAATTATATTAATGTAACGTATTTATAATCATTAATTAAACTATTGACTTTAGTCTATTTAGACTACTTGTTGTCTATAGTTACGTATTTTATTGCATTAATTGTTAAACATCTTACTAGAATCAGCAGCAGATTAAAATATTTACCAAATTATTGTTAATAATTCACAATTTCTACTATTTGGCCCATGTGTTCCATCTAGGCAAATTATGTATTTACTTTCATGTTATCTACATATTTTCATTATTTTATTTATCTATTAATATAATTTATAACTTTTATACATATCTTTCACTTAAAATATGTATTGAAAAGTAATAAATGTAACGAGAAAAACAAGCTTACTTGATAAAAAAGAATAATTTCGTTACCGATATTTTTAAATAAATCGTTCTTTACTTTCAGTAAATTTGTTTATTTCAAACTATCATTTTATGTAGTTTTATGTAAACTTTACAGAAAAATTTTAATACATTTTACAATTAGTTCTAACACAAGTATGTTATGTCTCCAGAACCTTATCAATTACTACCAGTTCTTAAACTAGAACAAGTTTTCTTAGCTGTTTTGAGTTCACCAGATATCAAATTAAGTGAAAATCTTAAATTTAAAAATGGATTGATTGACGTTTATATTATAAATCCGAAAAAGCTGCTTGCGAAACTCTAAATACCATGTGAACAGAGTACAGACGATTCTTGTTATTCTGGAATTTTGTTAATATATATTAGGATAAAATTTTCGTATATGCCGTATTTGTCTTTCACAACCGAATATAGCTTCCGATAAATCAGACACATTATTTTGTGTCCCTATAAGTAATGTAAAATGTAACTTTATATGATCATACTTTTCTTAATTGTCAGATCATAACCAGTATAACTCTTTAATAGTTCCAAAAATACGGGAATAACCACAAGTAGTACAAAATCTTAAATAATATTGCTTAAAATTAAATACAAAACATTAGAACTTGTTTTCTGAATTAAAATTGCTTTGTCGGCATTTTGCGGTACAGCGCTACCAAATTCACGACCGTATTCAATTAGGTACAATAGAAATGGCGAATAATATATTGTATTAGAATTGGGTCTTTTTATTCTTATTTTATTCCACCTTTTGTGCCTCTATAGCTTTATTTGCGTTACTTTTGCCTGAACTCCACTTAACTATGTCGAGAAGTTGCGGAATCAATACTAGAGTGACAAACTTAAAACTATAACTGTAGAGAACAACCATTCCAAAAAAACATCCGGTCTTACTCAGCCTGGTTGCTGGTTTTCCTTGTCGGGTTTTATATTATCGCAAGGCCATGCTGAAATGGAATGTAACATGAAAAAAATTAAATGAAAGAAGTGTGCCATTACATATGGAATATAATATCGTTAAAACTTTTGTCATAGCATCTCACGGTGATATGAATCAGATTGGTTTAAAACTCCGTCGCATAGATCTAGTTGAATTCTAGGGCATTTGTCTAGTGGTTGTCCTCATCGTCTGGCACGTAGTGCGGTCCAACTGGAACTAATTGTTGCCTACATTTTTAGACGTTTCATAGCCAATAAAAATATTTTTCAAAAACCTATTTCTATGCCGGCTGAGCATATTATGAACGAAATAATGTATTAAGAATTAGACGATAAGTCATCTACTTTATATTTACCCATATTCTTTAGATATTAGCTGCTTGCATGTATTTTCCTCGGTGATATAATATAGAAGATGCCAAGTATCAATATAAATAATTATTAAATAACCTAACCTAACTATCAAATACAAATATTTGTCTACATACAATAACGGTTTTCCATTCATATTATGCAGTTATTCGGTATATACAGATGCTAATTATAGATCACTCAAAATTGCATTTTTGACATTCATTATAATCAATGAATTACATGACTTATAGTGAAGGAACTTCGCTCAAAAACAGACATACAGACATTTATACGTGAAAGGAAAGGTCCAAAAAGGGGGAAAATGGCTGACATATGAATCGCCAGGCAAAATATAAGAGATTTTGTGGCGTATTGCGACTAGCGATTAAAAGTGGATCTAGTACGATAATAACAAGTGTAAAACGTCATGTGCTCCCAAGAGAGCCATTCACGTTGATGCCGAAACGGAATGTTCAAAGTCATAAAGTTTTATTGTACACATGATCGGATTAGCAAAGCGTAGTGTACTGCCAGCTGCTAAAACGGAATGAATCTGTTGATGCCGTTGCATCAACATACCCCAATACCACGACAGAGCAGATGCAAAATCATCATCTTGCATGACAACTCGAAAGCGAAGTTTTTCCTCACTTAGAGTACTAACCAGACATAGCACAGGCTTTCGAAATACCGAAGAAGTGCGAAAATGGATTAATGTTTGGATCGCTCCTGGAACAAACCAAGCCAATATCGTTCTGTTGATATGGTATCGCCATGTTACCAGTTGGCAAAGAGTTGTAGAAAACTATAGAAAATATTTTGATTATTATATAATGGGCCAATTTTTTAAACAACTTTTTAAAGCGAATAAATGATCACAATGCTTGCAAGTATCTAATACAATTAGGTTTGATTCACTTACCGAAGTAATACCTATAATCAATAATATTACCGAGAATGTTATGACCTGAGTCACTAGGATTATATGAACAAGCTTTAAATAATTGGCTATGTTTCTTTCCGTAAAAAGCAATGATAACAGTTTCTTTTGCATTTACAGGTCGAAGAGTCACTTTGTTGCTGATAAGCAGTTAAATTTCGATTTTACGACCATATATTCGAGAGAACTCGAACGTTAAGTATAATATCCCGTAGAGTTGTTTATATAATTTATATCTCTTATCATTTTTATCCTTTCTCATTTTAGTTAATCAGGAGTACCCAAAATGTATGCCAATGTAGACAGCGTTTAAATCCAACTTTAACTTGTAGTAATCGTAGTAGAGGTAATCTCTTTTTAAATATTTCTAAAAATTTATTTTTATTCAATATTATATATTCAATAAGAATATACAATTTATATTAACAGGCCTATAAATTAATTTTAAAGGATTTACGACAGATGCTGTTACTATGTATTAAATACCCTCGGGTACATTTGTAATTAACTTCATTTTGAAGTCTCATTGGCAGACTTCAATTATCAATATGTGTTCCTTTCGTCGAAGTGCGAACAAAATATTTCTTCACTTGTACAATAAATCGCTTATGCTTATCGCTGTAAGAAGCTTATCGCAACCATGATCCATGGATTTGAATAGACGAATACTGGTTTCGAGGTTTTAAAACTGGTGATCTTGACACCGAAGACAAAAAGCGTCTGGATAGCCAAAAATGTACGAGTATTTGCAGTGGTATTGAGGCATTACTCGATGATGATCCATATAAAAGGCAAGAAGAATATGCATTGGGAGTAACACAAGAAACCTTTTTCAGTGACTTGAAGAACATGGAAATGATTAAATAGCTTGAATATTTTGTGCCATATGAATTGAAACCAAGAGACATTAAAATTGATTGACATTCGGTTATGCATGAAATACTGTTTCAACGATATAGAAAAATATTTTGCATCGTTTTGTTATTTGTGATGAGAAGTAGATTCATTACGATAATCCAAAGCAAAAAAACTTATGGGGACCACCTGGTCATCCATCAAAATCAACGGTGAAGTCAAATGTCCATGGCTCCAAGTTAATGCTCTATATTTAGTGGGATCAGCTTGGTGTGGTATACTATGACTGCTAAAATTTAATGAACCATCATGGGTCTATTGAGTACAATTAAAATTTCATTATTTTAGTATCGAAATTGTATTAGTTTTTTACTAAATAGTAATAATCGTGGTTAAGTCACTAGAACAGTTGATTAATAATGTTCGTGTCTGAAGGTTATGTTGGCTAAACATAATAATTACTACTCCTATCAGTTATCACTTATTTAAGTAATGTTTTTAGGGTTTTCAAAATTGAATAGAAGTTGTCTTGGTAGTGGTCAAGGCGACAGGACGGTCCTCCTACTGGTGCTATAGTAGCGGGTTCAAATTCCGCTGACGCACGGTTATGCATTTATGTTTGTGATTGTCCATAGGCAACAGCATGAAATCTAACAAGGGAAGTCATTCCTGTTATACCAGTAACTAAACTGGATAAGATGTCTTATATACTAGTGGTGAAATGGACAGGATTTAAAAACAAACCTTTTTATTTATATTAAAGACTATTTTATTTTGACGGAAAGAAATAGCGACTTATTGAATATGCCCTAAAAACGATACTACCGGTTTATTCCTCCTATTCTAATGTAATCCATTTTACTGTAAATACATCATTCATTACAGCACGCCACCAGGAGCAATCGTTAGTCTGCTGACCCTGTGCATTAGGGTATAATCGTAATTGCCCTTCGGGTATAGTATTGTACTCATGGCCGATCAATTTCTTTGCTATATAGTTGCGATGCAGCATCCAAGAGAAATAGGTCGTTGAGGTTAGACTCCTGGTAATAAAAGTGTTCTGCTGTTACATAATTTTTACTATGTTCATTATTGGATGTTGTGTGTTTACTAGTGGGTATTCGATTAGTGACTGAATATTAATCATGTTTGAAGAAGGAAAGACTTAGAATAGAATAACTTATTGATACTGACTAAAATTGGGAGAATATGTTTTTGATTTAGACATTGACATGAAGAACAATACATTTGTCAAGTTATAAACATGAATGGAAGTGTATTAAAGTAATATGTATGTTGATTTGACTGTTATTTTAACTAAATAATGATATATACACTTTTTATAGTTTACAAGCGTAGAATTATAAAAGTAAATGAATAACAAGGATAAAAACACATAGTGAATTGTAAAATTTTATTCGGATTTAACAAATATTCATGGAAAGTTTTATATTAACACACACAAAATTATGGAAATGGAAAAGTCGTTTTCAATTTGCTTATTAGAATAACTCTACGAGTCTTTTTAGTTGTATCTAATCTATAAAAGTAATTAAATTATTAGTCAAGACGTCACTGTACAAAGCATGAACTCATTACCTATTTTATTTTTAATAGAAAGGTTCTTTGTTTCGCTTTTCTACCTTTAGAGTAGTAGCTGTTAGAGCATTAGCGTGTCTTTAACAATTAATATTGTTTTTATGAAACGATTTGTCAACTCTTGTCAGCACATTTTTCCTTAGAGTATTATCCTCTACCACTCTGCAAAATCCTATCAACAGTTACACCTGTAGTCAATTGATCTTTGAGCTTATTCTCTTCGGCTTTTGTCAATTTTTTGTAACAAATCTCATATTTATGCTCAACATGTGTCTCAGGGATACTTGACCTAAAATAGATGTTGTTACTAAAACATATAACGACTAAAATATACTTCTAATTGTCACCAGTCAATGCAATTTTTGTTATTCTTAACGGTCAAACTCCATTACTGAATTGACTACTTCTAGCTCGTGGCCGACATACTGTAGATATATTTTCATAACGTTGAAATGAATATACGTTGTCAAGATAAGTTGAAATAATGGATTATACCCAGGAATGTTTTCTTGCAGAATTGACAAACTAAATTCTCTCTATAAATGTAATATTTATCTTAATAAATTTATTCAAAATAATTTAAATAAAGTCAAAGGATACTTACTTTTGGACTTTCATTTTGAAAACCAATTATTATGGTTTTTATTATTAAAAGCATGCTCTCAATGATCTATTCCACTCACAGGCAGCCATAGAAAAACAGAGAGCGTGAAAAATGGCAATCGTCCGGCGATTATTCCCGATTGCAAATTCCGATTTTATCCGGACGCACAGGGTCTGCAGTTTAACGAATACTCGCCACCAGGTAACACAGCGGTTAATAGTACAGATGCTGTATAACAGCACTCTCCTAACTAACTACAAAAGCGACGTACTTTGTCGTTGTATTGTCTGGACAGCTTATAATTATAATTAAATTATTTGGGACTATGACTTATATCTTCATCCGCTAGTTTAACTTTGCTGATCTTTTGAATTGTTGTTATTTAGTGTATATGGAGCAGTTTCTAATGTTTTGATGTCTCCAAATTCCAATAGTTTGATCATCTGAACCATTGAAATCTGTCTTTTTAAATATAAGGCTGATATAATGCGTTGTTTCAGAGGTAGTAAGCTTCATTACATCTTTCAATCAATATTTGGGTTTAATCTTAAATTATTATGTAAAAATACGCGATGATAAAAATTTAACTGAACGAGTTAATATTTTTTCATCTTATGAAAAAAATCATTAAATTTATATGAACAGAAAAGTAGAAACAATGCTTATATTATAAGCGAAAATCACCGTGTAAATTATAATTTTTATCTACTTATTTTTTAAACATGTCTTGTCAAAACCTTGACATCTAAATACACAAAACTTTACGACATACACGATTCAGTAGAATGTCTAAAAACACTACCGAAAAATTTATTTTCAGTTCACAGTTTATTATTAGTTATATTTTTTAGACCATGGAGATTACATTAATTCATGTGTGCGAAACGATGATGGTTTATAATCTAATAAGTATTTATTAAAATATTTAGATTATTATTTAAATACTTAGCTTAACCCAGTTTTATTGGGGTTTTAAATATTCTTTAAGTTATTCTTTCAAGAAAGTAACTTAGGTTTTGACCAAACATTTTCGAAACAGATACTATCAATGAGTTAACCTAATCGACGTAAGAGAAGCAAAAGCTCTTGTAGCTTAGCCGACACAGCTTATTCCTTCAGTCGTCTTCTGTATTACTTAACCCGAATATTTGAACTTTTCAACTTGCTCTAACTGAATGATGTTGAGATTTACAATAACAGACAATCCGTCACTTGTTAATATTTTGGTCTTTTCTTAATTATTTGTCAAGCCATATAGTTCTACAACATCACGTTAGACGAAAAGCAAAACACATTTGAACCAAAATAAAACAACTACACTGGTTAGTTGGAAGATACTCTCAACTTGATCTAAAATCAAGGAGGTTGATCTATAAGACAATTATAAAGCCAATTTGGACCTATGGTTGCACCCCATATGGGCTGGCACTAAAAATTCAAATCAACTAATCATTAAAATTAGAATTAATAATTAAAAATTAATTTATAATAAAGATTGTACTAAGCCTACATAATAAAGATGTTATAAAAAATAGTTCCGCAATCACAACTATCATTAAGAAAGCTAGAAGTCTCAAGTTTATGATTTTCATAAATACTTTTCTAACACTGTAGGATTTACATCCTGATAGTTTTTACAATATTTACTATCTCTTTTTTTCAATATAGGAACAATTATTGTTTTCTTCCTTTCTGACGGTACACTCGCTAAATGTGTGTGAATAGACATTTAGAACATGAAACCGTTGATGGAGTGAACTTGGTCGACTCGAGCGACCTTACCACATTTTAATGATTTGGTTGTTGTTCGCAATTCGTCAATTTTTGGCTCGTCATCAGGAAATTAACTTTCTGGAATGTAAATTACTGGCTAATTTTCTCACCCTTGTGATGTGTCTTTATTGTAAAGCTGCATGAAGAACTCTCTTCATCGTTGAAGATATTTTTGTATCTTGAAGAATTAAGTGATTAATGTGTTGACGCAACAGGAGAACAAATCTGAAATAGTTGTTGAGTTTGTCACAAAGGATGTCCACTTGATATATAACACAGCCTCGAATTTTAATATGTTTTATTTTACAGTGTGTGTTGTTTTGTTGTCTGTTTGAGAAGCAGTTCTTGCTACATGACTGGGATTTAATTGCTGATAAACTCTATCTATTTCGTTTACCGTTTGTTTTACGAGCACAATGTCTGCAAAACTTTAAATAAAAAAATATAGGGACAAAAACTGTGTATAAGCCAAGCTGGAAAAGGTCATCGTGTCCCTGAATTTAAGCGATACCTGCGTGCCAGTTACCTGTTTACGATACCACTATCTTTTGTTTGCTAGACAGGCATTTTACTAAGCGAAACGCGGGGCCTTTAACTTTAAAATAACTGATTGTATTTTACCACGTTTGTTATCATAATTTTTAATATGCATTTACTTGTTGTTATATCTATGTATTAAGTATAATGTAATAATTCAAACAAGGATATTCATTTTTATTAATCCAAATATTCCTTTTTGTTTAAATACCTTTTGTGGTCTCATAAGATAACAGAAGACAACGTACTTTTGCTTGAACATATTTCATTTTAAGTCCTATTTAAAATCTAACGATATATCTAATCAAAGTATAACCATGTTTACTTTATATGTCATTATCATATATGTCATTTTATCACAGCCTTGGAACGATATTTCTCAAGGTTTGTAAAGTAAATTAATTGAATTATGTAACAAAAATGGTAGAAACTCCAAAAATAAATGTCTCTCAACCAAATTGTTACATTATTATAAAGGGAATTTATCCAAATTTGGTACTACAGATTAATTTTTTTATATTGGAACGATATTTCTCAAGGCTTTAAAAGCAAATTAAGTGAGTTATGTATCAAAAATGGTAACTTAGAATAGAACTGTTGTAAATTTGTGCAAGCAAGCATTATATTTGAATTCATATAGATAATTAGTTATTGTAAATAATTTTTAAATATCAGTTTTATTTCATATCGATTGTATTCATCAAAACATCAAGACGTCTGATCAGGGCTCTTATAAATTGGTGTAAAATATTATTTCTTATATTAGTTGCATAAAATATGATAATTCCGACTGCATGTTTGCAATGTGAAACAGTCTATATTTTTCTGAAGCCACCTTGGTTTATGCTCGGTCATCAGTTTTGGGAGATTTAGTAACTTAGCACAATCTTGTCCAGTATTTCGACATATCTGCGCATTATATTTGTACATAGTTAAGGGGTTATATTATCTTGCTGCCTTAAAATTAACCATTTTTAATTTTTTATATGAAAGTACTAAAAAATCTTTGAAATTTTGATATTATAATGGACATTTTCTTAAATTAATTTTATCTTACATTGGATATGCTTAGTTATCTTAATATAAATACTTAGTACAATCTTAATTTATATAATTAATTTATTATTATTATTATTATTCAGTTGTACTTGCATCAATATACAAGCAGGATCAGTGTGGAAATACACATATTAGTATGTTGCAACGCTTCATCGTTTGTCGGAAATAATCAAATTCACAGAGAAACTGACACTTCAGATATTAAGCACTTCATATCTCAACTTTCCACAAACAACAACTCAGCTCAAGTTCTTCTGAAAACGCGCTTGCTCGCGAGCTGGTCGGTATGCTGGGACATTAGTACCACGTCACCGCTAATCTCACCTTTTTCCAGGCTGCAACGACCTCATCCGTTGCTGCAGTCATAATTTTTGCTTCCATACGACAGCACCCAACCGTGCGTTAACTGAAGATCGCGACAGTTAGTTTCATTAGCTGTTCTTTCGCCAGGTGTTCGAGCCCAATAACGGTTGTTCGGTTGGAAGGTGCTGTATGCCCAAACTTAATGAAGTAGCAGTAGTGATCTACAGTGAGACGGTTTCGGTTTAGTGTACTGGTAAGCACAAAGGCAATCCCACGTAACCTTGTCCAACTCGTTACTTTAGGGTGAGTCTCCATGACCGGGCATGTGTTACGCATTTTTCCGCATGGTTTTAGCCAAAAAAATGACTATTGTAGTTCGAAGTGCCTTCAGATTGCTTATTGTTTAGGTCGATGCAGAATGCACATATTTTCAAAATATTGAAGAACTAATGATGATTGGATCGCAACCAACATCATGTTGACGCGGTATTGGGATGTTGCCATAAAAATGAAAAACATTTATAGAAAACGATGGAAAATATTTTTATAATTACTATACATATTTAAAAGTGAAAAAGTGACTAGAATACATGCAAGCACCTAATAATTATATCAATTGCAAAAAAATTCTCCTTTAGTCACAAAAAGGTAAATAAAGTACCAGGTGCCCTTGTAACATAGTATTTTTTTCACTAACTCTCTTTTTAGCACTTTTCTTCTTATTGTATTATTCTGAGGGTTAATGGCAGAAAATCGATAGTTAGCTTAGGTTTTAAATTGTTTTCTATATATGGGAAGTAGTTAAGTAGTTATACCTAATTGTAAATATTGTTTATCATTTTAACACAAAACACTCTAAATGTAAGTAGATGAAAGCGTAAGGAAGAGTATATTTGCTATTACTATTTCGCTAAAGGATGATTATGACATATTATGATTTATACAATTTGTTACTAATGTAATGCTAATTTTAAACCCAGGGCGTAAAAATATATATTTAATAAACCAATATAAAATAATTTAACATCTTTAATAAGTAAAAACAGAGATCAAAATAAATGATATAAGAAATTCTTACGCAATAAATGGTATAATAAATAAAACAAATTCAAAGCGTGCGAGATCTTAATGTTGAAGGAGTCGGCTGATGGATCTGAAAACATAATAAATGCGTATTGATGCGTCGATTTTCCTGGGGCAGTGTCCGGAAACTGGGCATGAAGACAAGCTTTTGTTTCAACTGTATTTTTTCCCTTCAAAAAGCAATATTTTATCAACACGCGAAATTCCTTTTTATCCATTTTTTTCACAATAACAAAAGTTGCTTCACTCAAAATGCTATAATTCACAAACTAATGGTCCGGCAGCTGTCAAATTTATACATGCATCTTTTGAGGGTTAGGGCTAACTAAAACTATGGATTTAATTCTAGTAGCGCCATCTATGTGTCAGGCCGGGGACTTTTCAATTGACCTATTAGTTCTGATGAATAATAGTATTGATAAATAAATGTACCGACAAGTAGTGATAACGGATGGTATTGTTAATATCAATAGCAGATGACGACAATGGTAATCGATAGCAATGATGGAATAACCAGAATTGTTAACAACAATCTTAGTCTATAGTATAACATCATTGATGGAGAATCATAATATAACTGACAATAATGGTAACTGATATTGATAATAAACTATGCTAGGATCAAGTTTGACATGTGCACGAAGGGAAGGTATCGCACGAGAGTAACAATAATAAAGAGTAACAATATTGGACGTGCAAGGGGATCAAGGGAAGTAAACGCGCAAGATCATGTTAGTGAGGTTAGTAGGGCTCGCTAGTGTTATGCTAGAAATTTAAACAAATACTTTTGAGATTGGACACTCACTTATCCATGCATACAAAGGAAAATGCAAAGGCCGTGTACTAGATGCGTGCCACCAAGAGCCAGCAGAAGCCACTTTCGATGGCGTTTATGTATGCTTCAACTTATCCATAGATATAACTACTTTGGCCACTGTAGCGTTAGTTTTTGGTTTATAAAATAACTGTTACCTTCGCTTTTACTAATTTATGAATCATGGGGAACGTATGACAATACGAAGAAATATTAAAAGAGGAAAATATAATAGATAATGATAAATGGATAAATAAATAAATAAGTACAACCAATACAAGATAATAAATAAATAATAATAAATGAAGAATAATAAATAGAATATAATAAATGAATTAAAAAGCGAAAATTAAATACTCTGTGAATAAACTCATCTCACAAAGTCGAAACTCAGGGTGGTTGGTACAAAATACACTCAAATAAACCGAATGAGAAAAAGGTAGTGACTCTGAGCGTCGTTCCAAACTTTCCCTTTGTCATAACAAACTCAGTTCCAAAACTTCACACTTCAGTCACCACTCATCTTGAATCAAGCTTACGAACTTAGGTGTGCTTAGGTGCCTTAGAACACGATGATAATTTGATAAAATGCCTACCCATCAACAAATCCCGGTAGATAACCAACTACGACAATACCAGTCGTAACCCAGTCTTTCTGTCGCCCCCAAAACGCTTTTCTATCCCGAACCAGAAGTGAGATCAGGAAAGGACCATTTGGTTCTAGCTGGTCATTCTGGAATAAGAAAAAATATATGAGCGTCGTGTCTTCAGAAATTAACTTTTCTTAAAATATTACTTCTCATACAGCCCCCGAAAACATGTTGCTATTCATCGTAATTATTTCTGTTATTAAATATTCGCAAAGACGGCAAATTCTATAATTAAAATAAGAGACGATCCCGCCTAGGATCGATTTCTTTAACATTATAGTTCAAACCTTTTCTAGAAAACAAAAGCGATCCAAAATGTAAAAGGTCTGAAATATCGAACTACCAGATGATACTATAGACTATAGAGATTCGGAACGATTTATGATTCCCTTGTATAGTACATGTCTTTGTGTGTTATGAAAAAAATATCGAGAAAATATAAACAAATTAAACTCGATTTTACACCACATATATATTTTGAACCAGTTAAAATTCGAAGATTATAAGCTTTCTTTATGGAACAAAATTCCAAGGGTCCAAATTTTTAAGGTGATATCATCTCATACGAATACTATCGATATTTATTAATCTCAAATTGGCGGCTTTAAGCCGTATAACTGATCATTTGTTATTTACTTAAATAAACCGGTAAATTATTGTAATTTAAATAGCGTGACTCATTGAAATTCGCCAGATATTTTTGATTATTTTATTGGGCAAATCTAAGAAAAATGCTGGGATTTAGAATCATGATTAATATGTTATGTAGGTGTGTTTTTTATTGCAAAAAAAACGTTTCAGATATATTATTAGGTATTGAATTATTTATGCTTTACACATTTTGCTAGTTAGGTAAAATATCAAAAATGTTAATAGTTATTTGATGAGAAAAAGCATTTGTTGCGTGGCTTGTAGTATGTGAAAGTATTTATTTTATTTAATCAGTTACCTAAATAGGCTTTGATGATTAAAGGCTGTTGTTTTACATCAGAATTTAATTATATTTTCATAATGATAACTGGAACATTGAAAATTTTTATTCAATAATTTTATAGCCGACTTGGATAGTCGCGAGTACTAATCCTACCGGGGCACGGTCATAAATTTATGTTTGGGATTGTCATTGCAAGAGCGCAAAACCCGACAAGGAAATGATCCCAGTCATGCCAGTAACCAGGCTAGGTAAGACCCGATGTCTTATGAGATGACCTCCAATTTGGTCACTCGGTAGGCTTAACGCCGACGACCGTGTTTCGGAGTCGCGTTAAACAGTAGGTCCAGTCCAGATAAACCCTAGATATAAGTTATATAATATAATGTATGTAAACTGACGTCATCTAAATTTATGAGGTCGTGATCTTGTCGTATTAACTTTGACTTACTAGACGTTTGACAAGTGACAAGTGACTTAGTGAATTTTGGCTTTGACATATATTAATGCCCTAATCTAAATAAAATAGTGAAAAATATATCATGAATCAATGAACTAGAAATGAAATATTATGTATTTTAACATTTTTTTTTTTTTTTTTTTTTTTTTTTTTTTGTTCTGGCCTAAAAACCAGGCGGTGGAATGCATGACGCATACCTGGTCGCGGAGACTTGCCCTGGAGTGACAAGTTGGACCGGGTTATGTGGGACTGCCTCTGGGCTTACCAATACACTAAACCGAAACCGCCTCACAGTTGACCCCTGTGGATCACTACTGCTACTGCATTAAATTTGGGGATATGGCACCCGCTGATCGGGCAGCCGTTATTGGGCACGAGAGCCCGGCGATTCTATTGATTCGCGAACCTGAGTTAACACACAACTGGGTACTGTTGTATGGGGGCAAAAGTTATGACTGTAGCGACGGATGAGGTCGTTTCAGCCTGGAAAAGGGGGAGAGCTTAGCGGTGACGCGGTGCTAAGCTCCCAGCATGTCAACCAGCTCGCGAACAAGCGCGTTTTCAGAAGAACTTGAGCTGAGTTGTTGTTTGTGGAATGATTGAGATATGAAGTGCTTGATTTCTGGAGTGTCAGTTTCCCTATGGATTTGATTATTTCTGACAAACCATGGAGCGTTTAATATTCTCCTGAGGAGCTTATTTTGGAAAACTTGAAGCCGTTTGACCTGGTTGGGTGTAACAAACTTGAAGTAGACATTAGATCCGTAGAGGAGTACGGACCGAATTAACATCTTGTAAAATAAGCATTTGATGGAGATGGGAAGCCTGCTAGAAGGGCAGATCAGAGGAGATAGCAGGTTTGCTATCCCCGAACCTTTTTGGATTGCTTTCTGGATTTGGGAATGCCAACCGAACCGCCGGTCGAAGTGAAGACCTAGGTACGTGACGTTATCCAGCCATGGAATTATTGCGGTGTCGATCTTAAGTTGCGAGACGCGCAGTGCGTAACGCTTCTTGTGGAAAATGATGGCCTGGGTTTTCAGGGGGTTGATTTGCAACCTCCAGAATTTGAACCACTTGACCGCATGATCGAGCTGCTTCTGTAAACGCTCATGAATTGTAACTTCGAACCTGGCGGCCGTGAAGAAAGCAGTGTCGTCAGCGTAAAAGGCGACGTCAATATGCTCTTTTCTCGGCATATCTGAAATAAAGAGATTAAATAAGGCTGGGGCCAGCGGGGAACCTTGAGGTACGCCAGCATCGATTTGTTTACGACTGGAAAGTGACGCCCTGATCTTGACCTGGAAAGATCTGTCCGAGAGATAGGACTTGATGAGAGCGGTTAGGTCTTCTGGGAGGCCTAACCGCACGCACTTTGCGAACAATCCGTCGTGCCAGACCTTGTCGAAGGCTTTGGTTAGGTCCAAAAGAACTGCTCCAAGCTTTTTACGTTGGTCAAGAGCATGATGGATGTGTGCAGCCAGACGGGAAGCTTGATGGACGGATGAGTGGTGAGCGCGAAAGCCGAATTGTTCATCTGGAATGATGTTGTTTTCCTTTGTGAAAGAGTTGAGAGCGTAGAGTATTGCCCTCTCGGCAAGCTTTGAAATGGCGCTGAGAAGGCTGATAGGCCTGTAATCAGATGGAGATGATTTTGCTCCTTTCTTGGGTATAACCGCTATATGTGCGTGTTTCCAAGACGCCGGGAAGTGTTGCAGTCTCATGATGGAGTTAATAATGTTTGCCAGTTCTGCCAGTTGCTTATGCGGGAGCTTTTTTAACTGGGTAATCGATATTCCATCGAAACCTGGAGATTTTTTGGTTTGAAGTTTGCCGATCATAGTCTGTAGAGACTTTGGAGATACAAAATGGTTGAGAAGAAAGGCGGGGGTTACTGGTCTTTTGACGGAGTTGGATTCGTTGATGACAGTGTCAATGTCTTTAGTTTTAGTGTTCTGTGCGGGTGGGAGGCATTTCATTTGAGCTTCGTGGGTCTCTGCAAGGAGCTCGACTTTTTCTTGGTCAGTGACTGCAAAATTTCCTGTAACCGCTGACTTCAGGGGAGGGATGACATTGTGCGTCTTCCCCACGAGGCATTTGGAGACACGCCAGAAGGAAGGGGGGCCATCCAGCCTTTGGTCCGCGAGAAATGAGTTCCATTTCATTGCTCGCCAAGTCGAGACGGCCGCCCTTACCCTCTTGCATGCTCTGTTCGCCTCCCTTTTGTCTGCAGCATCAAGGGTGAATCGAGCTAATCTGCATAAACCGTTTTTGATGCGAATTTCACGTTTAAGAGAAGCGGGAAGATTGTTTTTCCACGGCTGGGGTTGTGATGAAATTTTGACTGTGGAAGATTCGTGAGCAGACTGAATATCGCGAGTTAGCTTGAGTACGGCTTCCTCGAGGTGTTCTGGTGTGTTAATTTTCGGAATTGGATCGGATTTCAGGAGAAGAGATTGGTAGTTTTTCCAGTCGGTTTTTTTCCTGAATCTTGTTAGTGGGACTTGAGTGGTGGCGCAGTTTCCGAGTTTGAGAAGGATCGGACGATGATCAGAGTCTAGTTCGTCAAGGACTCGAACTTCGGAATCGCGATTTACGTCTTGAAGAATAAAGAAATCAAGGATTCTTGCTGCGCCTTGAGAGACTGTACTAGGGTGATGGGTGGGTTCATCTGGCAAGGCAAGACCGTAGCCCAGATCTGCACTTAGAGCTACGATGGCGTTACCTGCGGGATTCGCTCTGGAACACCCCCAGGTGGGGTGGTGGGCGTTGAAGTCGCCACCTATTATTTTCGGAAATTTTCCTTCGACGAGTGATCGGTATTCGGCATAGTTGAATGCAGAAGATTTCCTGTACAGGGATGTAATCACGAAGGGACGTTCTTGGATATCGATTTTAATGGAGGTTGTTTCGAAGTTGTTTACTGATAACGATGGAAGGAGCTCGTGTTTGACTCCTTTTCTGACGAGAATGGCGGTTCCACCGCCTCGACCCGGAGTTCTATCGTTTCTGTAGACAAAAAAGTGTTCGAAAGAGAGACGATGCGAAGGTTTCAGGAAAGTTTCCTGGATGAGCACGATGTCGACGTCATAGAATGTTATGACGTCCTCCAATTCCGCTTGCTTTCCGCGTAAGCTATTTGCATTCCATGTCATCAGTATAAGAGATTTCGGAACAGCCATTTCGAAGAGTTAAAGGCTGCTGAAAGTTATAGAGACAGGTAAGTGTTGCCGCTTAGGCGGCGACATTTGGAAAAAGACGAGCAAGTTGGTGAGCCAGGGCGATCACTTGTAGGAAAGCCTGCGGGTCAGTAAACGCCTGCATTGTGGAGTTAGGGTCCGGTGTATTGGTTGGAGCAGGAGTTTGAGTTGGAGCAGGCTGGGTAGCGCTGGCTAATTTTTGGGCTAGCTTTCTGCCACCTTGGTTACTCCATGCAGAACCTTGTGGAGGTCTGGTTTCGGTCGGAATTTTTGGTTTTCTTGGAGCAGGACGGCAGGTGCAACCGCTGAAGTTTGCGGTATGAGTTTCACCGCAGTTGCTGCACTTTGGAGATGCTTCTGGGATTTTGGTACAGGATCTAGTGTCGTGATGCCCGGCACATTTGACGCACCGTGGGGGGGCTCGGCAATATGAGCTGGAGTGCCCGAAAAGCTGGCAGTTGAAGCACTGCACTGGCTGGCCGTTTCCTCTCTGGACCTCGACCTTCACTGTGATGACGCCGAGTTTGGTCATATATATGATCTGTCGCTCTTCGCGAGGGACAACTACCTGAACAATTGGTAGTTCTGTCCCGGATTTTAATTTCCATCTTTGCACAAATTTGGGATGGAAGCCTTGATCAAAGAGAAGTTCACGTACTTCGTCAATGCAGAGTGATTCTGGGATGTTTTTTATTATTACCCGGAATGCTCTCTCCTCCGGATGACAGAAGGAATGGTAAGGGTAATTCCTTTCCTCGAGCAGGGTAGTAAGTTTACGGTAATTGTCGCTTGTGGCGACGAATAAGAAAATGCCGTCCTTTTTATTTCGGGTTATAATGTCTATTGATTGTGCCTTAGTAATTCTAATAAGCTCCATGAACCTCTTCTTATCACGGAGCACTATAGGCGGAATTTTTTCCTTTGGGGGACTTTGAGAAACAGTCGCCGAAACGGTTGGCACTGTTTTTGCTGTGGAGGTTAAGACTTGTTTAGTGACCTGGCTACTTACCTGCGCAGGCTGGTCTTGGGTTGGTCTTGTGGTAACTTGTTTCGGTACTGGCTGTGGGGCCGTCTTGGTGGTCGGCTTGTTTTGCACTGGTCTGGTGGCAAATTTTGTAATCGAAGGCTGTACGTTAGCCTTGGCTTTCGATTGGGTAGATTTAGTGGCTGGCTTGGCTACCGGATTGGGTTGTGATTTGGGAGCCTGTTTTCCCTTGTTGCCGGCCTTCGGCAGCTGGCTTTCCTGAGGTGGAGTGACGGGCCCTCTTTTCCTTTTTCCCACCAAGGTGAAACCGTCTTCTGAGTCTTCAGTTTGGTCTAAGTGTTGTGTCGGTTTAGCTGGTGTCTGGGACTGAATTTCTATGGCAGCGGGAATCTTTACTTCCATGGCATCTCTTTGATGCTTCATGAATTGTGTTATCGTAGCTGTGAGAGTTTTTATTTCTTCCTTGAGCTCTTCGGAAGCCTTTTCGCTCTTTTCCAGCTTTTCCGTCTGTTTGTTCAGGGCGTCTGTTTGGGCTTTTGCGAACGTTTTAAGGTCAGCTATCTGCTTTCGCAGGTCTTCGTTCTGTTTTCTCAATTCCGTTATAAGCACTTCTCGGCTGTCTTCTGAAGATGGTCCATTTGAATTTGAAACACTGGGATTATGTTCAGGAGGCGACGTCGGCTCTGACGTACATGACGCCATTGCCTTGTCTGTAAAAACGCCTTTTCGGCGCTTACAGACGCTTTTTTTTTTACGTAGGCACTGGTGAAACGTGATAACGGGTCGACCGTCTTAGGGAAAGTTTCGGGTAATTCTCGGAAGCGCAGGTAGGTTCGGCGGACCGGACACGACCGTTCTCTTCGAGAGCTAGCACGGAACTATTTTAACATTCCTGTACATCTAATATATATATATATATATATATATATATATATATATATATATATATATATATATATATATATATATTAGAAATACTTAAATTACTGTTGATTATACAGCCACAAAAGTTATTAGGTTACTGTTGTTTTATCATATTTACGTTGAACTTTTCTAATTTACCTAATTAATAACTGTATATCCAAGTAATGTGTTTTACTTTCATTACAGAGCATATTTACCTTTTAGTTGTTTCCTTCGTTGCTGCGTTTCCTTGTCAAGCCATTTTAATATCACTGTATTTCTCCTTATTTTCTCCTATTACTACATCTGTACATTATTCTTGGTAAAATTAAATTTAATCACTGCATTCTTCCTAATACATTTGCCATATCTGTAAAACTGTTAGTATTAGTCCTCTTGTCATGCAATTACACATATATCTATGCACACACATTTTTCACACTCTACAATACGATTTTCACAATTACATTTTCCACTCTCATCACCCTGTCTTGGTAATGGTCAGAATTGGATCATAATTCTATATCCCGAAAGATGACATAAATTTCATTCGGTCACTGTCACTTTCTGTTAATTCAAGAAAAATTAAAAGTTAATATATCAACTCTTCATTTCCAATCTAACAGTTGGTGTCAGTTGGTAACAGTGTTCTTACGTTTGTGTTCTTATGTGATGGAGTTCATCCAGACTAAAGATATTACTGTAGACAATGTTTATTTTTACATATCCAAACAGTTTTAGATTGAATATATAGTGGTAGGGAGGAAGGCATAATATTCTGTGTCGATATTGTTTAACCATCTAATCTACTGTGAATTTTTTTCAGACCCGTTTCTAAAAAAGTAAATTATATAAAATGCGAATTTTATTTATAACTACCGAGTAACGATTTGAAACATTTCACTATTTAACATGGTATCTTTAGTAATTGATTAATAAACTCAGGTAATATAATGCTTTATGTATAACGACAACTTAAAATGACAAATAATACGGAAACTAAGCAATATGAATAATAGCTATATTAGATATAAGCAAGCCATTAATACTAGTTTTAACAGTTTGAGCTCCTCTTGGTATTATACCAGAAAAGTTATTTGGTGACATTAAGATTTATATCAGAAATATGTTAACAAAATATTGAATAATTGCAGATACCAGGAAAAATATTCACCTATTATGAGCGCTGTTACAACCAGATGTAAATAATAAATTTTTGCAAATGTATTTTATTGACAATCCAGAAGTGGAGGTTGATGGAAATGACAGACTCACAATTCAATAATGAAGCCAACTATTGCCCAAGAATTACAAACGTTTAACGCGTATTCAAATAAGCATTGGAGTTGATGTCATTTAACACCTGCAATATCGTCATCAGGCATGTGAAAACACTTGGTTATAAGACACGCGGCTATTGTTATTGTCGAAAAAAATTGCAAGATCGATGTAGGTGATAGGATGTTCACCAAGTAACCTAGTAGAAAAATAATTTTATCAATAAAATTTAGAGTATTCACATTTAATCCCTTTCTCTCCACATTTTTCATTTTGTGTCTTTCTTAAACTCAAACTTGTGCCTTTTTCGATAAAGATAATCTTGATGAATAATTTAGCTGTCCAATCGCATGTCTTCATAATGTGATATGGTATTGGTGATTGAGTAGCAAATAATCACTCCATTACTGTTACATATACCTTTCTTATTTTTTTCTTTTCTTTCTAGGTGTAATGACTGCCAAACAATACCTCGACACTAGAGCCAAGGCTGTTTACGAGACGTGGGGCAAAAACGTCCCCGGGCGCACTATGATCTTCTCGTCAGAGAACTCCACGTCGGACGATGTGCCTTTGGTGGCTCTGCAGGGCGTCGACGATTCTTACCCGCCCCAGAAGAAATCTTTTACCATGCTCAAATATATGCACGATCACTTTATCGACCAATACGAGTGGTTTTTGCGAGCTGACGATGATGTTTACATAAGGAATGACAAAATAGAAGAGCTGTTAAGAGCAGTTGACTCTAGGAAACCGTTTTTCATCGGCCAGACTGGTAGAGGAACCAAGGAGGAGAGGGGACATTTATCTTTGGGTAAGTTGTGAGCGACATTTTAACAACTTATAGAAAATGGCAATTAACATTTAAATGATACTTGACAAACCACTACGGTTTTTTATATTAACTGGTTTTTTACCAAAAGATTTTCAGTTCAAAATAAAAGATATCTGATAGTATAGTCTGGATCATTTACAGTTAGGTTTCCCAGCTTTTCGCTCGTTTGTAATTGTTTACGTTTGGGTTTTATCTGTTTTAGTTACATGTTTTTGCTTCCTCATTACGAAATATGTTTTCGTTCTAATAATATCGACAGTTCAATCAGACTATTGTCTGTTTTCGCACACATATGTAATAGCCCATTATAGGTTCCATTTCATATTTTATGTCAGCTATGTTATTTTTCTGATCATTTATTTTATTATATTTAATGGGTCTGGGAAGAAGTTCGTAGGTTCTTATTTGTAAGATTTACTTAATTTTGTCAGAATATGACAATGAATTTATATAATTAAAATGTTTTTCATTCTTATTGAGCTATAATGCCATGAGCGAAGAACTTCTTTCTTAAGGTTAATTATATTAGGGAGACTTCCGCAAATATCAGAAGTGATAGATGTCGCTGTTAAATTTCCACAGTCTCATTACATTATCTTTTTTAGCGTCATTCTTGGTTGCACACAATCTTGCTATGGTACACCAACTCTTTTTTCCACCACTCCCGATTGCCGTACACGTGGTCGTGCTTAACTCATGGGATATTCATACATACTCTTTTTTGAAGTCAGATTTATATAATTGGTTGATAACAGTTTCGTGGTTACTTGCAATATCGGCGTTGCTCATATGCTTCCATGTGATTTCCATACAGCAGATTTTGAAAAAGTACATACCGTATATTTCTTCACAAGCTGCGTTCTTCCAAAGCGAAGAACATTATAGCATAACAGGCTAATTAAAAAGTCCCCGGGCTGACACACAGATAGCGCTACTAGAATTAAATTCATATGTTTTTTAGTTATCCCTAGCCCTCAAAAGATGCGTGTTTAAATTTGACAGCTGTCGGATCATTAGTTTGTGAATTATAGCATTTTGAGTGAAGCAAATTTTGTTATCGTGAAAAAAAATTATAAAAAGTAATTTCGGATGTTGATAAAATATTGCTTTTTGAAGGGAAAAAATATAGTTGAAGCAAAAATTTGGATTGATTCCGAGTTTCTGGATACTGCCCCAGGAAAATTAACCATCGAGGATTGATATGCTAAGTTTAGACGTGGTGAAATGAGCACCGAAGACGGCGAACGCAGTGGACGCCCAAAAGAGGTTGTTACCGACGAAAACATTTAAAAAATTCACAAAATGATTTTGAATGATCGTAAATTGAAATTGAATGAAATAGCAGACACTCTAAAGATATCAACGGAACGTGTACATCATATCATTCACGAATATTTGGGCATGACAAAGCTCTGTGGAAAATGCCGTGGGTGCCGCCCGAGCTCATTTTTGACCAAAACCAACGACGAATTGATGATTCGGAGCAGTGTTTGAAGATGATCAAGCGTAATAAACCCGAGTTTTTGCGTCAATATGTGACAATGAATGAAATGTGGCTCCATCATTTCACTCCGAAATCTAATCGACAGTCATCCGAGTGGACTGAACCCGCTACAAAGTGTGGGAAAAAGCAACAGTCCGCTGGCAAGCTTATGGCGTCTGTATTTTAGGATACGCATGGAATAATTTTTATTGACTACCTTGAAAAAGAAAGAATCATTAACAGCGACTATTAAATGTTTGTATTGGACCGTTTGAAGGACGAAATCGCCGAAAAACGTCCGCATTTGAAGAAAAAGAAAGTGCTGCTTCACCAAGACAATGCACCCAGTCACAAGTCAGTGAAGGCTTGGAATTGCTTCCTCATACACCGTATTCTCCGGATGTGACCCCCAGCGACAATTTACTGTTCTCAGATCTCAAAAGAATTCTCGCTGGGAAGAAATTTTCGTCGAATGAACAGGTGAGCGCTGAAATTGAGGACTATTTTGAAGCAAAGGACAAATCGTACTACAAAAATCGTATCGGATAGTTAGAGGGTCGCTATAATTAGTGTATTACCCTTGAAGGGAATTATGTTATAATATAATTATGAATAAAAAAATAATAATTTTTCCAAAAATGTGTTTTACTATGGTAGGCCGGGGACTTTTCATTTGACCTGTTATCGTATCATGTTGCAAAATATAGCACACTTTTTTAATAAATTTCTTCATTAAAAATGGTGTAGAGGTAAATTGCCAATAATCGTAAATTTGTGCCACTACTATGGATCATTTCTGAGTTATTTAAAGTTCACTCCATGTGCTTTGAAAAACGAAAAAATAAGCACTTTTTTCCAGGCCCAATGTAGAATGAGTTGTTATGTTTTTTAATATTTGAGGGTTAATTTACGGTTATTGAGAATTAAAACATCTGGTTAATACTACAAAATAAATGGAACTTTGATAACAGTGATTCAGTGATATCAGAGGAAGTTTTTTTCAATTCTGTTTGAGAAATATGTTATTCAATAAATGTATGTAATTAAAGAGATGCAGTTGTAACCAGAGAAATTTCGCATCAATTAGAATTATCTACCGACTAGTATAAAGAATGAACTAACAGTTTTGTTATATGTTTGGTTTATATGCGCTGATTTACATGCTTTTAATCTCGACAGATGGAATTATCTATGCTATGATAGAGTCTAAACTGAAAATTGGGTCCTCGTGACATCAACATTGTATCAACATTTTTTCTTCATATCAACAATTTGTCTTTGGGTGTTACAGTTTTCGGTATAGTACCAAGGAGCATCATATTAAATCATGATAATGTATCGTGTTATTGAGTATTAATTAAGTATTAATTGAGGCCTTTTATTCACTAGATTTGGTAATGTGTGACTTTGATTTTTTTATGCGTTTGTGAAGGAAAATATCTTAATCATGAGAAAAAACTGATATCTTGTTAAAACTTATAGTTTTCCTAAAAGCGTTTAGTCAGAAACGTTTTTAAACTTTGGAAGAAAAATATGGTTATTATTGTGAAATTTAATATATTTATTTACGATAATTTAATTTTATTTTTTTTAATTCTCAATAATTATTGTTTGACCCTCGTTTTGTTTACTTTATACAATATTTTATCCTATTGGTCTATTTATTTCTTAGGCCAAATTTGATTGTCAATTACCAGCCTTTATCAGTTTCTTTCTTTTTTTGTTCTGTTGTCATGATATTTTTTTATATTTTCTTGATGTTCTGGAAGATTTCGCCAACTTCATTTCAAATTCCGACGTAGTTATTAAGAGTTCAATTTTATAGATTCGGATGAAAATTTCTGTATGGGCGGACCTGGTATCATCATGAGTCGCGAAACGTTGAAACGGATAGCGCCATATATCGAGGAGTGTCTTCAAAACCTGTATACAACTCATGAAGATGTCGAAGTGGGAAGATGTGTAAGACGTTTCGCTGGAGTAGCGTGCACATGGAATTATGAGGTGAGTAGGTTATAGATCCTATTGTATTTGGAGACTTATCCTTTTATGTTGGATAGTTATATTTTTAACTAGTTGTACCCAGCTAGGTATTGCTGAGGCGAATGTTATATCAATTTAGCAGTTTTTGTGGGTAATTTTACAACGCATACGTTTGTTGCTTCATTACCACAAATAAGTGTATTCCTCAAATTGGTCTTGTTCATATTTATTTTTTATTCACTAACTGGATTTACCACAACTGCTGTTGAAGTAATTTATATGCTTAAACGCCAAACAATATTGTAAGTTATGGTATATCCTAACGTCGATTGGTCTCCACTACTTCACAAACATCATTCAAATCACTTATTAAGTTCTTAGACTACAGGAAAACAAACAAGGTCTGATAGAGGGTTGGCTAACTGAGCACATGCGCATTTAAATAAAATAATTAACATTTCAAATTAGTTAGTTTTTTTTTGTTTAAAGGTCCATATTTCTTATTATATTATATATACTATATTAATAGCTTAATGCTCTTTGAAATGCAATTCATTACAATGCAACACAATTAATTGATACTTAGATATTTTTATGTTGCTTACAGTTAGTAATATACGTTTATTTTTCATTAATTAATTTAAAATAATATAAATAAAAGTTTTTAGATGAGGTATCGAAAACATAAATAAAACATAATATATTTACGTATTATTAATATATTTCCTTGGCATTTGTGTTTTTTCACACCACATAGTAGCTCTAAATCTATATATGTAAAAGATATATATGTACTGTACATACTTCAAATATGTATATTTCTATTACTATGGATACTTTTATATATTCTTATTTAATGTAAATTTTCATACACCATTTTTTAAATAACTACTGTGAACAATAACATTAATATTGATATATAGAAATTTAACGTACCAAACCAAACAATGAGCTTTAATAATTACTTTATTCTGGTAATTTTTTTGATATTGTCACATCTAGAATATATATTCATATTTTAATTGTAGTTAGGGTTTTCAATGAACTTTATGTTAGTAATATATATGATGCTGGCAGATGCCTACTAGGATTCATATATATTCATAAACTCAATCTGTTGTCTATTACCTACTGTTCTTCATTTCGTTCAAAACTAATATTTCGTCATTTTTTTCTGAATTTTATCAAGTTTTCACAACCAAATTAGATAAAAACGTAATGATAGAATTGGCAAATAATAATCAGAGAATTATTATTATTATTATATTTTATATTTATTAATTATTAATTAATTATTAAGCAAATTATTGAAATGCACATGCGCAGAACGCATTAAGTATATACTACATCTTGTTTGTTTCCCTATAGTCTCAAGTTCTTATCAATAACTTATTGAACGATTGAATTTTGCATGTACTTTTAAGCGGGCCTTTTGTTACTATGAATAACAATCTTATGTTTATTAGGCCAATTTACACCTTAACATATTTTATAGTTAGATATTTATTAGCAAACTATACTACCAAAACTAAGTTGCATGTTGGCCTCTCTCGATGTTGAATCCTGTTCTATTAAGCAGAAATACTTTAATTTAATTTTTTGTATGGTTTAATATAATATTTTATATTATTTTATTTTATTACTGAATAACGTTTAGGAATATTTCGCCATATCTAGTTTGGTTTTAGTGTTGGAAAGTGGTTTTGGGAGCCAGTTATGTTTTAAATCTGCGAATTTTATGTTTTATGGGTTTAAGAAGTGATGAAATGTAAATATTAAATTTTGAGCACTGCTGATCAGGTGATTGGAGTTTAAACTACGTCAAGGATGTCTCTCGTAAATCATATATTTGACGGGTTTATAATTCTTAAACTACAATTATAACCTATGGCGATAAAAATTATAACATAACAATTAGATTGTTATAGTTTTATTTGAACGAACCAACTAACTAACTAAGGACAATTGCAAATATTTCAAAACGCATTGATATTTATGTTAGATATTTAATATATATATATATATATATATATATATATATATATATATATATATATATTAATCTTGAAATTATTTATTTATGTTTTCCATAATTTTTAAAAAGTCATATCTCAATTCGAACTAAATTTTATCGAATAAATAAAAATCAATAGAATTAGTGTATGTTTGCAAGAGCATGACATTTCTAGAAAACTCAAATACGAGAACCGAAATGCATTCCACTCCAAAAATTTGATTGTTCCACTTGTTCAATATAGATTATGATTTTAATTTTAGCGGAGATTTTATAGTGTCGTAGGAACTATTCTTCGCTTTCGCTATTGTAAATTTTAAAAAGAAATCCAGTTTTTTTCAGATTTGTAGACAGGAAATAATTGATAGAGGAGAATCTGTAGATTTATTTATTCTGCTACTAATGTCAGCGTATTTTTAGGAAAAATATATACAGATAATTAAAATAAATTATAATAATTATTTATTTTAATTATTTGTATTTTTTTACTTCTTACATTTTCGGTTTTTTTTCTTTTACCATACTGTTATTATTTATTATTTACTTTTTTTTAATTTTTATTTTACTTTTGATCTTAATATTTTTGTGGAACGATTTATCTTTTGTCTCAAAATAGGCCTGTCACCAGTAGCTGTCCACTCAGGAGTGAAGTGATGGATCCATGTTTTATTCATTGTCACGTATCGACGCAAATATTCCGGTTTGTTACGTTTAAACATGGCCAAACACTGCTCAGAATCATCCACACGTTTTTGAACAGCTGAACTTTTTCATAGTCAAATGCTCATGCAATATAAATCCAATACGTTCTTTTGATATCCTTACGATGTTAACTAATTCATGCAACTTCACTTTTCGATCACTCAAAAGGATTTTGTTGATTTTTTTTTGGTGTTTACTGCGGTTACCACCTCATTTGGACGTCCACTGCGTTCATTATCATCGGTATCTCTACGACCACGTTGGAAGTCAGCAAACCAACATTTTATTGTTGTTTATGATGGAGGGGAGTCCTTATAGCACATTTCAAGTTATTGCGTCGCTTGAACGGTATTTTTTTCCATCAAGAAACAGTGTAAAATTGAAACACGAAATTGTTTTTGGTTTACTGTTTGGAAAATAACAAAAGTAGTGTCACTCTTAGCACAATAACTGACAAACTTATGAGTAGAATGTTATGAAATTTTAACAGCTTTCTTCTGAAGGTTGGTACTACCTGAAAAGGCGGTGAATTCAATAAAACTATCGCCATCTATATATTAGACTCGGGTCTTTTCAGTCCATGATCTAATATTGTTTGGTGGCTATGGTCCATAAAGTTTTTTTGGGAGCTGGATTCCGAATTTAGTTTTTGATGTGCTACTATTATAAACTAACTTTATATATGTTGTTTGTTGTTTATTTTATTTCATCTTCACATTTTCTTCATAGATCTTATTACGGTTATCAAAAGAGGTACAATCACTTATTATCCCTTGAGCTTATTTTATTCAAACTGAGTTTTATTTTTGTAGACCCAAAAAATTATATTAATTTGGGTCATCAATTGTATTACTAATAGTAGATTACGATTGTCATCATACATCATAATTGGCTTTTTTGGTCATTGCCCTTGTCACCACTTAAGTATACATTTAATTTATTTCCATAAAAATTAGTTGAAAACTGTTCTATCATATATAATATATTTTGAAGCAAATCAAAACAATTCTAATAATTGGGATGCTGATTCATTTAACATAATTATTTTTAAACTTATATTGACTGTTATAAGATATCAAATAAAAGTTTCTGTTACTATTGACCCCGGTACGCTGACGTCAAATCAGTCGGAGCTAATAAATTACTAATTGAATTTTTTTAATCGTCGAATTATGGTCAAGGATATCGGTATGATTTTAAGCCAAATTCAATTGTCTTTTGTCCCCATAGTTATATTACGAGACGATTTTATCTCTTTCTTGCAATTATTTTATAATAGTTGTTCCGACGCTGTTAATTACTGTTTGTAGAATAGAAAGGTAATGGGACATTTTATAAGTGGCGACGAATTTAGTAATGAGGATTTGAGGTCTATTTAAGATATTCATATATTGACCGTAGGAAACTTTTGTTATTTATTTAATTATTTCTGAAGTTCTCCTATTAATTAGTGTCAAAATGGATGAGAGCGAATTTGGATTGAACTAGTTGCTGGTCATAGTTTAATGGTTTTATTCCAACTCTAAGTTGATTCTATATTTAAAACGTTTTTCTAGGCTTGCTTTTTTCTGTCTATGATTATTTCAATTATTTGTTCTCTGAACCTCTATATATTTAGTGGGGTAGTATCACAACTGTGTTTTCTGTACGTGAAAATATCTGTAGTAATTGTTAATAATCCATTAACTTTAATTTTGAAATTTAAATTAAATTAATATAAAGTAATAAGTTAGTATAAATTGGGAGTAAAAGCAGGTGAGTAACACTATGAGGAACCTTCTCTTCAAACAGAGCTGGACAAAATAAAATATATGCTTTACTTTAATTCAAATACAAAATTGTCAAACACTATCACGCATGTATTTAAAATACAAAAAAATGTAGAATATAGTCTTATAACGTTTTTTATTTAAAATATAAAATATAATATACAGTCAGGTGTTAAATTATACAAATAGAATAGAACTAATCCAGTCCATCCTCTTAATCAGTAAAATAATTTCCTTTCATAAACACTAGATTGTTATGTAGTTTTGTTGTTGTTAGTATTTTTTATATTTAATAAAAGCAAAAGTGTAAGCTTCCAGGTGCTATTTTATATTTTTTATAATTTGCCTCTAAAGAACGAGAGCGAGAACGAACTCATCTGTTTTTTGCTGGGCATCTGTGACGCTTTCTGACATTCAACGCATTTTATTGTGGTGGGCACAACATAATCAGTGTAGTAGCATTATGCCAATATGGCTCCTTGTTCTACACAGCTCTTATTAACAGCTTTACAGCTTAATTTAAGTTTCCGTTTCAGAATGAAAATTCTGAATTGACAAGATGCTTGGTACAGGTTAGTTTTGCTGACATTGAAGATGACATATTCAGTGGTCGCCATTTTGCTTATAAAATCTATCGGACTTTATTTTCTGCAGAGCATTAAGATCGCTAAATGTATTTATGTTCGAATATATTTTGAGCCTATAAATATTTGATATATTATCTACTAAATATCTCAGCGTTAAGTGTTGAGGTGAAATACCAATTATAAATTACATCGTTAAGAAGTGATTGAACCATAAATATCAAATATTTGTATTTCAATTACGTATTTTAATTATAAATAACCCAATCCTGTGTTCATATGACAAAATAAAAAAAAATACAATTACGAAAACAGTTTCGGTTCGGTTAAATTTGATTCCATTATATAAAATGTCAACACAAGATATTATAGGAGCAAATATCGACTAGTTGTTTTATGCTCCTGTGTTAATATTATTATGATGTATTCATTTAACATAATCGAGGACATTTGATTGGAGATGTCCGCTTATTTGATATTATTTAATGCTAAATTCTATTATTTAGTATGCTCATTTGAATTACTTTTAATACAGATGTTATTTGTCCTATTTCGTAAATAAATTTATTCAGTTTATCGTGAATTATAAACAGAAAAAATAAAACAAAATTATCTACTTTAGTTGCAAGAAAATTTTAATATTAGAACGTCCTTGGCATTTTGCGTAAGATATTTAAAGAGATGTTTTTATTAGTCAAAACAGACAGAGTTGTCTAACCGAATAATTTACTACCATGTATGGTGTTATTCGGGCCTATTAAATTATTTGGCAAGTGTATTATGTCGTAATTGGTGTAAAAAAATATATAGTTGCTATTTTGGGTGTATAATATATTAAATTGGTTAAATTATTTTAAGTTTAACATAGTATCATGTGACACATTCAGTAACGCGATGATCACTTTAAACTAGGAGTTTCAATAAGTTCTCTGAAATAAAAAGGAATTTGTTGTAAAACGATTTTTTAAATTTGTTTTAATGTAATTTTGTTTAAGAATTATAATTTTCAGTCAGAACTAAATATGACTGACAAGAATAAGCTGAATCTTTCAATCATTTTCTTTCTGTTCTTTTTATCTTATTCATTTGCAAATGTTCAATTTTTTTGTTTCAGTTCCAGATCATGGTGATTGACTTAAGTCTCATCAATATTATTTTAATTATTTTTCGAATTTTAACAATGATATGGTTATGGTCTTTTGAAAGATTAAATGTTAAAATGGCGTCAATATTTTAGTTTTATTATTGACTAATAGATGGTGTCACACGAACTTGTATTGGCACTGGTAAATAATAAGTAATAAAGATAGTTAGACCTATACGTTGCAGTATTTATTCATATTTAATTCCCTCCTCTAAGCCAAACTATCAATAAGAAATATTGCTTGAGTGTTGTGAGTTGGTGTTCCTTCCATACATTCCTTTTTTATACAGCATTGGTTATTGATGATTTTTTTAATCCAAAATGTAATTGAGATCATTTCGCATTCGACTATTGTTCAGAAATTCTAAATCTATCGCAATCATTCTCTTTTCAATGTATTCCTTTATTGGTTTGTTTCTTTCTGTTTATTGATTACTTTTGTTTTCTGAAAATAATTAATGAAAGTTTTTTTACCCATATCTATCAAAAAGTGGCACTTTTTGTGGCGTTTCTTGCTTTTAATTCCAGTGCTATTAATTTCTACTTTACTTTAGGTGTCATCATCATCATCGGAAAAAGTGTCTACTTCTCAACCAATACGTTGCTGTTGGTGACGTCACTTCATTTTTTCAAAGGCATTTCTTTTTTTTTCGCAATAGTGCTGTTAATTTATATTTTACTTTAGGTGTCATGAGAATGTCTACTTCTCAACCAATACGCTGCTATTGGTGCCGTAATTCCCCTTCTTAGAAAACCTTTTTTTCTATTTAGTACAATTCATGGTTATGAATCGATTATATTTCTAAGAAATATAAGATTTTTCACATCATTTGTTGAAAAATGATTTTCTAGATGACCAGTTATTTTGTGTATCTATATACCTGTATCTAAGTACCTTATAATGCATAATTTATATTTTGCGTAATCAATTGGGATGTCTGGAAATGGAGTTTCATTTTGGTTGGAGTGGAACCTTTTAATTAAAAATATAGTAAAACTTTGCTCATTGCTCATTAAAAAAATACATAAAATTATTCAGTACATTCGCTATTGATGAGTCCAAAACAATTACTAATCAACATAGCGCCTTTTAACTTAAAATTTTAGCTTTGTAGGGTTAGTATTTTCAATTAAGCTGCCATCTGTACGTCAATCATTGCAATCACCCGAAAACATTAATTGCGTAATTGTAATGAACCTAGTAGTAGTAACCAAGCTAATGAAAATTAATCGTTATTAGATAATTATTCAATTATTAGAAGTGTTTGACCCGAAGGCTGCCACTTTTTATGGCAATTATTTCTTTGTTATATACCGTGTGTTTAAATGTTTTATGCTAAAATTTGAACAATACCGATAATAATTGTTTACTGTTTATTATATATGTTTGTTTATATATGTTATTTCCAGTAAAGCCATCAATTTGTTGTAATTTGTATAAACATATCCGAATATGCAATAGTATGTTCTCAATACGAAATTATCTGTTAACTTAAATTGTTTACTATCGATAAAACTAATTGATTTATTATATATTGATTTTTGTATGTTGACTAAAATGAAATAAGACCAAATCGGAAATATAACTGCCTCAAATTTACTAATTATATTATAAACTTTATAGAACAAATTCTGAATATTTCGAGAATATAATAGAATATAATATAATATTTTAAAATCCCGATATAAGAAGAAAAAAAGTTAGTGCATTAAATTTTGTGCCATTCTTGCCTGTTAGATTATCTTAGGATGTCTTATCTTAGGAATCCTATGTAATATTTGGTCATACACCAATTTATTCAAAACATGTTAAAGAACTAATTTTCATCCGAGATACAAATGTTTGGTTAGAAGGCGATAAAATGGTTTATTGGAGAATTTGCATTTTACTTTGACGCTTGATAAAAAGTTTGTTTATATATGTAACCTTTGTTCTGGTACGAAGGTTGCTACTTATTTTTTGAGTGTCATGATGAAAATAGAGTAAAGCATTAACGAAAATGGCTTTATTGTATTTTAAAGTATCATGATAGTCGTGACAGTTTTGTATGAGCTTGTATCAATATTCGTAACACATTGTCTGTTTTTATTGAGGTACCAAACATGGATTTCGAAGGATTCAATGGATTTTCAATCATAGAAAAACTTTGGACATGCAACGGAATAAAAATTGTACATATTACATTGATAGTGTAACATGCATATGATCTTTTGCCAAGAGTGAAGTTACTAAATTAAGATGCCTAAAACCTAAGTATTTTTTAATATTCCCCACTCCCTATATGAATTAGTTCAACCTCTGGACCACCTAAACGCCATTAATTCTTGTCAAGTCATGAAAGAGGATCCGTTGACTTCCATTCATTAGACCAGTAGACCGTTGGCGACGAAAGACCGATTTTTTTCTTAATTTTACGGTAATATGATGCAGCATGAAATATTTTCAGTTCAAAATACGTCTTTCACTTTTGGTCTATAATTGGTTCCTCAAAAGTTTTAATTAGTTTCAAATTTGCGTTGCATCGAACACCGACAGAACAATTTTTTTCTTTGGTCCAACTTACATCATTAAATTAGTTGTAAATTAATTGAAAATTAATAATCTGATGGTTATGTTCCGTTATGATAATTGAATATATGTTGGCTAGAGTTAAGTGTTTTTATTAATTGTTAACGACATGCGTTCTTGGAAGATGTAACATACTTCACAACGTAGTAATAAGCAATAATTTTACTCCTCAAAACTTTAGTTTGTTTTTTGTGTTATAACATTTTCCACACATTACAAATATATTATGACGGAAAATACTTATATTCATCAACATGAGAAGAAAGATGAGGATTTAGATAAGCAAAAAACTAAACTATTTTAACGTAATTATTTTATTTTACGAAAAAAAAAGTAGCGCGTTGATTTTCAAAAAGTGGTGTCGACATTTGCTATTTTTATGGCCTCGGCTGAAACATTATTGTAATACACGTTAGGTACAGGTGGTACCATGATTATGGACTATCTGTTCGAGGAATCGCAGCCATGTGCAAGTATTTGTGTTTGAACAATTGATTAATTTAGAAGATTGAATGGTGTAACGAGTGCTACAGTCGTCCTACAAATTGTCTCTTATTTCCATAATATCAAATGGTATTTTAAAGTAAATTAAAAGTTTTTATATTTTATGCCCTTTCTCATTTCATGACGTCATGCTCTTTTTTCTTCCCTATAATCCAAAATCCCAGATTTGTATATGGCACATTGGCTACGAATAATTGGTTATTGTGAGAAGATGGTTGTAATAGCTTTGACAAATAAAACAAGAACTCCCTAGAATTAGGTGTGTGTTTTGATATTGATAGTATTCGAGTATCCAATGAGCACATATAGAGTTTCAATAGCATAAAATAAGTACATTTGCCATTAAAAATAATTTAAAAGTTTTCTAGCGGGGTTTTGCAACGTTTTTGTCGGTGTAGTTTTTGATCTTTCGGCTTTCCAGCGGATCTGCAAAATACCTCCTACGATAGCTAATATTTATTTGTTTGATAAAAATAGTTACATCCAGACGAGTTTGGTGAATAAGTTGATTTTCGTACTTTAACTAATTAGTTAATTAATTTTATTTATAATTTTTCAATGTGACCAGATGCGTTGTGATTATGGAAAATATTTTTTCATCGATTTCTGTATCCAATAGGTTACAATAACAATATGAGTTTGTTGTATTTCCCAAAAATTTTCATTCTTTATTTCATTTTGATTCAGAATCATGATAGTAATCTCAAGTCTCACTAACAATGAATCGATGAACAAAATTATTTTGATCGATTTTTAACGAAAGTGACTTGCTGGGTATTTAAAATTTTCAAATTAAATTTGATGCATTTTATACTTAAGAATCTTAATGAAAGATTAAATATTAAAGTGGCGTCGAATTCTTAGTTCTACTACAGCGTATTACATTCAACACACACATTTTATAAACAGTTATAAATTACACAAAACAACGCAATAATGACCACCTTTTTTCCCTATAGTAAGTAAATTAAAATCTAGATCATCGAGAAGTTTTTTCAAGGACGCTATACAATATATTGAGCATATAAATATGTTACCAAATGTAATGAGTATTATTTCATCCGTTTCATTATGTCATCTATCATCATCGTATCAGCTATAATGCCGAATCATTTAATAGAACTGAATAATACACTAGGATATAATAGTTAATTATATAGTTAGCAATGTCGTTGTGAGAGTTTCCTCTAATAAACTAAATATTTATTATGCATTAGCAGCAATTTCAACAATAGATTCAGCACGTTTAAGTACGATTAGTTTCTTATTCGTCAAATTATAGTTGGATTACTTGAACGATCTGTTCCGCAATGGCAGCCATTATCATAAGAAGCTGGTATGCCGTACCAAACAGTTCTTCCTTGTTTGATTTCAAATTGTTAAGTAGCATGATATTAGTCGTAAAATTTGAAGTTATATTACTGACTACATTTTAATTGAACCAGTATGTAGGATCAAATCAAATTGTTGACAATATCAATTAATTTTTCATTACCCTTAGTAGTTCAACAATCCGCGTTGGAAATAAATAAAAGTTAATTGCTGGCTTCTACTATGTTGCAAAAAACTTAATTAATTTTTTAACAAAGAATTTAATAGTATTTGAATTGCAATTTTTAAATAATATAATTATATATAATAACCAATCTACAACATTATCAATTATCCATTTTTATCAGCTAAATAAAATAATAGTTTTATTTATCGTTAATTTGGAATATTTTTAAATTAATATTCGTTAAAGCTTCAACGAAAAGTATTCAAAAAGCTTAACTAAACATTGAAAGAGTTCAAAAAAGAAAATCGAAAAATTCAATGAAATACGCGACCTAATGGTTACCACCGTAATATATATGCTTTTAAACCATTTTTCTATTTATAAACTAAAACTTTATCTTTTTACCCGATTACATTAAATAAATAATCTTGAAAAATATTTTAGGGTAAATGATGTGGCTCGGTGAATGGAGGTAAAACGAAATGAAACAGTGGTGTTTACATTTTGTGACCGTTATTTATTGAAGTAATATAAAAATGCGTGAAATACAATTAGATAAAACGGATGGCAGCGGTGTTACCTGGAGACGCGGCTTGGGCAGTCGATGGTGGCACGACTAAACCAAACGATGGTTGAGCACTGAATGAATCGAAATACCCTTCAATAACATCCCAGATAAAAGTGTCGGGGTTGCCGCCAGCTATTCGTTATCGGATTCTAGTTGGCGCTGCTGGCACCCCGCCCGTGTTCAACATCTGGGATTATATTTCTGGGTATTTTGTAGACCGTTATTCCACGATGTAAAATTCGACATACCTCAAGGTCGCTACAATATAATGTTTAAATACTGCTGTATATTGTTATTTATAATCATTTTACAAACAACACGAAAATATATTTACATATGTATATATAAGCATAAATTCGGCACATTATTTCACAATCATAATATTGAAGGTCACTGCTGAGGTGACAAGGCTAGAACGTCAAAAAATCATCAGTATAAAACTAGTAACAATGTTTCGTTTGATTGTAATTGTAAATTACTAAACAGCCGATCGATCTAGTCGTAAAACCATCCGATTCTTAGATTAAGTCATTCATTTAGATACAGTAATAAATCTCCTAAATAATAAATCATAATACTTTTTAAAAGTTACAAAACCTAAACAAACGCAGATAATTAAGTTTCTAATCATTTATGTAGTGTCGCAAAAAATGCAATTGTTGCACTCACATCATCCATCAGTTATTTTATTCTCTAAGCTGTTCGATGCACCAAATACTTTATAGTTCCATTTTCATTATTTACGAACGAAACGGTTTGATTAAATTAAACACTAGAACATCGATTATCATTATAGTAGTTGTTTATTAATATTTTCGACAATAAGTCACGTTTGATCTCATATGTCTTGTGTAGAATCTCTACTCTGACCTTTGAATTTGATATTTAAAAGAAAACAACTCCCAATCTTCGACGTGTTTTAACTTTCTGACAACAATAGTAACAACAAGTCAATAGCACGTATTTCAATTTAATTTTACTGACCCGAAGTGAACGTGAATGATTATTAATTTTTGTTTATGAGCAACGTTCAAAAGCTAGTTTATTTGTAAACAATGTAGAAACATAATGGAACGCATCAAATCGAAAATTGTAAAATGTAAAGATAGATTTATAAAGCGCTCGGTTGTGTTCACATTTATACCAATTGTTTTCTCATTTTTAGCTGTTAGTTGGATCATATTATCACATAATTCAATAACTATCCGGTTTAAGGAAATCAATTTTGTTTTGTTTTTGGTGGTCCCTTTAAACTGCCTTCACTGGGTCTACCCAATAATTAATTAAGTCTTTTTGACTCAAATGTGAATTAGTGGATGTAAGATTTCTTCCAATATCTGGGAATGACCTTTACACACATTTTTATATAGACATTTGTATATATTGCATGTAAATATATTGCTTTCTGATATTACTTACTGTCATTTATCTCACACTAAAGAAATACATTAAATAAAATTAAAACTAGGTTTTGAATACTTATTTTGTCAGTGTTTCTGTGTAGCCCCCCGATTTGATCACTGCTAAGTATAAGTAAGCTTGTATATATTAATAAATATGCATGCTTTAGAGGTTGTACGTTTTCCTTGGAGATCGTATTGTAAAAGTTATTTGAAACGTCATATTGTTTTCAAATATTTTCAAACCTATTTTCTAAATTATATGTTTTTTTCGGAATAACTGCTACCAGAGCAAGCAATTTTAGCAATTTCTCTGGAACAGAAGCTCCTTAGCTCTTTTCAAGCTTCTGATTGGTTTCCATACTATTTTTCCATAAAAAATCACTGAATCAACACAAGAAATTTAGTTTTTTCCATTTTTGAAAATTTATTGACTATATTAAATGATACACTAAAATCTGAGATTAAAGCCTCATTCTGATTGTTTCTATTACATGTTCTACAATAATGGACATTACTTTTAAATTATATCTATAGTTAGTTATGATTTAAAAATATTTTAATTGAAATGGCAGCATCCATTTACTCATAGCTGACCAAAAACAACAATTTTTCGAAGATTAAAATTTTGTTTTCGAAATTGTAGATGCACATATTATATTTGCTTTAAATATTTTAATTTGCACAAAATACCCAATATTGTTTTTTATTATGTAACAATATACTTAAACATTTTCCCAAATTTTATGAACGTCTGAAGTTATATACAATTCAAACTTGGGTCTAAAATAAGTTAAAAAATAAGGAATACTAAATAAAAATATATTATAATTGATGTAATTGTCTCTTTGGTATACAAACATCTCTTTTGTTCCAAACAAAAGAGATACCACCCGTTAAGTAATATGAAACTGTTTATTTAAAACTTTCAAATTATCGACAAGACGATAGACACGACAATTTCAATTATCAAGTCGTCGACAAGGGTAGAATTTGAATAATATTATACAAATGTTTCGCAGTAAAGATTAAAATTTTAAAAAAGACTAAAAAGTTAGGTGCGTACCCTACCAAATCCCTTTTATATATGTCGTGCATACGTTCGTTTATATATTGTTGTTATATGTTCTGTTATTATATGTGTTTAGCATTGAATTAATATTATTTCAGCAGTATATAGAGTTGTTATGAAAAACAGTCGCTTTATTGTCAAATTTTTTTGCTACATATACCATTTTTTATTATTATTTGATTATTACATTGTTATTAGTCCTGTCCGACTAACCTACAATTTGTCTTTACACTAACGATAACTTAAATCTAGGTATATAACTAGGAGGGCCCATCGGCTCTATCTCAGTCTCTAGTGAAATAATATGTATACATGTCACTGCTGTATTTTTTTTTATTATATGCACCTTACTACACAACACTACATAAGATCAGATTGTTTGATAGTTTTGAGTCTGTGTCCTGTTCTGGTGGTATCCAAAAGCTGCAATATTTCAATATTCTCATAAGAATGGAATCTTTCCTCATGCCCCTTGCAATTCTCTTGATTTCTCGACTGACTGTAGGTATCTAAGGTTTCGATGAAGGTAATCAGTCCTATAGCATTTGAGTGCGCCCACAATACCTCTCAGGACTTTGTTCTGAAAAATGTGTATTTTGTTTATGTTACTCCTTCCAGAACATCCCCATAATTGAACTTCGTATGTCCATATAGGTATCAGTATTTGCTTATATAACAACAATTTATTATGTAATGATAATTGTGATTTTCTTCCAATTAGCCGGTACATTTTCCTATATTTCAATTCCAGTTCTTCTCTTTTCTTCTTTATATGTTCCTTCCAGCGAAGTGTTGCACCGAGATTCATTCCGAGATATTTAGCGTTATTGCTATATGAAATTTTAGTATTATTTAATGTTATTGTTGCTTGTACGGTCTGATTGTAGGTGAACTGCAGATGCACAAACTTACTTTCGTTAATTTTTATTTTTCAAGTTTGTGTCCAATTATTTATATTGCCACTTGCCTGTTGTAATTTTCGGGAGGCTTCTTCACTATTGTTTCCTACAGCTATAATCGCAGTATCGTCAGCAAATGTAGCCATCTTAATATTCTCCATTTGTAGTATATCACAAGTATAGAGTAGATAAAGCATTGGCTCCAGTACACTTCCTTGTGGTACACCTGTTTTAGTTTCTTTTATTGTAGAGTAAGCTTCTTCTTGTTTGACTCTAAACATTCTGGTTGTAATGTACGATTTTAATAGTTCGGTGTGTTGTTTTAGTAATATTTTTTGTAGTTTATGAACAATAATTATATTAACATTTACTATGATGTTATCCGTCTTCAATATTTTTGAATAATAACATATACATAAAGCAAAAATATGAAGTGAAATACATTTATACGTAACAAATAAATATATAATATATTTAGTATTGCGACATAAACCGGCTGATTTATAATTATTTATTTTTTTATGTTATATAAAAATTCTTAATTACTTTGACATTTCAAACACGAAAACATTGTTTTTTTGAGACATTCATCACGGCCAACATCATTAAAATGAACATAATTCCTTCATATTTGGGTTTAAATCACTTTAAAGAATACAAAGTTTAATTTAAAGGAATTTTATTATCAGATAAAATCTATTTTTTATTGTTGTTTTTAGCAAGTTTATAGTGGTCTTGTTGAAACAATTGCTCTTTGCGAATGAAAACATTGGGTCTGAAAAATGTTGGAGATTTTCACTATCTTGCGGTCTGGAACAGAAACAGAGAGCAAACAATTAACATTTTTACCATTTCATTTGATTATTATTTTTGTTTGGTGCTCGACTAAATAAATTACTGGCCCTTGGAGCAGTTTTGAAAGCTGATATAGTTTAATAATATACTATATTAGCCATTTTATAATTAATTCACTATCTCAGATGGTTTTTACCAAGGAATTGTCGGCCCTTCATTGCTTTTCAAGATAATAGTGGATGCAATTGTGTGAACGTTATTTAATAAACGCGCGGTTCACTGTGTCGATACAATTTTTTAAAAGATCTAATCATAGTGCTCTATATACACGAATACAGGTGACACGGATATTGAAGATAAATAAAGAAGAAAACAAAATATAGATAACAAACTGGTTATCTGCAATATAATCTAAGAATCTAATTAAAACAAGGACCTGCAAGTGTTTAAGTACTAGTGATAATTAATATAAAAAATATGGGTTAACAGTTGAAACAATAGACCGAATTGGTCAAGCCGCCTGAAAGCTGCTTGATATTCCCCAATTTTGAATTAAAGTCGTTCTTGTGTTCGGCCGAGGAGGCATTGCGAGGAAATTTTGTAGGTGACTGGAAAAAGGAAGATTCCGCTGTTATTATTTACATCAGTTCTGTCTCCCTTCTTATGTAGTGGATGGATTAAGGCGGTTTTCATCAGGAGCCTTTTTAAAAATTCCGTTTTCACCCGGTTGCTTTTTAGTCTTTTAATTCGTCTGATAATTTCTTCTTTCTTTGGTGGCTCTGACTTTGGGTTAGTTTTTAAAGGATTTTGGAAGTTTCTTGAAATATGTAACAAGTTCGCGATTTTCTTGTTGGTTAATCGGATTTCTCATATGGCTTTTTTGATCGTCTTAATAGTTTTAATGCGTTTCTTCTAGGAATTGTTGTCAAGAATATGTCATATGTCGTATGTGACATATGAATGCTTTTAATGCATCGTAGCGGTATTTGACAGCCCATTCACAGTGTTCGTTCTACTAAGGCTGCCTCTTCCGTTTTTGCAAAGTTTTCGCTTGGGCTGGTTTAATAATTTTTCGCTTAATTAGTTCCCAACTTTTTGCTTCTGTCTTCTTTTTAAAGAGGATTGACTTCATTTTGAAATTGAAGTTTCTGTTGAATTGAATTGAATGAAGTTCTACCACTCTCTTTCCAATTTTAGTCCATTTATCTGCAGGGAATTCACCGATCGTTTTTCCGAACTTCCTTTCTTTCTGTAATTGTGCATTAAAACCGCCCATTATAATTATTACGTGGTTTTGCGGAATCTTGGACATTTTCTTCTCTTGCAAGATTCCCAAGATTCATCCAATATTTCTTGATTAGATATATGTTCTTGATTGATCAGCATATGTGTATTAATTATTGTGTACAGTTTATTTACATATTTTAAGGAGATTGCCATTAATCTGTCTTGTGATATGTCTTGTGTTCTGCGAACGCTAGTCCCAGATTTGGCTTATTTTTAAGAATTCTTTTATTCATTATACTTTTCTCCAATCTGTAATTTTCAAAGTCTAAGGTGTTATCATCTGGCAATCTTGTTTCCTACTGGGCCAAAATTTCAATTTTTTGATCTTTTAGCGTGTTTCCCAATATATGTAGTTTTCCCGGTGATAAATTATATGATATTGATTTTGCCAAAGAATGTTTTAATTTAGGATTTGAGCTGGCTAGAGCACTCTAATTTCTTCTGATTCGGGGTATAGCGTTTCAATTAGTACTAGTCTCCACAGAATCTGATAAACTAGTTACGCCAGTTTTAGTTACATAATTGCACTTGAATCTCAGGGTTGAGTTTAAACAACTCAGAGACTTTAAGATTGGAATGGTTAGTTTCAAAATATCTTTTCCGCTAAATCCGCCGTCCCGAGAGCCATTCTCTCCACACTCACTACCGTTGAGGCCTTAATTGTAACATTATTAAGGGGCCCTTACAGGATACTATCACCCCGGACTTGATGAACCTTGGTCTTTTTTTTAACCAGGTTGTTACTCCTATCCCTCCTCCTTCCCCATCACTGCTGGGGCGCAGGCTATACATTACTTATAAATTTATAATATTTTCATAAATAGTTGTTTTCTTTTCAAGTCGACTAGTTCTTGCATTGCTCACGTATATGAAAATACTTGCGAACGTTCGCTGAATGTAGTACTACGAATAATTTTCTCACACGCTTCGTCCGATTATCCCAATTGGGTAAAACGACGACAGTTACTGAATTGTCTCTATTACTTTCATCATTTGCGAAATCCAAACGCGAGGACTCATCGGTGTCTACCGGAAACTTAAAACGGTTCGCTGTCATCGCGAATTGCGTTAAACAAATAATTGATGGGTTTGGTAATAATTGTAATGGGTTAAATTGTCGGTTCGTTTTCTACATTAATTAGTACCTAAATTAAGCAAATAAACGAGTTTAGAGTAAACGGTTTTTGACAAGAAACTAACGAGATTTGACTGACATTTTTGACTCATCGGCAGACGGAAACTTTGTTAAACGAAATCATTTACACAGTATAATCTGCTATTATTGACTGATTCATAGATGTTAATGAACTTATAATCCACTTGCTTGAAGTATTTGTAGCGACCTTGAGGCATGTCGAATTTTTCATCGTGGAATAACGGTCAACAATGTATCAAGAAATATAATCCCAGATGTTGAACCCGGGCGGGGTGCCAGCAGCGACAACTAGAACACGACAACAAACAGCTGGCAACCCCGAGACGTTTATCTGGGATGTTATTGAAGGGTATTTCGATCAATTCAGTAACCGATCTTCGTTTGGTTTAGACGTGCCACCATCGACCAACAACAAGCAAACCTCGTCTCCAGGTAACACCGCTGCCATCCATTTTATGTATTTTGTATTTTCTAATTTTTTTATGTTGCCAATAAATAACGGTCACATAATGTAAACATCACTGTTTCATTTCGTTTTTCGGTGAATGGAGGTCACCGAGCCACATCATTTACCCTTTTTTTTTTTTTTTTTTTTTTTTTATTACTCTTCGTGAGTCCACAATCTGCCCTATTGGCAATAAGTATTTCTTCTGTTTATATTATATATACATGGCATGTAGAAAATCACTTCATTAAGCAATCTTCTCTATAAAATATTATCTTAATTAATTAGTCTTATTCTAATGCTTATTCTAAACTCTACATATGTCCAGTAATCAGATCAGGTGGTGTTAAACGTTTTAGTCTACGCACTTCACTATCACGTCGCATATTTAGCTGATTAGCGAGTACATTGGGATGCACTGACACTCTTTCGAAGTACTTCACACAAACACGTTGGATTACACTCGTTATAGGTTCTAGAGGAATATCGCGTTGTATCACTTTATTTGAAATATAGTACGGAGCATCAACAATGGCACGCAACACCTTATTTTGGAACCGTTGAATGATGGATATATTAGATTTGCTAGCGGTACCCCATAGTTGAATTCCATATGTCCAAATGGGCTTGAGTATAGACTCATACAGCAATACCTTGTTATCTAATGATAACTTGGATTTGCGCCCAATGAGCCAATACATTTGATATAATTTTAGTCCTAGTTGTTTCCGTTTAGAGAGTATGTGCTTCTTCCAGGTTAGGCGTCGATCTAAATGCATACCAAGATATTTAACATGCTCTGCTTGGGGGAGTTGACGATGATTGATATTTACTGGTGGACATGTTCTTCTACGCAGGGTAAACGTTATATGCGTGGATTTTGATTCATTGGCTTTAATGCGCCATGTCTTCAACCATAATTGTATTTGCTCCAGGTGGGTTTGTAGGTTTATTGATGCTGTGACTGGGTCTTCATGGGATGCTAAGATTGCTGTATCATCTGCATATGTTGCCACAGTAGTTATTTTTGTGGTGGGCTGATCAGCCGTATACAGAAGATACAGTACTGGACCCAGTACACTACCTTGCGGAACTCCTGAATAAATGGGATTTAGTTCGGTATATTCATCGCCTTGATTTACAATAAAATGTCTGTCAGTGAGATAAGATTTTGGTAGCTGATAGTCCGGATGAGGGAGAAGTTTCTTTAGTTTAACCTGCAAGCCCGTATGCCATACTTTGTCAAAAGCCTGAGATATGTCTAGGAAAGCAGCCGAACAATATCTTTTGGCATTTAGGTCAGCGTTTATTTGGTTTACAAGTCTATGCACTTGTTCTATGGTCCCATGCTTATTGCGAAAGCCAAACTGATGTTCTGGAATAATTTTTCTTTTTTCTATTATATAGTTTAGTTTTTTTATGTATAATTTCTCGAAAACTTTCGAGATTATTGGTAATAAACTTATAGGTCGGTAGGAGGTCACATCTTCTGGTATTTTTCCTGGTTTAAGTATCATTAATATTTTAGCTACTTTCCAGATACTAGGGAAGTAATTAATTCGTAGCATAGCATTAAATATATATGTTAATAGTTTTATAGCCTTTTCTGATAGTTCTTTTAAAATTTTGCCAGTAATTAAGTCATAACCAGGAGCTTTTTTAATATTAATCTCTCTCATTATTGTATGTTTAACTTTTTTGACCGTTAATTTCTCGTGCGGTAAATCCATTTGAAATGGCGAATCTAGAAAGCTAGTAATTTTATTTTCGTCATCTTTATGTAGCTGAGACTGGAAAGGTTTAAAAACATTTTTTAAGTGTTTTTTAAGTGTTTTTTTGAAAATGTCGGCCTTCTCTTTATTGTTTCTCGCCCAATTATTTTCGCTTGTTTTAATAGGTGGGTTATGCTGCTGGGATCTCCTAAGCTTTTTTGTTGCTTTCCACAACGAATAGTCTGTAGCCTCAGTTGATGTCAAGTTTTCTAGGTATTCTTGAATGCCTTGGTTCTGTTCAATTTGGATTAGATCTCTCAGCTCTTTTATGGCCCTATTAAATTTTCTTTTATTCTCTTCAGTCCTTTGCTGTTGCCAATTTCGTCGTAACTTTCTTTTTTCTGCTATCTTTTTCTGTATTGTACATGATATCTGTGTATTTTTTCTTGGAAATGTTTCACTGTTGGGAGTCGCGGAATATGCTGCCTCCTGTATATTTTTTGTAAGATTTATTGCTGCTATTTCTATATCCATTTCAGTTTGTAACGGTAAATTTAGAGAGATATTTTGGTCTAAGTTTTGTCTAAATGAGGGCCAGTTAGTTCTATTATTGCACAGAGAAGGGGGTTTATCTTTGATGGTAATTTTTGAAGAAATTGTTACTATTATTGGTGAATGATCAGAAGACAGGTCGAAGCATGATTCTGCCTGACACTTTTTTGGATCAATATTTTTTGTAATACAGAAATCTATTGTATCTGGTTTTTTATTTCTGTCTGAAGGCCAATATGTTGGTTCACCAGTAGAGATATGTTGTAAGTTATCTTTCCTTATGGCTTTAAGCAGTTCTCTACCTTTTGAGGTTATTATTCTTGAACCCCACATTAAATGTTTTGCATTATAATCTCCTCCTGCTATAAATCTATTACCTAGCGTACTGAAGAATTCTTGAAATTGTTCTGCCTTGTTGTTATGTTTGGGTGGGCAATAAATCGCAGAAATTGTTAATGGTCCATGGGCTTCCTCTATGGTTATACTGGTGGCTTGCAGGTAGTCTTTGCGGAATTTTTCTTTTTCGAAATGCTTTATATCATCTCGAATTATTATGGCTGTACCTCCATGTGCTTTATCATCAGGGTGATTTGTATGATAAAGCTTATATTTAGGAACTTTCAGATAATTCTTGTCCGTAAAGTGTGTTTCGGAAACCATCATAACGTCAATATTTTGTTCATTTACGAACATTTTTAGTTCCCTGGCGTGTTGTTGGAGCCCATTGGCATTCCAGACGGCGATTTTGTAGCAATTGGTTTCAGGCATTAGGCAAGTTTGCTTACGACGGTTGTGAGTAGACCAAGCATCGTACTCATTTGATCCATTAGTTTGGCCATCATATTTTCTAATCTTGAGATGTTGCTAGTTTCAGTAGGTTGAGATATTGTCTCTCGTTTTTGTGCTGAACCATTTTCAACTATTTGGGCATAAGTTATGTCTGGTTGACTTGTTCTGGTGGGTAGTGGTAGATTGGTAGTAGTGGATTGTTTTTGTTGATGCCTTTTTTCCCTTAAGGCAGGATAGAGTTTCTGCTGTAGTTGCTTGTGAACTGCGCAACCCTTGTAGTTCGCTGGATGATTTCCATTACAGTTAACACATTTCACTTTTTCATCGCGAACTTTACGAGTACAATCTCCTGTCTTATGTTCTCCTGCACATTTTACGCATCTATATGATTTGCGACAGTAAGTCTTTGTGTGCCCGTGCGCTTGACACCTTCTGCATTGTGGTATAATTCTCTTTATATGTGGTGGTTCGCATTTAATAATATTATTTTCCAATTTGGTGATTTCATACACCGCCTTATTATTTCCATTAGGTTTTATGTCTATATAAAACATAGGCAGAGGTTTTTTTGTCGTGTGATGTCGTATATTGTGAATATTTACGACCTCGTGGCCTTTTTCTGCTAGTGCTACGTTGATGGTGTTAAAGTCCGTCCGTGATGTAATCCTTTTAATACGAATTTAAATGTTCTCTCGGATTTTGGCCTGAATGTATGGTATTGGGTGTTTCTTTCATCTAATTCTTTTATAAGAACTTTAAAGTGATCCGCTTCGAACAATTGGATTTTAATTGTTTCATAGCTCACTGTTTTAATTGTGTAGTTCGTAGTAATGGTTTTCAATAAGTCATGGATGTTTTTTATTATTCCTACCTTATAGACTGTTATTGGTGGTGGTTTGGGAACAACTTTTTCAGGGCTTGGTTGTATGTTCTCTTCAATTTCTTCCGACAGGTTGCTAAAACTGTTTTTTGTCTCTATCGGTTTCTGCAACCAATAGTCACTGATTCTTGTTTGTTTCCTCGCGATTTCTTCTTCTGGACTTCTCAATCGTTTTTTGTTAATGACTGTAGTCCATTCTGATGGTGGAGTTTGCGTTATTGCTGTTTGTTCTAATCTTATATCAAAGTGTGCAGGTGATTTGGTTGAATCACTATGGTTTGCCATTTTTTAATTTTTAATATTTTATTTAATTTACTTCCAGAGAATAAAAAAAATAAAATAAATACATTGTTTATTTCACGCACTTCATTTTCCACTTACGTTATTTTAGCACTAGTTTTTTACTATAAATACTATAAATGAATTTCAAAAGGACTGTTGTAAAATAAGATGAAATAATTTTAAACACTAATAAAAATGAGATGCAGTCCTTTTGTCTGGTCACGTAAACACGTATTCACTACACTTTAGGTCCACTGAGAGACGGATAGCCGCGTCTGTTATGCGTTTTTAACACTCAATTAAATAACCGTAATAAAATACTGGGTTTTTTTAAAGAAAGGTATCTTTTTATAGCTTGGACCGTATTGAAAATACGTCTTCACCCTACGAAGGTTGGAACTGAACTTCATTTACCCTAAATATTAATATAATCTAAGATATTTAAAATTAGATATTGTTTTTAGCGTCGAAGATGTCGATTTACGACTCTTACGGGTAGTTTTAATTTCCTATATGGATATTATGGATTTTTAAAATGACTTGAATGATCTTTACGCAGAAAACATCAGCTAAATTTAATTTCAGATACCCAGCATTCTAGTGTATAGCCTGTTCAATAAAACAGCCAATGCCCTTCATACTTGACATCGAATATAGTGCTAACTGCAGGTTGTAAAAATGTAAAATTAATTGTAAGCTCAGAACGGATTTTTCATCTCATTTTATCCTAGTTAAAAATGAAATAGAATGTGATGCTTCGAAATATGTACCCGAATCAGCTTATAAAATTCCATTTGATTTGATACTGGTGGGCTATATCGCCAAATGTGTACAAAATTCTTCAAAACATTAATGATAATAATTAGAGGTTATAAACCGGCAAAAGTGTAAACCAAATATTAAATTTGTAAAATTTGATCTGAAAATTTGAACATTCTGGCGTCATAAATTTTGATGACATTACATGATGTTTACTGCATTTACTGTTTTATTAGATGGCTATATATAACTTAGGCGTATTGTATAAACGCTATGAATTAATTTTTTTTTGAATTCGAAATCTCTGGTAGTATTTGAACTTCAAATCAGAGAAATTGTCAATTAAGATTTTTCAGAAGCTATACATATATTTTGGCTTTCATTCACTTTTTGAATTAAACAAAAAGTATATAAAACTTAAATAAATCATATTTTGGTAGGTTGTGAATTAATGGTTTCGGAAACAAAACTATGTGTAACAAAATGGTATATAAGATAAATATAGTAGGCAAACAAATTTCAATATACCATGTACTCATCTTTAGTCATCCTCTAGTACAGTTCGGTCCAAAAATTTTGAAACAGTAAGGTAATTAAAAAAGATGCTTATGATTTATTATGATTTACTACATCCAAATTTTAATCAAACCTTAGAGTAATATTTAGTTAAAGCTTAATAAATGTATTTAGTGCAAGTAAAAATATTGGCACATTTTTTTGTTAAATTTCGTCAAAATGGCCACGCTTATTTTTAATCGCTTGTTCATAAAGTTTACTCATTCTTTTCCTTAATTCTTTATGTATTCGGAGTGTAGTGTTTTCTGTTGATTTAAGTATTCTCGCAATTGTACTCAGCTCGATGGTCATCGATTCTTCGAAAATTTCCTTGTTTCGTTTTTGCTCTAATGTTCTGTTTTTTGTCTCTTTCGAAGAATATATCGTCATTTCGCGACTATACAATTGTAAACAATCACCGAAACCTGACATTCTATACCACGGACCTAGATAAACATAACTGTTTGAATTTATAAATAAAAATTATATAATAAGTTAATGTAAAATATATAACAAGTAAAAGCAAAGCACCTATAATAATTTGTTTGATCATCTGGTAAAGATTCTGATGATAGTATAGATGTCAGTGTGATGCATATGTTCTCGATAGCGAGTTGAGAGTGGACGGTAGACTTAACCGCGCTCTAATGTTTTTGTTTTTTTTGTTTTTTCTTTTTTGGATGAGTAAAATCACAGAAATGTATTCACACAGTCTCCTTTACTCAATTTTTCGACAATTTTAATTATTTGGGCTTACTGTTTCCAAAACATGCCCAAATCGCCATGCCTAAAGGTCTGCACAGTGCACACCATTAAAACGCTTTTGCTTTTTAATCGGCACACAAAAACCCGTCTATTAGATCTAAAAATCTGAAATTTAGATTGGTCTATAGTATATTTTAACTATCTACTCAGGTCAGCAGACAGTAAACGTCTATTTATAATTGTAGATGATATTAGCTTTTCTCGTATTTCCGTTAACGTAGACTTCCTACTTTATTGAAGGTTTTGGATGTCTAGATCTCTTCCAGTCTTGATTAACTTTAGTAGTTCATTGTCATGTAAGAAAATAATCCACTCTGGCTCAAAATGCAGATAGCATTCCGCTATTCAAGAGAAATCTGATACTTTTTTGCCATTTTGTGCGTTTATGAACTCTTGTGGCTATTACACTAACGTTGAACTAATAGTTTTAGGAAATAGTAAACTTATCTTTAAAAAATTAAAATATATTAAATATAAAAGCAATTACTAGATCAACCAGTTCTAAGAAATCCTTGAAGTTCTAATATTTTCAACGATAGTGTATACTCGGCTTTTTTGGGTAGTGGGCATATCAGAATCTCATCTCCAATACCAGTTTTAATGATACGATGAAATTGATGGTCTCTGTAGACGAATGCTGTATCATATTCAGAAGTAGAATCCAAATTTTCTTAATGAAATTTAATTTCAAAATTACTGAGATGATGCCGTAAAATTAAATAATATATTTTCTAACGTAAATGTTCCTGTAATATTTGTTTTGATTGTGAGGATTCAATACTCAGATCGGACTGATGGCATAAATAATTCAGTCACAATTTTTCAGCATCTGCAGTGAAATAAAATAGCAATAGTCGTTTAAAGGTAATTTGCTTTTCTTCGATAGTTAAAGCTCTTTTAGCTTTATAACTGTTTTGCATGATTAACTTCAATTTTCTATTTTTAATAATTGTAATTGAATATGTAACTTATGTTGTAAATTAATATATTGTACATATGTTTTTAATAATTGTGCAGCAGTAATAAAATATAAACTATAATAAACTGTAATAAATATAAAATATATACTCTATAAACTAATAACAGATTTCTAACATCATATTACTAAAAAACTGATGCGTCATGATTTATATACGTCAATTTCATAATTCATTAATTTCCTCTAGAAATTCACAAAAATATACTTAAGTAGTTACTATTCACAGACCAATTCATGTAATGATTTTGTTTCACTGTTAATGTATGTTATACCTGTATGTATGTATGTTATTTTTTACATACTTCTTATAGTACTTTTATTATATAGATGATAAATTTAAACAATCAGTGTTTTAAATGTTGCAATTACAGTTGTCTGGGCAGATGCAGTCATTAAAGATCGCGATCCAAAAACTAAATCGTTGAGAAAACTGTTTTGTGCGAAATGGCGCCAATTTTTTATCAAATACATCAGACCATATTTTCACAAACAATTAATAATGGCCCTGAATTTTTTTTGGTAATATTTATACTACGGATTAAGATACGGTTATCAGTTTCCGCAATTTAAAGTATATATATATGATTAAGGATAATTCAGCTGAACTAAAAAGATATATTTTATATTCTGTTTGAATAATACTCTATTCGATGGCGTCACTAATCTCGGATAATTCGATTTGGAATAAGAATTCTGATTACATCAAAACTGTATTTTGATAAATGTTTCAGTGATGAACATTGGTCTAAAATTATCAGTTGATATTGCATTTTATAAGCTTATTTCGAATTTATTTACATTTATGGCACCTTAGATAATTCCTTTTTTTGTTTGTTTTTATTATTCTAATTCAGGGTTGGGCAATATTTGAATTGCTAGCAATTAAAATACATAATTGAAGTACAAATACATATTTAGTATTTGTAATTCAATTACTTTAGAAATCTAAGTTGTAATTGGTATTTAAATTATATGAGGGCGAGGAAATTTATAGTTAGTATTTCACACACGTAGCTTAGGTTCAAAGCCACACGTAGCCTGAAAATATATTTGAACATAAATACATTTACCATTCAGCCCAAATCGGCTGATGGCATAAAATACTGTTTTGGGCATCAATTAATATATATCTGTTCCCCAAGATGGAACTCGCTTTACGATTCTAGAGTGCAGCTTATGAGAAGTAATTCAAAATTAAATGACTTATTTAATAAGAAGTTTCATTTTCTCGACCTTAGAACTAAAATACTCTGAGGAATTAATTGAACTATTGAAACCAATTGCTGTAGCCTTGGATTACATTCAGGGCAACAATTGGAACTATGTTAAACTATCCTACTTTAGTGCCTAATGTTTTTAACCATTCGACTACTTTAACTGCCACTATGGTATCCATTCTCATGTAAATATTTCAAAACTGTTTATGGCTTTCACTTTTCGGAAGTAAAATATGGAGAAAGTCATGCGCTATAACAGGTCAATTGAAAAGTTCCCGGTCTATCATAGTAAAGCACATTTTTTGGCAACATTTTTTTTTTATTCAAAATAATTCCCTTCAAGGTTGATACACTGATTATAGCGACCCTCCAACTTTTCGATACCATTTTTGTAGTGAGATTTGTCCTTTGCTTCAAAATAGGTCTTAGTTTTGGCGATCACCTCTTCATTCGACGAAAATTTCTTCCCAGCGAGCATTAGTTTGAGATCTGAGAACAGTAAATAGTCGCTGTGGGCCAGATCTGGAAAATACGGTGTATGAGGAAGCAATTCGAAGCCCAATTCATGGATTTTTGACACTGTGCATTGTCTTGGTGAAGCAGCACTTTCTTTTTCTTCAAATGTGATCGTTTTTCGGCGAATTCGTCCTTCAAACGGGCCAATAACGCTATGTAATAGTCGCTGTTCATGGTCCTTCCTTTTTCAAGGTAGTCAATGAAAATTATTCCATGCACATCGCAAAATACAGACGCCATAACCTTGCCAGCCGACTGTGTGTTCCCACGTTTTGGAGCGGGTTCATCGTGTATAGTCCACTCGGATGACTGTCAATTTGACTTCGGAGTGAAATGATGGAGCCATGGAGCCATCTATTGTCACATGTCTATGCAAAAACTCGCGTTTATTGATCATCCTCAGACACTGCCCCGAATCTTCAACTCGTCGTTGTTTTTGGTTAAAAGCGAGCTCGCGCTATACCCACTTTGGACAGAGCTTTCTCATACCCAAATATTCATGAATTATATAATATACACGTTCAGTTAATATCTTTGGAGTATCTGCTTCATTCAGTTTCAATTTACGGCCATTCAAAATCATTTTGTGGATTTTTTAAAATGTTTTCGTCGGTAACAACCTCTTTTGGGCGTCCGCTGCATTCACCGTCTTCGGTGCTCATTTCACCACGTATAGACTTAGCAGACCAATCCTTGATAGTTGATTTTCCTGGGGCAGTGTCCGTAAACTCGGCGTCAAGCCAAGTTTTTGCTTTACTGTATTTTTTCCCTTCAAAAATCAGTATTTTATCAACATGCGAAATTCCTATCTATCCATTTTTTTCACAATAAGAAAAGTTGCTTCACTCAAAATGCTATAATTTACAAACTAATGATCCGATAACTGTCAAATATATACGCGTATCTTTCATGTATCATACACGCTTAGAGCTAACTAAAAATATATATGGGTTTAATTCAAGTAGCGCCATCTATGTGTCACTTTTCATCTATTATTCTAGTATATCTAGCATTCTAGTATGCGTTCTATGTGCCCCATTAAATGGACTTAAATTGGATATTCGTGAATAAAAGAGCACTTTCAGCAATAGACAAGAATCAAGAAGCAACTCTAAAAACAATTCAGGTAATTAACGAAAAAATTATAGACTGGCCAAAGAACCGCGAATGAACATAAATGAGCTCAACAATTTAGTTCCATCAACTTTATCAAAATAAATAAAATACAAGCCCAACGGTCTGGAACTCAAGGCGCATTGTAAAAAGAGCTACCACTGAAAAATAATGACAAATATATGTATATATGACTTTATATGAATTCGAATGGAAGGAAAAAATGTTAAATAAAAAATATCCGAGCTGAAAATTATATATGGACACCTCTATTTGCTTTTTGGAAGTTAATACACATTAATAATTTAATTTACAATCAAGTGTTAAAACCAATATGGTATACAACTATAGGGTCCCACCTGAGATAGCAATATAAGTAATATTCAAATACTTTAGAGTAAGATATTATATAGTATGTGAGGAGTTCAAGAACGAGGTCATGCTACATCTTCAAATCTGGTGAATTTGTATAATATATTTTTAAACCATAATGCATCAGTAATAAACTGGCATATTTAATGGAGCTGAACTACAACTAAAATATTACTCAATTATTTTCAAAAAGGCAGTTTTAATAATTTTGAAATATATCGATAAAACTAAACAAAACGCGCATCGTTCTGATTCATAATGACGAGTACACAAGGTTATCATATGTAACATAATTACATAGTAATTGGAAATATTTAATGAAATTCAATGTAAATATTGTTAGATTTCGAGATAACTCTTAAACATTACTTATATTTACCGAGCGCTTCAAAATAATATACTTTATACAGATCTAAAATCAAAATTTATATCAACCTTTTAAGAAAGTGAGCAATACTTTTGCTTGACAATATTCTTGACCTATTGTTACTCGCTAAGCTTAACTTGTTTTTATTAAGTACATCTTACATTAGATTTGCTTAACATTACATTAGATTATCTAAATTTACAAATTAATTTATTGCTACTGTTCTGTTGTACTTGTATTAATATACCAGCAAGACGAGTTCGGGATTAATACATCCGTATTGTATTTCTCAAATTTCAAATAATCTACTTAAGCTGAAATTAATAATATACTTATACACTAAACAAGTTCGTGTGGTTTGGTTCTCTTAAATCTTCTGATTTCCTGCGTGTTGTCCAGTTGCTATATTGCTTCCACGTTTCTGTGTTTCAGCAAATTTATTCCATGTTTTAATGTATCCATTCGATATTTGGCTGATTCTGCTGAGGAATTCAAAACTAACATGAACAGATTTAGAGCTATTAAACTGTATTTTCTAGTCTGCTAAGCATAAGTGATACTTAAAATATAGGGATAGTGATCGATAAATCACTATCCCTATATTTTCAAAAAATATGAATATTTTATAGAACTATTACTTGATGTTAAAAAAATTATCACAGTTGCCCGGTAAAAGTATCAATTTGGTGAAAAAAATATCGTTCAAAAAAAATCTATTTATTAATACTCTACCAAATGTATCAAGAGGGCTATGCCCACTGTTATATAGGTCAGGCAGGAGTGATCTGTATTCCGACATGATTTATAAATATATTCTTAATTCCTGCTCTGTTTATATTCTTACCTCTCCTAACTTCCTAAATGTAAATTCAGTAATCCTTAGAGGTTCCTTCATCGCAAAATTTCCCTTCCGGATTTCTCCACCCTTCTCTATATATCTAGCATATAGTAAATAAGATTTTCGGGTTGATTATTGGAAAATCATATTGGATTACCTCCGATCAGTCCAAATACTTATGGTTGATATGCACAGGTTCCTTATCAACCACGCTCATGTGTTGAATCTATGAATCATAAGCATGCATGACGCGTTTCAAGAATTTTCTAAGAAATTTCCTCTTGCTTGAATTCCCAGTCATAAGAGAAACGAAATGCTGAATAAGTGCGAAGGGAAAAAAGTTAAAAGTGAAAGTTTTTGAAAGTGAAAAGTTTTTGAAGTGAAAAAATGATTAGAGTACATGCAAATACCTAATAGTTCAAGAGCATCATTAACAATCGATCACACCACTTTCATCGAGCAATCGTCAGCAACAAGTAAATTATTCAACCTTTCATTTCGAGCAAGTGCGTTGAAAATTATTATATTCAAGAATGAATTTTTTTTCGTTTCGGTATGGAAATAGGTTTTCATGAGTTGGCGTTTTTTTTTAACGAGTCGACTCGTTTCTAACATTTCCTATTGTACCTAACGGCAACGTGTTACATATCAAATTAAATGAGATAAATTTAGAAATAAATATTTGATATGACGTTACTGTCTCTCAGGTAATTTTACTTGACGAGTATTGTTATATAATACGTTATCATTATCTTTTTTATCGTGGAAAACTTTAAGGAAGAGAATTGGAAGATAACAATATTGATTGATATATTTAATAACATATAAACAACAATATATAAATAATAGTCGCTTAAAATAAGTATTAGTTTTTTCATCATTATATAATTTACCTATATAATAGGACTGTGGATTATTAATATAAATCATTAAGTACGGATACTCCTGTAAATGCATTTATATAAAAGCTGTGTCATTTTTCTGAAAAACCTACAATTTTTTTACCCTTCGATTTTATTTGGATTATCTATCTTATACTTCACAGTGTCACAGAATCAATTTTGTGCTATCAACCGAAACAAAATATAAAGGAAAATATTAATGTGGAATTTCAAATAATATAAATTTGACTAGAATAGAACCGTTGATGGTGACCATATTGTATGACTGTAACTGAAGCAATTATTTTAGAAAGAACAGTAGAACAAGTGCCCCATATTTGCTAAAACAAATCAAAATTGTATCAATGGGAAACCTGCTGAAAAAAATATAGTGACACTGAAAAAAAATGATAATTTTAAGATACAGAGGCAAATTTATTTAATAGGACTACCAAAATGTTTATTTTACATGGGTAATTTTACATAACTACAACACAAAACTAAGAACTTAAACTTTTAGCAAATCTGTGGAACAAAAAAATATATCTGACATTGTACTAAATTATCTTGTAATATTTGGGTATATAAAATACACAAATTGTAATTTTAAAGTGTATTTAACAGGTCAATTGAAAAGTCCCTGGCCTGACACATAGATGGCGCTACTAGAATTAAATCCGTGTGTTGTTAGCCCTAACTAATCAAAAGATGCGTGCATAAATTTGACAGCTCTCGTATCATTAGTTTGTGAATTATAGCATTTTGAGTGAAGCAACTTTTGTTATTGTGAAAAAAAAATGGATAAAAAGGAATTTCGCGTGTTGATAAAATATTGCTTTTTGAAGGGAAAAAATTCAGTTGAAGCAAAAACTTGGCTTGATGCCGAGTTTCTGGACACTGCCCCAGGAAAATCAACCATCAAGGATTGGTACGCTAAGTTTAGAGGTGGTAAAATGGCACGGTGAACGCAGTGGACGCCCAAAAGAGGTTGTTACCGACGAAAAAATTTAAAAAATCCACAAAATGATTTTGAATGACCATAAATTGAAACTGAATGAAATAGCGGACCCTCTAAAGATATCAACTGAACGTGTACCTCATATCGTTCACGAATATTTGGGTATGAGAAAGCTCTATGCAAAGCGGGTGAAGCGCGAGCTCACTTTTGACCAAAAACAACGACGAGTTGATGATTCGGAGCAGTGTTTGAAGATGATCAAGCGTAATAAACCCAAGTTTTTGCATCCATATGTGACAATGGATGAAATATGGCTCCATCATTTTACTTTGAAGTCCAATCGACAGTCATCCAAGTGGACTGCACACGATGAATCCGCTCCAAAGCGTAGGAAAACGCAACAGTCAGCTGGAAAGGTTATGGCGTCTGTATTTTGGGATGCGCATGGAATAATTTTCATTGACTACCTTGAGAAAGGAAGAACCATCAACAGCGACTATTTACATAGTGTTATTGGATCGTTTGAAGGACGAAATCGCTGAAAAACGGCCGCATTTAAAGAAAAAGTAAGTGCTGTTTCACCTAGACAATGCACCGTGTCATGAGTTGCACGAATGCATCGGTGGCAAAAATCCATCCGTCCACCGTATCTTCCAGATCTGGCCACCAGCGACTATTTACTGTTCTCAGATCTCAAAACAATGCTCGCTGGGAAGAAATTTTCGTCGAATGAAGAGGTGATCGCTGAAACTGAGGTCTATTTTGAGGCAAAGGACAAATCGTACTACAAAAATGGAATCGAAAAGTTGGAGGCTCGCTATGATCTGTGTATCACCCTTGAAGGGAATTATGTTCACATGCCAATCTGTAATATTGTAACAATGTGTAATACACTTTGTATTATTCAAAAACAAACATTATGTGTATGACTTAAATGTTACATCGGAAGATAAAACTATATATAAAATGAGATTTCAAATTATTGCTCTTATAATATAGATAATTTTTGATAACCTAGTAGATCAATGTAAAAATAAGACCTCTACTTAAAAATATCCATATGTATCTGGAAAGTAAGTAGATGGTAACTATGGAACGTAAATTCCAACAATTTTACTAAGTGAAAGACTTGAATAAAAAATCCATTTACGGAGCAAGGAAGTACTTGTTTTGACGACCTTTTGACAAAATCTCATCTGTTACCTTTTTTGACAACGTATATGTATTTGGCAACTATGATAGTTATTATTAGTATATGGTTAGAAGTATAACACGAATATGAAACAAAAATAACGTATTATAATATATAATAATTTAAATATAAAACAGTAAATAGAGTAAACATATATATATATATATATATATATATATATATATATATATATATATATATATATATATATATATATATATATATATATGTATATATATAAATTAGTACAAGGTATAAAAGAAGGTAGACTTAGATAGCAAAATTCGTGATCAGATATCATGTTGTAGATTATTAAGAGTTCAAGAAATCTAAGAAGCTTAGGTCTTATCAAGAATCTCAAATCATACACTAAAATGCTCTGCGAGATATGTGCAAGATGACAAAAATTGTTAAAAACAAATAGCATTATACCGTTGTAATGATATACCATGATAATCTCTTAAGCGTAGAAAAGTACTGGCGTATCAGCTTGACAGTCAAATCTACAACTTTTAGTTCGGAGTTTACACTGTATATTTAATGTGGCCAGCTTAGTGCTGTGTACTGAGTTACTTAGATTGAATTAAATATTTCAATTAAAGGATGAAGAAATATTTCATTGATGTCGACATTTAATTGAATACTAAAGTGTATTTATAACCACAGTATAGAAGATATGTTAACATGACGACTGTATGGCCAACACAGATGTAATGATGCTAAAACAATTAACATAATCTGAATTTATATCATTAAGGTTTTATCTTAATCCTACTTAATTAAATGTGTATGACGTCTCCAATAAAATAGAAGAAATATGAAAAATAGGTTTTACATTATGATTATATGAAATACTGAATTGGTTTCAACTAAGAATGAAATTAGATTTTAAAAAATGTACCTCATACTTAATTCACGAATATATTAATATATTAATTGCATAGCAGTAGTTAGATTTAAATTTGCTTGCAAGGAAAAATTATGCTGATTATCCTGTTTCTTTCAGGTATCTTAATAGCTACTGTTAAAACTTACTGTGGCAATACATACGTTAGAAATTGTGTTTAAACTTAACAGAATAAAATTGTGCTGATTACGGTGGTTGTTGTAAAGTTGTTTTGTTTTAGAAAACTGATACTGCGATGGTAGATTGTATGAATTTGATTAATGCAAGAATTCCATTTGGTTTGCTTACTGTTCATCAGTCTCATTTTTAATGATTAGGGGTTTATGGCTTGGTTAATGGAGATCGAAATAATCGAAGTCGAAGTAACCGTTATTTATTGACGTTATAAAAAGGTGAAATTACAAGGAGAAAAAGGGAGAGCAGCGCAGTTACTTAAAGACGCTTGGGCAGTCGATGGTGGCACAGCTGATCTGAAAGTACCCTTCAGTGATATCCGAGATCAACGTCTCGGGGTTGCCAGGTTTTCGTTATCGTCTACTGGACGTCGGTGTGGCACCCCGCACTTGTTTGGGATAATATTTTCTGGGTATTTTGTAGGCCACTTTTCTAATATGTAAAATTCGACATGCCTCAAGGTCCCTACAAATGTATTATTTTGTCGTTCATTATATCTATATATTTTTTTAAATTTTATTATATATTAAGACTGGTCTAGATCACATTTTAATTTATTCCTAATTTCTTTACATTTTTGAGAATACATACCTACACTATAATCCATTCAACGATCAGTTGTAATTCTGTTACTTTACACCCTGTTCACTCACACCAATCCCAGGCCCCAAGGTTTGTTCCTTTCTAGACTGGGAATCATGACTTGATCTTAGAGATTTATAGATCCCAAAGTAAATTTTCATTGCGTATATACTAAGTTGTAATGACAGGAGGAGCAGGAGTGCAACTCCAGAGGAATATACCATATAGCCATATTGGTTTTAGTAGTGCAAACAATAATATTATGCACTGACAATTCAGAACTTTAATTCAAAATATTCATCCCCTTATTAGAGTCTGAAGAGTCTGTTGGACACTGAATGGTCTTTACATTTGTTTTGGATACATTTTATTTAATTATCAAACCTTAGTGCCACTCTATCGTGAATTTTATCGAAAGTTATTTTTACGTTTAGGATACAACGATTTAAAGAAACTACTTTTATTAATCTATTTGACAATACTCGAATAACAGTCTATACAACTTTCGAGTTCTTTTGGGTATTTGAGTCAATAAAAAATTGCGGGCAATAAAAGTGTTTCGGAATATTTCCATAAAGGTGGCAAATTGAATTATCAATAATCATTTAACTATCACATTGAACTTCACGAACGAGAATAAAAACTGGAACAGGTAGAGAACGAGAAGTAGAACAATAGGAAGCAAGAACTTTTGCCGAAACTTCATCAACATATTAAAGATTCTTTTCAGAACCAAATGCTTATAGAAAACCAGAAAACTACACCAACATGTTACAAACGCAGAAGCATCAAAAATAGCATTGCCAATCCAACGTCAAGCAATAATTTAGATTATAAAACCTTATGCATTCCTACTGTTATGAATGCCAGTTATGAAACATGTAACGTTTAAAAGCAATAAATTTTAATTTGCTTATAAACTATTTTATTTTAAAACTTTTTAAATATTATATCGGCAACACTGCCGATCTAATAATATTTTAACATCCACTCAAGATTGGATTTTTCCTTCTAATTTTTTGCTAGATAAAGAGAGACAGAATGGATGCGTCGAAACATCTGACATTTGGGTTAAATTATTCAAAACATTAGTGATAAATAACTCTAGGTTATAAATCAGAAAACGTAAACTAAAATTGACCAAAATTAATTTGACAACATTGGGACGTCTTGACGTTATAAATGTTAATGACATACATTGGTTGTTTTATTGCATGGACTATACAACCCAAAGTGATATAAAGATGTAGAGAATAAGAGATTATAATGCAATTACGTATGCGTTAAAATAATCAAGATCGCAGCTTTAATAGAACTTAACGACGCAAATTTATGAATACGTTTTTATTTTTTCAATATTGCTGTTCTCCAATTACCTCCATTTAACCTTAATTAACTCTAACAATAATTTCTTAATATTTCATTAGCCAAACTATACAAAAAAATCGGCGTAATTAAGACTAATACAGAAATTATGTCTGAGTGATGAAGCAGATTCCTATTAATTTCCGACAGTATCCAATGAATGTAACACGAATAAATCGCAGGAGTGAGGGGGTGTCTTGACGGAAGGTTATTGGTAATGGTAAGAGATACAGACGACTCGGTAGGATGCTATTTGGTAACGACCTTATCAGTTTCAATTCCTGTCGGGCAAATTTTGATTTGGTAAAAATGACTCAACATTTGAAGCCTTGAAACCATATTAGTCAGCCTTAATTTACTACTATGTATTGTAAGAGACTAGTTTAAAAACTACACGCGTTTTTACCGATTAAAATATTTTTTGGGTTTCCTCATTTGAATTAATTTTGTATAATTTATATCTTTGTATTAAATGAATGAGTAGCACTTTTTTCGTCATATTCTTTTGCTGATAGATGTTCAACAATTCGTCGTAATATTGTTAGGGTATCCATCTGGATTGAATTGCCTTACTGTGCTTGATAATGACGAGACCTTGTGGACGTAAAAATGTTTACCTGGTACTGGAAAATATTCAATTCCAACTGGAATAAGTAATTAAAAATAATATTTCAAAATCTTGTAGTTTAGTGTTATACTTCTTGATTTACAACATTCTTTGGTTTTGCTTTCTGACGAGCAAATAATCAAAAGTTGAGACAGGAAACTCAATAAGATTCCCAGGCATCGAGCGAAACTGTTCAAAGAAACTTGCTCCTTTTAAATTAGCAACAAAAATATGCCTCGTGAAAGTAGTGAACGATTTTTTAGATGATTCTGGTGTAGGTGGAACAACGTTTCTACGATAACTGATTATGAACATGGAATTGCGCAGCTACGTTATTGGAAGGTGATTGAACTCGAAGATCATTGAGCACTCAAGTTGCCATTAAATATGCAAACTAAAGAAATTCCAACTTGCAACCTTTCGATTAATATTTCGATAACAAAAGTGTTGCAACAAGGCAGATCGATCGCAAATTGAAGATTACACTCGGCAGTCTTTGGAGGCATATAAAAACGTAGGCATAGGCTTTTTAACGCTGCAATTTTAATAATAATAGGTGTTTATAATAAAACAATGGTTGTGAGGAAAGACTAGTTTTAACAAGAATTAATTTTAAAAAGCAATTTCCGGAAATCAATAAAAGTATGTTAGTGGCTCTGGTGGCTGTACCAATGAAGCCAGTCTTACTTGGCCAGTGGAGAGCACAACCCAGGAGTTTCATTTACGTAAATGCCTTGCAATATACGCTCTACGTTCATTAACCTAATATCAGCGATTTTCTGTGAACCGTAATACATTGCAACGTGTTGGGAGATATAAATAATTGGTTGCATATAATATGCGCTACTATAGTTAGTTGCCTATATAAATATTTAATACATACTCGGAATAAAGTCAACCTGATTGAAATTAATATCCCACCATTCTAGTTCTGATGATTGTTGTGGCAGATTGATTTTTGCTATTCTGACATAAGTTGTACTCAAGCATGGAAAGTAAATGGTGAAAGCACCTGTTGCATTTCTGTTTCATATAATAAATAAAAAAGGCCTAAAATATCATAATTGGATGCAGCTCGATGGGGATCAAACGCCACATTTAACAATAATATGTCTACGTTGTTCATTTCGATTCCACCGATTCCGTTCAACTTCATTTTGCGCTGCGGGTCACTCGCCAGTTTGACTTGCAGCATTACGAGTTGTGAATTAAGTTGGTACGTCTAATTGGTGACATCTTAAGTAAACAAATAGCGCCTTCTATTTTCCACTTGTTCTGATAGATACAGCATGGCTTGATTGGAGCGCTATTTTGAAATGCTGAAGAAGTGTGAAAATGGATGGATTACTGGATCGCTGCCAAGCCAACATCGTTCATTCCGATACGATATCGCCATGTTACTATTTATTTTTATCACTCGTTTGCCATGGTTTTTAAAATTACAAAGTACGTACGATAGACGATAAACACTTTGGGCTTAACATCTATGTCACTGTTTCTAATGTACACTGAATTTTACTTCCGATTGAGCCATCTTACCAACATGTAGCGCTATGTTGCAAGGAATATGGGAAAAAGTTATAAAAATGATTTTTAAAATGAAAAAGAAAATATCAGAATAAATTCAAGAACTTAATGATATCTGCTTGACACTGATGCCGAAGGGTCCTTATTTACGGCAATCAATTTCATCTCATCATCTCATCCGACTGAGCCGTCTTACCAACATGTAGCGCTATGTTGCAAGGAATACGGGAAAAAGTTATAACAATGATTTTTAAAATGAGAAAAAAATATCAGAATAATTTCAAGAACTTAATGATATCAGCTTGACACTGATGCTGAAGGGTCCTTATTTACGGCAACTAATTTTATCTCATCATCTCATCCGACTGAGCCGTCTTACCAACATATAGCGCTATGTTGCAAGGAATACGGGAAAAAGTTATAAAAATGATTTTTAAAATGAAAAAGAAAATATCAGAATAAATTCAAGAACTTAATGATATCTGCTTGACACTGATGCCGAAGGGTCCTTATTTACGGCAACCAATTTCATCTCATCATTTCATCCGACTGAGCCGTCTTACCAACATGTAGCGCTATGTTGCAAAGAATACGGGAAAAAGTTATAACAATGATTTTTAAAATGAGAAAAAAATATCAGAATAATTTCAAGAACTTAATGATATCAGCTTGACACTGATGCTGAAGGGTCCTTATTTACGGCAACTAATTTTATCTCATCATCTCATCCGACTGAGCCGTCTTACCAACATATAGCGCTATGTTGCAAGGAATACGGGAAAAAGTTATAAAAATGATTTTTAAAATGAAAAAGAAAATATCAGAATAAATTCAAGAACTTAATGATATCTGCTTGACACTGATGCCGAAGGGTCCTTATTTACGGCAACCAATTTCATCTCATCATCTCATCCGACTGAGCCGTCTTACCAACATGTAGCGCTATGTTGCAAAGAATACGGGAAAAAGTTATAACAATGATTTTTAAAATGAGAAAAAAATATCAGAATAATTTCAAGAACTTAATGATATCGGCTTGACACTGATGCTGAAGGGTCCTTATTTACGGCAACCAATTTTATCTCATCATCTCATCCGACTGAGCCGTCTTACCAACATGTAGCGCTATGTTGCAAGCAATGCGGGAAAAAGTTATAAAAATGATTTTTAAAATGAAAAAAAAAATATCAGAATAAATTCAAGAACTTAATGATATCGGCTTGACACTGATGCCGAAGGGTCCTTATTTACGGCAACCAATTTCATCTTACCAACACGTAGCGCTATGTTGCAAGGAATACGGGAAAAAGTTATAAAAATGATTTTTAAATTAAAAAAAAATGTCAGAATAAATTCAAGAACTTAATGATATCGGCTTGACACTGATGCCGAAGGGTCCTTATTTACGGCAACCAATTTCATCTTACCAACACGTAGCGCTATGTTGCAAGGAATACGGGAAAAAGTTATAAAAATGATTTTTAAATTTAAAAAAAAATGTCAGAATAAATTCAAGAACTTAATGATATCGGCTTGACACTGATGCCGAAGGGTCCTTATTTACGGCAACCAATTTCATCTTACCAACACGTAGCGCTATGTTGCAAGGAATACGGGAAAAAGTTATAAAAATGATTTTTAAATTAAAAAAAAAATGTCAGAATAAATTCAAGAACTTAATGATATCGGCTTGACGCTGATGCCGAAGGGTCCTTATTTACGGCAACCAATTTCATCTCATGATATTAGTATCTATTTAAATCAACTTATAAAATCAAACTGCCTATCACAATGTATCTTCAAACTGGGGTACTTATTTCAGCACACTCGTAACTTTGATCCTTGTTCTATGACTGGCTAGTCATAGAACTGCTAGCCGTCACAATACGGAATCAAATTGATTCGATGCGAAGCACGTAATAGATGTCTGGATCGATAGGAATAATATAAATTTAAATGCAGTAAATATATTTCATTGAGATTCATTGGTGGGATTGATATTAACTATCGACGAAGTCAATAACTTTCAATATTGGAAGCAGTTTGTGTTTATGTGATAATTTATATTCATTTACTTTATTGGTCTATTATTATTATTTTGCAAAAATATTGTTTTGATTGCAGTTGGAAAATATATATATATATATGAAATTTGATGAGAGTTGGGAATTCATTTTAACGATAAAAATGTTTGCAAATTCTAAGATATCATCTCCTTATAATTTGAATGCTTTAATTTGGTATCGAAGGAAACTTTTACAAAGATAAAATTGTTTACATTTTTGGAATCAATTTTGACCCTAAGCAAAGAATAAATGATGTAAAAAAGCGTGTTAAAAGAATAACAACAAAAAGAAAAGGCATTCATCGACTGCAGTAGTGATTGATTTTGAAAGTGCCCAAACTTTCTCTGAATCTTTGTTACTTAATCCATTTTAATGTTATAGTAGATAAATTGTGGGTGGCCAATTCCTACGGCCAAATACAGGGAATACGATGTTTTTTCATAATAATTTTGTAGTTTTGACCATTGAAATGTGCTTTGTCTTAATGGAAATTTTATTATCTTAGGGTCAACAAAGTAAAAGTATATTCATTAGTCAAAACTCACTTTTTTTCATTATTCTAAGTAAAGAGATATTATAATGAAGATTTTTTTCTAAATAAAATTGATATATCTGTGTGAATCATGAAGCTTACTTCAGCAAATAATTTTCATAGTGAGCGCAATATAGCTAGTTTGTAATTCTAATTGAAATACTTATAATATATTTATTACTTTGGCATTGATTGACAATGTCGAAGTTGATTATTCTATTGTCTAGAACCTTTACGATTTCTCATTAAGTGAGTTTTTATTAAAACATATTATTGTGAATGATGTTGTCGAGCTTGAAGATGAACAGGGGAGTTCTTTCAATTATATAATGGATATGACAATGAAAGATGATACACTTTTTATACGTTAGCTTTGATGCATTATATATATTTAAAATCGAAACTGTTTTAAATATTTTAAAATAATATTATTAACATTTTTTAACAATTATCCAATGATGTCCGTAACCAAAATTATATACTGTTCTTTATTCATAGACCGTACGTATATTAATTAATTTTAAGAACTGTTGAAACTTATTTAGGCAAACGAATGAATATACGCATAATAAGTCCTGTAATTTTAATTAATATTATTTAAAATAATTAACGCTCCTTAGATGTTTTTGATGATGCCGACTTTAATGTCATTTGATCAACGTGGCTTTTACATTAATATAATCGATTGAGGAAAGTAATTTAATTTTTTCAAACTGAGCCTATTCATATACATTTCGAGCACAATCAATTTGACCGATGACCTTTTGCCACCTTTTGTAAAACCATAATTCTGTTTCTGTGAAGTTTCTATGATATCTACCGTTTTTTTAATGCTCTGTTTTAATCTTCTAATTGTTGGTAGTAGAGATGTTCATAGTTGCGTTGGGAACTATGGGGATGAAAACAGTTGAAACAATCGAAAGTCGCAAAAAATTCAAACCACTCGTTAATCAAAAAAATGGTCAAATGAAAGTAGTAATTTCTATTTATTGATGGAAATTACTAAGACGGAAATGTACACGAATTCCTGCTCATACTAAGTTCAGGTCAATAAAAGATATATTTATTTTTTTACTCTGTGTTGTAGACATCTGTTCATTTTAAATTGGCAAGCGGCAATGTAAAAGTTTAAAAAGTTTCAGAGAGAAAGAGATGATTTAGAGAAAGAATTGAGATGACTGCTAGACTTAGACTGTGTTACAAAGAGAAGTTTTAATTTTATATTTTAATGTTAGTGGATGGATTTGTAAAAAGGGAATGGAATAATAGCTCCAAATATTTTACGGTATTTTAATAATAACTGAATTGCAATTTTTTGATTATGTGGTATAATAAATATAATAATAAATAGATACTTTAGGGTAAATGATGTGGCTCGGTGAATGGAGGTAAAATGAAATGAAACAGTGGTGTTTACATTATGTGACCGTTATTTATTGAAGTAATATAAAAATATAAAAATACAAATGATAAAACGTATGGCAGCGGTGTTACCTGGTGACGAGGCTTGGGCAGTCGATGGTGGCACGTCTAAACCAAACGATGGTCGAGTACTGAATTAATGGAAATACCCTTCAATAACATCCCAGATAAACATCTCGGGGTTGCCAGCTATTCGTTATCGGGTTCTAGTTGACGCTGCTGGCACCCCGCCCGTGTTCAACATCTGGGATTAGATTTCTGGGTATTTTGTAGACCTTTATTCCACGATGTTCATTCGAAATGAAAATTCGACATGCCTCAAGCTCGCTACAATATTCCCCTGCCAGATTTTTACATACAATTATTTAAGCAAATAAAAATACAAAAATGTATGAAAAAATATCAAATACAAAAAAAAATTATATACCAAACAAAATGTACTGCATGAAAAGGGCTTTGAAAAATATGATAAATCGAAACGGTTGTGGTTGGTACGGTTGCGATCTGGTACGGCTGTTGATATCTTCCGGTCCTACAGCTACCGTTGCTCATAGTCGCTTTAGCACTTGAATGTGGTCCATCGACGCCGTTGAAAACAAGCTATTTTTCAGACAGGTCTCCCGTAATCGATGCTGTGGGAGGATCGATTGTTCGACGACGTGGTAGCTTATTCTCTTCGACGACGAGACGTTGGTAATTCTGGTACCTCGGCAAAGACATGACGAGTGTACGGTGACTGCAGTCGATACCTAGCTTCTGGAGCTGCTCTGTGACTAATCCGTAGTCACCTACGTTACGGTAATTCAGAAAAAACAAATAACGACGGTATCCGACCGAAGCCGCCCAAAGCCTTTCAAATCAAAATGTCTGCCAATATGATGGAGACGGCGAACGAAGGAAGACATTATGATTTAAACATAGCGCCGAAAGAAATGTTTAGCCGAGACGCTGATGATTAAACAGTGATGTAAAAATCCCTAAGAGTTTAAAAGAATATGAAAGAAATAAAATTTGGACAAATAATTAATTGGAAATAATGAAATAAAATTTAAGATTCATTGTTCCAGCACTAAAATAAAATTTAATGAGGAACAAATGTTTGAATGACTGTATTGTTGAAGGAATAATGGTAAAATCGAAAACGAATCTAATTAAAAATATTGAAAATGTTGAAACAAAAAATATAACGGCCACGTAAAATACACCATGTTGCACGTACCCTCCATTCACGAGTCCAAATCCAATTTTGCGAAAGATCACGTCGGGGTCACCACTTTAGGGTAAATTTTATATGGCTGGGTGAATGGAGGTAAAACGAAATGAAACAGTGGTGTTTACATTATGTGACCATTATTTATTGAAGTAATATAAAAATATAAAAATACAAATGATAAAACGGATGGCAGTAGTGTTACCTGGTGACGAGGCTTGGGCAGTCGATGGTGGCACGTCGAAACCAAACGATGGTCGAGTACTGAATCAATGGAAATATCCTCCAATAACCTCCCAGATAAACGTCTCGGGGTTGTCAGCTATTCGTTATCGGGTTCTATTTGGCGCTGCTGGCACCCTGCCCGTGTTCAACATCTGGGATTAGATTTCTGGGTATTTTGTAGACCGTTATTCCACGATGTAAAGGTGTACAATATTATTCATGAGTACTAAAAATAATTTAATGTATAACATATGACTTAACTATGGCCTATAAATTCGTTTTAAAGGATTTTTTAAATTTGAAACTTTATCGATAGGCGCTATTTTTCCCATCTCTCGCGCAATTCACGGATTCCATCTCAAAAGAACAATCTATCTTTTACAGCTCTCATGAATCCACTCATATTTTGGTGTCTTCATAAGAACTGATGTGCTGCTCAGACAGGTCACGACACATATGTCGGAACAAGTAGTAATTAGAAGGAGCAAGGTCTAGAAAATATGACGGGTGGGCAGCACTTCCCATTTTAATTCCTCCAAGTTTCCAAGTATATTTTCGGCGATTTTGCAACATGTGGTCGAGCGTTGTCATGTTGAAGAATAACATTGTTGTGTCTTTCCCCAAGCTGATTCTGTCAAATATAAAACATTAGCTTGGAGCTACGAGTATTCGACTTACCGTTGATCTTGCTTTATGACGAGACGGTTTGTTTTGTATTAGCGTAATTGAAAAACTTTTCATCACTAGTAACGATACGCTGCAAAAAACTTTTCATATTTTAACATTGATGTAGCATTTCATACATAACCAGGGGTGTGCAACTCCAATGGTAAGTAGTGGGACAAAGTTTTGCTTAGTTCAATCATTGGCGGCGCTGACAACGTGAATTTGATTGGTTAGTTTAAAATAGTTATGTAGAAACCTGTAAGGAAAATACTTTGCTTTGATTGGTCTGCCATTTCGCCTGATTACTTTGTGACGTCACATTAAATGGCCAATAGTATTTAAATGAAAATCAAATATAATTTTTAAAATTAATTTATTAAAATAAAATCCTATACAAATATACATAAGTGTAAATATAAATATATATAAAAAAAACAATTATGAACTCTATTCTAGGCAAAATTAAAATATCTATAATTCTTCTATAACGCCTTCCTATATTTGTTTAGTGCCATCAATTTTATGGGATCTATTAGAGTTCTAACTTATCTTGATATATTGAAGGTAAACTTTAAATCCTTCCCTGTTGATATTGCATTAATTTCATCAAACCAAAAATACAATCACACCTCATAATAACTTTGAAAATTTGGTCTTAATAAATCCCCTAAAAGTAGCAATTAAATTTAAATATACAATAGCTCTACAATAAAATTATTAACACTGATTGTTCTAAGTAGTTAAAGTATTACAAATATTTTAGGGATATTTTACAATTAAAAGTAGTATTTATTACTACTAATTATCCAGTTATCTTAATTATTACCTTCTTGTAAGACTTTTTTATGTAGAGACATCACACTGACAGCATACGAAGAACTTCGTAGATTAATTGAATTTTATTACTACTAACATCTTCATAAGTAGGTTTTGATTTTCTGTAAACAGACATGCAGTAGATAGATAATTTTATATGTAACTGATAAAAACAATGTTGGATATGCATTTACCCTAATACCTGTTCGTGAAGGAAGGGTAATTCTAAATTTTTTACTAAAATGTCCTTGACAGACACTATGACGTTGATATATTTGCATTTTGGTTTATCCTGGTAACTTACTACTATTTACTTGAGCAACCCATTTTTGAAACAATATCTAATTTCCGTAGTAGATTTTTACCCCGGTACACTACATCTTTTACTACACTGACGCATTGTCAACAATTTTTATATTATTACTCCATAATAATTAATGTAAAACAGAAAATATGCACAATGTAAAACGTAAAACGAGAGAGTTAGAAAATATAAAAAGTCTATCAAAAAGAGTAAATAGTTGCCAAGCTAACATAAAAACAGTTAGTAATAGTTTACTATTTATCTCCCAAAATTTTATTTTTATGTTCATTCTACTAATGGATTATCTCGAAAAGTACATTTTCTAAATAATAATTAAACCATATATAACCAGATAAATCCATATCGCCATATATTTCACATATTTTTTTCACGGGAAAGACAGTAACGGGAGAATTCTAAGAACTAGTCGTATAAAGCTGGTTTAAGTCGTATAAGTCACAAATCAAACATTCAATGATCGTTTTCAATCGATGTTTCCCAACGCTAGTTCGTAAGTTATGAACTAATTGCGAGCATATTGAACAATTTCTTTTCAATCCCACCGAATATTTAGCATTAATATCCTTGTCAATGCGAATTTTTTAGGCACTTCTAAAGTTTCTTAGCGCTCTCACTAGAATATTTTTCGCTTATATTTCCGTCGTGCCTGATCCACTTTTTACCGCCCATTAATTATACATTTCAAAAATAGCAATTTACAAACGGAAACTCGGTTAATTCAATTTTTCACCCGTTATGTAATAAAATTTGGCCAATGTTCGACTATTATTATAAAAATGATAGTGCTACTCAGTCGGACTATGCAATGTTAATTCAAATACGTTATAATCCGAAGGAACTGGTGCAATATGAATTGGTGCATAGAATGGGAGAGGTAGGACTTTTCAGTAAAACATTTCGTTAATTTTGGTCATATCCATGTTATATTACTGGTTTGGTTATATTATGGTAATTTCAATGTTTCAATGCATTCTCAAAGAAGTCAATTACTATAAATAGAATAATGATTTCCTGGTATTTGAACACCTCATGATCTTTAAACTGTACATATTCTTTCAACCGATGTTGATGCCTAGGTAGCACATCCATTTTTCATCATTAATGCAAAAAAATATGTCTTATTAATAAAAAATGTCAATGCGGAATCTGTAAGTTAACATCTGTTGTAGATTTTCCCAAAATTAATGAGCTGGTCTTATGTAAAGTATTATTGTTCTGTTAGATCATTAATATTACTGGCAAATTTGTGGAAAACTTTTTTGAACTAACCGACCCCTAGATATTGTATTTGAATCCCACGTTATCTGTGAACGCACATCATATTACGACTTAAAAAAAATATATAAAAAATGCAATTCTTATTACATACATATGCGTTCCATTCGCCATATGCATATAAAACAAATTACCTCCTGTTACAAGGGATACAAAAAGACGAGAATCACACGATTAGTGGTGCTTAAGACCAGATGTATAGTTGGTCTAAAAATACAGCCAGTGTGAGAATAAGAGCTACTCAGTTTGATCAACTTCAAAGCTCATAAAAAACTACATTAGTTTTCATTAAATATAATGTATTGATAAATTATGAGTTGAATAATTATGAGTTTAAGATGTTTTTTTTATATTGTTGGAATATGCGTAAGAATAAACAGTGTTAATTAACCATAAAAAATATGAATTAATTTTAAAATGTTTATTTAATCGCTCATATCTTGTTTAATAATTTATATAGTATGTTTTTATAGGAAATAAACTGTTGCATCTTATAATGCGTCTAGTTTTATGACTATATTTCAATAATTATGTAGTGGCAATTCGAGATATATAAAGAACACCGCTATAAAACAAGATTAAAACTAAAATTGTTTACATAATTAATATTAATCAATGGGAATTCCTTGCTGATTTTTAATCCGTATACTATACTGTTCGCCTGTTCATCTTAAACAAAATTCAAGCATTATTTATAAGAAGATTTGATACAGGTCTACTTTAAGAGAACACGAAATTTTATATACTCGCAAAATAGGTATTATAAAAGAAGACATTTTCTTTTTATAATTTTAATTTTTGTTTAGTATGACATAAAATTTCTTTGGTTTACCTCTCAATCAAAAAATCTAAAAGTGTATGCAATTTTGTTTGAAGCCTTTTCTGGAATTAAAAATGTTTTTACTATTAATGTGCTTCTTTTACATTCTAATATTAATTTGGAATATTTCATTAAATTTATTGTGTATTAATAATTTTTCATTGAAAGAAGAAAGATGAAAATATCAAGTCATGAATTAATATTATTTTTATTAAGATCACCAAGTAAATTTTTAATTATTTAAGAGATAACAGAAATATTTAATTCTTTATTTAAACCCATTCACTAAACTTGCTATGATTTATATGCAAACATTACTCCTTGTAAATTAATCTAGGAGGGAGGAAAACTTTTTGTCAGTTTTTAATCAAGATTTTTCTTTAACGTTGCAATGTGACTGCTTCTGTGTATAAAATACTGAAGTTTAGACTTGTGAATAACCTTCAGTATAAATTAACTATAGACAATGATATTTTTCAGTTTATTTGCAATCATTGTTTCACTATAGCCGTCATACTGACGCAAACTCTAACTAAAGTCTTGACTAAAGTAACTAATAATTGAAATTTCCATAAATTGTCGTAAAATTAAATAACATTTCATCAAGAAAAGAACATTTAATTTATAATTTCTAGAATAGTTTTGGTTTCCGTTCCAATCCGCACCACCTTTCTGAGAAGATGAGATGATCTTTCAGGGAAGCAAATGCTGTGAAAATATTTTTTATAGCAATGAACCTTATGAAATGTACAGCTTTTTCTGGAATAAACAAAATTCTTTGTACCTTTAGAATTCTTATATAATCTATATAAAATGCAATAGATATATTTCAATAGCAATTTTTATGTTATTTAGGATATTTCAACTGTTTGAATCAAGCTTGATTTCCGTGACATAATAATGCTTTCCGTGTCTCACAGGCCTTATTTACAGGCTTTATTACAAATGTCTTTACAGACTAAATTTGACAGTTTGTTCGACGTCATTTATGACGTGTATTATCTGTTCTATTGGAGGGACTTTAGAATAGTATCGATAGACTTAATGCTGATGACTGCGTGGCAAGACCAAAACTTGTAGGATTTAACAACAAAAAATTTTAATTTATTTCAAAAATAATTTTAATTTAATGGAAAGATCGCCATATCTTATTAAAACGGCCGCACAGCCAAGACTGCCGGTGTAATTCTACTCTAATGTATAGAAGACACTTATAATGTTGAAGTGTAGAAGAGGATAAACGTTGAGTATCTTCTTTAATTAAATTAATGTGTCAAAAAGGTATTTAGTTTTAAATTATTATGAATGTAGATTTATTTATGAATAACTTACTTATTATTACATATACTTAAGTTACAAAATAACAGTTAAAGAATTATAAAATGATACAAAGTGGTACAAAATGATGAATAATTATGGTATGCTGTTTAAGATAGATTACTAGTAGGCTAGAGAACGTATAGCAGTAATTCATATTCAGTTCTCGATATTAGTCTGTTTATTGTCACAATCGAGAATCTTCCATCCATAACATATCCAGGTACTTTGTCCGTTTCTATACGTCTATACTCCTATTATCTCGAGTACCTGCTTGATAAAAACGAATGTGCATGTTCATTTCGTCCTATATATACCCCCCCCCCCGGCCTATATAAATTTTCGTTTCACACATAATAAGTTATTTTGAAACATATCTATGTGATCTAATAAATTAGACCTTTATACTATCTACATGCACAAAATAAACACAAATTTTCAGACAAACGAATAAACATATTAAACAATAAAAACCATTGAAATTTAACAAACAACAAATATATTTTCCTGCGTCATAACAATTATTCAAAAAGCAAACTTATAATTCATTAAAATATATTGATTTATACATTTTTAAAAAAGTTTTATTTTATACCACGTAACCGCAATCACTTGGCAATCCGATGTTGAAATAAATACTCAAGAAAATATAATTTTATCCGTAATTACGAATGTTTAAGAATACTTCTCAAGAACAAAAGCGATGACGTAGTGAGAAACTGAAACGGGTGTGGAAGTCTGTCGTATAATATTTATGTTTGGGAGTAGAATGTGTTCTCGTTGAATGGAACCCCAGACAAGGTCCTTGAATTTATTAACGAAGCATAGACGCATGAATGAGTTTGTCGGCAGTGTTCAGTGTCAATGGTTTTTGGAACAGTTACAATTAGGAAGTGAGAGCTGATGCCAATTATAACTTGGTACATATTATATTTTGCGACAATATAAATAATTGTACACAAGCTTGGAAAATAAGAATTAATGAAAGTAAATCTGTACATGTGCAGTTCACCTATAAACAGACTGTACAAGCACCAATAACATTAAATAACGCTATCATTCTATATAGCAACAACGCTAAATATCTCGGAATGAATCTCGATGCAAAACTTCGCTGGAAGGAACATATAAAGAAGAAAAGAAAAAAACTGGAATTGAAATATAGGAAAATGTACTGCTAATTGGAAGAAAATCACAATTATCAGTACATAATAAATTGCTATTATATAAGCAAATATTGAACCTATATGGACATACGAAGTTCAATTATGGGGATGTTCTGCAAAGAGTAATATTAATAAAATACAAATTTTTCAAAACAAAGTCCTGAGAGGTATTGTGGGTGCACCCAAATACTGTAGGACTGATTACCTACATCGAGACGTTCAGATACCCACAGTCAGTCAAGAAACCAAGAGAATTGCAAGGGGGCATGAGGAAAGACTCCATTCTTATGAGAATATTGAAATATTGCAACTTTTGGATACCACCAGAACAGGACACAGACTCAAAAGTATCAAACCATCTGATCTTGTGTATGTGTTGTGTAGCGAGGTGCATATATTAAAAAATTCAGCAGTGACATGTATAAACATTATTTCACCAGAGACTGAGTTAGGGCCGATGGGTCCTCCTAGTTATATACCTAGATTTAAGTTAGCATAAAGACAAATTGTAGGTTAGACGGAAACGACTAGTAACAATGTATTAATTAAATAACAAAAAAAATATATTTTGCGACAATATATTAGACTAATGGTATCGTTGACATTTAAGACACGTTACAAAATATTTATGGTGCTACTGAATTAAAAATTGACGTGAAAGATTGACAAGAAAAAAGACACAAGATAAATACAAGTAGATATAATATAAATAACTTTAACCATATATCAAAGCAAGCTATTAGGAACTAATTATTATAAAATATGTATCAAAAAAATTGAACCAACTTGAAAAAATAAATAAGGAACTCACTAAAAAGTATAAAATAATCAAACTTATCACAAAAAAGTTTTAAAATAAAATATGTACATAATAGTCGTTGAAATAACTAAATAGAAATAAACAAAAAACTTATTTAAACTATCTACTGCACGTTATTTATATTCTACTATATAAACACAATTTAGCTTAATGCCTACCTAAACCTATTTATCTATTTGCTATATTATTTTAAGTACTACCAAATGATCATTTTGAAATCAGTGCCGAGCAACAAATTAAATTTGTTTTGTTCCTAATATAATTTTGTGTATATGTCACAAAATTTTATTATTATTTTTATATTGTTTAGGCTCGGCGCCGACTTCAAAATCGGTTCAATTTTTTTGTTGAAAATATTTTATTTTTCTCTTTTTAGTGTTAGATATTTACTCAATAAATTACGTAGTAATTTTATTAAGTATTACAATGGATATCCCAAGTAAAAGTACAGTCCGTATGAGGAAAAATAGGAATAAAGAAACAATGACTGAAAATAAGGAAGTTTCAGGCCCTGGAGGCCGCTACCTAGTGTAGGTGATTTGACAAATGTTCCAAACAAACTAGAACAAAAAATGTTGCTGCCGGGTTGGGAATCGAACCCGCGTCCTCTTCGCGTGAATGAGTGGCTTTTACACTGAACTACTTCCGATTTTTGGTCATATCAGTTCAGCAATAACATTATACACAAATATCTGCATCATTTTAGATAAAAAATATGTGAAAACATTATATATGCCTTTGAAATTTGATTTTTTTCCTCGATTTCGTCCCATCAGAACCTCACTTCTTCCAATGAGACGATCTCGGAAGTGCACTCCTTCGAATAAAAAAAAAATTTTGAAAATCGGTCCACAACTGACCAAGAAATCGGCGAACATACATCAAAAAAATACATCATCCTTTTTCGAAGTCGGTTAAAAACTAATATGAACCTGATATGTAACAAAAATAACATAAATAAACTAAAATATTAATAATATTTAGAAGAAAAACAAATTTACACAACTAATTAAGTTAGTTTTGTCAGTTAAATTCTAATAACAAAATAAATTTTTCTTTCCAAGGTTAGGTCGATATGTATGTTCATATTAAAACTGATATTAATACTGATATTTGTTTTAAGTTTTGGAGTACCACATAAACGATCAGGTTTTTTGGCTAACTTAAAACAGTTACCATGCGTTATTACGTAATGTATGAACTGAAAAAAAAATGAACAGTGTTAATTCATGGAACTTGTATATTTGGATTAGTAATTGCCAAAAAAACATATTGTGGTTTATGTGATTCGACTTTGTAATATCATGTTAATCTCAGACTGTTTCTGTAAAATTCTGTTTAATGTTTTAGTCTGCTAATTACTGGGTAATTGTTAGTTACACATTTTTATTATTTATTAGTAACTACATCTTCTGATAAGATTAATTTCTGTATTTCTTAATATTAGCTTCTTACATATATTCTGATCACTCTAAAGATTGATATTATATATATTGATAAAAATATTTTCTATTCTTTACAACTACTTCTTATCATTCTGGTAATGATGATTTGCGATCAGTCTTGATAGAGATCCAATTATCAGGCAGAACTTCCCATTCAACCTGCAATAATGCATACAAAGAGGATGACTTTGCGCTTATCACTTGGTAGTTTTGGTCTATTTTGCAACAATACGTCTTTCAATTTGTTCAATTGACGTCGGTAGACAATTGTAGTAATATATGCGTGGGCCACAATATGCGGCGCAGAATTTTATAAATTTTAATGCTGCTAACCTGTCTTCTTTGACCAGAGTGATGAAGCTATTATGAAGTTAATAAAGTCACGTGATATACATATAATACACATTTCCTGCAAAGTTGTCTGCGATTATAATTTCTACAGAAGAGCTGAAATAAATTTGATTATAGACAGTTCAATTAGATCGAACTTCTGAAACCTCTCGTAAAATTGGAACCGAAGCTCATTCCTGCCATTTTTTTCCGAAATATGTAATTGATATTGAAAACGGATTTATATATCATCATTGATTTTTGAGTTAATCGTTATTTGTCCCTAATATATGCAGAAACATGCTTACTATCCATTATATTCGTTGATTTTAAAGTGTAGGCAACTTGATTCTGATGAAAATGGAATATCTGGCATAAATAATAATCATTTTAGCACTATGTTATGATATATATCATGTAAAAATATCGATATATGGTTTTCAAAATTTTCAAGAAGTATCGATTTATCAGAGGAAAACAAAATATCGATATATCGGAGGAAAAAAATATGGACAGTTTTTTATAATATATATTGATATTTAAAATTTTAAAGATTTACAACTTTAAAAGGTTTATTAAAATAATTAAATGGTTTTTTATAATGTTTAATAAATATATTTAATGTTTTTGAAAGAATATCGAAAACCATCTTTTTCCAAAAATATCCACTTTTTTCAAAAAATATCGATTTATCCTTAAACTATATTTTAAATCATTGAGACCAAAGCTGATGATTGTGATATGATGGAACAGCATCACCATAAGTTCAGCAATTGTTTTTTTTTAATAAATCAGCAAAAGTATTAATTCGTATTTATAGTCATTTTATATAGAGAAATATCAAAACCACCAAATTTAACAGTTAAGTCGTTGTTTGTTTAACAGTTGTTTACATTTCCGTCATATTTTCAGTAATAGATATAGCTGCAGCACCTAGTATTTATATTATAATAGAAAATAGATCCGTAGTATCGTTCGTAGTCTTAATCCAAGTTGACACTTATTTCTCTAAAAATAAAATCTTTTAATTGTAGAAAAAATTATGTTAACATCCAATAATTATCGATCTTATCAAATTTATTTACTCAAAATGCGATAAATGTTGGGACAAATGTTCGTTTTTTTTTAATATTTGGTAATTACTTAATGTAAGCTTACCTTCGAACTGTGACGTAAATACTATGTCAGCCATAAGTACGTATATTTTTTATCTTTTTTTACAGCGTTCTCAGAGATATAAAAATTATGTACCTGTCTGAAATTTTAAATTATGCGGTGAACTTAATGGTCCCCAACCAGTTTGGAGATGAAGTTTTTTCTATAGAGTGCACACAAAAGAATCGAAGAAAAAGACGTAACGCTTTAATTTTAATTACGTAAAATTTCGAAAAGAAACTGATAGGTGTCTATCGTTATGGTTAGAAAATGTAAGACATTACTTTATGCTTTTCTTTTTGACTTTTTTATGCGTCTGTTTTTGTTATAGATTTTATTTAGAGATTTTTAGAAATGCTCTTTAATTGATTTCGAGATTTGTGTTTTGTATACGAGAAATAATGTCATTCGTATATATATTCATGGAGATGTAATACTTTTTAATATTGCGTTAACACTATTAATTTGTTTTTGAAGCTTATTGAATTTATTTAATATATATAAGGACGACGAAATGATGAAATTCTCAGATACTACGAATGTATAACGAGATTTGTATAAGATAAGCGACAATCTTTAGTCACACTTTATGTTAAGATGAGGCGATAACAGGCTAAGGCACACTTTAATGAACTACTGTATATGTTTTAGATCTTTTATTTATTATAGATTACAAGTCCAGTTTTTTTTTCTGCAAACAAACAATTATGTAAGCTTTTTTCTATTCATATAATGAAAATTGTTATATACCATTATGTGTCTTTATTCACATGTTGAAATCGATGGAACATGCTTCCCATAAACTTCACACAGCATTCGATGACCTTTGCCTGTTGTAAATCATTTAAAATTAATTTATAGGCCAATATATCATGTGATAAGTTGTCTTTTATACAATTTCCAGAGAACTCAAAATATTACTATTGTGCGAACTAAATATTACAGTCAAGGCTTCAGGACTAGTTATTTTTTTCATTAAATTAATCATATATCGGGAAATATTTTTACTCTCAAATATTAATGGAAATAAATTAATATTTCCGGTGGAGAATAGCTTTATCATATGGACATGAATCTTAAAAATTATTATTATTATATTAAAAGTTTATATATATATATTTTTTTTTGAACGCAGAGGTGCACGATGACCTCACAATTAAATGGATACACAAAGTGATCCAAGTTTTTTGCTGTTCTTCGCTGTGTTCCATCCACATAAATATGTAACGGACTTGCCTAAACCATTGTAATGTGTTTATCTAGATTAGTTCTTGCTGTGCAACTGTGCACTGATATTTGCATCTCAAACGTTTGATTTCTAAAACGATCTCAGAGGGAAACATGTAAAATTTGCCTCAAAGAGCGCATTTGTTAGAAAGCATCAAACTTACAGGTGTCAAACTGTAACAGTCTCCAAGTCTTGGAGCCATAGAAAAGTATTGGCACGCTGAGCGTGCGAAAGATGTTGATTTTAGTCTTGATTCCAATATTTCCTCTTTTTCACATGCATCATCTCTAAGAAGCAAGAGTTGCTGCAACTTTCGATTCGGCTTATTACTTTAGCCAGTTTACTTGAATTCGTGCCAACCCCGTTGAGTCTTTTCTACATATAGAAATGATTTTTATGTATATTTTTTGTTTAATTTTTTATATTATGGGAATAGTAAAAATAAATATTTTACTATTTGAACCCCTCTACCTTAAAACCAATTTTACTGGCGGCTCTTTAAAGGTATATTCGACAATAGTTTGAAGATGATGCCGAGAATATTAAACACATTCGGCGAATAAGATAAAGAGCACGCGACAAGTCTAGAAAATCGATTAATTGAAACAATGGGTGTTATATAAGAAACTTCTTACGTCGACTGAATTAAAATAATTCCACCTACATTAACTTTCTTATAAAAGAGGTGTATGTAGGTTTTACTTTTTTGTTGTTTCAATTTAATTTCATGTTGCAGCTATACATTTATTTTTGCACTACTTTCACTTCTTATGTAAGTCGTTGACTTTATAAGCGGTTACATTAGTATGCATGAATATTTAATTTGTATTTTATGAAGTTATAGATAATGTTAAAATTTTATTACATATTAGTCGTGTCTTTTAGTACAGATATATACATATTGATATTTCAATATTGTTTAAACATACTTTATTTATATAAATAAATATACACGCATAACTTTACAGGCACTGCGCAATTTAAATAATTTTTATTTGTTGTTTTCGTTATTGTCAGGACAAGATTTGCACAAGAAACGTTTCCATAAGAATTTAACTTTTAAATTTCATAATATAAAGAGTGACCCATAAGACAGTTGAAAAAAAAAATTATTGTCTTCTGAGTATACGGATCAAAAAGAAACTATACCATTGAGTTCAGGCGGAAAGTAACAAAACAGACGGTCAAATTGTCATTGTATATTGTCTTTAATATGTTATTAAATGATAACTTTATAAACAGAACAATTTATAATATTCATTTCATTAGATACACCAGAATTCATATGGAGAAGGTTTATTTTCTTATATCTTCTACGTATGCAACGCTATATCTAGCATGTATATGACATGATAAACATTGCAGTACATTGGAGAATTTTGCTACAATTAATGCTTAATAATAAAAAATAATATAGCTAATAGGTAACACACCATAAATTGATTTTACGGAACAGAGTTTCCGGGTCAGCTAGTATTTAATATTTATTTTTCATTATACACCATTACAGTAAAGTAACACATCACTCAAAGAGTTTTCCAGTTTAACTGAATTAGATTTTTTTGACTATTCGAGCTACAGCGGCATATCATCTTTCACAACTCTTGCAACGTCTCAAGCAAAAGGTTGAGTTTACGTCAATTACTGGCTATTCCTGGTCTTTTTGGCAACAATACGTCATTCAATTTATACTATTGACGTCGCAGCTGCAGCTCGTATTACACTACACCTTGAGGATCCCACTTAAGCACACAAGAAATTTATATTCATGAATATTCCACTTCGGTGTCGATAGAAATTACTTTCCTGGACTAACTTACGACATTTTGCATTTAATACTGTCATAGTAGATCAGCTCTTCATCGTCAGTCACAAACTATTTAGGTAGATTAACAGTAGTTTACAACTGACCTTTCGCACTTCCATTAATATCAATCATGTCAATGTTAATCGCTTAATGTTATTTGTCATTTGCCTAATGTCACTTGTCACCTGTCAGTAGTTTATCGGTAAATATTATTTATATTCTCAGTTATGAACTATTTACTTTGGAATCGTGTCAAATGTCATTTAGCTGTATTATATAGTTTGTTGCCAATTATCTCTATATCTTATATTTGATTACCCTTAATGCAAGGTGCATTACAATTAATATGCAAGGAGCATTTTATTTGTGTTGTATGACCAACCAGTAAGGAGAATTTAATGCCAGACAAAGTAATAAGAAATATTTTTTATACTTGTAAAACTCAATATATTCTAGTTCATTATAATTGGTATTTATTTCTTCCAAGACTGAACGAATAAAAAATAAGAATCGTAAAATACCAAAACATGATCCTATTTTTAGCGAAACTATCTGTGTCTGATTTCAATTGTTTAGAGCAGTCGAATTATTGTGTTAGGCGAATTTGAATTAATCTATTGGGTATTCGTGCTATTGTTAAAATTTTGTTTTAGCTTTATAATAATCTACTAGTTCTGATGCCCATATATGCCTAGGGACATTTATTATTATATGTAACATGTAATTATTGTTTTAACGAAAATATTAGGAAATGCTGATAGTTACATTAAATATATTTTGAAGACTAAATTATACATACATATTGAAAATGGTGATGGTGACAAAAAATGTTAATCTTTTAATAGAAGTTTTCAAGACATGTTTTCATATTACCTTGATCAAAACTATACATTCAATAAGATATAATGTTGTACGCATTTATGATACCTGATGCGTTATACATTTTCAATGTTTTACATAATATATCGTTTTTATTCATTGATGGAAATATAAAAAAAAACGTATTTATTCTGATGGATAGTACTTCATATCTTTCATAATGGAAGCAACTCTAGTAGTACCTGCTTTCTGTTATTTTCTACGTTTAGTTCGTATAAGATATCAATTATGTTTGGTTTGATTTGGTTTCATTTCAACAGATTTTTTCTTTTTACACTTGTTCATTTTATAACGTATTTTAAAAAGTAATACAAATAATATACAATCTATGTTTTTCATAAGATCCGTTGAGGAAAACTATTTATTTTAACATAATTAAATTAGATCACTGTTTATTATTCCAAAATAACGTACTTTAGATCTTTGGGGAAAAAAATTGTTGATGGTATCTTTGCCATACTTTGTGATGATATGGTTGTGATGGTACCAAATGCCAAATCATTCCCTTGCACGACAATGCTCGGCCACACATTTTAATAGCAGTATCACAAATGGGCACACAATGGATAACTATTGCAATACAAATGGGAATGTCTGTTGCAACCGGCGAACTCATCAAACATAGCGCCTTCTGATTAAACCCTTGTTTATATCGCAGGGAAATGGCTTAGCTGTTACACGGGCTCGGAATTTGAAGAAATCGGAAAATGAATCGATGAGTAAATATCTGACATAAATATCTGAAAAGGTTGTAGGAAACGATAAAGAATATTTTGATTAATTTATGCCATATTATTTTTTTTCAATAAGTGAATATTTAAAGTGAAAACATTATTAGAATACATGAAAGCACCTAATATGTTGGTCTGATTATACTAATTATATGCAAGGTAGTGATCACCAGGGTGAAGAAATACTACCGTTTTCATCTTTAATGGTTTTGTATATGAAAAAATGGATTCTATATCTTCAAAAATTACTATTACTATCTTATTGTAGGGTAATTTACCACACCCACGGTGACTAACCAACATCGTTTTTTTTTCATCTTTTTATGAATCATTTCTCTGATTATTCATTTTGGTTAATAGCTTATAACTTATCTACGTAGTGTTATGAAAATGTTGAAATAAGTTAATCAGACTTAAAAAGCTAGATGTTGAAAAAATTAGTAGTTATTTTAACGGTGATTTAATTGATTCTAACGATTATTTTTGGAGCTGTGTTATTTTGATGAAACAGTTTTTTTTTCGTAAAATCCTTTTTAGTTTATTAGTTTGAATATATTTTTTTAAAGGAGATTTATTACGAAAAATCTTTACAATATATTTTAATGAAAGTATCCATAGCCATCGATAACCGTTGCATTTTCCCAGCTTTCAGGCAATTTACCGATTTCATCTCGAAAGAACCGCGTATCTTTTGAGGGTATCCACGATTTAGCCCTTTTTTTGGTACCTTCATAAGAAGTGAAGCGATACTCAGGCAGGTCATGACTCATGTTGGATCAAGTAGTAATCAGAAGGAGCAAGGTCTGGAGAATACGGTGGGTGTGATAATACTTTCAATTTTAACCTTTCCAAATATGTTTTTACCGATTTTGCAACATGTGGTCGAGCGTTGCTGAAGAATAACATTGTTGAGTCTTTGCTGGTATTACGTCCGTTTTTCTTCGCAGTTTTCAGCTCAAAGGCATCAATTGTAGTCGATAGTGATCCCCACTGATGGCTTCGAGTAATGCCCTCGTATCTTCATTTTCAATTTTTTTTTGGTTGTCCAGTATGCTTATTGCCTTCAGTGTCAATATCACCACTTTTGAAACCTCGAAACAAGTAGCCACATGTTGAAGTCGATGGAGCATAATTTCTGTAAGCTTCACACATCACAGCAATGCGCTTCAACCACCTTTTTCTTCAAACATGTAAAAGTTATCGCAAATGCGATTTACTCGCTATGATTTAAACCTTTTCAACGTACTGAAAAACGTTTTTGCTTACACTTAGACAAACTGATAACTACCTACTGAAAAGTGAAGCTTATCAATGAAGTTTCATCATAAAGTTGGTTATAAACAATTAATTGGTAGGCCTGAAAGTGTTGAACTTTTATTATTGAACTTAGTATATAAAATTTAAGTTAAATTAATGGTTAAATGTGAACATATTATGTTTCTTGTTTAATTTTTTTTCACTAAATGCTTGATGTAATAATGCCTCGATAATAATCTGACAATGGTATGGTCTGTTGTATTATTGATTAAACAATTATCAATCATAAAAACTAATCTTTTATTAGCGTAGTACGAAATTTATGACACATAAATGCTGTCTCTTGTTTATAGCCGTTTATTTCATGGACGATTTGACTTTGACGAAATTTCGCGAAAACAAAAGACATAAAACTGCGCTCAGTAGTATCAACGATCTGGATTGCTTAACAATGGCCAGCTTTGATCAGTTCAAGAGACCGGCATGCCCTAGATCATCAATTAATTTAATAATGAAGTTCCTTATCTGTATAATTACTTTCAATATCGTAAAATGAAGCGTCTTCAGTGCTTATCTAAACTGAATGGATCTTTTACATATAATGATAAACTAAAATAAAAAACATTATAAAAGTATAACTCTGTTCTTTGTTATCGTTCATCGGCATTAGTGTAGTTAGATTTCATTTAAATTTAACTGGAAATAACATCTTGAAATACATGGCGCATAATGCATTTTTTGAAAAACTGTTTGAATATTTTAAGAATAATATTTTTTAACTTAAGTTGCAGATAGATTATTTTTAATGAATGAATCAGGAAACTTTCAAAGATTATTTTAATAAAAATGAGATGTCATGATGGATAATCAAAGCGACTGTAGGATGTAATAGTATATAAAAGCATGTCTTTTTGAAAAATACCAAGGTAGACTTATAATTACTTTATTATAACTTCAGGAATACAAGACTATGCAAAACAACTAGCTGTTTGATCAATACTGGAATAACTCACTATAGTTCGAATAACTTACATATATTCTGATGTTTTTTTACTATAAAATGGTATTTATAGCGAAAAACCTGTACAACATATCTTAATCGATTATCGAAATTTTTTCAGCATACCTACCAGATACAGAACTTCGACAGTTTTTGCCTAATTATGCATCGTTAACATTTACAAGCAATCGACAGGTAGAATCCAACGCATTAGGAATGTGGGACGCGGAGAAAAACATAAGTATATCAGCAGATATCGATACTTATTTTAACAATATCGATATTTCTTCACTACAACCCTATTTTTTCCCACAAAATTCACTTGATGATCGAGGAGAGGGAAATCTCATCACAAAAGTTCGATACTTCTCTTTCATATCAACTTTTTCTGCTCCAATCCTTCATTTCCTCGCAAGAGTAATAACATAGCAAAAGTTTAAAATTCTCATTCGAAAACCCTAGATTTTTAATACCGATATTTAAATTTATTAATAAAATAAAAGTTCGATAATTTAATTTACAGCTATCGATACTTATTTCAAATAAATATCGAAAAATATTAGACCAAAAATATCGACGTATCGACCGAAAAATATCGGTGAAAAATGTCGATATTTTTTGAAAAAGTATCGATAGTTTTTTATATAATGAATGTCAAAAATTACATTTTGAGCGTTCCATAATTAGTGTCTGCCTATACCGAATAATTCGCAATGCTAAACGAAATTTTTTTTATTTTATGTACGGAAGTGTCAAAACCATTGAATTTAACAGATTAGTTGTTTACATAATGTTGTTTATTTTTACTTTATTTTTTCACCAATAGATATCGCTAATAAAAATACATGTATATATGTGAATAAATATAATTGTCAAGAAAAATTACAGTGATATGAAGTTTACTATTATTTTAAGAACAGTATGAGTGTAAGAATTTGAATCCAATGTATGACATTTGTATATAATTTTTTAATGTTCCCATTAGCCAAGAAAGTCCAACATGCATTCATGAATGTATGCTGTGCAGCTTTTTTGTCTGTCCATTTTTTTTACTTAAGTAGCGTAATATCGTTATCTATAAGTTTTATTTTGTATTCTGAAGGACAGCTGATTGAATTTACTTATAATATGGATGGAAAGAATGATAAAGTCTTTCAATATATTAAACTACACGAATATTTTTATTTTATTCAGAATTAAACGGTTACTAGGCCGCAACCCTGTTCTTGCTTGAACCAATGCCGGAACAAATTAGTTTAAACATAAAACTCAAAAGTATAGATGATCTTGAGAAGCAAACCCGAAATATAATTCAACCAATTCTGTCAGATTGTCTACAGAAGGACCGCCCAAAATCAAGAGATAAACTATAACTGCCGTAAATTACCACCTCGAAATTAGTTAATTGATAAAAGAAATATGAACATCTAGAAGAGTATGGTACAGAACCCGAAATACTGTAAACAACACAATATTTAATAGAATTAGTAATCAAACAAATCAAGAGATTAAATAATATAAGCAGAATTGATTAAAAAATATGTTAGTGATTTAAGCACGGAAATAGGTAATAATTACTCGCTATGGAAAGCAATCCGGCGATTTAATAGACCAATTATTACCGCCTATTAAAAATGATCGAAATGGATATTGTATTCCAACCGAATGATAAAAGGCTCATGGAATTGGTGATATTTTTCCTGGGCTATTGAAAGTGTTGCCACGAAGTTTTAGTGCCTATTTGAGGCTGAAGCATTTTTCGGAATGTTTCAAGGTTTCTCAAATAATTATTCTTAGAAAACCTGACAAACCGACAGAACAAGTCAGATATTGCAGACCTATTTCTACTTAGGATTTCTAAATCACCACTCAACAGTCGACCAAATACACAGTGTAATAGTGACTGTTGAAAATACCTTTAAAGAAAACAAATACTGCCCTGCAATATTACTAGACGTCTCACAAGGACTAATTCACAAAATAAGCAAATTGTTACTGCAGAATTGTCAACTGTTTTCGAAAGAACTTAAACCTATTTCGGCTGGAGTTGCCCAGAGTAACGTCTTGGGACCACTCCTGTATCTGTTCTATACTGCTAATATCCCAACAAAAGTATCAGTACTTGAAATATTTACCGACGATACAATATCATGGCAAAAGATATGTCTCTGCTTACGGCTAAGAAAAAGTGCAGTCAACAAGATATGCAAATAGACTAGTGACCTCAGCATCAATTTCGAGGGTAGGTTAAATAGAAAACATCATATTAAATAAAAAGCAGAGCAGATCAAACTCAAAATCAAACAACTGTATGGATGATACTCTCAACTCGGCCTAAAATCAAAGAGATAGGTTTAGTAGTGAATCCTAAAGCCAATTTAAACCTATGGAGTGCAAATATGGGGTTGCACTAAAAGATCACACCAAGTAGTAATCCAACGCTGCCAGATCAAATTTTTAACATTAATTACCAACGCTTAACACTACGTAACTACCGAATTGAAATCACGTTGTTGCTAAATCACAGAAACGTGGAAGCAATACTGCTACTGGGCAACACGCAGGAAATCAGATTATTTAAGCGAACCAAACCATATGAACTTGTATAGCATATTAGTGTTTAACTTTAACTTTGGTTTAAGTAATCTAATGTAATTTTAATTGTGGAAATACATACTGATGTATTAATGCTGTACTCACGTATGTTGTATTGCATTACAGTAGTAATAAATTAATTTGAAATTAAGATTGCACTAAGCATATCCAATATAAAATGTAATTAAATTTTTTTAAATATTAAATATTCGGTGGAAAATTAAAAATATAATTTTTCCAGCAAAATAATATATATAATGTATACATTAATATAGCAAATAAGTTACGCCATCTCAATCTTTAGTTAAACAAAGCAAATTTGCAAATTTTAAAATAAAAGGATAACTAAAAGTAAACACATTATTCCAGTAAGATTATTGGAAACCTACAATTTGCTGGAAGTGATAAAACCACGTGAAAATACTGTTTGGAAATGATTAACTTTTGTTTTGTTTTATTACCCGGCAAGCAGTCGCGTCGATACTTAAAACGTATGGGTTATTTAAAGAATATCTGACGAGCAAATAGACCCTAGCTATTTTGCCCGGCTGAATATACCGTTTTTCAATTTCGAAAGGTTTTTCACGGTTGCAATTTACTTATTAGAAAAAAATACGAATCGTAAAATTGCTTAAACAAGTTTTAGTACCACAGAGATCGCCGTCGCCTGATTTATTTTTACGTTAAGGTCATTCGCTTCATTTTAATTAACTGTTAATCTTGTACACAACCAACGTTCTATTATGTGAATTTCATGAACTGATGCTGATGTATCTTTTCCTGTAACTTCAGTCTCGGTCTCGGATCTTTCAAAAGTGCGACAGTACTGTACCACGAAGATTTATTTTTTTTATAATTCTCCTGGTATGGTTGCTTCAGCTTGAATACTTTTAAATATTTTTTTTTTATACTTTTTTTTAATATATTTTAGAGTCTTCTTTTACCAACTATGGGTTTATCTGGACTGGACCTACAATTTAACGTGGGCTCCGAAACACCGTCCTCAGCATTAAGCCTACCGACTGACGAATGACCAACTTTAGAAATCATTCCAGAAGACATCCAGTCTTGCTCAGTCTGGTTACTGGCGTGAGTGGGATCATTTTCCTTGTCGGATTTTGCACTCTTGCCTAGGACAATCACAAATTTTAAACATTCACAAACATAAATTTACGACCATGTCAGGATTCGAACCCGCGGCTATCGCAACAGTAGGAGGACCGTCCTATCGCCTTTACCACTACGCCACCAAGCCGGCTTTATTTTTTTTGTTTTGTATACTATTAGCTCCATTAATTAGGGGGCTTTTCAATAAAAAGTTTTATTTTATACGACCTACGACTCTGATGAGCTTTTTTATTATTATTGTCTTAACGTTCCACAATCTGCCCAATGAGCAATAAGTATTGGATGGGACTTATGGTATACAATGAAATCTCTGTTCGGATCAATCTACTGTTTTGCGCGTTTCTGGAACATTTGATGACGACACAGTTATAATGCCAAACGATGTATTTGTATCCAAGGCTATAAAACAAGTACAAGTAGCGGTCAACAAAATTTACAAATGGGCTAGAGACTGGAAAATACAGCTTAATAGCTTCAAATATGCCCATGTTAATTTCGCGTTGTGGCGAATTGACCAAAACTTAATTATATCAGTTGACGGATGCCCAATTCCTCAAGCAGAATCAGCTATACCTCGGAATATATCTCGATGGTAGGTTAAACTGAAAACATCATCTGAGACAAAAAACAGAGCAAATTTGACTCATAGTCAAGTACCTGTACTGGTTAGTCGGAAGATACTCTCAACTTGATCTTAAATCAAAGAGATTGGTTTATTAATCAATATTAAAGCTTCTTTGGACTATGGGGTGCAAATATGGGGTTGCACATCAAACCAACTAGTAATCCAACACTCCTAAAACAAAGTTCTACGATTAATTACCAATGCTTATCGCTACGTAACCAACGAAGAGCTGCACCATGATCTCGGACGCCAAGTCCCAGCAACTTAGAAGCAATACAGCTACTAGACAACACGCAAGAAATCAAAAGATTGAAGCGAACCAAACCACACGAACTACTTTAGTGCATAAGTGTATTTTTAAGTTTAGCTTAAGTAGATTAGTTTTATTCTAATTTGGGAAATACATACTAATGTATTCCGTACACGCTTTGGTTTTATATTAATGCAAGTACAACAAACCAGCAGTAATAAATTAATTTGTGAATTAAGATTGTACTAAGCATATCGAATGTAAAATGAAATTAATTAAAAAAATCATATATTTTCATAGCAAAGTAGTCTCACTAAATTTGTTATAGCCCTCCTTTTTTCTCCCTTTTTATGTATCAGAGCAATAAATGCTATTTGACAATTGTGGCGTTAGATCTTCTTCCCACACAATGTAAATTTCCAATAATATAGTATTGGAGTCTCAAATATTGGATTGAAATTGACAAATGGAAGATTTTAAGGTATTGTTGATAAATGATAACCAATATTTAATGAATTCAAGCTACGACATTTATATTCTTCCTTTAACGCCCAAAAACATGCATTAAGGTTACTTACAATAACGCGGAAACAACGGAGACGAAGAACAAAATCAAAAGAGTGAAGCAAACGAAATCACCTGAACCTGAGTATGTTAAAATGATTAATCTTAAGTACTCTAATTTAAGTGCAATTGTAAATATAATTTCAGAGATATTTATACAAGTATGTATCCCATATTCCTCTTGCTTTTATATTGATGCAGGTTCAATAGAACAATAGTAATAACTAAATTAACTTTATGAATTGACATTTTACAAAGCATATCTAATATAAGGTGTAAAGAAAGTATCCTTGGTACAGAATTGACACAAAATCTTGATTGATTGACATGTTCATCGTCATTTACATTTATAAGGAATTTTTATACGCTTTTACAATATTATATAACTAAATAACTATACTTAATTGCGATAATTGTGTCTAAAGACATATAATTTTTACAGTACCAGTTAAAGGTTTAGCTTTTCGATTCAGTTATAAATACACAAAATCATTAGTTTTTTGGAATGTATCTTATATAATACATTTTAAAATATCAATGAACAAGGTATATATTCAAGTAGAAAATATATCTATACAATAGCTTGTCCGGTAAGTGTGTGCAGTAGGTTAAGTATTAGAGGTCATTGATCCGATTCAATTCATCGATTACAAACTGTAATAGTAAAATTAGTCATATGTTAATTTCTTTAAGAAGACTCACAAGCCAAAATTTAACACAGCTTTTATTTGTTATCACAATAAAACAAAATTTGAAACTATGGTAAATGATTAGCCTGGGGAACTTTCGACTGAAATTAACTATCGACTGTTTAATAATTGACTACTTTTTACTGGTGACTGTTTGTTTCAGTCGACTGTTTCCAGTCGCTACTTTCGGTCCGACTTATTTTGTTACTATTTACTATCGACTATTTTATTCGTGTACTTTTAGTTACTATTTTTGGTTTAATTAAACTGATTTTTAACATTCTGGCTGTCGTCCTAGCCGCGACATTGAGAAAAATATGTCGAACTTTTTAGATTTTTTTCAAGATTGTTAATGTAATAGGGCAAAAAGATTGAAAATTGTGAATGATAAATAGTAAAATACTTTGGACTGTTTTTATGGCAATAATAAGTAATTTTTTTGACTTTTTGGTTTCAATCAAACTCCCGATTTTTGTTCAACTCTTTTGATTGTCAAAACTTGTTTCCTAAAATCTTGGAGACAACAAAAGTTAGTACGTGAAGAAATATATATACATCTCCGTCTCGCTTGATTACCGTTGAAAAATATAACCACATTTAAAAGTAACTGTCCAAACAATTATGTCCGTCCTTTCCTCTCTCACAATTTATACACGAAAGAATTCCTACCTCTTCGTCTGACATCTCGAATGAAAAAAAAACATTCGAGCCGTGCATTTGACTGAAAATAGTAATTATTATTTTCAGTTGCTGGTTTTTTAACTATCGACTGTTTCGACTGTTTTGCGATTATCGACTGATTTCAGTCGATAGTTCCCAACGCTAGTTATAATCAATAATATTTTCTGTAAATTAGAAATATATCATAGAAATAATGAGGTATCATTTTGGGGTAATTCAATATATTTTTTAATCAATTGAAGTGATCAGTAAGTAATTTCTGTGATATCGGTCCCGCTGAATAAACGATCGTTATCTCAAAAAAGGTTTACACTTATTTTATCTTTTTCGGTAAATGTATCTGCATTTGCATAACGATTAATGATCAACTATTTGCATTGCTTATTGATATTATTATTGTCAACCGGAAGTAAATAATCTTTATAAGGGAAAAATATAATTCTACGAAATCATTTGGGATTCACACATTTTGAATTCACACATTTGGTTCGTTTAGTTTTTGATGCTCGCTGTGCGGGCAGAGTAGGAAAGTGACAAGCGGAAAAATGTTGATATATCGTTTTCGATATTATGTTACCAATGTAACACATAGTTTTGATGCTTTTTCGATGCTGGAAAATATATATTAAAGTAAAATATTAATATCTTTTAAATACATTGTATATTGATATATCGATATATTTTGACAAACCTAGGCTAACGCAATACGTCGAATTGACCAAGCTAATAGGAGCTTTTATTTCGTATAAAACCTCTGGAAATATTAAGTACATAAATTAGTGTTTACATACTAAAAATAGTATTACTGTAAATAGTATTTTTTTAATTTGTAGCTTTATTGTGAAAAATCGATATAGTTTTTTCAACTCAAAACATTGTCCATCGCTAGCCGTTGTTTTTCCCATCTTTTAATCTATTTACCGATTTCACCTCGAAAGTACGCTGTATCTTTTCAGGCTATCTACGAATTAACCCTTTTTTGGTATCTTCATAAGAAGTGAAGCACTGCTGGTCCCCACTCATATGTCAGAATAAGTGATAATCAGAAGAAAGGAAAGGAGGTCTGGATAGTACGGTGGGTGGAGTACTATTTCTCATTTTAATGTTTCCAAGTATGTTTTCACCATTTTTGCAACATGTGGTTAAGTGTTGTCGTGTTGAAGAATAACACTGCTGAGGTTTTGTTCGTATTCCACCCGTTTTTCGCACAGTGTTCTGCTCAAACGCATCAATTGTAGTCGATAGTAATACCCATTGATAGTTTAGCAGCTCATAGTATACCACACAAATCTGATTCCACTAAATAGAGAACACTAGCTTGGAGCCATGGATATTCGTTGATGTTGATGCATGACCAGGTGGCCCTCATGATTGTTTCGGTTTGCGATACAAGAAATCTTTTTGATTTTGCCGTTGAAGCAGAATCAAACACCTTTCAAATTATTTTGTCTTAAATTCGTACGGTGCAAAATATCCAAGCTTTCAGATCATTATCATGTTCTTCAGACTATTGAAAATAGTTAATTGTGTTACTTACAAAAATTCTACATATTTCTATATATTCAAAAATATACAAATTCTACGAGTAATGCTTTGAAACGGTCGTCTTCAAATTAATCGCCTGCCAGAACGCTCTTTATTTTCGCTTTCAAAATCACCATTTTTATAACGTCAAAACCAGTATTCACATGTTGAAATGGATGGAACTGAAAAATTGTTCACACTTGAAATGATGACATACTAAAATGAAATTTAACATGAAGTTGATTACAAATGTACCCGATCCGATTTAATACACAGTAACACCATCAGTTGTAAATCTTTAAAATTAATTTATAGGCCAATATGTTTAAGACACCAGAGTTTATGGCACTGCATTCCTTAAGAATTATAATAATGAAAAAGTGCTTCTAAAATTTGAGAATCTTCGAACGTCGGAATATGCAGAATTGCAAACTCTGTTAGATGATGGTTTAAAGCAAACTCTGAAGAAGCTCAGCTGGAACTCATCCAGAGAGCTATTTCAAGCGCTTACACTAATTGGGAAATAGAATAGAATGTCTAGAATACGGGTTAACCGAACATAACCTAAGTCGTAATTTAAACAGGTGCTTTTCGCTGATTACCGGGTAGTAAAATAGCAACAGAATTTTTGTGAAAAATTGTGGCGGGCGTATAGGTACGAGTAGATTATGGAGAACCAAATGCCAAAACAGAACATCCTCTTAAAACTGCGGCGTTTGCGAACTGAACCAACTGAAAAAAAAAGACTTGGAGCCTAAAAGTTTCTTTCCTGACGGTATTAGTTATTGAAAGATGGTACAAGGTAATAGAAAATGATAGATAATACTTCAAAAATGATCTAAAAATGATCTTCTAAGAAAGTTCTTTGATTATTGTTTTAATATAAATTTGTTGAAAATTTTATTGAAATTAATACAGTTAGTGTTATAATCAGAGCTAATATCAAGCTATTATTTTACGTAGGCCTATTTTAACAACATATTTATATGCTTCAGAGACCTGGGTAGTCTGATATTAATTACTTGATAGGAAAACTTGATAGTTGTGTTTCAAATTCTGTGTGGTCAGGTCTAAGTGCACAGATTACAGTGGTTTCAACAATTTTAGTAAAATTGTTGAACAAAACAGTAAAACAAAAAAGTTCGTTGTAGAGTTAAATAGCAGATGCTTAAAACAATTGGGAATCAAAATTTACTCTTGAATACCATTCTAAGTGAAGGCTAGTCAAGGTTCTTCATTATCTTATTTTATTGTATTATTTAAATAATGTTTAATATTATTGGAAAATTTATATTTGAGTATTGTTGGCACACATAAAATTTCAAATATTCCAAAGTCATTCCAAATAAAGTGTTTACACTCTTTTCAATTATGGACTAAAAATAATATTAACAAACAGTAATTAAATATTTAATATAAATTAAGGTTTTACATCTATTTTTTTACTAGTCAATCAAAATATCTCACAAAAGGCTCCCTTGATTAGTTTGGACCGGGGCTATTGCATCTAGCCTCCCACACCACCTTCTGAAGTAACGAGCAAAATGTACACGTGGTCATTGCAGTGTTTTAGACCGCTCAAAATTATTTTTAAGTATCTCCTATATCTTCATCCTTTAGCTTGCCTTTGATGTTCTTCTGAATGGCACTGTTTATACCCACATTTCCAGATTAGTACCCTATATGGAATGGTTTCCCAAATTTAAGTAAATCCAAATTTCAATAGTCTACCATTCTCATGGTTGAATTCCTGCAATTCGCTTTTGGTGACTGTACAGACTAAATTGGAAGGTTTTGTCCAAATTTCACGTTTATAGTAACGTTAGTTCGCTTTCGATGTCCTTACCCCTTTGAAATGCGATGCTTATGCCAGGAATAGGGATTAGGGGTATTTTTAAAAGTGTAGCGACCTTAATGCATGTCGAATTTTAAATCTTAGAATAGCAGCATTAACTAGTAAACGATAACGAAGAGCTGGTATCCCGAGACGTTGATCTGGTATATTGTTGATGATGTGCTTTCGATTATTCAGTTACTGATAATCGTTTAGTTTAGACGTGCCTCCATCGACTGCCTAAGCGTCTTCAGGTAACATCAGTGTCACTCACCCTTTTCTCTATTATATATCTATTTTTATAATACGCCAATAAATAACGGTCACTTAATATAACCACCACCGTTTTATTTAGTCTTACCTCCATTCAATGAGCCATATAATTTCCCAAAAAGCAGTTTTCCAATCTTCAGCTTATTTTTTACTGTTTTCTATGGACTTTGGCCGAACCCAACTCAATAATGTCAATCCATCATCAACCGGTTTTCTTGATACATTGTTCCTTTTATTGATAAGTGAGTTGATTCTAGTTAATTGAATGAATTCAAAAGAGCCTTATGATCTCTTAGAAATTCTACTAACTGCGTCAGTTATGAAACGTCTAGTGCTTTAAAACAAAACCCTTTTAATTTGCTTTAAAACTGTTTTGTTATAACGGAGAGAAGTGGCGACTTATGTAAAGGAAACACAATGTAAACACATCATCAGTTACTTAAACTTACCAGGTGCCAGATCCAATTTGTTTTAAAATTCCCTTAAAATAAAAAAATCCCTTTAAAATCAGTACCTATCGTATCAATCGCGCTATATTACAAATGCTAGTACATTTTCTGGGAATTGTCGTAAAATATATTTAAGGTAAAGTTCTTTTCACTTATACCTCATATGTTCTATTTAATTTTACATGTTTACAAAATGTTCTTGCTTGCCATTCTAGTTAGCGAAGGTAAGCATTTCTAGTTCATGTGTGACATGTAACCACAACCAGAAAACACCTAAATCATACACGATAATCGCTAAAGCACTCTTTTAGAAATGCAAGATGACGTAAACATTTTAAAATTTACAGTCAGTAATCATAAGTATTCCTTATATACGCGTTATAACACAACATTCAAATGTTTTATTCCAAATCAAATGTCTTAAAAATATAATACACTTTTGTGTGTATTAAACTATTGATACACTGGGTATCATCGTGGGTGGTCATTGAAAATACCAATACTTTCCTTTTATATTCAAAATTATCAGAGTAAATTTATTTCAACTTGTCTTTCCGTTCTTGTTTCTCTTAGATTTTTTATTTTTGAACTTAATAATATTACTTATGTATTTAGGCTCCTCAATTTACATTGGGCAATATTAAATTCGCCATTATCTCTTAAGCCAGTATTAATACATACAACTACATAAGGTGTAATTTACTTTGTTGGGATATAATTCGACATTTTTAAATTCCGTTTCAATTTACAACACGATGGAAATGAAAAGTATAGAACAATTATACAGCGATTTTATTCATTTTATAGCAGTTGTGCATTATAATACTCGCTGGTATTGACGCACTTTTAAAATAAACAATTCCAAAAATTCGAATATCAACGAAGACCGGCATGCCAGTTAAAAAAACAATTCCTGTTAATTTATACAGAATACAGAAATGTTTATGATCTTGCACATTATTTTATTATAGATAAATAATCTGTTCATTGTTCTATTTGGACTGCCTGCATAGTTTATATGTCTGGCATACTGTATCTCAGTAAAGAAAACTAATAAAGATATCTGATTATTACATGGATTCCTAAAAATTATATATTCATTGAGATACAAACTATTTTCTAAAACAACTCATTGTAATACTACTTCTTGAGTTTACATTATAAGATCTAAATTTAATTTCGAAGGTTTGAATGAAGATATTTCATTCAAGCAATTTGTTATTTCTGTTTAATGTTAAAATGAAAATAAATAGCGGGTGTTGTATCATTTATTTAGTCATGTAACGTATTGTTTTAGCGAAGGAGAAACAATCGAGATGATAAATGAGCTATAAAATCAAAAAATTAATTTTAAAACAGTTATGACCTCTACTATAAGGCACCATGTTGCTACTTTATCCTCTTTTACACGATCAGCATTTGCTGAAGTTATATATAATGTATATTGAAGGTATATCTAATGAATTTTTGAATGAAAATTAATTAAGATAGAATATTAATCTAATTCAATTGATAATAACGGTGGTGATACTATTGGAAAATATTTAAGTTTTAAATATAAGGACTATTCTGCAAATTCAGTTTAATCCTTTAATAATTGCCATAATTTTATTCGAAGAGATGAAAAATTTTACAATTTAGTTACTTCACTATCCTCATTCTCAACATTCAAGGTCTATTTCCAATTTAGTTCATTTTAAGGCCTATAAGGCCTTAAGATATAGAGAATATAGAGAGTAAAATAAAGTGGTAAAGCAACAAGTAATGTAAATAAAACATAAATAATAAGTCATCTAAGGTAATATGTGTAATTAAAGTAAGTGAATAAAGTGTAGTTGAGAAAATAGTTTATTATTTGCTCAGCATATTAAAAGCAAATTGGTCCTTCGAGTTAATGTACGTGTTAATTTCTATAAATGTAAATATTTAGTGAACCGAAACCGCGGGTTAAAAGTCCCAACACTATAGTATATAATATATTCAAGTTACAAAAAGAGTAAAAGTGATGTATGAAAAAGATAAGGTGGATAACTTGCACGAATTGAGAAGTAAAAAAGCGAAAAAGAGAAATAATGGAGGCAATATATATCGCAATAAAAAATGGCATGTAAAGATTTAAAACATTACCGTGTATAGTATCCCGAGCTATCTTTAAGGTATTTATTAATACGAAAATAATATAAATTAAATTCAATTTTAATAACTTAAATAACATCAAGATGTGTGCCGAATGGAAATAATTGAATAAAAACAGAAATTGCTTAGCCATCTGATATCGCTGTGTAGTAATAATTCAGATTTGCCTTCATGGAGCTGCAATTGGAAGGCATGCCGTTTGAGGGAACCTCTTTAAATTGAATTAAGCTGCTACTTGCTAGCTGATATTTGCTGGTGATATGAATTATGCAGTGATAGCTCAAAAACGCTGGCAAGTCATATTCCTTGAGTCAGAGGGCTGTAAATCGATTTATGCAACCTATATCATTGTAGCTGCACTATCCGTTGTTATTGAGACTAATTTAAATACTATTACATATCTTCTCTTTTAAATTCCCACTCATCCAACCACAGCAGCATCGTCTGTGCAGCAATAATTTAATTCTTGTTCCTAAAATCGTTAAAAAGCGAATCTATCATTTCCTAGAAATACCTTACTTTGAATGATGCAGTAATTTCTGCTTGTAGCTTCAACCTTGGCTTTTTAAAAACGCTGTGTCGATTTGTTAATTGAGTTTTAAAATCCCTCACTTTATGATTTCTGAAATCAGAATTTGATGGATTGGTGCTTATTGATGTTTGGTGCTTATTATGTAAAACTAAAAATTGTCCAGATTATCCTTTTTAGCAATGGCTATCGAGATAGGGCATATTAACTGACTGTGTTCTTGTGACTGACTGAATGGAGTCGTAACCGTTGCGTTGGGTGACAAATGTCATAAGTTAAAATATATCGTATCTTAGTCTTCTACAATCGCTTCAAAGTCCATAGTACTCCACACATAGCGAATGATCGACAATCGATTAAGATTGGCCACGCGATCGACTTGTTGGCTACCTCTGGTATATACTATCCTGGCTTTAATAAAATTTGATGTTATTAATGTTTTTTTTATATCAATTAATTGAATATTGAGGATAATCAACGACTGAAAAATTGGAATCATCACTAATAAAAACTGATTTAAAATTTTAAAAATAAAAATGTTCATGTATTCACTGTTTTATCCTGCATAGAAATAGCGATCTCTCTCACTCCAGTCCCATAGACTGTTGCACAAAAAAATGTGTACACGCTATTTTTAAAATGCTCGTGTTTTATTAATGCCAATAAAAAGAAAGTAACGCGGTGCCAGGTCAGGCGCGTATTTCCATACGATATACGGCTGCCAATTATGGTGTGGCCAAACCCTCATTATACTATATCCTGACATAGTTTATTACTTGCACTAGAAAGATTGTCATCGTTTTCATAATATACTGGTTGATATTAAAATGGTAATAGGCCACTTTTAAATTCAGTACAAAATTAAAATAATCACTTATTTGTAAGTTTGTTATATTTACGTATAATATATAAGGGGATGAAAACATTTTTGCATTACTTAAAATCAAAAAAATTTCGAAAAAAGCATGAATTATTGAATTGGCCGAAATATTAGATGCTTGCATGAATTTTGATTATTGGTGAAAATGCGAGTTATCAATATGAACAACTGTTAAATTATATGGTATTAACATTTTTCTTCATAAGGTATTAGTTTTATATTTTAAATCATCGAATTATTCACACTATACAGATGCTAATCGTAGTGCCCATCAAACATTGTTAGAAATTTATATGCTGCTGCCTCATATCCCAGCAGTCATTAATTTAGGAATCATTCACAAATAACAATGAAACGCAAAACTTGTTGGACGAAAACCCAGCGTCGTCTGAATATCCACAGAAAAGTGCTAAATCATGCACAAATTCATGATCATATAATTTCGCTGTGCATATGATGGAATAGGCAAGATGTAGTGCATTGCAGACTGCTAAAACTGTATGAAAGTGTTACTTCAGATCTCTACCGACATCAATGGATCAAATTAAATAACGTATGGATGCAAAAAGGACCAGCAAGTCGAAGGCGAACAGTCATCCTTTTGCATGACAAAGCTCTGCCACACTTGTGTGTTTGTTTGTGAAGGATACACTCGCTACTCGATTGAGAGTTTTGCCACACCTAACATATTCATTAAACATATCTCCTTTTGAATACCATGTACATACATGCAGCATGACTCGGCAACATATGGCTTCGAAATGCTATAGTGTGAAAATGGATTGATAACAGGATCGCTGCCAAAATGATTTTAAATATTTTCATTGATATATATTGTATCAATTTTTCTCAATAAATGCCCGTTTAAAGTGACAAAATGATTAGCATACTTACTCGTTAGAGTTTAAACCAGGCACTGATACACGGATTTCATTAAATAACAAGCAGCAGCGTAGCAGAGGCATTCTAAAAAATATTACACAACTTATTTATCTTTTTTTCCAGAGATTTTATAATTACAATGAAAAACACCATTGATTATATGATAATAACTGATCTGTTTACCATTCTATCGTGTAATATATATTCAATATACTATCAATAATATACTAACGGGATAATTGCTATTTCTATCTTACGTTAACTCATGTTTTAAATTTTTGAAATAATTCCTATTCATACCTCAGAGTTTTCTAACTTATGAACTTAATTATCCTGTGAGATTCATATTATATAACCCAAATAAATTTTTTAATGTTTACTACTTTGTTATATAGTGTGTACAAAGAAGATTTTGGAATATTTTGTAACTTCAAAGCATTATTCAGAGAAATTTGCACAATGCAAAATATTGTCAATTGTTAACTATAAACTTTCATGGAGCTTATAATATGATCGCTTTCACCACCACTAGAAAGATAATTTTCGTCGTACCATTCTGATAGAATTTCCAATGGCGTACCAATCACATGATGTCATACGCGAATTTATTCTATTGGCCTATGAAATTCTTGTAATGTTGGATTTTGCTTTGGTATTTTTTATTTTCCTTCAGTATTTTGTTGTTATATGTATACACTTTATGACTAAACTAAAACACTCCAGGAAAAGAAATGAAGTAACAATGTGAGTACTGGCAGTACTCGAATATATTTGATTTAATTAAATATATTTCAACAGCATAAATAAGCTCCGTTGAATTTTACTAAAAAAAATCTCAGTTTAACTAAGGTTTACTACTTTTTCATAATTTTTCGCATTTTGTTCTGCAATAGAGACGCTGGCGAAATTAGGCATGCATCTGGATTTGATTTCATCACTATATTTATGCATTGTTCTGTTTATTTGACATGTTCTAGCCACATCCTCCATGTGAAACACCCTAAAAGGTAAATTGTATATATTTAAATTTTCATAAGCTGGTCTGTTACGTGGTTCGTATACCGTTTATTGGCACTTACACGAACGTTTCATCTATAAAAATTTGTTTCGGTTTATTTTCGTAAGCAGTAAATGTCTTCCTGAGTTTATATAGCCTTTGTGCTATTAATCCAGCAGAAGTCTATCGAGAAACAATGAGATTTCTTGAACGTTTATACTGGCTATGTGTTTTTTTTCCTCGTCTAAATGGTTTTCCATTAATTTTAGTAGAGATTAATTGTGAAACCTTGCAGTGGCAACGAGCGAGGCGCGAATGATTAATTTTCAAATAAACATGTATGGGATCACGATTTTTCCTGCACTATTTTTAAAATAACTTAAATTTTCGAGAAAGTAACTTACCCGGTTTTATGCGATATTAAATTAAGATAATCTTTTCAAATTGGGCGAGAATGTGTTTCTACCTTTCTGAAATCTATTTTATGCTAATACAAATATTAAGGTAAATAACTATTAAATAAAATAACTTAACTATTAGATTAGATATGAGGCATCAAACCTTTTAGAAACTTTTAGGGTAAAAGATGTGGCTCGGTGAATGGAGGTAAAACGAAATGAAACAGTGGTGTTTACATTATGTGACCGCTATATAAAAATGTGAAAAATACAAATGATAAAACGGATGGCAGCGGTGTTACCTGGAGACGAGGCTTGGGCAGTCGATGGTGGCACGTCTGAACCAAACGAGGGTTGAGCACTGAATCGAAATACCCTTCAATAACATCTCAGATAAACGTCTCGGGGTTGCCGCCAGCTATTCGTTTTCGGGTTCTAGTTGGCGCTGCTGGCACCCCGCCCGTGTTCAACATCTGGGATTATATTTCTGGGTATTTTGTAGACCGTTACTCCACGATGTAAAATTCGACATGCCTCAAGGTCGCTACAAACTTATTGGTTTAAATTTTTTAAAAGTCTCGAATTTGTTGTTAATGCTAAAGGACGTCCAGGATAACCAAAAAAGTTCGAAGATAATTAATTTCAACACTTATTGGCTTAAAACCCAGTTCAAACTCTCAGGCAGCTTAGCAATTGAATGAACTGACTGAAAAGCTTTGAAAAAGCTACCATATAACAAAAATTGACTAAAAGAAAACTTTTCTGTGGCTTCTTGTGGCTGGCATGAAAAGTTGATGTTTACTACAACAATTCCAAACGCAAAGTCGCAATTTAATTCAGGAAAGTCATCCACATTGATACCGAAGCGGAATATTCATGGCTCTAAAGTCTTACTACGTATACGGTGAGATCAGTACGGTGAAGTGCATTCTGCTGTATTCGAGCTGCTAAAAGCAAATGAAACTCTTACTGCAGATAACAGGTTAATATGAAAAGTCTCCGGCCTACCATTGTGAAACACATTTTTTTGGCAAAATTAGTTTTTTTATTTAACATAATTCCCTTCAAGGGTGATACACTGATTATAGCGACCCTCTAACTTTTCGAACCATTTTTCTAGTATGGTTTGTCCTTTGCTTCCAAATAGGCCTCAGCTTCGGCGATAACCCCTTCATTCGTCGAATTTTTTTTCCCAGCGAGCATTCTTTTGAGATCTGAGAACAGGAAATAGTTGCAGGGGACCAGATATAGAGAATACGATGGATGAGGAAGCAATTCGAAGCCCAATTCATGGATTTTTGTCATCGCTTCCGCTGACTTGTGACACGATGCATTATCTTGGTGAAGCACTTTCTTTTTCTTCAAATGCGGCCGTTTTTCAGCGATTTCGTCCTTCAAACGGTCTAATAAGGCTATGTAATAGTCGCTGTTGATGGTCCTTCCTTTTTCAAGGTAGTCAATGAAAATTATTCCATGCGCATCCCAAAATACAGACGCCATAACCTTGATATATAAAACGTTATGGCATAATACCTTGAAAGTGCCTATACAATCTGGCCAAGGCCAAAGGCCAAGAACCATTTCTCATCCTAGAAGCTAATGAGCGTGGATTTGGTCGTGGCACCAATTGTGGAAATTTTATTTTTCCATTGGCACAATGCAACCCAATAGATTCACCGATGTATTTTAATGCCTTACAATATTTACGAACGATTGTCATTGCCTTAACTTTAACTAATTTGTTGTCAACATGATATTTTTCCAGATTATAGTGGGATGCTGCTCGTTCCTTTATCACAAGACTACTGCGCCTGCAGAATGGCTCAATGATGCTGTTGTCCGCGCTTTGATAAAACTAGCCGGTAGTTTTAATCAGTATTCAAAGTTTTTAGTCACAATATGTATTCCCGAATGCACTCAGAAATGTTGGACAACCAACAAAAATGTCGGGCAGTTAAAATTTTTGTTTTACTATTTTCTTCACAATTTTTCCATAGTTTCTCACCATATAAACCTTCCCTGAACCTTCATAAATATTTCAAAATTAACATTAGCCAAATCAGTCCAGCGGTTGTTGAGATTTACTGAGATTAACGACAGAAACCACCATTGTAGTTGTTTTTTTATTCTGATTGCAGTAACGGTTGAAAAATTGATTTAACATACGCCTTCCTCTAATCCATATGACTGATGTTAAATGCCAAAAAATATCACAATACTATACAATAGGATTTACATAGAATAAAGTTGATTTCTTAACGCCTATAGTTAGGTGCAGTTTAAAAACATTTAACAAATTACGCGCGACCTTCTTTATAATAAAAAACGTGTATCTTGTACATGAATGTTTCTAAAGTAGTACCAGCTTTTTCTTTTAGATAATTATCTATGTCTAGAAATCTTAGCTGAGCTATTTTTAAAATACCAATGACACGTTATAATAACACCAATAAAAAGAAAGCTACATGATGGCAGTACCTCCTGATGACAGCCTACTAATTATGGTCTTTCGTGTCTTCTTCGGCCGGTTACTCCATCTTCGTAAATTGATGTCTTAATAATTATAAAACATCAATGATGGGAAGTCTGGTTTGAGTAACAGAAATTTAACTTTTACGTGTATAATTTTAATTTTAACTAATTAAATTTAATTAAATAATTAGTAACGGTAACTCATCTTTAAAAGGATAATATTTTTGTCGCTAAAATTTGAAGACATTACTTTTTAACATATATACATAGTTTTAACTCTAAGGGTATGCAACAGTGAATTTCCTTTCAGTTTTGTAATGGTTAATTTCTTAATTCCCTTAATTTATGGAAAAATGTATTCGATCACACGTTAATATTCAACATTTTGTTTAACAATTATTCTAGCTATCTTTTTTCATTCAACTTTTTCCAGACATATCATGTATAACTGATGTTATAGGAAAAATCTCAAAAGGGAGAAAAGAGCTACCACAGCTACTAATTGAGTTATCATGCAATTTCGACTTTTTTTTCGAGAAAACTTCTTTTTGACACGTATTGTGATTGACGGTCCACAAAAACCATCTACTTCGATATCGAAGCGGAATATGGATCGCCATAAAGGTGGGATTAGCAAGGAGTACTGCATTACGAGCTACTGAAATCGAATGAAACTGCTACTACAGATATGTACTAATATATTGTTATAAAGACGATTTCGTCTTCTGCTTCTGATTATTCTATCTTTGTAAATTGATGTTTTAATAATTATAAAACATCGATGATCTATGTTTGAATTATAGAAACTTATTTTTTATGTATATAGCTTTAGTGATATTTAAATCGAAATATATATATTTTGTGGCTAAAATGTAAAGACCATTTATGAGCCTATACATTAATATAAAGAATTTACAACATATGATGTTACTGTATGTTAAATCATATCGGGTATATTTGTCCTATGCTGTTTTTCATAAAATGACCGCAAGCAATTTTCCTTCCATATTCAGTTGTTAAGTTGTTTTCAGCGGAATATGCAGGTTAATATATTAATTTATTTATAACATAACACGATTGCTGTGTGAACCTCATGGTAACCATGCTTCATCTATTTCAACATTGAATACTGGTTTCGACGTTTTAAAAGTGGTGATTTTGACACCGAAGACAAAGAATGTTCTGGACGGGCAAAAAAAATTGAAGACGATGATTTGAAGGCTTTTCTCGATGAATAGGGATCGCCATTGACTACAACTGATACATACGACGATACGATACGACAAAAATACATCGTTTTTTCATGATCATATCGTAAATTGCCTTAAATATGGAAAGTGCCTTGAATAAAATAAATTATACCGATTTTTCACAATAAAGCTTCAAATTAAAAAGCATACCTTTAAAACTAATTTTAGGCCTTTGATGGAAATTGACTGTTTTCAAGATACACTTCCTCATGGCTCGATAAAAATCAGTTTCTTGCATGAAATCGAATGAGACTAAATCTGGAAAATAGGGTGGATGTTGCAACAATTCATAATTTTATTCTACTATTACATATATATCTTATAATATCTTTTTTACGTGACACAGATAACAATATGCCATTATAAATAAAATTTTTTCTGCTATAAACCAGGTTTGTTCTCACAAACTATTAGAAAAAAGACATAAAATAACTACATACAAAGGTAGGAGCGTCATCTCTTATCGAGCGGCATATATGTACTGAAATACACAGCTATTCACTTCATAAAATGAAAGAAAAAAGGAAGTAGATTGAAATAACTGATATTCACTTGTTACTTTTAGTTGACGTGAAGAGGAATTTATTCCAATCTCTGTCTCCAATTTATCATTATTTAAATTTGATGAGTATCTGACCTTGTCCCGTCCTCAAACATTGACTCGATAGAAAAAAATTGGCCCGATCACGTTTGCACCATTCTTTTGTAACTGTATTTTCTCAAAGATATTAACGTTTTCGTTAATCGCCTTGAGTAGAATAGTTAAGTCAATAAGATAATTACCGATCAAATAACCTATTTTTATTATACTAGTAGTTTTGTAGTTATGTAATATTGTTTAATATATAACTATATTTTTGTTTATAATATAATTATAAAGCATACATTACATATTTTATTTTCTTTTTCAGATGCAAGTGATATTTTATCATAATAACAGTGGAGAGGCAGCCTATTCCGGCGATCTGAAACAAAAAGAGGTTCACAAGGCTATAACTTTACACCCTCTCAAGAAGCCTGAGTATTTATATAAGCTGCACGTCTACATGCAGGTCTGTATGGGTCTTATTGTTGGTTAATTTACATATGAAATAAGGCAAGACAAGCCCACGATTGTAACTTCTAAAAATGTTCGACTTCCGTTTCATTCGATTTTAAGACTCCTATGTGTTGTAACAGTTATTGTCGTTGTTAGATTTCGTTAATTATTATTTCGCTAAATCTAACAACGTTACATTGTGTAAAAATGTCGTACTATAATTATAAATCGATTATAATAATTTAAATCATAGTAATTTATCATTTGTTACAATGATATGTCATTTGATACATATTACAGTTTAGGAATTGATTATTAAAAAAAGTAATTATTATAAATTTAATATTAGACACATCTCTGCGTCAAAATAAGTGTTTAGGTATTTTCAACTGATTTTCATATATTTTTTGGCATGCTGAAAACGACAATAATTTTTATTCTATTATTTATTATAGCAATCTAGTAAATTATTTGTTTTTATCTTAATTTGCTACCATTTGAAAATTACAAGGTACTTATTCTATGATAGACACTTTACGCGTAACATATATGTTACTGTTTTGAATATCAGATGGTCTTACTCTCTTTAATTTTCTAGCTAAGCCATTATTATCTAGGAGCTAAATAATCTCAACATTGATGTGCTGATGGTTTCGTGATCGACAGTTTCTACCTTCAGGTCCTTATGTAGATTGTCTTTACCAATGTACGATGTATACCTCGCAATGCCTTGTGTTTTATACCTTTGCCTGGTACAACCCCAGAGTTGAACAATATTAAGTCCACACTGGTTTCAAGACTTCTTAATAAAGTAAAAGCTTATTATATAACATAAGTAGGAAACTAATTACACGACTGAATATGTACCCAATAACTATTACATTTTTGTACTTTAGCACGACTTCTTGACATTTTTGCTTAAGATGTGGCTTCCATCTAAATTTAATATTAAGGACCATACCAAGATATTTGTCTGTGCTTTTATACTTGACTACTTTTTGATTTATGAAATCGATATGCACTAAATTATTTTGATTCGCCAATTTTCGGTTCGGCATTGTATTTGGGCAATAGTTGTTTGTAACTTTTCGGTTGATTCACTGGTTGATCTCCAGTGGCTAGGATTGCAGTATCTTCTGCGAATGTAGCAAGAACATTTTCATTGAATATACACACCCGCATATTCTTTAAGTTAGAATAAGCATCTTTCCCTTTGACTCTGTAATATCAGTCAGTTATCTTGATCATTCTAGGAATGTTGTTTCCTGAAACCAATTTGATGATCCGAAATAATATGACTTTCCTTAATGAATGGTTTTATCCTTTTCAATAGAAGTTTTTCAAATAATTTGGATATTGTCGGCAATGAAGATATGGGCCGGTATGACGCTGCCTCATAGGGTGGCTTTCCTGATTTAGAAACTATAATTAATTCAGCCACATTCCACAGTTGTGGTATAAATTCTAGTCTGAATAAAGCATTTATTAGGTTGATAATCTTAATTAGTGATCTTCTTGGAAGCTTGTTTAACATTTTCCCGGTAATAAGATCAAAACCTGAATCCTTTTTTCGCTAAAATTTTTTTTTCTTCAATTACAGTGACAAATAGATTTATCATCCATTCCTGTCCAACGACTCAGGGTAATGATGTAATGCCATCCACTGTATAGAATTGAAACATCTTTTCGAGATGGTCTGCAAATCTTGTAACTTTCTCCTGATTATCCATGGCTTAGATAACATCGCGACGTTTTAAATTTTTGGTAGCTCCCCACAGCGAATGCTCAACACTAGCATTATTATCAAGTTCACGCACAAATTCACTCATGATATCATTTTTTAATTGTTTAATTTTATATCTCAGTTGGATTATTCAACTTAGTTTTATCTTGCTTAGCCTTGAAATAATGCCACTTCTTTCTCATTATTATTTATGATATTAATTCTAAATTTAAGTCTATTTAAGGTGTATTACCATTTGTTTTCTTCAGATTTCTGGGATATATTGCCACCCTCAGTGCTGAATATCCTTGATCAACTTCTCCACCAAAAAATACACTTTGTATCCGGTCTCCCAAGCTGATTTTTTCTTCTAATGTTATTCTAAATTTTATCCAGTCGGTTTTTATATTAACTAGACCGGAATTACCTGGCTTTCATGATGATGCATGATATATTCACTTAAAGTCAGCACAATTGGTGAATGGTCTGAGTTTAGTTTTAGATTTTCTTCAATTTGCATATAATTGCTTGAAATGTTTTTAATGACTTATCTTATCTGGGTCCGTTGGCGAATATGTGGGCTTACCAATTTGTATGAAGTGTTGAATGTTTTCTTTTACTATTACTGCACTTACTCCTACTTTACTGCGATTTCTGGATAATTTTTGTAGTGTGTTATATAGTATTATTGTAAATTTAAGAATGGATTGTTTGGTGAAATATATTTTCAATATCAGACATATATCTTATGTATATCAAGGATTGCTTGAAGCTCTTGCTCATTTTTGAGTAATATATTTGCATCTTATGTCATGATTTTAACTGTATTATTCATTTAAAGTTTTTTTTAATTTCTATTTTTCAATGAGTTTTTAATGATAATGGTAATATGGAAAAAAATTGCAGGATGTCACATCAGCTATTCTGTTTATTACTAAGAAATGATGTTAATACTTTTTTAATCGATTTTTGAAATGACAGGATTTTCTTTGGAACTGAATAACATTATTTACGCCACTCTTGAGCCTTTTGTTTTCATTCAGGATAATAGTGGTAGGCCCAAGATCTTCCAAGGTTTCCTTTAAATTCCTTATATTTTGATGCAATGATTTAATTAAATTATATTTATACAAAAGCTGTATCACTCTCATTTTAGCTAGGTTATCAGTACTACCTCGAAATATAGATGAAATATATAGATGAAATCAATGGACATGTTTTTTTTGGAATATATCACTGCCTAAGTTCGACTGTCGTATGCCGACTTGGTTTAATTTCTACATTCCGTTTTAATCTGCAGAATACATGAATATGTTATATTTATATCTGTTATTTTATCACCCATTTTAGTCCTTGCTATTGTAATTTTTAATAATAAATTATTGATGATAATTAACGGTTCATTAATTCTGTCGCCAATTTTACTCTAAACAAAATATATTTTTTATATTTTTATAGCTGTAAGTTAATCTACTACACAAAAATTAATTAACATATAGAATTATAAAAAAACCCTGTTTTTATAGCTTTGTCCGGTTATTTATTGGCTGATCGATTTTTGTGAGGAAGTAATAAATTAATTAATATATTAATATTTTAAAATAGTCTTCCAGTCAAGCGGAAACTTACTTAAATAATTTACTTTCCGGTCTTCCTACCAAGGAAGTCAGGCTTAAAACCCAAAACACAATATTCATCTATAGACAATTTCTTTGCAACAGATTCAGTAAAAAGTAATATTTAGGACTTTTAATATCAGTAATTATAATAATATGTAGGATGTTGGAGGAAGAAGAGAACAATGAAATATCATTATCATCATAACAAGGATAAATATTACATTTATAAAATATTTAATTATTAGGGATGATTACAATAATTAATTATCCTAAAAATATTGTGTTTATCTAATAAAATAGGATTAATGAGTTTTTAAAAATTTATTTAATTTAATATTTAGGTCGAGACTGATAATTTATGTGATAAAATAAACCAGAAATTACAGCAAACCGTCAATTTTTTGACACCAAACAAAGCAAATTATGTCAGTGTTGAGTTACGAATGCAATAAGTATATTATACTAACTGATGAACTAAAAAGGACCTTATCGTAAAAAAAATTCTATACCAATTACGAAATATCTAAGCGTTAAAAACCACCTTAGTCCGTGGGCTATATATTACATTCATAGTTTAAAAATATATCTATTCGATATATTCTACTATTGATACTTTTTGTAATGTTTAAAAAATATCCTTAATATATCTATAATAATATTAATCTGCAGAATTACTTTAGAAGAATAGATTTAGAACTTTAAGAATATAGAAAATATTAAAAATATTAGTCAACAAAAATATAGATATTTTTATCACAACAATGAAAGAATCAAAAGTAGGTGTATCGCAAGGTATATTTCTCAAATAGAAAATGTTACTATGACATTTGCTGATGACTACGATACTTGGATATTGGAGGCAATATCAAAGAAGAAACCAGAAAATTGCAACACGCAAGTAATAATATAAATAAGTGGACCAAGGCATAGAGAGTAAGAGTCAACGAGAGTAAATTGAAAAATATTATTATCCTATACCAGTACCTTGGGATGAATCTTGATACAAAACTTCACTGGAATGAGCATATAAAAAAAAACTCGAATTACAATACAGAAAATACGTTGTAATGTATTTATTTGGAAGAAGACCTAATTTGCTACTTTACAAGCAAATATTAAAACCTGAATAGAGTTGGGGAATTCAGTTATGGAGGTGTTTTACGTGAAGTCCTGAAAAGTATTGTGGATACATACACATACCACAGGAACAATTAATAACATCGATACCCTCGAATTCCTGTGCTTAATTATAGTCATAGAGAAAATTAGGAGATTCGCAACAAAACAAGGGGAAATATTGTACTCCCATTTGAGCACTGAAGTTGTGTAAGTTTTGGACTAAAGAGTAGTAAACCACGCGATCTTATGTAGTTTTGTAGTAAAGTGCACTAAATGGTAAATACATTGAAAAGTGCCACTAATTTTTACTTTATTAGGGACTAATAGCTAATAGGTTTTCCTAGATAAGTACCTAGTTTTAACCTATAAATTACTGAGTAGTAATTAACGACTAGTAATAATATATTAATACATTTTTCGAAAAAGTTCCAAATAATCGGCATTCCTAGTTTCTATGATCTTAAATTAAAAAAAAAAAAGAAAGAAGAGTTAAAAAGTTAAACAAATGCTAAAATCTTAATAAAGGAAAGAGTTAAAGAAAAAACATATCTGCAGAAATAATATATTTTTAAGAAACATTAAATAAATTATAATATTATAAAATGGTTTTTCAAAATTAGTCATCATATCAATGCATGAAATGCCGTTAATTAGCCCCACTGAATCAACTGTAATTCATTGACTAATGATATAAATGCAATCATATTTTGAGAGGTCATCGAATTGGATATTACTTTAAAAAATTTAAATTATTATTATTACAGTTACTTGAATTTTATATCATAACTATTTTTATCTTAAGAAGAGTTAAAAAGTTAAACAAATGCTAAAATCTTAAGAAAGGAAAGAGTTTAAGAAAAAACATATCTGCAGAAATAATATATTTTTAAGAAACTTTAAATAAATTATAATATTATAAAATGGTTTTTCAAAATTAGTCATCATACCAATGCATGAAATGCCGTTAATTAGCCCCACTGAATCAACTGTAACTCATTGACTAATGATCTAAATGCAATCATATTTTGAAAGGTCATCGAATTAGATATTACTTTAAAAAATCTAAATTATTATTATTACAGTTACTTGAATTTTATATCATAACTATTTTTATCTTAATTTCCGCTATTATTCAATGGTAGAGATTTATAACGTTTATGAATATTTGAACTGGTGAACTTGTTAATATTTAGTCCGTTACTGGAATTCATAAAGATACATTTCCTGGAAGACCATCTGTTAATCATAAACGCCTGCAGACAATGTGCAGCCAAAATATGTCGTCTGGCATATAGGATCGGATATATGATGTGTCATCCAATATTGTCTGGCCTAGTTTGTTTGGATTACGGACGGATTGGGTTTTTTATATGTTTCTTTTATGTTTAAATTATTCCACTAAAAATAACAATTATTTTATTTACAAAGTGTGTGTCAAACAATATCCAAATACTTGGATTGCTATTTGATCCCATAATATTGGTAGTATTGAAATATAGATTTCTAAATTCTCAGTTTCGAACATCTTTATCGTCACATCTCCATATTTTTTCACGCGGATTCCACATCGATTGTATTATTTGGAGGCAACCCATGAATTCACCCAATTTCTGGAAGTTCTTCTTCGTAACTCTTCAAAAGAAGGAAACTGGTCATGTTCCATTGACCTGCACATTGTAGCTTTGCTGAAGATTTTGATTAGTCAGGTATGCCAAACCTTGCCAGAGGCTTGGTTTACTGTTTTGGTAGGCATTTTATCGATATCTGTAATTCCATAGGTCTGGTTTGTTTCTCGCTATATCGAATTTTAAAAGAAATAAGCTTGATATGTTCACTAGAATTGCTTTCAATATGCAATCAAAAAATTGTATCGATTGATGCTAGTCGATGTCAGCAGTGGGTAAGAAAAGCATTTCCCCTTGTACTAAACAACATTTGTGACAGTGAAACTGAGACTTCACAAGTATTGTTAGACTTTCTTAACTTCTGCATTGTTTTGAAATTTAAATGGTGACGAAATCATGATTTGTAATTCCAGGCATCCTTATACTTATCTGGGTCGTATTTTCCTTGAGTATATAATTTTCCTTATATATCATAGATTTCTACAGGTCTGTTCAGAATAATTAAGTAAATTAAATTATGAAGAGTGATTTTTAACTTAATTCATTCAGCTGCTAATTTATAGATATGGACACCACTTATTTTCTTTTCGTTATTTACCCAAACTAGAAAGTAATCTAATTTGATTTATTTTAAATTGTATATCAATGGTATATTTTAGGCATTTTTCTGTTTACCTAGAATTCATCTGCTTACCACATTTTTGTTATTATCTCAATATGTATTTCATTACATTATAGATTCCTTTAAATTGTATATTAATGGTAGTCTATTTTCTGACTTTATCTGTTTAGGTCTGGGTACCAATTTCTTCTTTTTTGTTATATAGTTTTAAGGTCTCCATTTTACCAACAACGGTTTATCTAGACTGGACCTTCTGTTTAACGTGGACTCCGAGAACCATAGTCCTCCGCATTAAGCCTGCCGACTGGCGATTGGCCAACTTAGATGTCATCCCGAAAGACATCCGGTCTTATCCAACCTGGTTACAGGTATTACTGGGATCATTTTCCTTGTCGGATTTTGCGCTCTTATCTAGGACAATCACAAATATTAAACAATATCACAAAAATAGCCAGGATTCGAACCCGCGACTATCACAGCAGTAGGTGGACCGTCCTGTCGCCTTTAGCACTGCGGCAACAAAGCCGGCAATTTCTTATTATTTACTCAAATTACGTTTCATTGCTATTCTGCTATCTTTTAAATTGTAAGTTTTATTGTATATCAAACATTTTAAAGGATATTCAATTTATATCTAAGCAAGCAATATTTGATATATATCCTGAATGATGTTTATTTGGTGTTCATATATCAGAAATATCAAGTGATTTATATTTGAATAGATGACAATTTAATCAAATTGAGCTTATCTGCAATTTGTTGTTTTATTTTAATGTTAACGGGTTTAAATTTCCTATAGATAAATCTAAGAATTAACGGAACAAAAATTCTATTAATAAGTGGATAACAAGAGCATCGAATTAGAACTTCGTTTAAACATTAGGTTTAAACAAAAAGGTAATCTCTAATATATCACCTTTTTATATTTATCTAGAAAAATATTGAAATAACAATATTAACATAACAATTTAAAGTATCGTATTAACCAAATTAATGCAATTAATGTTAAAAAAATATTCCGTTGACTGAATAAAAAATGAGTATCGTAGCGGAATTTCTAAAAATACCCGAAACCTTGAAAAACCATAAAATTCAAATTCAACATGATCCGCATTATTCGCAATACGAAAATTCCGATAAAAATTCGAGGATGCTTGCGTGTAGTGAAAGATCAAATAATGCGCGCTGAAAAAAGATGATAAATATTTCCAACAATCGGGGATATCGCTCTCGAAACATCAAACAGTGCGCCAAATTCAGAGTATGAATAACTTGAAAGTTGCAGTATGTACTGGAAATGTTTACTTTTGGTTATAACAAAGATTTTAATTTTTTGTGAGAAAAAAAGCTCTAATTTGTTTGGTATTGTTATGAATGTTGTAAAAAAATTAAACAGTTCCATTATTATTTTGCGTTTCAGTTTATATATTTCTGTACATCACGTACCATTCATCCTCTTGAAATCACCTCATCATCCGCTTTCTTAAAATTATTAACACACCATATGTAGGGCAAAATTTAAATTGAAAGAGGAGCGTAAAATAAAAATTGTAATATGCTAAACAAAAAAAAATATCAAAAATAAATGATAAGGCACAGTGGCCAAATTCATTTTTTGCAAAAAATATACAAGTAACATAATAAATATTAGTGAATATTAGGTCCATTAATTCATTTAATGGAAAATAACTAAATATAGACTACCATTTTGTTGGGTCAAAAGTAAAAAACTATTTAAAAATAAACATTTTATTAGCGTAATATTACAGTCATATATTTTTAGATAATACAATAACATTTTTATTTTATTCGTTTTGATAACCTTTGCAAAATCGATGCTTAATACGGAACTGTGACTCAAATATGGGATATAAATGTAAACTTAAATATCTCCTAAGAAAATAATATTCATATAATGTTTATCTAATAAGATATCAAATAACTTAATTCTACGAAATTAATTATATTACTTGTAAAAATCACATATTGAAGTGTTAAATTCTGATCCTGCACAGTCATTATGTGCCCAGAGCCCACACATCAAGCGTTTAACCCAGAGTTTTATTCTTGTGTTTTTGTGAAAAAAAAGTTATTCCTCTTCAGCTTTTTTTTTGTTTTCTTATTTCTAGACTTTTTTTCTATTGTTTGCCTTTCCTGTTTTTAATTTTATTTTTATTCTCAATTTTGTTCTTGTTTTTTTATTAAGGTCAAAAGCCACAGCAGTTATTTTACCCATATTTGACTTTTGTATGATTTTGGTATAGGACTTATATCATAAGGAGCTACTAGGCTACTACGATTAATTCTGAAAGACGATGGTTTGCCACCTTGTGTAGGTTCTCGTCTAGCTCCAAATGTAGACGCTTATGTTTTGTAAGTTACAATTGAAAGTTGAAGGTCCAAAGGGAGCAGCATTTTCTGTTTCAGATCCAGATCTTGAAGCTGATGTTTCAGTGGAAATCAAATCGTTACTATTAAACATTGAAGGCAAAATTGAAAAGGGCGATCTGCGATTGGTATCTGACGATAATTTTGTTGGAGTAATATCTGTGCAACCATCTTTGATAGCTGTTTGTTTCGAAGCGTCTATTTGCCGCAATTTCACTAGTTTGAATTTCTATATAAGCTTTTCCGAATATTTCCACAATGTCAAAAGGTCTCAGTGCTCTGTTGTAATTTCTGACCCAGATGCGTATATCTTCACTATAGTAAACTTTTAATAATCCCATAAATGTTTTGTCTAAAGGCTGCAACTTATGTATGGCGTCAAAAACATTATATCAACATTATTTTCTCTAGTCAGGTTTATTACATTAGTGTTCGTGATGTGGCTAAAGTGTCCATCTAATATTAGTAGAACTGTTGATTCTAGTATTGAGTGTGTATATTTTATAATAAGTATATTATATAATATATTATATAGTATAATTAAGTGTTTGAAGCAATCTGTAAAAATATTCATTTTAATCCAGCCAGACAGATATGTAACTCCTTTAGCGCCAAGAGACACCCTCTCTCATCAGTTGGGATCTCTTATATTTTTTCTTGGGAAAATTATAAACGGAGGTACAAAATGACCAGTTGCATTGAAGTATGGCATGGAGTTGGGCTATTTGCCTCTTTCCTCGGTGTCAAATTACTTCTGGAATACTACTTTGTACAACTGTTAGACCGGATTCATCAAGGTTGCTAGGATTTAGTAGGCTTTGTAGGCTTTCTGACTTTCAGAAATAGCCTTAACCATGTTTTAACTATTATATCAGATTCACAGAATTGACTTTGCAAGTTGTTATTACTACCATTCTCATCAGCCCTTGTCAATCCATAACATTTTCCATCGTCAAGTATAACGTCAAAGCATGTTCCATTAAATCATTTTCCAACTATATATCTAACACTGTTTCCCTGCCTAATGTTGTGGCAGCCGCTTCTTCTGGAGTAAGCTCAACTTTCCAGATTAAGCGTCGCAAAGTCGTTCTTGGTAATTGGAAACTTTTCGCTGCTTTTAGGGTACCCATAATTCCCTCTTCTGGGGAACCATTTGTATGGCTTTAACCATTTATTCTACATCCCAATTTTTCCTTGATTCTTTTGATTTTGTTGGTGGCGTTCTGAAAAAGTAAAATAAACCAACACTACAAACAGATGTCTAGCCTAAGTACTAGTACTTGAATATGGGCTAGCCAACATTTAGGACCATAGTGATAAGCCATGTTCGCAATTCTTCATCGACATAAACTTGACCTGGTACTTTACAAGAATTACATTACAAACAGTTAATCAATTGGAAAACATAAAAGTAAACTAACATCCTATAAATAAAATATATTGTTACACTTTTTTACAAAATTTAGATACGTATAATAGTATTTTTTATTAACCCAAATTAGGGCTGGGTTAATAAAAAATACTATTATACGTATCTAAATTTTTAAACAGCGGCGAAACAATGTTTTATTATACCGTTAGCTCGTGCTGAACTGATGAGGTAGAGTTATTGCGACGTTAGGGCGGAGCATTCGGGGCGAATTTCGTAAAAAAATTGAAATTGCGCATGACTTCTTTTCATCTTTTGACATCTTTTCTCTTGGGACTGAATATATCTTCTGGTGTAGAATATAGAATTGTAGATGTTTGAAATATCTTCAGGAATCTATAGATAGAATACTAAATAAGGTGTATACACATAAGAGTTACAATAATCTTCAAACGAATTGAATTTGAATATTATTCGTATTTTCAATATTTCCTTATCATAACTTTGTTTATTTTTACTGTTAGACCATAACTTTGGTACCAGCTGGTTCATACTCTTTTAAAAACGCTTAGACGGTACATATTATTTTAGTAGAAAACATTGCTTTTTAGGAAAAGAACACTGCACGTGCCGTCGAAAAATGATTCACAAGATGGTTTATTTTAGCATGCCATTGTGAAAAGTATGGTTATAAACAAAAGAATACGTATCATATTTTCGCTATCTTCTTCGTTAATACAGACCAATAACGTGTCTTCATCAGATGTTCTTCAGACTGTTTCTTTTATCGCTTGCCTTTTTATTTCTGTTGTTTCTTGCTATTTTGTTTTATTTTTATGACAATGGAATAGATCTAGTTAGGCTTGCCTTATCTGCGGACTAGACGGTGATGAGACGTCATTTATCAAAGATGTTATGTTTGCATCGGTTGAATAAAGAACAAGTTAGTTAACGAAAATGTTTGAAGTGGAAATATTTCCGTTTCCTCAAATCAGTTTACTGTTGTATCAATTTTATAAGCTTTTGCATAACGTTTTCGAAATATTTCTCTAATTTGGTAGTGAGAAATACCTCGTAGTGGATGATTTGTCAAATAATTCTGAATTATATATATATATATATATATATATATATATATATATATATGTATATATATATAAATATATATAATATATTTAAAATTCATAGGCTGCATTCATAGGATAATAAAATTCAAAGGCTGCATATGATCAGTTGAATAAAGGGGGAAGCAGATTATATATACACCATTGTACCAGATGTAGCCTGACGGATGGCGCTCACCATTGGCGCATGGAGAAGATCCATCGAGTAGTTCAGCATTCATGTTGTTTTAATATATTATTTCTGTTCTGGACGGCTATGTAAGCCAAAAGAAATAATCAATCACTAAGTTTTAAATCTAATGTTTTCAATTTATTTTACACACTTTATTTCTGTTAACTATATATTACATTAACATTATTTTAAATATCCTTTGATATGACCTTGTCTATTTTGTTAATATTTTCATATATCTGTGATATCAGAAATGTCAACGTATGGCCATTTTTCATTCTTATCTTTACTATAATCTTCAAACAAATTCTATTTTCATATCAAATTATAACAAAATTATATTATATATGTAATAATATTTTTCTGATTTTGATTCATACTGCAAATTGTCCTTATTAATTAGTAAATAATTATATAAACTAATTGAAAAACATTGTAAACATAGATTAAACTAAAAATACTATAAAATCTAAACTCTTAACTTTTGTTAATCTTTTCAAATATCTACAATATCAGAAGTAAGAAATAATTACGTACACTAACTGAAGAATAATGTAAACATAACATTAACCTAAAAAAGTGGTAATGATGGTAAACAATATAGCGTGGCCACTGCCATCCAAATGTTGGCAGAAGCACGGAAATTTTTGGGCGTGTACCATACGCAGAGTATGCTCTTATAATCCATTTCTATGGTTCGTACAGATGCAACAGATTTTTTATCGCTTCAAAATCCCACCGCTTTCTCTTTGGCATCTGAAGAATGAAGAAAAACATTAAATAAATATAGAAGATTTACAGAAAATAAACTTAAAAGTAAAGTTAAGTTATTGAAACATCGTCCCAGGGTTGATGTTATGTTATTAGATTTTTCCTATTTGTTTTAATAAATATCTGGACAACAAAAAACATATGTCCCAACCTGGTTTTTTCCTATCGTTTTAAATACTTTGTTTTTTATTATTTAATTAATACATTGTTACTAGTCGTTTCCGTTTAACCTACAATTTGTCTTTATGCTAACTTAAATCTAGGTATATAACTAGGAGGACCCATCGGCCCTAACTCAGTCCCTGATGAAATAATGTTTATACATGTCACTGCTGAATTTTTTAATATATGCACTTCACTACACAACACTACACAAGATCAGATGGTTTGATTCTTTTGAGTCTGTGTCCTGTTCTGGTGGTATCCAAAAGTTGCAATATTTCAATATTCGTATGAGAATGGAGTCTTTCCTCATGCCCCTTTGCAATTCTCTTGATTTCTTGACTGACTGGGTATCTGAAGGTCTCGATGTAGGTAATCAGTCCTATAGTATTTGGGTGCGCCCACAATACCTTTCAGAACTTTGTTCTGAAAAATTTGTATTTTATTTGTGTTACTCTTTGCAGAAAATAATATGTAATAATATTTTGACAATATTGTTGTTTCAGTAAGTCAAGCATAGAAATATTTAATGAAATCCGAGAATACACTCACTGGACAGTTTTTTCTTTTTTAAATAACTTGTAGGAGCCAAGTTTCACCACCACTTTCTTGACTGGCGTAACTAACTTTTGTCTTTGGGCATGAAAACTGGATAGTGCTGGATAAAGCTGCTTACAAACATAATAATTAAACAAAACTAATTTTATGCGTGCGAAATCATGAATTTGTAATTATCATAACAGATATTCTTAATATCAGATATTAATGAAATTTGATAGTACTGACAGTTAGTATTAAAATTTTACATTTACAATACTTATAAACAATTATACCAATAGATATTTATAAACAATAGTACGGACATGTAATAGTACTTATAAGCAATAATATTGAAGGTTAATAGTACAGATAAATAATGACATTGATAATATTAATGTTAGACAATAACAATGGAGTTAAATAACGATCACAGACAATACCGATAACTGACAGTAACAATATACTAAGATGAAATACGGCATGTGAACAAGCGTACAAGTTTTCGCAACGTCTGTGTAACCTGTAGCTTATTATTCTGTCACCAATAGCAAATTACACGATTGAGCAGCACATCCAAATAATAAAGCTTTATTATCAAAATGAGTGCTCATTAGGACCTCATTTTTGACCCAGAAATCATCTTTAACGACAAGGCGTATTTTTAGATGAAGTGTTTCCGTGAGAAACAACAACGGATATTTAAACGGGTTAATATTCCATATATTATGGCATAGACAATGTATTTCAATTAAAAAAAATTAATTTCATTAGAGGTTCATACACAGCTTGTTTCAAATTCGACTCACAAATAATAGAAAACCCTGTTATTATCCAATCTGATTAAAATAAGAGACGCACCGTAAATAAAATAGACTAAATTTAGGAATAATTACTGTCCATCTAGCGATATAGGTTCGATGTACTAAGAAAAATATAAGAGCATTAAAATTAATTGTAATAATAATAAGCGAAGCATATTGTGAAGCATTAGGAGGGGGAGCGTGTACATTTGTTACCTAAATATATGTTATTATTCAAAAAAATTTGACTATAACTAAAAACATATGTAATATGAGTTTTCAAATGATACAATAAGATAGATTAATGAATTATGAAAACCATATTTATTAAAAGCAATGAGACAAGCCAAAGAATTGGAGCAAAAATTGCAGATAAGAACTTGATCTTAAATGGGAAGGAATGGAAATTTAAAGAACTATGAGTGAAGAAAAATATAAAATAACAACGAAGAAAAGAAACAAGAATAACGCAAAGAAATAAGAGAGCAAATTCAAATTAATCAATTAAATAAGGAACAAGGAACAAGCTATGAAAGGAAAATAAAATGTGCCAACAAATCTATATAAATAAAAAATATTTTTGAATGATATTGACTTAACTGGGTGATTTGACAAATTTTACAACCAAATTAGAACACAAGACGCTACTGCCCCCGTTGGGGATCGAATCCGCGACCTTCGCGTGTGAGCTTAACGTTTTAACTGTTGCACCATAGAAACAGTTGTCAGCAATATTTCTACAACGTTTCATATGATATAGTTTTTGCTTAAAAAGCAGACTGAATGGCTTTTACACTGAAATACTTCCGATTTTTCCTCAAATCAGTTCAGCAATAACATTATAAACAAAAATCTTATTATTTTAGATAAAAAAATATATCACGACTTTGTACGTGCCTTTGAAATTTGAGTGCTTCCTTCGATTTCCCCCCTTCCTTTCAACATATCTTAATTTGGATTTGGATCCAATGGGACCACCTCGGAAGTGCACATTTTCGAATAAAAAAAGAATTTTGAAAATCAGTCCATAATTGACGGAGAAATCGGCGAATATACATAAAAAATATATATACAGCCAGAAATAGAACCTCCTCCTTATTTGAAGTCGGTTAAAAGTTAATCGCCGATATTTCAACAATTTCAGAATCACTGCAAAGTTATATATAGTATAGTATTATTTATTCGTATAGTATTCGTTATTGTAAAACAAGGCTTGTACGAAAAATATAAAAAAGTTCACGGAAAAGTCTTTCTTATTTAAATCTCATAATATCAAGAGAGCAACACAGAAAATAGTTGACAAAACATTAACCGACTGATGTTTTTTTGAAATTAGCTTATGAGTATAAAGGGACTTAATTTAACCGTTTGGCAAATTCAACAATTCTATTGAATAAACAAGTTAACATAAATTAATACATAAATGAACCGAAAAAAAGTTCTGGGATTGAATTTGCACACAATAGATCTATCACTAAAACACCATCAATAATGAAAGTGCTACAGAATTGTTAAATAGTAATTTGGGATGAATGTATGCTAATCCTCAATCCTCTGGCAGGTACGCGGATTCTATTGGGAGGAGATTTTCACCAAACGCTATCAATCATTCCCAGATCAATAGCAGCTGATGAAATGAATGATTGCTTGAAGAGATCCAGTTTCAGATCCAGTTATATGTGAAAAATTTCAAGTTAATAACGAATATGCGAGTGGGGCTACAAAATGATTAATAGGCAGTTAATTTATAAATCACAAGGTTAATCTGTATATTAAAATACTTGCAAACTATCTTCAGAACTAACACTCACTAACCTTTTTTTAAAAGGCATTTAATTAAATCTAATTTAAAACAAAGCTTAAATAAGTGAATCACTGAACATTATAACAAAAGTATCATAAGTAAGCTTATTTTCAGAACTACAACATCAGAACATCAAATATAAGTATATATGATTTTTATTTACTTTTATGTTATAATCATAAACATGAAATTTTAAATCAAGTAATACACATTTGTATATTAATTAAAACAATAAATAATACAATTAGGCACTTTATTTTCTACAATATAGAAATTATATTAAAATAATGTGTTATAATCGTCAATAATGAACTATTGACTGCTCAAAATTTAAGTATATAAACGAAATAACTAAAATAATTGATAACAGGTTCAAATAATAAATTTGTCATATAACTACATATTGTATTGCGTTAATCTAATTATCTAATATTTCATTCTTTTTCTATTTGTCCCATGTGTTCCATTTAGGTTCTCATTTAGGTGCATGGCTTTTTACTTATTTGTTCCATTAGTCAATCTTTAGTAGCTGTCATATTTTTTTCTATCAGTAAATTTATTTAATTCAAACCATTATGTTATATAATATGGAATCTCACCATTAGCCATCTTTAATTTGTCAACTGCTTTCTATTTTGCCTTGTGCCTCACATGAGAACTAAAAACCAACAAACAAATGTGAAATTAAAACATTAATTTTAACTCTTGATGCACAAATTAATGTATTTATTGCTAATGAAACCTGAAGTGGATTAAAAGTTAATACCAATAAAATGTACAGAAAAATCTGAATAAATGTTACAATTACTTTTAATACAATGATCTGATATGTCTCCAGAATCTTATCAGTTACTATCAGTTCATTACTACTATTCACCATATATGAAGTCGATTGAAATTCTTAAAATTAAAAATGTAGTGATTGATGTTTATATTATGAATGTGAAAAAGCTGCTTGCGAAAACTTAAATACCTTGTAAAGAGAGCACAGACGATTCTTGTTATTCTGGAACTTGTTATTTGTTAATTTATAATAGGATGAAATTTTCCTATATGTCGTGTTTTTCTATCACAGCTAAATGTACTTTCCGGTAGAAGGGACACTTTAATTTCTTGCCCCTACAAATAATGTAAAATGTAACTTTATATGTGCATACGTTTCTTAATCGTTAAATCGTAACTACCATAACTCTTTAATAGGTCCAACAATACGGAAATAACCACAACTAATAAAAAATCTTAAACACTGCTTAAAATTAAATAAAATCCTTATTCACTCACTTTCCGTGTTAATATCGTTTCAAATACAAGACTTTTTTAACAGCAAGCCAGCATTTTGCGGTACAGTGCTGCCAAATTTATGCCACAACGTAAAACTACACTACATTGAAGTCGATTTACGTACAACAGAAACTGCGAACAATCTGACAGCGGACAGAAGATCGACCAGGTCCAATAAAAAAGAGTAAAATATTGGTTTATATGTTACGAGGGTGGTTCAAATATGATCGAGACAATCACTCTGACACGTTTATTTACTATTGAAAAAATTTACAGTTTTTCTAGGTATTTCCCCTCACTAGTTACGCATTTTATCCATCTTTCCGGAAGTTTTTTGATGCCGGTATGCATGTAAGATGCGCATAAACTCCTCTACCTCGTCGTCGGTGTTGAATATTTGACCTGCGAGGGCTTCTTTCATTGGTCCAAACATGTGGTAGTCGCAGGGTGATAAATCCGAACTGTACGCGGGGGGTGTTCCAGTACCTCCAATCCTAATTCCGATATTGTACCGAGCGTGAGACGCGCGATATGAGGGCGCGTGTTATCCTGGAGAAGAATTGCACTTTGTGCTGGAATGCTCCTCCGTCTCGAGCGATAAGCGGGTTTCACGTGTGTTTTCAGAAGGTTAGAGTAGCATGCAGCATTAATGGTACGTTGGGTGCGCAGGAAATCGACGTACAGTACGCCCCGCCGGTCCCGTAACACCGTACACATAACCTTACCCGTGGACCTGGTTGTCTTCGCTTTGACTGGCGCCTGTTCCTCCTTCTTCCTTCACTCTTTAGACGACATCTTGCTTTCAGAAGTGTAATATTATACACATGTCTCGCCTGTAGTGAAGATTCGCGTTAAAAAATCGCCCCCCTCTGCTTCGTATCGCATCAGCAAGCGGTGACAAACTTTCAACCGCGTAAATTTTTGTCCGAAGTTCAAGAGTTGTAGGAACCCATCGCGGCGGTATTTTGCGATATTTAAGATATTCGTGGATGATAGACTCTACACTACCAATACTGATGCCGAGTTCAGCCGAAATGTCTCGAACATTCATCCTACGGTCCTCCAAAATGACTTGTTCTACGCGACGAATGTTATCTGGTGTGATGCTGATTCGCGGTCGACGATCATGCGGCTCATTCTCGACGGTTTCGCGGCCATCCTTGAATGCTTTGAGACATTTAAACACGGCAGCCCTACACAGGCACTCACTACCGAACTCATTTCGCAAACGCAGAAAAATTTCCGTCTTTTTAACGCCTTCCTACACTAAAAAACTAATGACAATGCGTTGTGCTACGGCGGTCGGCACTCGACGTTCACTCATGGTCGTAGCACGCGCGTTACACTGTTCGTAAGGGACCCAGCTGTCACATATTTAAGCCACGACCTTCAAAAAATACATGCGCGCCATCTACAGCGTTTGTCTCCATCATATTTGAAGCACCCTCGTATATGTCAGATCAGATCTGACGACTATTTCTGGTTGCTTGATTTGGTCGTATTTCGTTTTATTGGAATTTACGTATTTGTAGGGCATATTACACAAAACTAAAAAATTCGTCCTCCGTATAATCTTTAACCGTGCCAAATTTCAAGCCTGTCGGTGCTTCCAGTTTCCTCAAAAAGGGAGGCAACATTTTCGCTAAGCCGATTAATATATAAAGATTTTAACTGAATTTTAGTATTTTAAACCGTTTAATTACTTGAGCGCTTTTACCACAATGTGTGGTTCGCGTGGTTGGGCGATGTGGTTACATCACCACAAAATGAACGACGCATCCACGAATGAGCGTCACGCTAAAATTAATGTTGGTTAAATATAGGATCAGTTCTAAATTTGTTGTAATTCAATAATAATAAATGTATTATATCAACCTGAAAATAGCGTGATTCGCCTTTTGCACAGGATAATTGAGAACTATTTTAGAGGCAATTTAACATAATAATGGCCGGCTAATACGATAATATACTACGGCCTAGAAAACGATATTATTTTCTTGTTGTGTTTTATTGACGTTCGTGTTCGTAATTTACCACTCTCGATTTATAAAATAAGAAATAGTTGTTGAATTACTTTATATCTTATGATCATACTTGATATGTTTTTTAGCCTGTATGCTCGCAATAGGTTAGATCACTAATAGAGTCACACTAATATTGATTTATAATAATAACATATTATAGAGAGATTTTTAAACTACAATTATTTTAAGACGGCTTGTTTGACGCATTGGTAAAGGCGACAGGACGGTTCTCCTACTGTTGCGACAGTCGCGGGTTCGAATCTTGCTGGTGCATGGGCATGCAAGATAATCCGACAAGGCAAATGATCCCAGTCACGCCGGTAACCAGGCTAGGTAAGACCGGATGCATTTTGGGTTGGTCAATCGCCGGTCGGTAGGTCTAATGCCGAGGACCGTAGTAGGAGCCAACGTTATACTGTAGGTCCAGTCCAGATAAACCGTCGTTGGTAAAAAGGAGACTTTAAAAATATTAAAAAAAACCATTATTTTAAAATTAAAAATGGGATTACTAAGATTTTACACGGAAATAAAAGCATGCAATTTCAAAATGTCATGTTAAGAGAAACACCAATCAGAAGCTCTACGAAACATTGACATCACTGATCATTTCGTATTCCAACATTTGAACTTTTTAACGCCCTTTGATTCTTTGGTTAATCTATCTTATATTTCGCGGTTAAAAAATTGGTTTTTGTGATACCTAAATTTGTCCAGAATCGATCGATTTGTATAGTGACTGTCTTATATGACTGTAACTGAAATAATAATTTCAAAAAGAATTCTAGACTAAAATTTTATAGAATTGAAGTGAGTGAGTATTCCTGGCACATTAATTATGTAATGTGGTAAGCAGGAAACAGTACATACAGTTATATACGTGCAGTACACTATAATACGTGGCAAAAATAAGTGCAGTTAATAACTCTAAAGTGCACCTAATAATAGCACAATCTAAGTACTTGCTAACTGTGAGTATAGTATTATTGAAGTCAAATGCCCTGTGTTTGATAAGATAAATCAAAATTGTACCGACGACAAGCCTACTGAAAAATTTTATGATGATAATTTGAAGATACAGATGCAAATATATTTCACAGGGCTACCAGAATATTCATTTTACATAGTTGATTAACTATAACAAAAAAAAACACAACAAATTGTAATATTCAAGTTTATTTTAATAACAGTCTTACAAAAACTTATAATGCAATTGCAATACTTCATCAATTACTTTATAATAACTGTATTCAGACTTACTTTAACATATTAAGTTTTTCCATAAATTCTTAAACTGGATCTCCGCTTAGTTTCTTTTACTTTATTTGACTTCAATTCATTTGGATTCATACATTGCCTGTCCGTAAGTATTGTTCGAAATTTTTGAAACTTCTGTTTGTCATGTGTGTGTTACAACCAGGCTGTAAAAAACATTATTCACACTGTTCACAGCTTATAAAATCGCATTGTTCAATGAAGTAAATACAGAGTATAGAAGTAGTGAAGTATAGAGAAATTTCAAGAAAACTGCAACAGGCAAGTAATAGAGAATAAAAGTTATCAAGAGTAAATAAATGCGTATTCAATTCGTCTACAACCACACTATGTTATTCATATACATATAAATATTAAATCGACATTATTATCCTATTTGGCCAATCAAAAAGAAAGGAAAAGAAGAATTAAAATTAAAAAAATATATTGGTTATTTGGAAGAAAATTTAAAATATAAGTTGCCGCTGTATTAGCGAATACTAAAACCTATATGGATCTATGGAATTCAATTATGAAGATGTTCTACGAGAAGTAATATTAACATAAAACAAATATTTCGGAATAGTCATGAAAACTATTGTGGATGTATCCAGATATTATAGAAATAATTACTTACACTGAAACCTTCGGATTCCAACTATTATAGAGGCAATTAAAAGATTCTCAACAAGACATGAGGAAAAACTCCATTCCCACGTTAACACCGAAGTGTTACAACTCTAGAACACATACTCAAAAGAACCAAACCTAAAACATAAAGTGTACTAAATGGCAAAATCACTGAAAAGGGCTACTAACTTTTATTTTATTTTATTAGAGACTAAGCAAGGGTCAATAAGTCTTAGTCGTTTAGTAAGGAAACGACTAAGACGACTGAGTTAGGAACGACTAGTAATAGAATGTTAATAAAAAACGAAAGCTCCTAATCGTAAGTTGAGTAATCGAAAACATGAGCAAATTTATATAGATATATTATCTTCCCTTAAATTAAGTTAAAAGGTTTTCAATATATTTCTCTGTATATTTGAAAGTCATCATTTTTAGTGAAGATCATAGAGTAAATATAAATGTATAGGTGTTCTTTATCTACACATGATAACGCATTCTCGATCGAAGTGTTGTATACATAGATGTACAGAAACCAAATAAATTAGACATCGTTTTCCTATGACACATATGGCCAAAGATGAATTCATCCTGTTAAAGGACCCACAGTATATGGATTTCACATACTTACTTAAATCTAAATTTACAATTCCTTCACAAACGGATCTTGTGTTAACTATCACTACATAGTATAAAACAAAGTCGCCTTTTCTGTCCCTATATCCCTATGTGCGCTTAAATCTTTAAAACTACGCAACGGATTTTGATGCGGTTTTTTTCAATAGATAGAGTGATTCAAGAGGAAGGTTTATATGTATAATACATGCATAATATACTAAGGCAACATTGCTAATTTTAGAGGTTTCTAACGTGATGTCGTAAATTAACCTATTTTTTAGGCTTATTTAGCAATTAGCAAAAACGCTGTCTAACCCTACGAGTTAGATCAAATTAATGTACTACAGTATTGTACACCATAAAAAGGTCTACAAAAAGTCCGCGATGGTATATGTTTATCTTTTAGGGATAACCCACATTAACCATTTTTATTGTTTACTTTTTACGTGAGAAAATGGCTTATTTACGAAGCTATTTTAAGCAATACGGCATTAATCCTTATCGAATTAAGTACCTTAAATACAGTGTGCAATTAATATAGATCAATATGGTTCCTTACAGCATGTAAATTAAACAAATATTTTCGGAGATATTACAAATTTAAAATTTGCGTTTAAAAATGTGTAATGTAATAAAAATTGTATGAATTTAGATATTCCAAAGATAGCAGGAAATCTTCATAGTAAGTATAGGGGAAGAAGAATTGTTTTACTCCAAATTTAATGCGTGCAGGCCAAGGGCAGTAATGAATGAACCAAAAATACTGGATCGATTTTAATCATGTTTTCATTGAGTGACATAGGCATATATATTTTATGCCCGTGCAAAGTCGGAGCGGGCCGCTATGTTTTTATATACAACGTTCATATTTTTTCTGTAGTGTATTTAATTTAGTATCAGCATTGCACCCGTGCGAAGCCGGGGCGGGTCGCTAGTTATATTATAAAATTTACATACATTTTTATTTATACACATTTATATAGTCGTTCCAATAAAACAGCCTTGCACGTTGTATATTTGTCTGCCAAATTAGCTTGTAAAAATATAAAATTCGTTGGAAACTGGGATTGGATTTTTTCTTGTCTTTTTACCCTATTTAAAAAAAGACAAAATGTTCTCTGATGCATCGGAACATGTAACCAAAGCGGTCTATAAAATTCGATTTGTGTTAGTACTGGTCGATCTTGTTGTTAAATGCCTCCAGTATTCTTCAAAGATTAGTGATAATAAAGAAAGGTTAGAAACCGGCAAACGTTGTAAACCAAAATTTTCAAGTTATCAAAATTTAAAACGACAAGACTGTGACGTTTTATTGGATTACAATGTCTTTATCAACATTAAATATACAGTTAATCGCAAGAAGAGATTGGAATCATTTGGAAACAGATATTAATAAGCAGAATGGATCTGGTGGTGGAGCCAATTGCCGCTATTTTACTTTCCTACAACATAACTCCCATTGTATGTTCCTCAATTGTAACTGATTTGTTGGCGCCAAAATTCTATTTCCGGATCATAGTTGAATTCTGCTCGTTCCTGTATCATAGGTGTGAGGAATAGCTAATTTCATTGTGTCGTGCTCTTTATTATTGTCTTGCACAACACATGAACAAACTCTTATTCTAAGCATATCCGCTTCATTTCCAGTCATTTTCAAACACAATTGTGACATACCAATACCACTATCTATTCTTGTTTATTAGAACCTGGAAGCTTGAAGTTCATGGTGAACGGCTCAGTTTCTTAGGCATTACGTAGAGGACTACCATGGAAATTTGGATAGAAACAGTGCCATTTTGAAGATATTCAATGACAAACTAACGGAGGAAGGTACAATCGATGCTCAAAAACAATTTTTAAACAACTATAAGCTGTCCAACCGAAATAAAGACTACGTAAATCGCTGTGGCCGTTTCTTTAGTAAGAAAGTGTTATATAATCTGACCCAAACTATCTGGCCATTCGTTTCAAAACTACCTGAATGGTAAATGAGACGGGTTCAACCAGCCGCGTCTTCTTTCTAACAAATAAAAGAGTTTTTAAGTTTCTCTAACAATATACTAAAAGTCAATTCATTCGATTTCATTAGATAAATAAAATATTTTGTGATTATTGATTACTTTCAAAACATTTTCCATATAATCTCATATAATTTCTAAGTGGAAGCCTAAAACGTAACTTTCTCTAAAAATATATTTCCTCGATGGGCAACTGAATCCATTATAGCAGTATAGCAACACTATTATTTACTAATAATAATACTAATAAGAGATACTCTCTCTGCCTATGTTGTACAATTTATGATTGGTTGAATGATTTGTATATTTATATATATTTAATGAATTATACATGTTATATTCATAAAATATTATATTTTGCGAAAGTAATGCAGTCATAGTTTTGTACCTCTGTATAGTTCTTATTTAATTAAAAGAAAAGAGCCACTGAAAGTCATTGTATGCTGGTAGAAACTTACGGTGAGTATGCTAACATATGAGACATGGTTTCGAAAACTTAAAAGTGGTGATTCCGACCTGGAAAACAAAAAGCGTTCTGGTAAATAACGAAAGTAAATGGAAAATGAAAAAATAGTCTGTGAAGTGCTGCTTCAGATGTATGATGATGATTTCTGCATCGAATAGTGGCGGGTGATCAAAAATTTATTTATTTTGAATATCCTAAGCTCAAAATATCATGATTATCACCTGGCCAAACAGGCCGATCGCAAGGAAGCATTGAAATTTGAATACGACATATTATCGCACCCATTGTACTCTTCAGATTTTGCCGTTATCAACCGACTATCAATTTTTTGAATCCATGGAACACGTGCTCGCAGGACAAACAGTTTTTTTGGGATGGAATCCATAGATTGTCTGAAATAATAGTTTGAATAAATACATTTTCTATTTTCTTGAAAATTATGTAGTTTTTCCCGAAAAAAAAAACGGTAACGACTTTTCGGTATACACCTGGTAAAATAACATTTATTGGTTTTTCTTTTTTACATAGAGAACGCCGTGAATATGTAATAACTGAAACATGCATTACACGCGTATTTTCTTCCGCCAAAACAGTAGGAGCAAGTCCCGACGGCAATTCAGTGATACAGAACCCATTTTACCCAACTTCGCCCATTATTTGACAAATTATGACTTCCATTTTAAACTTTCCCAATAGACACCCTGTATATTAATTTGTATTGTATTATGTATATTTATATACAAAAAATTATTACAATATTTAATGTCGCGACTTCAATTATAATTACGTAGCAATTATATGAATTCAAAAATTTTAATAAAACCAATAAGTTTCATATTACACAATAGTTCTACTAACTTTTTTAACTTTTTCATTTCAGGGGCTCAAAATCCAAAACGCTCTTCAAGAAAGTATCTTACTACATCGAGATATCGCAGCTTCAATGAAAGAACTGGGTTATCGTATTAGCAGCATCGAGACAGCCAACTTAACATCCAACGTTCCTCTATATCCGGCAAAAAAAGGTCACGCCGGATACTTAGGTGATACAAGCATTCTAGGTAAGATTACTTCCCACCCTTGAACGTACATGATAATGTTTATCCGAAATATTTCTTGATAGGTATACCAGTCAGTATTATGAGATACCAACCGAGCAAAATTGAGAACGTGCTAGAATGGGAACTTATCTCGAAGACCTTATACTCACATCGTGATTTGAATCCTCGAAGAAGAATTGGATCATCCATCAAGGAAGGGCTCAATGATGTTACAAGAGAGGTAATGCATATATTTAATACATAGAGAACAAAAAAAACCGCCAACATTAATTCCTATTTAGCGATATAACAAATAGTAACATTCCATGATTATGTTCCAAATGTTTTCATTAGATGCAAAGAGAAGACCAATATTAATTTTAATCACTTACTCATAAGGGACCGGCATATTCATCAAAAAGTTGAACAAAGCGAACATAAAACATAAACAAATAACGTTTTTTTTTGTATAAATTGTATTTATAATGATATGTTATATTCCAACTTTGCATTACTGGTTTCATCGAATGGTTATAAAATATACAAAGTACAGCCCACCAAACAGTAATTTTTTTCATATATTTTTTTAATTAATTACCTATACATTAAATATGCTTAGTACAATAATTTATACAATAGTACAATAAATTAATTTACAAATTACGTACGGGATTAATACATCAGTATGTATTTCCTAAATTAAAATAAAACTAAACTACTTCAGCTAAAGTTAAGAACACACTTATAGACTAAATAAGTTCGTGGGGTTTGTTTCCCTTCAATCTTCTGATTTCCTACATGTCATCCAGTACCTGTATTGCTGCCACGTTGCTGTGATTTAGCAAACTTATTTCATATTTTAAGGCGAAATCTTGGATGACTTCGTATATTCATTTGATTTCGAGGTTATCGTGCAGCTCTTCGTTGGTTACGTAGTAATAATCATTTTTAATTAATAGCAGAACTTTGTTTTGGGTGCGTTGGATTACTGTTGTTTTAATATTTTAGCTCAACCCCAATATTTGCATCCCATAGGTCTTATGATTGACCGATAAACCAATCTCTTTAATTTTAGGTCAAATTGAGAGTATCTTCCGACAAACCAGTACATTTGCTTGACCTTGAGTCTAATCTGTTCTGCTTTTTGTCTAAAGTAGCAAATGGATCTGCAATTTTTTTGACTGCTACTTATATTTTTTCTAGAACCTTAGACAGAGATACATCTTTTGCCATGATAACTGTGTCGTCGGACAATGTTCCAAGTACTGTTTTTTGTTGTTGTATAGAACAAATATAGGAGTGATCTCAAGACGCTACTCTGTAGGACTCCAGCTGAAATATGTTTAAGTATTTAGAATACCCCTTCATACGAAACTCTAAATTTTCTTTCAAAAAGTTATGATGTCCAGCAGTCGACAGTAATTCCGTGATAGAATTGTTCATAAACTCTTTGTTCTTAAAATTTGTCTTATTGTAAAAATAATGTTTTTCGTTTGACAACTTTTAAACGGTATTTTACCAAGAAATTCACAAATAAAATGGACATTATTCAAATGTTTATCACATTTAGAATAAATACGGAAGTTAAAAGTTAGCTTTATGTAGCTGTTATGTAAATATGATGTGTAATAATCATATTTGCGATGAATAGTATATACTTTAATAAAAAGTGATTTTGAATGTTCTTCAAACAATTCACAGAATCCGTATAACGATGGTGGTATAATAACAAGATAAAAGTTTTATGCGTAAAATATATTTAACGTTTTAGCATCAAATTTCAATTAAATTCCTTTCTAAATAACTCTAATATGTCTATGAAATCAGGATATAATTATTGTTATAGTTTTTTTTTCAAAAAATCTCAAAAAAATCTTAGTGCTAAATTTATGTGAATTCAATTAATTAAATTTAGTCTTAGGAATAACACAAAATGTACAGGTACACGTTTCATAGTAAAATATAGAGAAATATTTTCTTCGGAAATTGAAAATGTCCAATATTTATTATATCGTTTGACTGTTCCTTCATGTTTTATTTATTTATTTATTTAAACCCGTCAGCCTCTTGGGCTATTTAGGATGAATTACAATACATTATATGAACATTAACAGCTTACAATACTACACAGTAGATTATAAACAATAGAATATATACAATAAAATTTTTCAATTACACAATAATAAATGTGTGTTACAAGTGCTGAAATAGGTCTATGGTCTTTAGATAGTCAATCAGCAGATTCAGTTGCTCAGGTTAGACCAATTGTTCCAATGTTGTCGGCATCTCAAGTTGTCTCCTCAAATCATCATATTTTTGGCAGTCCAGTAGGACGTGTCTGACGCTGAGTTGAATCTAGCCCAAATCACATAAGGCCGGGCTCTGTCCCTTCAACAAATATTCATGTCTACAGTGCCCCATTCGCCGTCGTGCGAGGACGCTTGACTTGTGTCTACTGATGTTATTATGGTCTATAGATTGATAAATGATCCTCTTGACTTTCCATAATTTATTGTTTTTCTTCGAAGGCAGATAGGGCCATATATATATATATATATATATATATATATATATATATATATATATATATATATATATATATATATAGCCAGCAGCTCCGCAGTGAAAATGCTGGTCAATGATGGAAGTCAAAAATGTCTCTCGAGTAGACTAGACGTATAAGCAGCACCCACAAAGTTCTCACGTTTTGAACCATCCGTATAGATGATAAAATTAATTGAATAGTTCTCTTCGATTATCTGTCTAAAGAAGTTTTTATTGTGGAAGGACTATTTGTTTCCTTATTCAGAACCTTCATAGGGCGTCTATGTGTATTCTTGACCTGCCATGGTGATATATTAGTGATTCTACGTTTTGCATCCGGAATCACAATCATTAATCGTTTACATATCTGGAAAATAAGAGGCTTAAGTGCCTCTTCCTTATATTGGTCTAATTTGTCTTAGGTAGGAAAAAGGTATTGAACGGGTCCAACTCTGGACAGAATTTGACGCCGTGATTAGAGTGATGATATCTCTGCTTAGCACTGTAAACTTTCAACTAGACTAGTGCGGAATATGATTATTGTATGATTCTATGTGATATAGATTCTCATAGCGGCGTTTTGTATGGGATCCAATTTCTTCACGTATGAAGGTGGCGCGGTAATATAACACTGGCTTCCATAATCTATTTTACTTCTTATCAGCGCCTGATATATATTGCTCAACGATGTTCTATGTACTCCATAATTGATGTTGGAAAGGGTCTTCAGTAGACCTATGTCTGCCAAACATTTATTCTTGAGATAATTTATGTGTGGGAGCCAGTTGAGCTTGTGATCGAACAGCAAACCAAGGAATTTGTGTTCTGGTTTGTTTATTAGGTTCTTACCCTCTATCACTAATGTTGCTATTCGCGATCAGTTCCTCCGCCTACAAAAGTGAACACTCATGATCTCTGCTGAGAACTTCAAACCATTCCGTCCGACCCACGCAGGCAATTCATGGAGGCAATTCTGTAATAGGGATTGGCTGTACTTATCGATAGTATGTTTGTGGTAGATAACCACATCATCTGCATAGATTCGGGCGTTGATATAAGTGGGAATGACTTCGTTAATGGAGTTCATAGCAATTATGAATAGTAATGGGCTAATACAGGAGCCGTGGGGTACACCGTTGGTTTGGTGATATGTTGTAGATATTACTCCATTAAACCTGACCCGGAACCTTCTGTTAGTCCAGAAGGATGCAATGAAGTCGAGCGTTTTGCCCCTACTTCCCAGTTAAATAGTTATCTCTGGATCCTGTTACTATTGATGGAATCAAAGGCCTCTTCTAAATCAAGAAAAACTGCAGTCACATATTGTTCCGTATTAAAGGCCTCACAAAGATCCTCCTTCTGACAATTATTTAGTAATCTCTGCTTTACGATCACATATATCGGCCTATGGCAGACCATGCGCTCAAGTACTTTACATAGGTGGCTGGTTAGCGCAATGGATCTGTAATTGGATACTGAATGCCGTGGTTTACCTGGCTTATATGTAGGGACCAATAGCGACTGCTTCCACGATAAAGGCAAATATCCCTTCATCCAAACTTGGTTGTAAATATTAAACAAATGGGAAAGTTGTGATTGGGTTAGATTTTTGATTAATGGGAAACTAATGTCGGCCTCTTAGGGAGATGTGTCCTGCACCTACTCATGGCCTTATTTAGCTCTTCCGCTGTGAATGGAGTGTCCATAAAATCATATACATTCTTGCTTGTCCCATCATTGCTCTTAATCTCTTTCTCCTTATGTTTATGTCCTATGGAGTGATACTGTGGTGCGAAAATTTCAGTCATCTCACATGGGTTCTCAATATGTCGACTTCCGTCAACCATTACTGGTATTTTGGATTGTGGGTTACCTTTCAGTATGTTTATTTTTCTCCATATAGTATGTGATGAGGTTTATGGGGTAAGGCTACTAGTAAATTTTCTCCAGGAGCTTAACCTTGTTTGCCGAATAGTTCTTCTCGCAATTGCCTTTAATATTTTGTTGTTTTGGAAAAATTCGGACGTAGGGTTTAATTTGAATCTGTTGAGAGCTCTTTTCCTATCCTTTATCACCCTAGCCCAGTCTTCATTCCACCACGGTACAGGTAATTTGTTTATCTTTTTGGTGTTGATGGGAGTGGATCTTCTAGCTGCACTGATAATGGAGTCAGTGAATTCTTTTACAACTGAATCCACATCATCAGTGATTGGCGTGGTTTCAATCAGCAACCTACACTTGTTACAATCAATGCCTCCAATATTAAGTCCAATCGCTATAGGTGATATGCCAAATGAGTCAGTGAATTCAACCAGTGTAGGAAAGTGGTCGCTGTCATGCATATCGGCTATAGTTGTCCATCTCGCCTGTCCAACCAATGAGGAAGAGCACATGCTCAAGTCCAAATGTGATAAAGTGCCTGACAAAGTGGATATAAATGTAGGCGATCCATCATTCATAACACACAGATCATTATCATCAACCACCTCAACAATCCATCGACACCTTTGATTGTATTTAGACGAGCCCCATTCAGGCGCATCAGTATTGAGATCTCCCATGATGATTTTGGAATTTGGAAGTTGTGAAACGAGAGCTTCTATACTGGTTCTTTCAATGCTCGCAGAGGGAGACAGATATAAATTACATATTGAGACATTTCTGCCAGATAAATATGCTCTAATCGCTACTGCTTCAAGCTCTGTTATAGTGTTGAGCTTTTCTTCATGCATATCTGTTCGGATTAGAATAACTACGCCTCCAGATGGACATGCACTGTTTTTCCTGTACTTTCTTATGATATTGTAACCTCGCATGAATGAGTCTTCAGGGGATAAGTTGGTTCCCTGCAAAAGCATGATCGATGGTTTGTGTAATGCTAAGATGAGTCGAAACTCTTCTTGCTTTCTTTTAAGTCCGTTGATGTTCCATTGTATTATGATGGTCATTGTGTTCATTTTGTTGGTTCCTCTATATCCATGTCACTACTAGATTTATTTTTTGTGCTTCTACTGGTGCGGTCGTTAGTATGACCTTTCTAAATGTTGTTCCTTTTGCTTGGTGGAGATGAGCCAGACGAGGAGTTCCGACTGCTTACATAATCAGTTTGTTTCTCTTTTCCCTTAGTAGGTAAAGTGGAGGAGGCGTCTCCCTTTTGCCGGGACGTGGATTGGGACGAATGGGAATGGGGAATAGGAGGAGGACGAGGAAGGGATCGATCCCTCTCACCCGAACTTACTCGGGATAGTGAGGACCTTCGGTGTGGAGGTGGACTGCCCCTCGGGATGTAGCTGTGAGATTTTTTGTGGTTGTCTTCTTTCTAGCTTGAGGAGTCTCCCGAGTGGAGGTGGATGCTGCCGATTTAATTGTCTCCTTTGTTTCACGATTATCTAAGTTACACTGTGTGGCTATAATGACATAGTTCTTTTTGACAACTTTAGCATAATTCATTTGGGTATTACCCAATTGGTGTCTAGCTATATTTTTGGCCATGAAGTACGATAGCTTCTCGTCTCCTTCTCCTTTTTGTATTAGTAATTCTTAATTGTGTACAGGGCATCTCCTGTATCTTGGAGAGTGCTCCTGACCGCAGTTGACACAATGAGGTGGTGGAGAGAATTCAGCTTCTCCATGTGCCTTCTTTCCACAGAGTGGGCAGCCGGGGATAAAGAGAGCTCATGGACACATGTCCAAACCTTTGGCACTGGTAACACTTCATGGGGTTCGGAATGTACTGCCTCACCTTAAAGCTAAGATATCCTGCCTTAATCCTTTCTGGGATATGTTCCTTTCTGAACGTCAGTATAAAACTATTGGTTGCAGTACTTTCTCCTTCTTTTCATAATGTTTTTGGAATATTGGCTATGGTTTTTTTTAATTTTTCATTGCCATATTGTGCCAAAGAAAGCGGCAAGTATATTTTCAACATACTTTTTTACTTACTTTTACTATACTTAAACAAAATTGTATCGAAAATTATTAATAACGCTTATGCTTAGAAGTCGACGTCATTCCTCTTTAGAATCAAATGAAATATATACAACATAAAAATAATTTGACATCATTCAAAATGAAATTGTTCTTTTGAATATAATAGAACCAGCAGTTCTCTCTTTCTTTTTCTTCCACAAAGAAAATTTGAGGAGGAACATGTACATCTCCGTCTCACTTATGGCACGATTGAAAAAAACATTAGTAAGCACACGTTGGATTGAAATAGAAATAACCAATTACTTTTTTTATATTACTTGTTGTTGTAATGTTAATTGTTGCTTTCCAAATAATAAAATACGATATTTGGATTAAAAATACAATAATATAGCACAGATATTATATCATCATCGCCTGTTATACGCAATGGATAAAATAGTCGAAGCACGCATTTTACTGAAATACTAATAATTATTTTCAAATGACTACTTGTTTAACTATCGACTAGTTCGACTTTTGCGACTCTTCTGCACTCTTTACAGTGGATATACCTTAATGACAATTAATGTATATTATACTAATTTTTCCGAACAAACGCTTAGAATTGGAAAGTGATAAATTCATTGAATAATTTAAAATGAAAATTGATAAACACAAGGGCCTTATACAAATAACCAATATAGTTTGTTTTCAACCTGTTATCAGTATAATTTTCAAATAAATCAACACATTTAATTACTAATATTTTTCCTATTTTGCTGAAAGTAACTATAGGTGGCGCCGTGTAACTGCCATAATGTTAAACATATTTCAAAACATAAAATTAACATAATTATTACCTGTTTACCTTAATATTAGCAGTTAAAAATGAACTTGAACAGTCATCAATACACAATTAACGTTGAACCCTGTTTAATTATTTACGTCAAAATACCAATTGCGAAAGTTGGGAAATTTTATTTACCTGGTTATCTTCCATGTTAACTATTCCAGGCTTTATAAACACGTGTTAGTCGGTCTAAACTTATTTTAAAAATTCGCTAATCGGTTTAAAAATATCCCCCAGACTAATTGATGAAAAAATATACAATGTACTGTACGATATCCCTGCTTCATTGATATCTTATAATTCGATGAAGATTTGTTTAGAAATACTTTGTTTAACCACATTGACCAATCAGGTTAGCAAATTTCAATCGCAAACTTGTAAATAATGACTTTGTTTATTTAATTTAAGTTTCTCAACATTAATCGTCGCTAACACTAATAAACAACCTTAGGTTAAATGGTTAGTATCGGCCTGTTTTATATGTATCATATTGTATATTTATATTGTATACTTCTCCAGATAGGAAAAGATTTTTGCAAGAATAGTTTTTTATTTATAATTAGATCACAGTCTTACTTCTCAGTACTTTATAATTTAACTACATTACACCGTATATCGTTTAACAAATATCGTATAACATTACATCGTACAGTCTGTTTATTGTACTCACTGTCTGTTTTAACTAGCGTTGGGAACTATCGACTGAAAATAATAGAAACAGTCGATAGTAAAAAACTAGTAACTGAAAATAATAATTATTATTTCAGTCAAAGGCACACTTCAACTTTTTCTATTCGCGACAGGATGAGTCCAGACGGGGATGTACGAATTCCTTCCCGTACTAATTTTGAGAGAACAAAGGATATAAATAATTGTTTAATTCTTTGTGTTGTACAATTAATTCTAAATAATTTTAAATTGGCAAGTGGTAGTGTGCTAAAAGGAATGGAATAATGATCCCAAATATATTTAATCGTATTTTAACATTCAGTAACAATGACATAATATAATAAAAGTAAGTGGTTTATTTCTATTTCATTCCAACGTGTGCTTATTAATTTCTTTTTCAACCTTGCCATAAGTAAGACGAAGATGTACATATTTCTATTCGAACTTTCTTTAGAAAAGAAAAGGAAAGAGATAATTTATGTAATTTATTAACTTCAAAATAACAGTTCATTTTGAATGATTTGACTTGATTATACAGAGTAATAGAGTAATGAGCACTAAATATTTGTATAGTATCTTCTCAATCAATCTTTATCAACTGTTTAACCATCGCACCCTTTTTAAATACAATAATAATTTTATTTATCGTTATTAAAAAATATTTTATTATTAATAATATTATTATTCGTTGCATCTTGAACGAAAGAAGTTTTAACATTCAAAAGCATGAATAAACATCGAGGTACTTAAAAAAAATAGAAAATCAAAAGAATCAATCAAAAAGACCCAATAGTTGCCAATATAACGTAAATGCGGTCAAAATGATTTTTCTATTTGTCAATCAAAATATTGTTTTTTTTTTTACCTTATTACATTAGTATATCTTGAAATAATCTTATCTTGAAATCATATCTTGAAAAATTATTATCTATGTAAGCCTAAATTCGGTAAAAAATTATCAAGGTCGCGGCTAAATTGACCAAGCCAGAACGTTAAAAATCAGTCGAATGAAAACTGGTAGGTTCGAAAATAGTAACTGAAAGTACAGGAGTTAAAGAGTCGATGTTAAAAAGTAGTTAATTACTAAACAGTCGATAATTCCCAACGCTAGTTTTAACACTGACGTAATTTAACTAATCAGGAACTGTATTGCTTCAACACTTACATACTGATGAAGCTCTTTTGTAGTTTCTCGAAGCTAATATGATGGCTACATGGTCTACATAAATATATGATGGGTGGCCACTAAGACGTATTAATATTAATGTTTTTCATGCAGATTAATCATTGTCGATCCTTGGTATTTGTTTTGGAATATCTTGAGATTGATTATGGTATACGAAGTAGTACTAAAGTATTACTTTCGCATTTCTTCAACATGTGTGCCAGTTGCATCAATCTGAACAAGCGGTAATCAGAAAGAACATGATGACGGTAATAAAAAATCATGAAATATTGATTTATAATAATTATAATATGGGATGGACTTATTTAAAAAATATATTTTTAAATTGTAAGTATGATTATCCATCACTTAACGTTTCCTAACCCTCAATTCCGCATTCCAACATCCGGACTTTTTGGGCGTACGCCGATTTCATTTGGATTGGTTACATATAGGTTAACATGGTTAACCATAGGTCATCGAACTATTTGATACAAGTAATAAAATATTTGACATTACCTTGTTGTAATCTAACCATTACATTTGTAAAACTAAATTCATCAATACATTATCATTACCCATCATTATAGTAAACATAATTTTCCACGTTATTTGGTAACTGAAAAAATTACAAAATTATTAATAGACTGATATACACAATGAACAAAACAAATGAGGTCTAATCACAAATTTTATCAACAATGTTATTTACCTGGATATTATAGCCATAGGTACTTTAGACGTACTTAAAGGTAGTTAAAATGCTAAATACTTATATCAGAATGGTCACCAATAAAGTACCTATGTCGAAGCTATATCTGTCGGTTCGCGCTTTGCAAGATTTTAGTCACATTTTTCTAACTTAGAACGAAAATACACAACTTTTAACCACACAAATATATGTATGATTTCCGAGATGTATGTCCGTCGAAAGTACGTCATTAAGAACATTCAAAACAACATTGATGATTATTTTTAAGGTTAGAGGGCGCGGGTGTACTTCTCACAAGGAGTAAATGTTTAACTTTCTTCCCGACGAAAGTACGTACTTTCGACCGAGGTATGAAAAAAAAATTACAAATGATTTTATTCGAAATACGTAAAATTTTCATAAAGTAGTATTTTTAAATTAGTCATCATGCCTATTATATTTAAATATTATTGGGAGTAGACATAAATATTAACTATTCGATAAAATGGATAATACAAGACGTCGCCAATATGTTTGGATGAAAATTAACTGATATAAAACATTATGTAATACTATATTATGTCGAAATATTGGAAATACATATAGATTAATATGTTGAGGTTTAAGCTGAGTAAGCGTAATTTATGGAAACTTGAAGAAATCCTGAGCAGACGCCCATTAATTGTTTATAGAAGCATAAAATAAACCTGACTTGCCACGTCCGAGTTGTGAGTGTTTTTATAAAGGTCCAAGGACGGTGAATTTGACGTAAAATAATGTAGCCAAAGGTTGAAAATCTACGTATGAAGAACTTGTGAAAACTTAAGTGAAAATACTTAAGGTAATATGAACAACCAATTTCACATTGTTCAAATTATTATAACTAATTGAAAATCAGCAAAATAAGTATCATATGAATTGAATCAGAGAACGGAATGATCTATTTACATGTTAAATGCAATCACAAAGGAAAAAATTTTTTGGCGATTGTAATTTTCAAAACGATAAACACGTTCTTCTGACTTACCATGTCTGCAAACTGCAATTTTTTTAATAAGAAACAATATATCTTTATTTGTGCTCCGAGTAAAACTTAAATAGTCATGGTTAGACAATTGAATTTGTAAGTTAGCTCTTTTTGTGTGTCATAGTTATAATTGGAAGTCAAATATTATGCGTTATGCTAATAGAATTTTTTCGCATACATATGCGAAGCATCATAAATGTTAATTGTTTTACAGCTGGCCATAAAAATTAATGTCAAACATTGGGGGAGCTGAACGTTCTCTAATTTCTGCTATATCCTTGTAATGAAAACGTGAACTATTTTTGATTATATTTCCTGAGTGTTTTAATTCAATATTTGCATCTATAAAATATATTGCTTAACGTTTTAAAAGGCTGTTGAAGAAAACACTAAAATGGTAAATGTTTTATATGATCCTGTTTCTTCATAAACAAAGATTTGTATTGATTTATTTAAAAGTGGACGTACGAACCCAGTACCAGAACCTATCGCAAAAATGATGAATATGGGGTTTCAATGTCAACAAACACTTATGAGAAATTTAAACATTTCAACAACAGATAATGAGCATTATCGATTAAATTTTAGATATATAAAAAACTGTATTATTTTTTGTTGTTCCGTCCTTATGCATGAGATTTGGTTTTACTACTATGATCGTGAATTAAGTAACGATGTGGATATCGATATTTAGCTTCGAAGCGATCTAGTGTTTAATAATTGGGTGCCGCACGAGCTTACTTTTTGACCAAAAACAATAACGACTTGATGATTCGGAGCAGTGTTGGAAGATGATCAAGCGTAATAAACCCGACTGTTTGCGTCGATATGTGACAATGGATTAAACATGGCTCCATCATTTCACTCCGAAGTCCAATCGACAGTCATCCGAGTGGACTGCACACTATGAACCCGCTCCAAAGCGTGGAAAAACGCAACAGTCGGCTGGTAAGGTTATGGCGTCTGTATTTTGGGATGCGCATGGAATAATTTTAATTGACTATCTTGAAAAAGGAAGGACCATCAACAGCGACTATTACATAACGTTATTGGACCGTTTGAAGGACGAAATCGCCGAAAAACGGCAGCATTTGAAGAAAAAGAATGTGCTATTTCACCAAGACAATGCAGCGTGTCACAAGTCAGTGAAAACTATGGTAAACATCCATGAATTGGGCTTTGAATTGCTTCCTCGTCCACCGTATTCTCCAGATCTGGCCCCCAACGACTATTTCCTGTTCTCAGGTCTCAAAAGAATGCTCGCTGAGAAGAAATTTTCTTATAATGAAAGGGAGGGATCGCCGAAACTGAGGCCTATTTTGAAGCAAAGGAAAAATCGTACTACAAAAATGGTATCGAAAAGTTGGAGGGTCGTTATAATCAGTGTCTCACCGTTGAAGGGAATTATGTTGAATAAAAAAACTAATTTTGCCAAAAAAATGTGTTTTACTATGGTAGGCTGGAGACTTTTCAATTGACCTGTTATGTTAGAACCAATACCGCTACTGGACAACACGCAGGAAATCAGTAGATTAAAGTGAACCAAACCTCATGAACGTGTATACTGTATAAGTGTTTTATCTTAACTTTAATTTAAGTAGGCAAATTTAATTTTAATTTGGGGAAAAAATTTGGAAAACGGAAACTCGTCCTGCCTGTATATTGACTCAAGTAAAATTGAACAATAGTAATAAATTTATTTTATACATTAATATTGCACTAAACATATATAGTGTAAGATATAATTAATTTTTAAAAAATCCAAAATTGGAACTTAATGTTGTTGTTTTTGAAAATTCAAGAATTATTATATAAAACTCTTAATTTTGCATAAATAATTATAAAATTGATTAATCCGAATTGATGATGAAAAAATTTATTAGAAATATAATTATTGATTCGTTATCATTTCTTTTAGATCATGGAGCTGATTAATTCTTTCTCTAAGCAACGGGGAAGGGTGATAGACTTTAAAGAAATATTGTATGGATATTGGAGACTGGATCCCCTTCATGGAGTCGATTTGATATTAGATTTGCTGCTGGTTTATAAGAAATACAGGGGCCATAAAATGACGGTTCAAGTTCGACGTCATGCCTATGTTCAGCAATCTTTTACAGGTTTGTATTATTTTTATTAGATATGTTACTTGTTACTTATTACAGTATTATTTATACAAGGAAATATTTTTTATATTCAAATTCGATTTTTTTTCCTGTCTATTAAGTAATTAACGGATTTCTTATCGAATATCTTCACTAAATACATTTAGTAAAAACAAGCATGTAAAATCTCCAATGTTATTGCTATTCTAAATATTATTTTAATAATGAGATCTGCCATTAACATTCCGCCAAATTAATTTCACCTCCACTCAACTACTAAAATAATGAAAATAGTATATAATTTATTTTTTAACATCATAGTACATCTAATGCATATATTATCGGACTTAAATCATAATTAATTAAACAGTCACAATATTTTGTAGGTTAGAGTTATTTTATTATATTTAGATTGAACTCTTTTCTAAACCACCTGTGGTATCGGCTGGATGCTTAATCCACCTAACTAATTATTGTACAACTAAGTAATGTATTTTATTTTCACTGAAGAACATTTTTATCTTTTTATGTTTTAACACTTTAGTTTCTTTCGTTGATGTGTTTTATACTGAATAAAATTACATTTAATCACTTCATTTCCCTTAATGCATTTGCCATATCTGCAAAACAGTTAGTACTAATTCTCTCTTCGTACATTTTAATCAAATGCTCGATAGATATATTATATATAGACATATTCTGAACAATTACACACACATATATGCACACTCATACTCTTCAATGCGATTTTATAGAGTGATTTCTGCAGTATATTAATTATATACTCACATTTAATTATACTCTCATCACCCTGTCTTGGTATCGTCTGCATTGAATAAAAATACCACATCCAGAAAGTTTCATTCACTCACTGTCACATTCTGAGACACTATTTCAATCAATAACTAAGCCGTTAAATTCTAATCTAACACTAGTTCACAACTCCATCATTCAATTCTTCTGTGTACCTAATGGAGTTTATCCAAACCGAAGGGTGTTATTGTAGACAATCATTTCCACATATCCAAACAGTTTTTGCTTGTATGCATATTGATATACTTTGATTGTACACAAATTCAAATAATAAGTATCCCTTAATGTGTTTTTTTAATTGTCTATTAAAATCAATATCTGGAAGTTGTATTGGACCTCTTCGTGAGTTATCTTTATACTATTAAATCCTATGTTTCCCAACAGTCTTTAACTTAACACAGTATTGATTGAACAGTGTAATGACTTATACCCCTCTAATAGAGCTGCATATCCCTAAATCTCTGAAATAATTGTATTAAATTATATTTATATTTAAAAAATACTCCCCTTTTCATACATTTCATATTTGATATTGAATAGAACTATCATAGTAGACACTTTCTTTTCAGTGAATGGAACACTATATTATATTGTCTTATTATCACTATTGTTTTGAAGAATTTTGCTGACATTTGATAACCGAACGACTTTTGGCAGGCAGTACTGTATCTCTTTTTAACTAGAATAAAATGCATCATATACATCTTGATGACGTGAGTTCACTGCCACTTTGGTCAGACTATATATTATTATATTTACATTTATTACAGCCTAACTGATTATAGTAAATAACCAAATACATTGGATATGAGATAAAAAGAGATATGTTATTCATGCTAATTTTAAATAGGGTGAAATCATGTTTGTACAGCTAGTAATGGTTATTAGAAAATAATTTTGGGATTTTTGCAGGTGTCTTCATTAGAGAGGCGACGAATTCTCCACCCAAGGAATTGATGAACTATGATGATAATCTCCTCAATCACTTCATCAGTCGATTGAGCAACAACTTTCCTCCCTTTATTGGTTTCCCTCAATCCCACAACCAGTCCAAAACTGTGATCAATTTTCTGCTACCTCTCAGTGGCCGATATGAAACCTTCGTCAGGTTTTTGAAAATGTACGAAGATGTATGCATCAGAAATTGGGAACCAACAAGATTATACGTAGTTTTATATAAAAGCGAGGAAGCTCCAGATGACTATGATGCCACGTTGACATTAATCAATTTGCTGAATTCCAAAATGCACACGACCTTTTTCGCCAGTTACAGGAACCAGGAACCAGTCAGAGTGGTACAGAGTAGTGGCAATGAATCGTTTACCAGAGCTGGTGCGTTGCAAAAAGCTATTGATATCCTGGATGATAGGGATATGATGTTATTTATTGATGTCGATATAGTTTTCGATCAAAAGTTCCTGTCCCGAGTGCGTCAGAATACAGTCCTAGGCAAAAGCGTTTACTTTCCGATACTTTACAGTCTATACAGTCCTAAGCTGCTGGATATAGGCATCAGCACTTACCGCAAAACCGACTACAGTTACTTTACCGAAAATCAAACGGACTCAAACCGAGGTTTCTGGCGCCAGTTTGGTTTTGGTATAGCCTCCCTATATAAATACGACTACAATGGTTTAGGGGGGTTCGACCTTAGTATCAAGGGTTGGGGAACCGAGGACGTAACGTTCTTCGATCATGTCGTACAGAACCATACCAGAAAGATATTCAGATGTGTGGATCCTGGACTGATTCACGTCTTCCACGAGGTCAAATGTAACTCAGCAGAGCTAGACCTAGAACAGAAGAATATGTGCTTAGGTACGAAGGGCAGTACACTGGGCTCAGTTGAGAGTTTACAGAAACTATTTGAAACGTACAGAGAACTGTTTAGGTAGCATTTGATGTTCATATCTGAATTTTATTTTCTTGAAAGAACTCAGAAAACTGATATCAGTTTTCGCGTCTTGTTCCGTAGTCGAGTTTTTGCTTTACAAAAAGCAGGTCGTTTCTCTATATGATTACCAGATACTTCCACAATACAATTTAGTATTCCAGATGGAATGGGTATGCGAATATAAGCCTTATGAGCTTTTTATGATCTACAAATTCGAATAGAAACCACCACCGCAATCGATCAGTTTAGGGTGCTGATGTCTCAGGGAATCGTATACCTGAGAAATATTCCTTTCAAATCTGTTTAAAAGCGTTAAATTTGCTTTATAAGGCTCGATATTATGTTTGATGCACCTTGTCCCTGAAGATTAATGGTTTTTTTTTTGCATAATGTGAATGTACATGAAACTATCTGATGAAATAGACTAGTCTTAATATTCCATAATCTCAGAAAATGAACACCAAATGATTTCCGCCATTTTATAAAGGCTAAAAAGTTGCTAGTCTTATTTGCAGTAACAGTACTTTCGCCGATAAATTATCAGCCTTTATAAAATATTCTTCAAGGGATCTCGGGAGATAATTATTTTGAAATATATTTTAAATGAATGTTTCAGATAATTTAAAATTCTGAAGATTTATTAAAATACTGCCACTGTCTTTATAAGTAGAAAATAAATTATTCGCCATGATATTAACCAATTCATTATAATTTAATGTGTATTTCTTGCGGACATGCCATAACCTCGATACAAATGTATTTATTTCATTCGTTGCTATTAATTAAGACAACATTTTGGGTCATACTGTTTTGGTAATAATTCCCTGGATTAACTTCTTTTCATCCTACATCTAGGGCAAATGTTACACGCGTATTGCTTCCATGAAGCAGCTACCCACAATTTTGCATTTATTATTTTACAAACGAAATAGCCTAATATATATCGAGGTTTTACAGGGTTTGACTTTTTGTGAATGATAATTTAATTCTGACTGTGATCTAATTCAATTATCAAGTATAATAGTCCAATTTATTATATTATGTATTATTTTAACTGTATATATATTTTGAATAAGTAGCTGTGAATGTAACCGTTTTAAGATATACCGCTCTTTATTTGTATAACGTAGCTCCAATATATAGGGATTGATATCGGCCCAATTTAGATTAATATAAAGTTCCTGTAATAACGATTCATTGTAAATAAGTAGGTGATATGTAATCAGTTGTTTAAACTTTACATCTATTTTCATGAGATTATAACTTTATTTATTAATTTAATTGTTTATATTCTTTACCCCTTGTGGTTAACCCTAAAACATTTTTCTCATACTTCCATAATAAAGGAAATATGAAGACACTCTTATATAAAATTCAAGTTGTATGTTACGAATTACTTTATTAAAAGTATTATCAAGGTGCGATGGAATTAATAACAGTACTTTTAGTTTTTGAACAAAAGAGAAACTCTATTTCTATTACTGGCCCATTACATTTAGCCCTTTTATCAATATAAAACACATATTTCCATTTAAATGGAAACTCCATTTCTATTTAAATGTAATTAATACCTAAACTATTTAACATTATAAATAAATCAGTACAAAAATACATTTAAATTGCGAAGACAAAACTATTACATTCTACATATAGAATCAATTAAGCTTTCGACTATTCTATTTCTAAATTAAGAAGACTAAATTGAACAAGACTAATAGACAAATATATTGACCAATTAAGTCTTTGTTTAGATAAAGGTCCTCAATAAAGTAATACTTTATTTCAACATTTGCTTCTTTTTCAGTTCAAAATTTGTTATCATAAAAATAGCCTATAAAGAACTGTGTGAACTTAATCTGTTTAGCCTGTTCCTGGGTTGCAAAACCCGCGAATATTTATTTGCCTTCCAATGAATTAATTACATCCCATTTTAATGGTAATTAGGCCCTATGATTTTTTGATATGGTTATTTTAATTTACTGTTCTGTTTAAAAATGTGATTTGACCATCAATTACTTTTATCTTCCAGTTGTGTTGAACGAATATTTATATTAAAATTTTAATAGTTTGTAAATTGCACAATAACTATAACTGAACATACTGGGTGCGTTACTGAACTCTACATCACTGATTTAAATGGCTTTTTAACCTACTGCTAATTCTGTTTTATTTTCTAACTTTCTAGTGCTTCATTTGTTCTGGAGCTCCTATAATTTCATATAATTATGTAACCGTTGTATTTGGAATATACTTTGATCAAAATTTTCTATACTGCCTCATATTTTTCTTAGTACAATGTACTTTTATGTGTTGTTCGCTACCTCATATATAGCACTTCCTTTGGGCTACTTTCAGTCCTGTTTCTCAGATTTTGATATTAAACTTAATTTAAATTCTTCATCTAATAATCGTGCTTTAACAAAAGAAAGCTCTGCAGTATCTACAGTTTCAAATACCTTGATTACTGTGTCGTACTTTCTCGGCAATGATAGAAGCAAGTGGTAAACTTTGTCTGCCTCACTTAAATCTGATCCGTTCTCTATTAATTCCCATATGGTACTATCAAATTTGAAAAATAGATCCTCCAGTTTGTCATTCACATTCGTTTTCAATTTTATTAATTTTCTCCAAAGAGAAAGTCTAGTGACTGAATTTGAATCTACAAAAACCTCTCGCAGTGCTTCAAGTTGCGATTTTGCACTTTTACAATTTTTTATATCTTGATGTTTATCTGATAGTCCTTGTATAATTATTAATTGGGCTTTGCAATCTTTAATCCATTTCTCTAATTTTTGTGCATTTGTGCTTGCTCTTGCTTTAGAATAACCTCATTGCAATTTTCCCTTTTCAATATTGTTGTTATTCTGAACTGCCAGTTATTAAAGTTGTAGGTTTCAAGAATTGGAATTTCTATATATCCATCCATTTCGTTACTTATTTTATATACACATTTTGTAGCTTTTATATCAATTCAATCTCTCTATATATAACCCACTTTCTTCTTATTTAAAGTGACAGGACTGGGAATATATCACAATTTTAAACTTTGTAACAAGAAAGAAGCTAACAATTTTATTTAACCATGTGCAACTACAATACCTCATCAAGAACTTGACAAAATCTGTGTTATATATCAATTTTTATATATTTGCCTAGTTTCTTTTACTTTACTTGACTTCAGTGACATTTGGTTGATATATACATTGTCTGTAAGTATTGTTTGAAATTTCTGTTTGCCATAATATACATACTAGGCTGTAAAAACTTGATGAAACCACATCGTTCCATAAAATATATGACACCATTAACTTTGTGAACAAACTATTCGATTTACAAGAAACCCAATATTTGATATTGGCCTTTCATAAGTTAACCATGAAGAGACTTTATTGACACTTGTTGAGGGCTTCAATTTAATTAATATTATTCTTTGTATTTTCAGAACATATGGTCAATAGAGAAAAACAGTGAATGTTCAGTGAATTCAGTTAGAAACCCGTTTTCTTCAGTCCAGTTAACATTCCAATCTTGTAGAAACATATACTGACTTCATGAACACTTGTATTACTAAACCAGTCACATTATATTGAATATAATTTCGTATATTATTTGGTAACTAAAAAAGAACATAATTATTAGAGACTAATCTATGTCTTAACTATTAGAGACTAATAAACAAATCATATGAGGCCTAACCTCAAATGCTATCAACAGTGCATCAATACTCCATATTACGTAAATTACACTTTAGATACAGTTACAAGTAGTTAAAATAGTAAAAACCTTAGAATATTATATTATAGCGCTCCATGGTAAATACTTACATTAGAATAAATGCTGCGAATAAATTGAAATTGTCATAGACCATAGATTAATAGTTTCTATATGATAGTATGTATAGTTTCTCTATAATCAGCAACCAACAAAAATATCGATACTTCCTGGAAAAATAATATATCAATGTTTTTTTGCAAAATATATGTTGGTATTTATAATAAACCCTTACAATTAAATATTAAAATATACTAAACTTTAAGTACCAATTTCAAGGGTTTATTAAAAATAATTTTTTATAATGATTGAGGAATATAATTAATTTTTTTGAAAAAATATCGAAAAATTTGACTGAAAAATTATCCCAATATCGATATAATGCCCAAAAAAAACATAGGGCAAAAATTTCGATGTAACGCTACATCTCTAGTTTGTCGGCATGCCTAGAATAAATCAGGGATGTTCAAACTACAGAATGTTAAGGTAGAAATGTCTATTTTGTCTTAGGAGTGTCGGGCGTCGAGAAAATTATCGATATTTTATTATTTTTAAAAACATCGAGAAAAATATCGAATTTTTTTTGTAATTACAGCCATATTTTTACAATTACATTACAATTAATTACGAAAATACACTCAACATATAAAATTAAGTACTAGTTTTATGATGCTTAAAAAATGTCTCTAATTTTTAAGAAATAATTAAGTTCCAATTTTATAATACTTAAGAAATATCTTTAATGTTTTAAAAGAAATATCGAAAAATATCCATATATCGGCCAAAAATATCATTATTTATATTAAAAAATATCGAAAGATCCCTATATCAAAATTTTTTCGGGATTCCTAGTTGAAACTATACTGACTGGTTCCCGCCTTGTAATATTTTTCTGTCTTGGAACGAAAATGCATGCCTTTTTTGGGGTTTTAGCAATGTATAGTTAATATAAACCTTAGGGGCCTTGACACCATAGAATATTACCATAGAATAGCACCAATATACCAATACCAATAGAATCACCATAGAATAGAATATCTTATTATAACAGGAAATGATTAAAATAATATTAATATACCAAATCGTCCAGTGCTATCAGAACAACTAAATCATGCGCAGATTTGGAGCGTTTACTGTATATTTAAAAGTTCATTAATTCAAACGTTAATTTTTCTTTCGGATCGATTTTTTTAGTAATAATTTTTGTTCCTGGTGAAGTAAAAACGTAGTACGAATCTAATAATATATCTATATTAGCATAGCCTAAATATGTTTTCTGGGGTCTTTAAATATATTACAATATGAATTATTACTTTATTCCATAAACTGTTTTTATGATTCGAACCATACTTTAACATAAACTTAATAACATAAAATTAATCTTAGTGTTTAGGCAACATATAATATTTAAGGCCCGACATCTAACGGACAGTACTCACACCAACAGGAGCTACTTGTCTGTTTTCTACATTAGTTACTTCCTATGGGTAAATTGCTAAAGTATATAAGATACATTTTAGATACATAACCTAAGATGTATTTGTAAATAATTAGAAAGTTTTAAAGTGTTGTTTTTGTTTGAAAAGGTAAACATCATGGGCAGAAAGAATCAAGTACCCAATAGGTAAGTGTTTTAGTCGGTGATATAAAAAAGGGGAAGAAGAAGCATTTCTAATAATTAGAGGATAAATTATTGATAAAAGTTGTTTTCTCAACACTGTTAATATGTCATATGGATTAATTTTTTTTTGGATATATTTAGATGGCGAGATTATACTGCATTAGGGAATTGTATCCTGGGTACTAGAATAATTCCTTTCAAAGTACCATTATCACTGGTAAGTGCTTGAAAAACTAGTGTATGTAGGAATTCATGTATACATATTTTCTTTACATATAGTATAATAATTAGCAATTGCTTGCTGTTGGAATTTGTAAAGTAGTTATTTTAAAATCATTAAATTTGATAAGAAAATGTTCATGGTATATAATTTATATTTATAATCTCTATTTTAACTTGCAACATATAGATGGAGCTCTGATTTTATAGATAGATAATTTTAAGCAAAACATCAGTGTACATTGGAATGCCTGTAGATGGCGCCATTATACTGATTTAATGTTACCCATTTCTAAGGTAATACCATTAACGGTGACCAGTGTTAAACACTGCAGCTTAATAAAAAATATTCCAGTGTTGATATTTGATATTGGATCCTCACAAAATAAGATGTCCTGCTGTTTTTTTTACTAAACTATATAAATGATAGGCCATAAACATGACAGCTAATTAAACATACAGCAATGTAGCTCTCGCTTCGTCCAATATATGGTTTTTTGAAAGAAACTGCTTTAGTTACTAAAGTTTTAGATTATATAGAGTGTAATTTTAGATCAATATATGAGTGGAAAATTATTATTTAATGACATTGAAATTTAAGTTAGTCTGTAAAAACGAATATACATACCATATGTATCCGTAGATTTGTCAAAGTTTAATGATTACATTTTAGTATTCAACTTTCTTGTTACTTTCAATAACAGGTCAATTGAAAAGTCCACGGCCTGACACATAGATGGCGCTATTAGAATTAAATCCATATATGTTTTAGTTAGCCCTAACCCTCAAAAGATGTGTGTATCCTGTGTGATGTAAATTTGACAGCTGTCGTATCATTAGTTTGTAAATTATAGCATTTTGAGTAAAGCAACTTTTGTTATTGTGAAAAAATGGAAAAAAAGGAATTTTGCGTGTTGATAAAATATTACTTTTGAAGGGAAAAAATACAATTGAAACAAAAACTTGGCTTAATGTCTAGTTTCCGGACACTGCCCCAGGAAAATCAACCATCAAGGATTGGTATGTTAAGTTTAGATGTGGTGAAATGAGCACTGAAGACGGTGAACGCAGTGGGGCGTCCATAAGAGGTTGTTAAGGACAATAACCTTAAAAAAATCGACAAAATTATTTTGAATGACCGTAAATTAAAATTTAATGAAATAGCAGACACTCTAAAGATATCAACCGAACGTGTACATCATATTATTCACGAATATTTGGGTATGCGAAAGCTCCGTGCAAAATGGGTGCAGCGCGAGCTCACATTTTACCAAAAACAACGACGAGTTGATAATTCGGAGCAGTGTTTGAAGATGATCAAGCGTAATAAACCGGAGTTTTTGCGTCGATAGGTGACAATAGATGAAACATGGCTCCATCATTTCACTCCGAAGTCCAATCGACAATCATCCGAGTAGACTGCACAGTGTGGCAAAACGCAACAGTTGGCTGGCAAGGCTATGGCAGCTATGGCAGCTGGAATTGGGATGCGCATGGAATAATTTTTATTGACTGCCTTGAAAAAGGGAGGACCGTTTGAAGGACGAAATCACCGAAAATGGCCGCATTTGAAGAAAAAGAAAGTGCTGCTTCACTAAGGCAATGCACCGTATCACAAGTCAGTGAAAACAATGACAAAAATCTATGAATTGGGCTTCGAATTGCTTTTTCATCCACCGTATTCTCCAGATCTGGCCCCCAGCGACTATATTCTGTTCTCAGATATCAAAAGAATGCTGGCTGGGAAGAAATTTTCTTCGAGTGAAAAGGTGATCGCGGAAACTGAGGCCTATTTTGGTCGCTATAATCAGTGTGTCAGCCTTGAAGGGAATTTGAAAGTTGAATAAAAAGAAAGTAATTTTGACAAAAAAATATGTTTTACTATGGTAGGCCGGGGACTTTTCAATTGACCTGTTATATCTAAATATTAATGATTAATTCTATTATTGATATTTTGTTGAAAGAATACAACAACATGCTGGTTTAATTTCATTCTCTTGAAATCAGCAGTTTATATTTTATTTAATATTCTAATTATAGTGAAGCAATTTTACTTTAAATAAGATATATTCCTTCTATTAGCCAGATTTATCTTTTCCGCCCTTAATCCTTCTTTTTTCATCGGTAGTAAATAGTCGTGGCCATAAACTCTTGCTGTGTATACGATGAACCCACCAAGGTGTAGTAAATTATGTGCTGCTGAAACAACATGGTACTGTTATTCCAGATGTCTATCAACATCAGGTGAATGTACTGAACGGCGTATTGTTGCAAAAAGAGCAGTAATAGTGAATAATAGTCTTAAAGTCATCATTTTACATGACAACACTTGACCACACATTGTACAAGAGCTGTGAAGGATACACTATTGCAGCTAGAATGGGAATCTCTTCGGTACTCAGCGTACTCACCAGTCAGCCTACTGATTACAACATCTTCATTTACAAATTAATTTATTGGTGGTGTCCTGTTGTACTTGCATTAATACATAAACAAGTTGAGTATGATGAGTGAGATGAGTATTTTCAAATTAAAATAAAAGAATCTACTTAAGCTAAAGTTAAGAGTAATTCTTATACAATAAACAAGCACGTGTGGCTCGCTTTGCTTTAATCTTCTGATTTCCTGCGTGTTGTCCAGTAACGGTGTTGCTTCTACGTTGCTGTGATTTAACAACCTTATTTCATGTTTTAAGGCGATATCTTGGATCACATTGTATATCCATTTGGTTTCGAGGTCATCGTGTAGCTCTCCGTTGGTTACATAGCGATAAGTATTGGTACTTAATAAGTAGTGCAACCCCATAGGTCCCAATTGGCTTTACGATTGACTGATAAACCAATCTCTTTGAATTTACGTCAAATTGAGAGTATCTTCCGACTAAGCAGTGGAGGTTGCTTGACTCTGAGTCTAATCTACTATGCTTGTTGTCTAACGTGATGTTTCTATTCGATCCTACCATCGAAATGTATGCCGAGGTAATTAGCCGATTCTGCTCGAAGATCGGGCATCCGTTAAGTGATATAATTAGTTTTTTTTTATGTCGCCGTAACGCAAAATTAACATGGACAGATTGGGAGCTATTAAGCTGTATTTTCCAGTCTCTAGTTCATTTCTGGATCTTGTTAACTGCTACTTGTATTTTTTTCCGAAAGCATATGATTCCAGCAGTAATTATCTGGTAGAAATTTGTTCATTTTGTGGATTAATCCGAAATGCCATAGCCGGTCAAGAGCTTGTGAGACGTCCAGGAATATCGCAGCGCAGTATTTCTTAGTATTTTTAGTTTTTTCGAATGCCATTTCAACAACCGCTGTTGCTCTGTTCCACTGGGCGATTGTCGAGTGGTGACTTCGAAATTAAACTGGAAATGTGGTATTTCTATAAAACGTTTAATACATTTTAACAACAGTTTCCTAAGTAATTTTGATATCGCAAGTAGCAGTGAAATAGGCGCGTAAGACCCAACTTGTTCCGTCGGTTTGTTAGGTTTTTTAAGCATAATTATTCGAGCAACCTTAATATATTCCGGAACATATTTCAGTGTCAGAGAAGGCATTGTCAATATGTATTATGTATGTTATTTCAACGTGATTATTGAATTTCGTGGCAGCTCTTTCAATAACTTATGTGAAATATCATCAATTCCAGGAGCCTTTTTAGGATTGATGTTTTGCGAATAATTCAGCTTTTTCACCGTTGCATCGAACCCATTCATTTTGATCATTTTTAAAAGGCGGTGCTCTCATGATTGGTCTTTTAAATCTCCTAGTTTTCATAGCGAGTAATCCTTGTTTTCTTCCGGGATTAATTCACTACAAATTTGTCGCAGCTCTGTTTATATTCTTTAAACTTTTGACTTGTCTGATTACTAATTCTATTCTATTAAATATTGTTTTGTCTACGGCATTTCTGGCTATGTGCGAGACGCTTCTAGCTTTACGTCTTTCTTTTATCAATTCCATAATTTCAAAGGTGTAATTTACCTCATTTTCTGATTTTTCTCTTGATGTCGAGGTAGTTTCTTTTGCTCAATTTGTTCAATTATATTTCGGATTTGGTGCTCAAGATAGTTTGCTAGAAGGGTAAAAAACAATTTACAAAAAATAATGGATAAGTATTTTGATTAATATATATTGTACCACCTTTACTCAATAAATGCCTTTTTAATGTAAAAAATGATCAGAGTACTCACTTCTAAGAGTACTTAGTCATCACTTAATATATGAATTTGTAACATTTTTGTTATTAACATAATTACTTATCATATTATTTTAAAAGTCTTAATCAGTATTTAGTCTGCGCTTTTCGGTATTTTACTTTGCTCTTACTGATATGACTATCACGATAATGCAAAGCTTCACGGATCTTCGTGTCTTACTTGTAGCATATTAATGGGTCACTTCTGCCAGTTTGTACAGACCTACTGACGGCACTGGTGTAGTGTTAGTTTCACAGAACTTTTACCTATTAACATATTGACTGAAAAAATTTCGGTTTAACCTGTGCTATATTATTCAATTATTTAAGTTGCATATGGCGTGAAATATTAAACTTTATTGATTTTTATGTCTAATTTAAAACTGATACCTATTTGTGTAAATACCGATAATGCATCTTTTTGGAGGTTTACTTCAAATGTTTACTTTAGAGAACATTACAAAATCTGCGTTTTGTAAATTGAATTTAAATAAAAATGGATGATATTTCATTTAAACACTTACTTTGTGTTAATTTTTTGAAATATTCGCAAAATCAGATATATATAGCCATTTTTCATTTTTAAATTTTTTATAATCTTTAAACAAATTCTGTTTTCATATTATTTAACAGACATTAGTATGACACAATTATAACGCTTTTCTAATAAATCGTATCTTATTTTCATATTGTCTGCTGTTAATTTTCTTTATTAGTTAGTCAATAATTATATTACCTCAACAAGCTTTCTAAGGATAAAATTTACCTAAAAATTACATCCTAGCCAAAACTCTCGAACACAATAACGCGCAGCTGTGAAATCTGTCAAGCTAGTTTAGAATAAAAATTCATGAGCATTTCTGGGCAAGTTTGCAGTTCAAAGTTTGCTTTTTGAGCTTTCGTGTTGCTTTCCATGTGGAACAATCAGCCTTGATGTTCAGAAGTTGATGCCACATTTTCCAAATATTCTTGTATTCCTTGGTTTTCTTCGTTTTTCTACTCTTTTAATTCGTTTATTGATATATTCAATTTTATTTTCTTTTTAATTGTTGTTAGTTGTTTTGCAGCTTCCTTCTTCCTCAATGTTTTATAGGTCTTTTTCTCGAAGATGTCGCACTGTTAAGATTCGCATACCGGACTGCTTCCTGTATATTTCTGTTATGTTTATTGCTGCAGTTTATATATCAATTTAGGTTTTAAAGATAAATTGGGATAAATGATTGTGTCTAGCTTTTATTTAAATAGTAGCCAGTTTGTCCTATTATTATACAGACGGACTATTATCTTTGACAATGATGACAATTTTTGAAAGGACCGTTATTATTTCTGCTGAATGAGATTAAATAACAGATTAAAAGATGATCTTGCTGGACAATTTCTATACCAATACTTTTTGTAGATATCACTTATGGCCAATATGTTGGTTCACCAGTAGGGATATGTTGTAAATTTTCTGTCTTCATCGCGTTAACCGATTCTCTACAATTTTTAATTTTTAGTATCATAATTTTCTGTGGCAATAAATGAGTTACCTAACGTACCAAAGAAGACCTTATTGTTACCTTTAAATGCACTTGAAAAAAGTTGTGATTGAAAATATTAACACTAGTAAAAGTAATATTTGTCATTAGGGAAATTGATATATCTAACAAGGGTTTTTCTATTGGTTGTTCCGTGAATTTTTCAAATGATGCAATATTTTATTGCCAGTCAAATAAATATTTTATTTCTCCATTGACTACCTTTGTTGTATAGGGATGTTGAGTATTATTTGCTTCCGAATCAGGTTATGTTTATGACTCATGTTTATGAAGAACATAACAATAATATCGTGATGTTAATTCGATATATAACATAGTACCCACTGTTTTTATATGTCTTCTAACTTTTCGGCCGATGAAGTTAACTTTTATAGTTTCTAGAATATATGTCTCTACTCGGACCACGGTAATACCTAAACATTTCTGTTTTACGTGGTTATTTTATTATGTATTCGTTGATATATGTTCGAAAACGTTTGCGAGCTATCATCTTGCAACGTGGGTGTTGTACAGGTAAAAAGCGGTCGGTGGGGGGGCGACCCCAATGGTGGACTGTCACGCTCTCGACGAGAGCCGAAACGAAAAGAGTAGACCCCGTTCGCTTTTGGACAGTTATCGTATTATTAATAATAACGATGTGAATTGTTGTGGCGTTAAGATTCGTGCCTGATTGGATGTCGACAAATCGACGTCTCGAGCAATGGAGTCAGTCGAATTAGTTCTGCTTTCGCTGCAACCGTGACGTCAAATAAGGTGAGGGAAGATGAAAAATGATCTGGCGACAAAGATCTGGTTAAAGGCATTTTTGTTGAAGGGGACCGTTTTGTGGATTAAATGACGATGTTGAAAAAATGACAAATTGCAAAACAAAATTACAAACTAATATAATATTTGAACATATTTTAAGTTTATGTATAAAACACCGCTTTCAATATCTTGAAATTAGTTTTTGAAACTACTTTTTGTCGAATTTCTAAATTCTTCATATTTTTTTGTTTTCAGCATGTGTTATTTCGTCGAAGTGTCAACTCATATTTTTTTTCACTGCGTTACAAATGTTTGAATTTGTAACGCAACTTTCATTATGCATTCTTCATGATATAGTTCGCAGTGTACAGCCTTTAGTACGGGTTTTAGCATTGCATATAAAAAATATTGTCTAATTAAGCATTAGATTTAACACATGCAGATACAGATTCAAATATTGTATGAATGTAATTCACTTTCAGCTTATATTCTATTTCTTTTGAGAAACAAGATTTATAAGTATCTCATTGTTGTGACAGTTCAGGCTCATTCCTTTTAGACCTTCTTATCAAACGGCGACGTTTCGGTATCTTCAAAGCATGCCAGAACAAAACTGTGATATAGTTTGAGAACAGAAAGGCGGGACCGACTTGCATTTTTTTTTTTCAGTTTTCCCGAAAAATGCAACCGTGGCTGCGCTTTTGACACTTGGTTGGTGCGTAAAAAATCACCGTCACCGACGGTCAACCTTCCGGGGGTGACAATAAAAAATTAAAACATTACCGTTTAGTCAGCTCTTCGAAATTTCTCAAATGTATAAACGATAGCCGAACCAGGGCCACAGATTACCACCCGCGTCAAAGATCGGTCAGGTAAAAAGAAAAAAAAAAGGTGACAATAGGCAGTGGCGGACATTCATTATTTTTACGGTAAATGTATTAATTGTTAAGATTATAGTTCGTTTTTAATATTGAATGGAATGTGCAATTGACTGTATTTTTTAAAATTTATTAACATGCCCCATGAGGTAACACCTTACAACCTGATCATGGATTATAAACTATCATATTCCTAAAGAATGACTAGTATGTTAATATTAGATGCTTGTATGTATTTTGATATCTTAGCATGAATATTTGTTGGTGAAAAGCGAAGCATCAATTATAAAACTAATTAATAACCTAACTATTAATTTTGATGATTTTGAAATTTTCCTGCATATAATATAATTTTTCTCTTTGGTATTGTTTAGTTTATTATTCAGTATATTTAGACCTAGTCACGGAACGTCAGAATTGTATTTTCGATATTTATAACTTTTGTTACTCGATTTGAAGACATATACCAAAAAGTGATGATACCGCTCCGTCATATCTCAATTGTCGGGTTTGGTCTTAATGAATGTCAAAAGTGATGATTTTGCTGTCAGTGGCGAAGAACGGCATGGAGAACCAAAAAGTATGAAGACAATGCACTGCGAATAAACAGTTTCCAGATGTTTGATGGGAAACACTCAAAATGAGAGAAAATAGGCACTACGTGAATTGCCACGCAAAAAAGTGTTTTATGTGGCGTATCGATAAAGAGTGGATCTATTACGACAATTTCAAGCTCAAAAATTATGGGTTAGTGTAGAGGGATGCTCACATTGACATCAAAACGTCTTACTTGACATATGGTGATAAGATGAAGTTGTATTACGAGGTACTAAAACTGAATAAAATACTGCAAATGTCTGTCGACGTCAATTGAACGACGTATTGTTGCAAAAAGTAGTGAGTAACAAACCTAACATTATCGCTTAGCATGACAGCGCTCAGTTATACGTTGCAAGAGTTGTGATGGATACACTCTTGTAGTTTGAATTGGAAGTTCTGGTGTACTCAGCGTACTCACCAGCGTTCACACTACCAGTTCTTCATTTTGGTCATGTCGCATACATGGTCGCTGATATATGGTTTTAAAATTCTGAACAAGTAAGAAAATGGACCTATGATTAGATTGATGCTAACTAAATTCTTTCTACACCTTATTACCATCTTACTAGAATGATGTGAAAAAGAAGTAATAAAGACCTTTTTAAGGTTAAAAAATGATCATAATATATGCAAGCACCTATTTTAAGACTACAATATTTAGTACAAATATTTAGATACTTAGCTTCTTCTTGCAATACATTTGTATTATTATCATATTATATCCAGTGATAATATAATATATTAACATTTCTCAGTATTTTCCCTAGTATTATTTTATTTCCCTAAATTATTCACAATTTTTGATTACATTTATAGATATGTAAGCGATTGATTGATAAATGAAGCATATTGATATCGATATGAGTGACTGAACGATTAGAGAAGTACAAAGGTATGACTGTCTTGAAATACAACTAAATAATTAACAAAAAATGTTGATTAACTCTAGAGAGATTTAAGTAGCAATATCTTTTTTTGGGCTCATAAGAAATTTTCTTCATCGATAACCTCTAATAAAAATGGTTAAACAATAAACTTGATTTCTTGATTGAGGATTGTTATTCGGACATTTTACTGGATAACATTTACGGGACTAGTGCGTGGAAAATAATTTTTATCAAGCTAAAGGGTCTTAGCAGCTGTGTAAACGCCTTTCACTGGATTCTTGGATGTTAATTTAGGTCATGGAATCCATTACAACGTTTGTATCAAAAACCACTTTGTCTTACGTAGATAAGGACCCTGAAAATTGTTAGATATTTTATGACAATATAGGTACGCCATTGGTTAGTAGCCTCTTCTAAAATAAATTGGTTAGTTAAAGATAGAATTTTAACACTTCCCTTCTAATCAGTGGTTATATTCGATATAGGTGTACAGTTCAAAGTTTTTTTGCTCTTTTTTTCTTCTATAAGGGTGATTGATGGGTCACAAACACGCCACTATCGAAGGTCTTTGTTTTTTTCCATCAAGTATTTAGAATTTGGTTTCCAGCTTATTTGAGATATACTTTTTTTTCATTAGGAGCTATATTAAGACAGTTTCAGTATAATGTAAATGTGAATTGTTACTTCTTAAGTTTTCCTGTTTATATCGATTCTTTTGATGAAAATTATCTTTTTTTGAAATATGCAGAATGACATCTGAGGTGATTACAGTAAACTATTTAAAATAAAAATGGATCTACAATGAGCAGTAATTATTTAATTTTGGTATTTAACATTTAGTCCTTAGTTTAGTATTTCAATTTATTCCATTTAATTTTATTATTAAATTATTTTAATTTTTCTTTTTGTTTCTTTTTCGTTTTTGTATTTTTTTTTCTCTTTTGCGTTTTTAAAGCATAATTTCAATTTCTATTTAGTTTCAATAATTCAAACAAGGTATTGATAAGTTTAAATTACTACACCATCGAACATTTTAACAAAATATCTTAAGTAAGATTATATTCAGAACTGTAACAACTTCATAGCATCAGACATAAGTATATATTGATATTTATTTACTTTTATATTATAAACATACACATAGAATGATAAATCAAGTAATACATACATCGTACTGTAATACATACTGTATATCGTACCCAATTAGATAATAAATTTTTTACAATTTAGAACTGCAGTATTTACAATCATTAAATTAACTATTGATTTTTCAAAACTTTGGTCTATAAAGTAAATAATCGAAATAATTGGCACAAAGTTCAAACAATAACATGTCATATACTTACATATATACTTTTATATGTTTAAAAATTTACTGTTATCCATATATTCATTCTATATATCATAATCTTCTATTTGTCCTATATATTTCATGGATGCAAATTAAGTATTTAGTTTCATTTTAGCTGCTGCATATTTTCATTAGTTCATTTATGTATTCATATCTCTTTATTTTTTTATCCATATTTTTTACCTAAAATATATTGCAAAAATAATAAATATACCAAGCAGATAATTTTTTCTAAGAAAAGAATAATTTCTTTACCTAAATTTTTAAATAAATCTGGTTTGTTTTTTGCTTATTTATTTCAATCTTCAATCTCGTTCTTGCAGATAGCTCATCTTTGGTATGTCTTATATGGTTTTCATTTATATATTGGTTTCTACTTTGTCTTATTTTTCACGCACAAATTAACGTATTTATTACCTGCAATATTCAGTTAGTGTGCTGTTCTGCATTTACTGGTGAAACTTGATATTAATCATTAATTAATTAAAGTTTATATTACCAAAATTTACAGGAAGAGCTTAACAACCTTTAAAACTACTTCTAGTATAATGATATACTCTCTCTCCAGAACCATATCAATTACTAACAATCTTTAAGCAAAAACAATTTTCCATTTTATCTTTTTATTCATCAGGCATTAAATTAAACCAAAAGCTGATTTTGAAAATCTTGTAAGCAAAGAAAACTGACGATTCATATTGTTCTATCTTGGGTTGAAATTTTTACACATATCGAGTTTTTCTTTACGATCAAGCGGACACACAAAAAACGTAAAATGTTACTTTATGTGACCATATTATTCTTAATGGTTTTTTTAACCACACTTTCCATAATTCTTTAATAGTTATAATAATACGGGAATAATCGTAATACAAAATCTTAAATTACTCTGCTTATAATTAAATAACCTCCTTTAATAGTGTTTTAACCACGAACTTTCAAAATAATAACATGAATTTTAAAATATTCTCTAAATATATTTTTTAATTTATTTATTTATAGTCGCGTTATTTAGTGGCGTCAAATACTCACTTAATTTTAAGCAATACCATCCTTTATATTATTTTATAAACTTAAAAAAAAAAACATTTACCCCCAGCGAGATTTGATTCTGAACGTTATTGTCGGCGAGCTAAACTCTTAACCAGCACGGCTACCCGAGTTTGTATTTGTTTTATTTTTATTTGTTGTATTTTTTGTGTGTTTATACTTGTGTTTATTTTGTCACCGATCTGACGGCTATTCCTGGTTTTTCGTTTTATTTGAATATATTTATTTTAGCGCATGTTACACATATTGGGCTTAAAAAGTTTTAACCGTGTCAAATTTCAGGCCTCTAGGTGCTCGCGTTTTCCTAAAAAAAAGGAGGCAAACTTTTCGCAAAGTCTATTAATATATAGTTATATATTTTTTAATGCTGAATATTTAGTGTCATAATATCCGACCGTAAATATTTCTTCAGTTGTTGCGAATAAATTCGGCAACGCCGAATGCGTTGCTGTATTTGGCCGTAGTGGCGCCCTCTTTTTCTCCGCGACCTCCTTACCGCGTCCTGCCGACGCCGCCGACGTCGATGACGTCCCATCGGTGCATCCACGCGCCCACGCCGCTCGTTTTCGGGACGAATGAGCGAGACAGTCGTGGGAAAATAATTTAAATATTCTTGTAAGCCACAGTCTCCGGCCTTTCTGTCCTCTTCTTGTTTGTCTCTTCCATGAATTTTTTTTGGGTCATTTATATCCCGTCTGTCCGATGAAAATATTGTTTATTGGTTTGCTGTTTGTGTCGATCGACTCGACTAACCTATTTTATTCGCGAGTTAAAAATAGCCGCGTGTTGGTGGAGGATAACATAGAGGCTGATGCGAATTAAGGCCTTTTTTTGTGCGAATTATTTACTGGTCTGCAAGATGATCGCGCTCTTTTGTTACTCATAGAATTTATGATTTTTTCATGTTTCAATGCTCCGCTAATTTACAAATAACTTGAATTCAACATTTCGCTTTTTTATTTACATAAATGCGAACCAGGTAACGTCCCCTCTTCAATTTGTATTGTGGTATGTTATATTTTATTAGGTGTTGGAATTCATTCGTGGCGTTTTCTTTGTTGAATTAAAATTTGTTTATCCAAAATGAAATTAAAAAGATATTACAAATGTTGCCCATTTCAAAATACTACTTTTTACAACATGCAAAAAGGTGGCATTGGACTATCTGCGTATTCGTACTGGTTTTATATCAGAAAGGTAAAATTCTTGCGAAAATACATTTTATTTAACATTATATCAAAATCACATCGAACACTCAAAACGGCTAGACCGATTTGAATAATTTTGGTTTTATAATAGTTCTGGAAGTTGAACAATATCGTTAATAATTTACCCCTATTGTGGTTTTTATTTTTCCATTTGATCGCTACCAGAATTCAAAAAGTAGATAATTATAAATGTATTTAGAATTCATCTTATATTATGTTATATAAAATTATAGATTTGCACACTTCTTCAAACGATATTTAACTAGATTATTTTAATATGCATACCTGTTGTTTACCTGATAACAGAATTTATATAGTTTCTACAGAGGAACACTAAAACTGTCGCAAATAGTCGCAAAACAGTCGAAACAGTCGATAGTCAAAAAATAGCGACTGAAAATAGTAATTACATGTTATAAATAACATAATTTTAAAGGAAGTAGGATTACTTTTATACTGAATGTTCTGTGGATGTGTAAAAAGGAATGGAATAATAACACCACAAATGTTTTATCCTGTTTTAAAATATTAATTGCTATATTTAAATAACATAGCATAATAATTATAAATAGTACAATAGACCTTAAATAAAACATTCAAACACCAAAAGAAAATAAAAGATTTTCAATAACCATAACTACTAAATAAAATGTAAACATATACCTAATCATTGAAACATCTAATCCTGATCTTTCCTAATGAACCTAAAAATGATTGTACAATAACTACCAGACCCTTTTTAAATAAAAGTTTTATTTATTTTTGAACGGAAATATTTTTAAATTACTGTGAATATTATCATGTTCTACTTTTCTTCCGTGAGGCGATTTCTTCGATCGTTAATTATTTGCCAAGATTTTGAAAAAACTCGTTCGCAGGGGACAGATGTTGCGGGTATAGAGGAATATTTTACGTGTAACTGATATAATTCAGGTAGTTTCATTTTTATGGGTTTGCCAAAAATCGAATGGGTTTTCTAAACGCCCAATAAATGGAATTTCCAAATACTGCTAAATCTGTAAAGTTGCTGCAGTACTTGGAGTAATTACTTCTTTCATTCTAGCCATTTTTTTATCAAAATATCTCCAGATGTGAATACATTCTCGGTCAGTAATTTTATCTTGAATTTCGAGTTGTGGAACTATATCTGTATTTTTTGAAGTTAGACTGGAAGATACCTCTTTTGTGATAACTTTTTGTATCGCCCCAGCATTATTTGCAATGCCAAATCCTGCCTTTTTAAACCTAGGGTCTAAAAATGTGGATTTCCCGCATATCGTATTCATTTCTAAAATTGCCAGTTTTTTATTGATGACATTTAATAGACAATTTTGCCATTTGTTTCCCATTCACTTGTTAAAATTCTGGATTTGATGGAATGTTGCAGTCCTCTTATTAACCGTATAATTAAAGACATCGTTGGGATCTTTCACCAGATAAGTCGGTGGTCATTATTTCAATGGGCTTTAAAAGTTGAAAACATTCTGTTAAAATAGTCCATTCGTTAACAAATAAAAACTGTGGTGCTCTTCGTAATAGCCAACAAAATAAATTGTTGAATATTATAGTAGAGTTTTCCTATCAGAAAATGTTTTTATTACAAATATTTAATATACTTTATTCACCTCTTTACCGTTAATACTTTTAAAAGAAATTTAACAACTGCTACTGTAAAAAATTCTTCAAATATTTTGGATCTATGCAATATCTGAAACCTTTGGAACCTAATTTTAGTTTTCAAGATTTTAGGAAAGAAGTTTCGACAAACAAGAGGTTTGGACAAAATTCGTGAAAGTTTATCAAAAAAGTATTACCTATTATATCAGTCCAAAGTATTACCTATTATGCCAGTCAAAAGTATCTTACTATTTATTATTTACAATTTAATTTTTTTGCCTTCGAAAACTGGCTTTCCAAATTGCTGCTATATTAATTTACAATATATAGTAATTCACAAGCAAACAACGAAAAAACATAAAACCACATATATTTCATATAAATCTATATAAGCATAAATTTGGCGCATTACTTTTAAGGTCGCCGCTATAACGGAAGGCCAGAACGTTAAAAATCAGTCGAATGAACTAGTGGAACCGAAAATAGTAACTAAAAGTACACGACTGAAACAGTCGATAGTAAATAGTAATAAAATCAGTCAGACCGAAAATAGCAACTGAAAAGAGTTGCTAGTAAAAACAGTCGAACCAAAAATAGCGACTGAAATAGTCGATAGTAAAAAGTAGTCAATTACTAAACAGTCGATAGTCGATTTCAGTCGATTGTTCCCAACACTAGTATTTACTTAATTTTTTCATCAGCGTAATATTTTACCGCTCCGCTATGAAGTAACCATACCTTGGTTAGAGGTTTCCATACGGTTTTAATAGTGTTGGGCTGAAATACAACTTTGAGCATTTTTGCATGTGTTAATAATATGAATAACAACGATTTCCTAGTTCATAACACAATTAATCCTTATAGCATTAAACTTATGCTTAATAGGGTATGCATTTCGATACAAAAAGTATTATTCCTGTATTGCAACATGCACAACAACAATTATAACATGACAAGCTGTCCAGTTATTTATGATTAGAGTTATTATATGCTTATAGGCCGAATATGTTTTTTGTTATTTATTATTTATATTTTGTGTGATAGCTAAGAAATGTTGTGCGACATACATTCAATAATTTAACATATTTATCTTCCTTTGATATGACTTTTGTCGGGGTATTGATGCATTATGTTTTGTGTTTTCTAATACTGAATGGAGCATTTTCATTGTAATTTCTTAGCAGCTCAGTTAGTTTTAGAATAAATATGTGAGGTGATTCAATATCTCTGGATCTTAGAAAGCTCTTCAACAATATGACACTTAGCTTATTGATATCAATAACGATTTTCCGAAGGAATTTGAACGATTTTGAAGAGCGACGTAATGTTTAATTCAGAAAATGTATCTATTGCAATTGCTCGCTAGTTATATCCTCTTGATTTATTGTTGTACGGTTGGAATCATCTAGATACTTTGTAAAGCTAGATTCTTGGGATATAAGTATGTGAAGAAGGAGCTGTTAAACAACACGATCAGCGAAGATTGTGAGCTAATTCTCAAGCCTTTACATCGAGAAATCGGCGAATATGATGCCTCATAATTACTCGGTGCATCATCGTGTGCGTTGCAAGGTTTAGGCGCACAAATCCCTCGTTATCGAGATGCTAAACCTCGACGGCGACCGTTGTTCATACGATCAGAGCGGTACCAAATCGACACCAATCGGCTTTATATCCATAATTATACAAGTGGTCCGGTACGGCGATAAATCGCTCGGTATATTACAGATTCGAAATCAATAATGTCTGGTTTTAAACCTGTAAAATTGCTCGATATTCGCACCTAACTTGGTGGTCTTGGTTTATCTTCTACCAGGTACATTCGATTTCATTTATTGTCAATAACAGATTTTGGTACTTGTTCGCTAAATGGTACGGGGGATGTTTTATTTTGGAATTTGAGATGAAATCTGACGAAGAATAGGTTTAAGTATTTTAAAATTTTTGGATTCTGGTATAAAGAGAACATATTATGATACAATAGTAAGAAAGAGTATATACTCTATAAATTTACACAGTTAATAATATAGACTAGTAGTTAATAGTAAAATCGAAGATATAAAAAATTCAAAATAAAAATACAAACCACAAAAATTGTAAAAAATATTAATTATATTAAAAATATATTATTATATATTTATTAATCTTATAAATATAAAGGATTTTGTGTTTGGAGCTGATATTAGGTGCTTGCATGTATTCTGATCAGCGATATCTATTGGTGAATACGAAGTATCAATATAAACAACTCTCACTTGATCTAACTATTAAATTTGAGGAATTTAACATTTTCCATGCTCTGCGGATTTGAAGCAGTGGCTATTGCAACAGTAGTTGATTATAACAATTTAAGAGTGGTGATTTTGATATCAATGATGAAAAACGGTGTGGAGGACTAAAAGAGTTCGAAGACAATGTTCTATTCAATGAACTGTTTCCAGATGTCTTCAGCCAAACAATCTAAAAAGAGGAAAGTCGTTACCATACGAATTGAATAGCTTTAAATAGCAGTTTCATTGCTTTCTAGGCAAAAAAGGTTTTTTTGTAGCGTGTTGCGCTTAGCGATGACAATTGGACCTACTACGATAATTCTAATTGCAAACGGTGCTGTGTTGGTGTAGGAAATGTGGAATATTCATGGGTATAAACTTTTTTGGTATAAACAATGGTTAAACTTTAACAGTTTCAGAGTACTATTAGAATGCTGGTTTTGGTGGTAATATCGACTACATATAGTTAAATTGTATTATGTAAATGTATAAAGAGGATTGAATATTGTTTTTCTTAAAAAATAACTCATATGAGTAACGATGAGGTGTTTATGCGTATTAAAATTTCTTGAATATAGGCGAATCATTGTTCTTCACAAAAAAAGGTCTAGCGGAATTAATATCGTTAAATTGGGGCGGATATCAATTGATAGCAATCAGTGATTGGTAGCCGTTAATGATGATGTTTTTAGCATCGGTGTTTTGTTAACAAGAAGTTTTACAATGTGTCTTGTAAGGATGTTCCAAAAGATGGAATTTTTGAGTAATTCTCTTTTAACAGGTCAACTGAAAAGTCACCGGCCTGACACATAGATGGCGCTACTAGAATTAAATCCATATATTTTTTAGTTAGCCCTAACCCTTAAAAGATGTGTGTATAAATTTGACAGCGCTGTCGGATCATTAGTTTGTGAATTATAGCATTTTGAGTGAAGCAACTTTTGTTATTGTCAAAAAAAAATGGATAAAAAGGAATTTCGCCTGTTGATAGAATATTGCGTTTTGAAGGGAAAAAATACAGTTGAAGCAAAAACTTGGCTTGATGCCGAATTTCCGGACACTGCCGTAGAAATGAGCATCCAAGACGGTGAACGCAGTGGACGCCCAAAAGAGGTTGTTAACGACGAGAACATTAAAAAAATACAAAATGATTTTGAATGTCCGTAAATTGAAATTGAATGAAATAGCAGACACTCTTAAAATATTAACTGAACGTGTACATCATATCATTCACGAATATTTGGTTATGAGAAAGCTCTGTGCAAAGTGGGTGCCGCGCGAGCTCATTTGACCAAAAACAACGACGAGTTGATGATTCGGAGCAGTGTTTGAAGATGATCAAGCGTAATAAACCCGAGTTTTTGCGTGGATATGTGACAACGGATGAAACATGGCTCCATCATTTCACTCCGAAGTCCAATCGACAGTCATCCGACTGAATTGCACACGATTAACCTCCAAAGCATGGGAAAATGCAACAGTCGGCTGCAAGGTTATGGCATCTGTATTTTAGGATGCGCATGGAATAATTTTCATTGACTACCTTGAAAAAGGAAAAACCATCAACAGCGACTATTATAGAGCGTTATTGGACCGGTTGAAGGACGAAATCGCTGAAAAAACGGCCGTATTTGAAGAAAAAGAAAGTGCTTCTTCACCAAGGTCAATCATGGGACCGACTGTAATCGTGTGTTCTCCGATGACATGTTTAAACTGAAATTATTATAGATTGTTTTAAGTATCATGATCTAAATCTACAATGATACTTTAGAATCAAGACACCTTGACATTAGTTGGGAAATTTCAACAATTCATGACAATGGCCTTAAACTATACATTCCAGTTGATTACCACAGAGCCCAGACATAAACTCAATTAAATTGGTCAAATAAACATTATTTTTAAACTATCCCTGTTATCCGCCTTAGACTCATAAAGAAATTTAGGCCAAATTGACCATATAAATTTATATTATCTGAAAACTTGTCTATTTGACCGGTAATGTATAAGAAATAAAACATCTTTTGTGATTGTTAAATAAACTGTGATGGGGCAAGAGCAGTTTCTGATGATGGCTTGATGAGTTTTAGAGAATAGCAGAGTGAACTGGCGTAAGGTGGTAATTGAAAATTAGATTGTTATAAGGATGCGTTGTAGCGTCTTTGCCATCTTTGTTAAATTTATTTTCAGTTACTGAAGTAACAAAATATCATGAAATATTCTAGACGATATTCTCAGTTATTGATTGCCATTTTCGTGTACAATTAATGCCATTTACTCTGGAGTATAATAAAACTTTTATGGCTTTGATTTAAGGACTGTTGCTGCAATAACTTTGAAACTTTTGCGATTACCTTCGTAGAAACTGAATGCTGATTTTCTCGTTCGTGTTTCTGGTTGAGTATTTACGTGTTTTGCCGGTCGATTCCGACTTTAAGCATCGATAACCGTATTATACGGTTACACCAGGCTATAAGCTATATCGATAACGCTAGAACGTTTAATAATGAGATTATTATAGCTAATGGATTTGTGCCGATCTTCGTATATACCGTCCTTTTGCTTATTCCGAGAATAAATGGTCTTTCGCGGCGAAGGCATTGATTGTCAGAAACATTTTTATTTTCATATTTCCATTTTGTTTAGTTCTAGATAATGACTTTAACATTAATCTTTAAACTTTTCATCTAATAGGAAGTTTTTTAATAATGTTGAAGAAAAATTAAATAGGCTGTATGTGAGATATTAATGAAATTCTTTTTTTATTTGTCAAAATAGAGAGAGAGAAGAGAAAATATGTATGATATTATATTGAATGCTTGCATGTATTTTGATCAGCAACATCTGTTTGTGAAAATATGAAGTGTTAATATAAAAAATGGTAAATTCGATAATTTCATTTCATTTCTCTACATAAAATAACTTTTATCGATTTAGTTTTATTGAGTTATTCAGTATATACAGACGCTAATTATGGAACGTTCAAAACTGTATTTTCGATCTTCGACAATAGATGTTGCCAGAATAAAAGGAAGAACTTGTATAAAATATTTTGATTAATATATACTGTACCAGTTTGTTGCAACGAATGCCTTTTTAAAGTTAAAAACATATCAAAATATTTGTAAGCCCGTAATATATGAATTATTGCATCGTTCAGATATCCACCATGATAATCCTCACAATAAAAAATCTATAAAAATTCTAATAAATTTCGGAATGCACCCATTTGAAAACCAAAAGAAATATCGATCATTTGGAACAGGAAAACTCTTGATAACAGTGATACAGACACTTTATATGAGAATTTTGTTAAAACTATTTTTCTCACAATTATTCCATATTATCACATCATATAAAACTTCCCTGGACTTTCACACATATTTTAGCCAAATCGTGGTCCAGCCGTTCTCGAGTTTTATCGAAACTAATTAACAGCACTTAATTTTATGGATATAAAGGATTATTAGATTAAAACAAATTAGTTACCATCAATAACTGAATAAATAACTACATTTTAAGTTGATGCTGTGAAAACATCCTGACTGCAGGCATCAGGTGACTCTTTGAACATTTTTGTCTAATTGAGGTGTTTGGTCAAAATGTTTAAGCATCTACAATTGTTTATTGGTTATAAGATGTGATATTGAGCAGTACAATTTAGTGCGTGTATAATATTAAATATGCATTGAAATTATCACTAATAAAAATCAGCAATAACCTTCTTTGTAAGCAAAGGTATTACTGTGATCAAAAAACAGCAAGACTACTAAAATAAAATACAAATTGATTATTTATTTTTTTTAAATTATTGGTCCCTTCAAAATCCTTGATATGGATGATAAGAATTTTTTTCAACAAACTTTGTTATTACTACTTTTCCTTTACGCCTAACCTGGAAGAAGCACATACTTGCTAAATGAAAACAACTTGAAGGTATTGCTATTCGATATTTAATACTTTAGCCTATTTGGTCATATGGAAACCAACTGTGGGGTACTGCTAGCAAGTTTAATGTAGCTCCCATATAATATCAGTAAGGGTTCCAAAACAAAGTGTTGTGTGCCATTGTCAATGCTTCGTACAGTGCAACGTATGTTAGTATCCCTCTAGAACTCTTAATGAGTGTAATTCAAAATGTTTGTGTTAGGTAGTTTAAAAGATTTTTAGAGGATCCCATTATGCTCACTAATCAGATAAATGTGCGACTTGATAGTGAAGTGCGTAAACTAAAACTTAATGAAGTTATTTTCTGCATCTCATGTATATATTATAATCATAAAAAATGGTTATTGCTCGCTGGGCAGATTTTTTAAAGAGTAATAAAAAGATTACTTTTTCATTCATAGAATTGATTGATGAGAGTTTAGGAATTAGCCAGAAGACCAATAGAGCTAAATCATTAGAATATATTGAATTATATGACTATTCAGTTCAGTTGAGACATCAGGATTTTCACATTTTAGTATTCTTTGATTGAACCTATTTAAATGTAAATCTTTATATGAAATTAAACCTTTCTATGAATACCATAAGCCGGAATAATTTCATTCAGGAACATACAGATCAATCACTCATGCCGTTTAGTGTCTGCAAAATGCCCTAAATAGTCGAAAAGTTAAAAGAAGGTCGCTATTAGCTTCGAATGAGCTATTGGAGCCCCATTCCTCCCATATGTCAATCTCTACGACAAAAGGCTTCACCGACCATTGAATTATCGGCGAATAATAGGTAACGACAGTGACGCCCCCGCGCGACCGACATCTGCAATTAATCCCCATTTGGTATTTTTTGCTCAGCCGGACTCCGGACGTGGACGGTGCTCTGGCTCGGTGGTCTCGATGGCGGCAGCCTGCTGTCACTTGATTGATACGGCCCTAACGTGTAACATGTCAACAGTCTGTTGGCCGATTGCGTATAAGGCGACGGCGGGTTCTCTATTGGGCTATCACTCAAGTTCATACAGATGGAGATCGCTCACGACGAGATTCGAAAATCATATATATCTTATTTTGTTTTTGGATTTAGTAAATTCTAATTTTTTTGTGGGACGTGCTCCCACATATTAACATATAATATTAGGTTTTATTTTATTATTTTTTTCGTAAGTTGTTTTAATCAGTTAGGCTTAATATTTCATGAAATTTAGATCAGTAGATGAGTTCCAGAGTTTTAGGTGCTTGCAATATTTGTTTTAATATTCCCAATGTACTTTATTTTTTGGTTTATTGAGAATATTGTCTTCTTTGTTATAGTGATTATAATCTTTAGGTTCAACATATAATTACTATCTGTCTTCCAATAATTACGATATGTTAGTAGATATTGTAAAGTGATTTCTAGATATCGAAATTTGATTCTATGCACCGTTTGATAAAAATCGTTATCAATAAAAGCTATTGAAATGTTTCAATAGCCCTGGGTATTTATTTTAAAGGATTTTTTAATTTGAAGCTTTCTTGTGAAAAATCGGTGCAATTCGGTTCAAATCGGTTCAAAATATTTTCTATCGATAGCTGATAGTATTTTATATCTCATTATTTATCCACGTATCGACTCATTTTTTGGTATCTTCATAAGAAGTGAAGCGCTGTTCAGAGAGATTACTAAGCAGAACTCATAGTTTAGAACAAGTAGTAATCAGAAGGAGCTAGCTCTGGCGAATTCGGCCTGTAGGATAACACTTCCTATCTTAATTCACTGGTTTTGCTACATGTTGTCGAGCGTTGTCATATTGAAAAATAACATTGTTGTTTCTTTTCTCGTGTATCTTCGCGCAGTGTTCGCGTCAAACGCATCAGTTGTAATCGGCAGCAATTCCCATTTATGGTTTTATTGAATAATAAATCCTTAATCTTCATTTTCGTCGTCTTTAAGTTTTTTTGGCTGTCCAGAATGCTTTTTATCTTTTGTTTCGAAATCACCACTTTTAAACGTTGAAACCAGTGTTGGCGTGTTGAAATCAATGGAGCACGATACGCTTCACACATCATTCAGTCCTTCAAATGAAGGTATAATATAAATTAAAATATCCCGCAAATAGAATGTACTCGGTACGAATTTAAACATTTTCAACGCACCGAAAAACGTCTTTGTTTACACATATTGAAAAAACGAAACCAATAATGAAAATGACATATACTGAAAAGTTAATCATTACCAACCGGTAATACCATCTGTTGTAAGTTCTTTAAAAATGCATTTATTATTAGGAATTGGTATACTATATATTAATGCAGATGGTTTTCATCATTTTCTATAACTTTTCCCATTTTTCTAACAATATGGCGATATCGTGTCGAAAAAATGATATTGGTCAGGCGGCGATCCATTAATTTTTCCGTTTCTTTAATATTTCGACACTGTGTACCATGATTTTGTATTTATTGCTCGATATTACTGGTCTTTTTTGTAATGTATCAATATTGCTTTCCATGATTAACCCGTGACTTTCCTGCGGATTGTCGCAGTGACAATACGCTATAAAAAAACTTTATTTTGACTTTTTGAGCAGTGAAATCGAAACGTTGAAACGGTTCTAAATGAAATTTTCACCCAATTCGTGTTTAGTCATTTACCTTCCATGTGGATTTTTCCTGTTACATGTAAACATCTGGAAACGGTTAGTGTTTGTATTATTTATATTGCGAAATATCAACATCGGCGAATTTAACGCTTACATTGAGTACTACTAGTACGAATACTAGTACTACTAGGAGTACATTGAATATTATTAGTAGTACAAATTTAACGCTTACATTGAGTATTACTGGTATTTTTATCTGTAGATATCGTTGATCAAAACACACAAGAACCCAATAAAATTATATAACGTAACATTACAACATAACTTATTTTAAGTTGAAGAAATCGGTAGTATTGATTTGCTTATGGAAGAATAAGGTAAGGCTGATTTGTGAAGGGTTTCAAAACATTAAGAAGGAAAGAAAAATGTAATGAATTTAATGTATATGAAGAAGTGCAAGTGAAAGCAGAAGTGCGATGCAGAAGTGAAAACTTAGACTGGACGAAAACATTATGGAATTTGAAAGATCGAATTTCTTAGCAAAAACACGATCAAGTGATATTACAACATGACAACAATTACCACATGTTACAAAATCTATGGAAACACTTAAGTGATATCTCACTTTCAAATTGCCGTATTTACTACTATTTCACAGAAAGTCCAGAACTTGTTTGAGTAGCATCCCATATCATATGAATATACCAAAAATTATATTTGTGTATATCTTCGTATGCCATATTTCGCATAGTAATCGTATGCTGGCTGAAATATGGTGAAAAGTAATTCCTATCAATTAACAATATATTGAATAAATTATATTAATTCGTTATTCCGTAATAAATTCATAAATAATTTTTGTCAAATAATTGATTTCATCTGTATTGTCAACAAAAGGTTTGGAACTGTTCAAAAAATATTTAAGCATATATTTTATCAATATTTTTTAAAATATCATTCAAGAAGTACACTATTAATCCAATATCTTATATATAACAGTAATATCAATGTGGACTCTAAAGCTTTGAACTTATCAGCTAATATGTCAATGATTGGCAGGTATTTTTCGTGGGCCATATTCTTTTAATCCTGATTTAAGCGCTAACAATAGTAGAATCAATATGGGTGACACAAGGCACGTGGGGTAGGAATGTTAGATGGATTATACGATACCAGCTAAAGGGGGATAAAAGTAGGATTGAAACTGAGATGGGTTGTCGATAAATCTGTACGGACTGGTATCGAAATATCAACATTATCTCATGGGGAATGTGGGGATATGGAAAGAGATACTGAAAATAATTTTTGTGATAACATGTAAACATCTTATCTTTGTAATATATCTTTTTAACTTACTTCATAGCCAATGATGAAAGGTTTCTTTGTAGAAATGTAATGGCCATTGTAATTATTGAACTTTTAAAGTATTACACAAAAACTAATTTGTATTTGAGCCATATTATGTAAAATGGCGGATTTCATTGTATCTTTAATAAATTATTTAATTACTAAAATTAAAATAACATTTATTAGATGCTGCATGTATTCTAATAATTTTTTCACATTATAAAGGCATTTATTGAGAAAATTATTGCTGCAATATACGTTAAAACATTTTTTACATCATTTTCTGTCATTGTTTCCCATCTTTCTGGTAACATGGCGATATCGTCTTTAAGGAACGATGTTGTTTTGGCAGATATTTAATCATGTGTCTATTTTCGTACTTCTTCAATATCTCGAAACCCTATGGCAACCAAGTTATGCTGCATTTATTTGTACAAGTTATAACTAGAAGTCTTTATATCTAGCGAACGCTAGGGCTGCCTAGCAATTCGTCGGCTGTTTTCATCTTCCACACTCCTTTCTTTACCATTGTCATCAAAGTTACTTATTTTAAATTGTTAAAATATAGCAATAAAATAATAACTTCAAACAATAAAAGTAATGAATGCCGAAATGCCGTTGTGAGTCCTTCAGGAGTAGCTTCTGTATATACTATATAACTTAATAATACTGAATGGAAAAGTTTTATTTTGTATGTAAAAATGTCAAAACTGTGAAACTTAATCGGTATTCAGGTTTTTTATATGTTGCATTATATAAAGATGTTCTCAACTTCTTTTAGAATATTAACACTTATACTTTGACACTCAACTTTAACACTGATACCTCATTAACAATTCATAACAATTCACCCTTTCGTAGAATTTAATTTGGCAATTTGGGCGTCGGCCTTTACTCATATAAAATCTAACTGATCTAACAGTCATATTGCAGCACAGTATGTTCCCTAATTGGGTTCAGGAGCGTTTGTCAGAGGATTTTACCCTAAAATATATTTATTACTTGATCATTCAAGATCTCGATCCATTCTACCGGGAAAAGCCGAGTTTGAGTACATTTGAACGATATTATATTCCATAGATAACCGCATTTAGGGGCTAACATAATAATATAATAATTTCGGTAATATCTCGCATACAGTTTGTTTCATTCACATTTTAATATCGATCGGACATTTTACAGGGCATCGAAATTCATCATGTCTCTGATGAAAAACAATAATTTCTGGATAAAATGAATTGGTGCTTTCAATCTTTTGAGACACGGGTCTTTGATTAGCATAAATAATAATTAATAATAATAACAATGCTATGTGTACGATGTGTCAACGATGAATCCTTTATACGTCTAGAAATTCCATAGGGTGCAGTTAATTCTTCAATTATTTGGACTTTGTAGGTCCAGGACTTTGTATTTATGATAACTCTCTACACTCATATTTGACCAAAAAATGAAATAAATACGAAATAAAGGATACTTCAAATTTTACATAACCGTTTATTTACTACAGTCGTAAAAAATGAGCCGCTATGAATGGAATTACGATGTTTGCTTGCTAGACAGACGATTTCTGAACATGGTCTTCAATGACATCATGGCATCGTTTAAATATTTTTAAAAATGACGAATTATTTATTACAAAATTTTGATAGCGAAATTTAAAAAATACGTTTTTATCTAATAGATGTATTATATTTTTATAATAATTATATATAAATACTATTCTAATGCAATATTGTGTTAACATTTCAAACTAATCGGCAAGAAGGCGTTTTTCTATACTGTATAAACGAATATTACATTTTTATTTATATAGATTACAGTTTTATTCAACAGAATTTACTTTTACATAACATGTTATTTGTCATTGATTGCACAATTAGAAAGCGCTTACTTTTTTTACCGAAAAAATAATATCAAAGATAAATTCCAGCTAATTATTGACAATAATGGATCGAATGACTGAGAATCTTCGATGGTTTTCTGCTGAGGCACTCCAAGCGAATCATACACGACCTTAAACAATCATCTTGACACAGATGCCGTAGCTACACAAACGACTTTAATTAAAATTAGCTTTACGCATCTGTCGGTCGGGCAGTGGACCAGTGGCCACCACTTTGAACGGTTTTATAAATAATTCCTTTTTGTTCCATGATACCAGCCCGTTCAAACACTCGAGAATATATTCGAATGTCAGCTGGACAAAAGGCCAAGTCTCTTTCATTTTAACCTCTTGGCCGTTCCTGATTTGTAAGGAGGACATTTAAAAATTTATTTCCGTATTATAAAAGGCCGAATAACCCCGTAGAGAGTGTGAGGCGTAGTTATCTCGTTTACGTTGACAGTGGTGGAGGATTTTTCATTCGGTTTTAGTTTTCTTTTATATAACTCTATTACTGATGTATGATTTATATTGGGTTTCTGTTGTGAGGTAGACGTGATATTTAATTTTAAATTGTTGTGTATTAAATACTATTAACTATTGTTTATTATCAAATATTTTTCCTAGTGTTATTTATTATCTATGAATAAACTGATTTGGTAATAATAATATATATATATATATATATATATATATATATCATTCAATAAAGCAGTAAACTTACGTGATTTAAATTTCAGGACGTCGAAACATCCTAGTGTTGCCGCATACATTTTTAAATCAATTTGGCTTCGATATATTACAAAATCTTAACATAAATAAAATAATGTAAGTTATTTTACAAGCATTATAGTACACATATTGCATATATATTAGCAGGACTTGAACTAGAGTTAATTATACAGCTACATTAGTTCGTACGCTAAAGTTGTTTTATTATATTTATGTACCTATGAGGTAGAATTCTAGGCGTGTTTTATTATTGTTTTTTTATAGTTTATAGTTTTAGCGGTATGCACTGGAGACTTCCACTTATCCACTTAATTCAATTTCTCTAATTTTATTAGAGAGCAATTTACGTTTTATATATATATACATAACCTTTGGTTACTTTCACTCTCATCCCCCTTTCTCGGTAATTGTCAGCGTTAGATCAAATGCTCATGTATATTCTGAACACTGAATTGCACATATATCTATCTACAATATGATTTTCTACAGTTATTTCATATTAATTATGTACTTACCTTTAGTTGTTCTCATTCTCATTACCTTGTCTAGGTAATTGTCAGCATTGGATCGTAATCCCATCCCTGCAAACTTTTAACCAGTTGCTGTCACTTCTGAGTCACTATTCAAGTCAATAATTAAGCTCTTAATTTCCAATGTTTCTGACACTTGTTCACGATACCACCGCATTTCAATTTCTTCTTCAGTTTTTTTGATGGAGTTCACCCAAACCCAAGGTGTTATTGTAGACAGTGCCTCTTTCCATATACCCTTCTCGATTTGAATGTTGATGGTAATAATTCTTTGTCACACTCCATATCAATTCGATTAGAGTTAATATACAGTGATGGAAAGGGAGGAAAACGTAATACTCTGTAGCCATATTGTCCTATGTTCATCTGATCTACTATGTATCTTTTTTCGTGTCTATTTACGTTGTGAAATGCTTTTAGCTTGCTTCTTTTCAGTTCACTTACTGATCTTATTTTTTGTTAATTTATTGCATTACAAAGTACTAATTAATTTATTATGTTTATTTATATTTATATTAAATTACTTGTTTGCGAGTGTAATCATTTATATAATCAGGGTTTTCTTTCTTTCTTTTATCTTATGATTGTTTCTATCTAAAATTGACCTAAAATTCGTAATAGGCTAATCGGTGATATATTTGCTAATCGATTATTTTTTGCCTCTTTTCAGTGTAACCATTTGTATTTCAATTACGATGTTTTTAGCACATTATTGCAATCTATTTGTACATTTATTTTTTAAGAAAAGAAAAGAACTCGAAATAAAATTTAAAAAATATGGTATGGGATGTTCTGGGAGAAGTAATATCAAGATGACACAAGTATTTCAGAATATGTTGAGAACTTCTATGGATGCAACCAGATACTACAGGAATAGTTATTTACACAGATACTTTCAGATTCCAACGGTTATAGAGGAAATTGAGAGATTCGCAACAAGGCATTAGTAAAGACTCCTCTTCCTACATATACGCCCCCTACCGAAGTGCTTTAACTCTTGGACAAAATTGAGTTAGGACGCTGACTCAAAAGAACAAAGCCATGTGATCCTGTGTGATGATGAAGTGCGACTAATGGCAAAACACTGAAAAATGCTACTAACCTTTATTTTATTTTATTAGAAACTAATTGAGGAAAGGTTACGGGTCTTCCTAGATGGTTTCCTTCCTTCCCTGGTTTTTAGTTAGTGTATCCAGGTTTTCAGATTTTTTTAGAATCTAGTCTTAATATTCGTTAGTGTACAACACAAAAATGAGTGTCTGGACTGTCATTTTCAAAGCGCAATAATTTTTGACTCAGGAAGCGAATTAGGCCTTTATATCGTAAGAATTTTTTATTGGATTGTTAAATCTTCAGCTTATACCGCAACTTATGCTTTTTTTTAAAGACAATGACATTATCAATTTTTTGAAAATAAATTATAGTCAATAAGCCTGCTTATTGACTATTGAATCCTTTTGACTTTACTCCCACAGTAATCATATTGGACGACTATCTAGATGAAGATACCTTCGGAGATCTAAGCTCGCTCTGACAGCTCCGGTAGTCGAGATTTGTAAACTATGCCACCCTAGATAATGATACCTATCAGCCAGATATCTTATTCTATGTCAGGCGTGCACTACCTTCTTTTTTTCACTCTGGGTTTTTTTTCCAGCGTTATCTTGATTCCGTATTGTTTTTTACACGTTTCGGTGCACGCCAGTAGCGTATCGTTTGGGGTTATCGTCGCTTCAATCGAAATTTGATACGAATTTTTACGTGTTTTATGTTCTATGCGCGTTGTTTATGATCTGTTCCTTCTGGTTTTCAGTCGGTCCGTTTTTTATATATGTTTTGCGAACTGATATCGGACGTAAAAGGCAATGTCTTCATAAACATTCACGTTTTGTTTGTCGGATATTTTGGGAACGGTCAAGCTCTTATTTTAATATAGGGTGTTATAGTTTAAGTTGTTCTCTGAATAATAATGCTATGTGTAATAATAAACTATGTGTAGTAGGTCAAAAAATAGTAGGTCTGTAATGTCATACAGATTTATTATATCATTAAATACTGACAAGCCATGGATGCCCAAATTGTTTTGTAACGTTTTTGAAAATGTATCATTTTAATTTTCTCTCCCACTGTTACTGAGAGAACAGAAAAATTATGTAGATAATTGCTAGTTGGCGAAAGTGGTCAGTATAAATGCAAAAAATAGCACAAGATAAATATCTTTCCCGATTCCACGTACCGGCAGTGATCTGTTGCTAATTTGTCTAGGTACAAGTGCAAAAAATGTCTTCATCACCGGCAAGCAATGAAAGCCATTTCGTTGTAGATGAAAATAATTTAATTTATTAAGTAATATTTTGCGGATCTGATATTATAATGTATGAAGCAAATTTTATAAACTGTTCAGCGCTTGTTGACGCAATAATATGGGTATTCAAAATGTTGTTAATATTTTTCCCGGTAATCATAATTCATCAGATTACAGCCACGTAATCGATAATTTGTTGCAAAATTACCACTAGATTGAAGTTCGAATGGTTCCCAAAATACATTTTCTGCATTCACATCTAGATTTTTTCCTACTATACGAGTGACGAACAAGGATAAACATAAGATACTACACCAAAATATAGCGAAAATCGAAACACGATACCTAGGATTTTAGGACTAAAGTATGATGAACAATTATTGTTGAACCTTAATGCGTGAAACAGATCCCAAGCAGTATAAAAGACTAAAAGAGAGAAAGTTAATTTTTTTTTGAAAACATCTTTATTAGGTATGCTTATTACATTCTTAATTATACATTCATTTATTACTACATTTCATTTGTAATTTCATAAGTTCGTATGGTTTGGTTCGCTTCAATCTTCTGCTCATTGCTCTAGTAGTTCTATTGCTTGCACGCTAGTATGATTTAGTAATCTTCTTTCATGTTTTAAGGCGATATCTTGGATATGCGAATAATCCATTTGATTTCCAGATTATCGTGTAGTTTTGTTTTGATTGCGTTGTATTACTAGTTGATTTACATTTTTAGTGCAGCCCCATATTTGCACCCCATAGGCCCAAATTGGCTTTATGATTGTCTGATAACTCAATCTCTTTGATTGTAGGTGTAGGTTAGTTGAGAGTGTCTTCCAACTAACCAGTATTGTTGTTTTATTTTGGTTCTAATGTGTTTTTCTTTTTGTCTAACATAATGTTTCCAATTTAGTTTACCGTCAAGATGGATGCCGAACTATTTAGCTGATTCGTCTTGAGGAATCGGGTATCCATATGGCCGTTAATGGTAAAAAAAACGTAAAATAATGAATTCATTTAATATTTTGAAAACGAGAACTAATTAAAAGAATGGGTTGCCGATTCATTTCCCCAATTTACCTTATAAGCATCTTTTAGCCGCTCAGGTCAAATTATGTCAATCTAAGTTTATTCGTACTAAGTTTAAAATACCAATTTAAAACTTAACTATTGATTTCAGGTCCTGAAACCTAAAATCAATGAAACCAATGTGGATCGCTATCGACTACTACTAATTCGTTTGAGCCGGGTACTGTGCGAAAACGGACGGAATACGAACAAAGTTACTATTTAGCGTGACAACCTTTCGCCTGAAATCGTAGATCCGTAGCTGAAGGATGGGAAAAGACCTATCGATAGTCGACAATGCTTTGAATAAAGTATATTGTATCAATTTTTTACAATAAAACAAAATTAAATAAAGTTAAAATAACCTTTAAAACTCATTTATAGCCCAACAGTTCAAGCGGAAAACATTAAATCCAAAGCAATAAATAGTTGTTTTGATCTCAAATATAAAAGATAATAAAAGAAATATAAGAGACTTCTCGTCTTCAACTATTAATATCCATCCGATTTCGAAGTTAGTTTTATAATGACTAACTATTATTTTAATGTTTCACCTAGTTTTCTTTGATCTAAAATTTAAAAGGCAGTTCCTGATCCTGGTACCGCCTTACACCAAAACTACTTCACACTTAGGGCATTCGTTAAATAATGCTGGTCGTTGATTCAAACTAGAAGCACTGTGTATAGTTGCGAGTATTCCTTTAGTAGCGCGTGAAACATTTTTATGATGGTGTATATATTTACTTATTTCACTCTTAGAATACCGACGTTCCTTATAGTACAGGCTGTTGACTTGGACAAAACGAAATATTTGTCAGAACAAACAGAACTTTCTTTTTTGGAGCTTTTCCGACAAGGAAAGGTCGGCCCATGAATATTCAGATCAGCCTCGGCGGCGTTTTGAAATCATTAATTAATTTTTTTCCGCCCATTCTCCGTCGTTGAGGACGAAAGTGTGAAAATTGTTCTGTCGCGTTATTCTCGGAAGATTACAACGTTGTTACGGTGCTTTAATTACCGTTTCTTTTGTTTCAGGCGATCTGTTAATTATCGACTCTTCATGGATATAATACTTGCCTTACATTTTTTTGAAAAATGTTTATACTTTTGATTTTGGTTGATTTCGTGTAATTTTTTTGATTTACATCTTTTTTCATTGTATTTTAAGTAGGGGAATACCTATATTTTTATTAACAAACATTATTATCACTAGTGGTTGCCGACTAACCTACAATTTTATTTTATAATAACGTATTGGTCTCTTCTTAGTCTTATTAATTAATATTGCTGGCTTTTCTGTTAAAATATTTGACTGCACTAGAGGATCACTACAGGTTTGACCTTCCTAAATCTGGGTTTTGCTCGAATGCTATTCAAAAGTTGCAATACTTCAGTGTTAACATGACAGTTGAGATATGAGTCTCCTCGTATCTTTTTGTGATTCTTTTGGTTTCCTTACTAACAGTCGGTATCTGAAAGTCTCGGTATAAGATATCATTCTTCTAGTACCTGGGTGCATCTTCTTTTGGAAAATTAGTATTTTTTCTATTTTACTTTTTATGAAATATCATCACAACACCAACTTATGATTTATGAGTAATTGAGAGTTTCTTCCAATTAACTAGTACATTTGTATATCTCAAATCCAGTTCTATTCTTTTTAATATGCTTCTTCCAATCGACCTTCATCTTGTGGTATCTGGCGTTATTGTTTTATGGGATTACAGCGTTATTCATTGTTATTATTATATGTGTAGTTTGATTATAAGTAATTTCAATATGCATCGACTTGCAATAGCAAATAAAAGTCAACAATAGTTGACTTTTATTTTCCCACAGGACGTATCGCTGTATCGATGTATTATGTGTCTGCAAAGATAACCATGTATCTAAATATTTTCCGTTTTTGTATATTACAGGTGTAAAGTAGATAAAGGATTGGCCAAATGGATACACTTCCTGTGGTACACCTGTTTTAGTATCATTTATTGTAGCATAAGCTTCCAATTATTTGATTATTAAACATGCTGGCTGAGATATAAGAGCTTAGGAGTTTCTCATGTTTGTGGATAAGTTCCGCATTCCAAACCTTGTCAAAGCCTTAGGCTAGATATATAATTATAGCTGAGCAGACTTTTTATCTTCGCAGGCTTTTTCAATAACATAGAATCACAGCAATGCTCCTGGTCAATTGGTTTTGTCAATTTGGTTATATAAAATTGTTAATTCATTTCGAGGAGGTTCCCTCAAACCATGGTTCTTCCAACTATAGCTCGATCAAGGCCAACCTGAATTGTTACTAACGCAGGGGCTGAAAAGTCCCGGATATAACATACAGATGGGGTTAGTTTTATTGTTTCATTTATTGCGCTTTTTCAGTCAGTTTAAGTTTCATCTAACCTTCAAAAGAAAACTGTTAAAATTTCATAATATTCTACTCATAACTTTGTTTGTTATTGTGCGTGTGTAAGAGTGACACTACTTTTACTATTATCAAACCAATGGATCAAAAACAATTTCGTTTTTAAACGGCTTCTTGATGGAAAAATACTGTTCAAGCAAAGCAATGGCTTGAAAACTGTTATGGACTCCTTTCCATCAGAAATAAAAATAAAACATAGGACTTCAAACATGGTTGTAGAGACACAGAAGGCAATTGAGGAGGCATTAGACGTCCAATTGAGGTGATAACACGAGAAAACATTTAAAAAATCCGCAAAATCGTTTTGGATGATCGAAAAGTGAAGTTGCGTGAGTGCTCTTTTGTGACTATTATATCCATATAATTTTATTGTCAGTGTTGCTTTATTTATACGATATATACATTTCATGAATAAAATACTTGGAAATTGTTAAATTACATAGTAATTTTGTTCTACATACAGTATACATTTTACATCTTTAGTAACAAACATTTTTTCAAACATTTGAATACTGATGATCGAAATTTAATTTATTGTTTCCTAAATTATTTTACGAAAATCAATGTACCTTTCCATGTGTTAAACCCATTTTCACATTGCTCTTTCAATTGGGATTGAGGTAACTGGGTTATTTTCGAATTTTATATTCTTAGGCATATATACCATTCAGAATTTATTGTTCTACGTTCTTCTAACGTCACCAGTTCACAAAAGTCATCTTAGACAATTTTTCTGTACATTGATATTGTTGTCTTGATAACACCCATGTTGAAAATTATTAATAATAATGATAGAAACATGTTAATTCTTATAAATTAAATTAATAAAAATGTTAATTACAATAATTTATCCTAGATTACATTTTCTACTTACTGTCAACAAGACAATGAGCTTGAATTATAAGGTGTTCTGAAGAAGGTTATATTGAAAAATGCAAACTTTCAAATGAGAAATATGGAGTTTGACAATACTTATGTCTGCCAATTTCAGAAATATAAACCATTGCTAATTGAGACTAGTATTTCCAGACTACTTTCGTATCACATAACAGTATAACTAAGACTGTAGATCAAACCAACGAAGAGTTTTAGAAACCACCAATAGTAAGTTTGTTTTATTTTATCAGGAGTGTTTTAACAAAACCAAATATTTTTAGAAAAAAATTATAAGAAAAAAGATATTATGAGACAGGTTTAATTATCAAGTTGGTCTATTAGGTTAATTTTTTAAAACTAATTCTGAGCTTTTTGCTGCTTTATAATTAGCTTTATATAAATATAAAAAGTTCTAGTTCTAAAATTATTCTTGATTTCGTATTAAAATTCCTCAACATATATCAACAATATTTCGGCTGTTCTGTGTTCTTGTTTTTACGCCAATTAGTATCCGTTACCACGAGCTATATTTTCTTCTCCAATGGGCATCCCGATACCGCCAGGCTAATAAACAAAAAACGACCGATTACCGGCCTAATTAAAAATTCTCCTGACACTTAATTTGTCACGTGGTCGACGATAAACGCATTAAAATTCTAAATATACTCCCTGACAATTTCATAATTGATCGGAAGAACGAGTCCCGTCTTCGAACGGAACGCGCACGAATCCAACAGTCTTGTTCGAATTAATTGTATGAATGGGTTCGTGTTATTTATTTTTCGTGTTTTCGATGCGTTATAATATATGAGGGTGGTCTGTGGAAGATGGTGACTAGCTGCTAAAAAAAGATGCAACTGACTTAACGAGAGCATAACGTTTTCATTTAATAAAGACAAATAGGAAATTTACTTTACTTCACGGTGAGATTTGAATCGCCTATTGTTTTTAATGGGAATTTACTGTATCTCTATTTATTGTATTTATGAATATATGAGGAAAATTATATCCATTTTAATCCATAAAACAATTATCGACATTAGTTTGCATATATAAAAATGATTCTATTCGTTAGTCTTGAAAAATGGAGAACGGCTGGAACGATTTGGCTAATTGCTAAAATATTTGCGGAAATCCAGGATAGGTTTATGGGTGAGAAAATATGAAATGATTTTGGGAAATATAATAAAAACTGTTACAGAGGTTTTTACATTAAGGTCAGTGTCACATTGTTGTTGGTCTTCAAATATTTATGGCTGTATCTGTATTTGGTGTATTTATTAATTAATTCAATTAATAAGTTAAAAATATTCCAATTCTAAAATGATTGTGGTTATAATTTTAGTTTAGAATCAGAATATGAATTTTACTTTAAAGTGTCGTTTTTTCCTTGCACTAATGCACTCATGATATTTCCGCATTTATATATGATTGAAGCAAGTGAAAAACTAATGTTCAGTGAAAACTTAAGGTAAAGTAATGTAGATCATTGAAAATTGAGCATTATCGAGCAAAAACACCTCTGTTATGCTTTTTTCAATGCTCGTCGCATTGTCAATGATCAGTTCAAATAATTTTTAGAGATTTTATCAGTTTTGTTGTCTGATAGATAATGTTGACTGGCAGTGGCAGTGTTTAATTTGTTTCCACAATGTGATAAAAATACTCTTTATTTTTTCTTTGGTTTAATCACATCAACGTGTTAACAACACATAATGATGTGACATTAAATTGTGTCTATTTTTTTCTCATTAAATTACTCCTTATTCATGTAAAAATCGCCTCTTAAATTCTAGTATAACCCCAAATCTATCATATTTATATAATATAATCTAAAATGTAATATGCTGTTTAATTTTTTTAAAGTTTTTATCGCTAATTTAGATTAGAAAAAAATACAACATGAGAGACAGATTTAATGTTTATTACCATTATTAGCGTTGGGAACTATCGACAGAAAACAGTCGAAACAGTCGATAGTCGCAAAACAGTCGAAACAGTCGATAGTCAAAAAAATAGCGACTGAAAATAGTAATTACTATTTCAGTCATATGCGGTTCAACTGTTTTTTTTTTCGTGATGTCAAACGAAGATGTACGAATTCTTGTCTGTATAAATTGTGAGATAGGAAAGGACAGAGGACAAAACCTAAAAACCAAAAAAACAAACATTCTTTCATTCTAGCCATTTTTTTATATCAAAATATCTTCAGATGTCAATACATTCTTGGTCAGTATTTGTGTTTTGAATTTCGAGTTGTGGAACTATATTTGTATTTTTTCAATATTTATTTGCAATACCAAATCCTGCTTTTTTAAATCTAAAACAATTTTGAAAAAATTTTCCACATTCATTGATTTGATGGAATGCTGCAGTCCTCTTATTAACGGTTAATCAAAGACATTGTGGGATATCTTTCACCATATAACTCGGTGGTCATTATTTCCATTCCAAGTCCAAGAAGATAGTCCATTCGTCAACAAATAAAAACTGTGGTGCTCTTCTTAATAGCCATCAAAATAAACAGTTGCTGAATATTAAAGTAAATTCCTATCAGAAAATGTATTTATTACAAATATTTGATATACTTTATTCACCTCTTCACCGTTAATATTTGTAAAAGAAATTTAACAACTGTTACTGAAAAAACTTCTTCAAACCTTTTGGAATCGATGCAATTTCTGAAACCTTTGGAACTTAATTTTAGTTTTCAAGATTTTAGGAAAAAAGTTTTGATAAACAAAAGGCTTGGACAAAAATCGTGAAAGTTTATTAAAAAAGTATTACTTATTATGCCAGTTAAAAGTGTGTTACTATTTATTATTTACAGTTTTATTTTTTTGCCCTCGAAAACTGGCTTTCCAAAATGCTGCTATATTAATTTACAATATTTAGTAATTCATAAGCAAACAACGAAAAAACATAAAACCACATATATTTCATATAAATCTATATAAGCATACATTCGGCGCTTTACTTTCAAGGTCGCGGCTAGGACGATACAGCTACATTATTAAAAATCAGTCGAATGAACTAATGGAACCGAAAATAGTAACTAAAAGTAAACGACTGAAACAGTCAATAGTAAATAGTAATAAAATCAGTCGGACCGAAAATAGCGACTGAAAACAGTCACTAGTAAAAACAGTCGAACCAAAAATAGCGACTGAAACAGTCGATAGTAAAAAGTAGACAATTACTAAACAGTCGATAGTCGATTTCAGTCGATGGATCACAACACTAGTCATTATCACATTGTCCTTACCAGCTTGTCTAATTTTCAAGAGACTGTTTTCTTTTTCCGTCTTCGTAATCTGCAAATGAGGCTCCATGTAGCACAAGTTAATATAAGCGGTAACATCTATTTTAAGGTGGGTTACATCAAATGCCATGTAAATGAGAGAGGTCCGATGGAGCGTGGGCGGTACTGAAAAATGATATAGCACTGCATTACGAAGTCGGCCTGGTGGTAAGTTCTTTTTTTGCGTGGTATATTTCGGACATTGGTCGTATATTAGCGAGACCGTTACTAGAACTGTTATGGGATATATCGAAATGGTATCATTAGTATTGGGTAATACTTATTTATAAGATATCGTTCTGTGCCGTTTACACTGAATTAAATCGACATCACTGATAATAACTGACGTCACCCCCAAGTGAAATCAATTGCACTATCTATATATGTTAGATTTTCATTTTTTTGATGTATCGTCATATACGCACTATCGGAGCACATTGGAGAAAATTCTCGGTTGTTCGTGCAAATTGAATGGATTTTAACAATATTTGGCTCCAATACTTGCAATGCCAATATGTTTATTTTAACTATTCTCCATTTTATAAATCCTAGATAACTAGATTTTCCAGAGGTCGCAAAACACATCTCCGTGGCCCCGAATTATCTCTTCGTTTGATCCAAATAGTTTATCAGAATTTTTTGGTGTGTAAAAAGGGCTGATAGAGTAGTCAAACGGTCTGACGAGTTTTTGGTATTTGTAAGCATGTATGTTATTTTGCCGGAAAATGGTTTTTTTTCCTGCAAACAGGTTCTTTTTCACTAATTTCCTCATTCTGTTAATTCAAAAGGAATTATGGGAATGTTTATTAGTGTATTCCAAAAAAAAATTATTTTTTACCCTACTTTTATTCCTATTCTACTACCTATTCGCTTTTGTCGCCCGGAAGCCAGGTGTATGTCATTCCTCAGCTTTTGGTTTTCATGAAGTTACATATATGGTGATGTGTACAAATTCACATTACTTTAATATAATATAATTAATGTGTAAAAATTTATTGCGCTTTCAAAATATTATGTTCAGATACAAACAGAAACATAAAAATGGGGTCGAAATTTCGAGTCGAATCCTTTTTACTGTTTCTATATATAAACTCTTTTACTATAAATTATTTGAGAGAAGAAGGAACCAGCTGATTTCATACGATTAATATGTGAGTTGGCATAGGAAGTGGTTCGGATTAAAAATAAATGGAATGGAAAGATAATTAGAAGAAAATGAGATGAATAAGTGATACAATTATTAAGACTATCGCGAAAAAAATTGGCGGAGAGTATTGATGCATCAATGAGATGAATTAGTCACGCGGTGATCTGTTTAGTTACGGAAGTACTAAATTACTGATATAAGTATAAGTATATTATATTTGAGTGGTAGTAGTGAAATACGACGATATGAGTGGCTTGTATAAGCTATGAAACATGTGAGATTTGAACATCATATATCCCTTAGTGCAGTTTTTTAATGAAACTTTATATTTTTATGTATATCTGTTTTACAAATTCTATATAATTTTTTTTTCATATAAAAATCTGTAACATGAAAAATATACAGTTTAAATATCTTATCTGAATATATTATGTGAGGCCTATGATCTGTACTTGAAAATACGTTGTTTCAATGTACGCAACTTTTGATCAACTTTAATGTTAAATTCTATGGTTTATTTATCTATATAAAATAACAATTTTCCATTTAGTGTTATTCAGTATTACTGACCCTATTGATTTTATTTTGACATGGTTTTTTGAATATATAATGAGTATATATATGAAGCAATCTGCTGACAAAGCCCATGAACCACTTTTAGAAACTTGTGGTTCCCTATATTATGGTTCGTTATATCCCAATTGTCGGTTTTGGTTTCAGCTATTTAAAAATGATAATTTTGATGTATTATAAACGGCCTGGAGTACTAAACAAAATTGCAAGAATGATTTGTTGGACAACAACCGAACTCAAATTCTCAAAGGACTTCCAGAAAGTAATCCCCATCATATGGTAGGTTCAGCAAGGTTGCCTATTGAAATCCTTACTGCAGATATTATAAAGACATGAAAAAGAGATAAATAACCTATATAAAAGTAAAAGTCGCATTCTTGCATGATAACGCTTCACATTTACATGGAAAGATGATTTGATCACTGCTAAATCAACGTTGTTCTTTCATGTTGCCCGATAGATGGGAAAATTTATAGAAATTCATGAGGAATTTTGTTATTAATATATATTGTAAAAGCATATCTAAATAAATACTTTTTTAAAAATGGACAGAATACAACCACTATAATATTAAGGTATGAATTACAATAAACATATTCTCTGCTATTATCTCAATTTTGTTACGGTACTGCTCAAAATAATATTGATAAACTTACTATTAATACCGATGCACAGTAGCATTTTTAGTTAGTTATTGCACAGTAATTTCTTTTAATTTCCTCTAATAAACTTAAATGTGAAATATGAATGGTATGAAGATCTGTATGTATTTAAATTTTTGTAGAGTGGGTGAATAGTAAGATGTCGAAATCATTTCATCGAGTGTGTTCTTCAGATTTAGCTCCATGCGACAGTTTCCTCATTCCAAGAAATTGTAATATGCATATTCCTTTTGATCATACTTAAAATTATCACTAGTTAGGTCTTTATATAGGTTATAATAGGAACTTCTGATGAAATTTTGTAAATTTCGCAAATTTCAAATTTATTTACAGGGGAATCAAAACTTATATTCTCCAAATTGATATGTGTTCACCCAGGTATATATTAGACCATATCTGATATTGTTTCATCGCTATTCAAAAATTAATAGTTAATACAATAATTTGAATTTTCACTGTATACTGTCTGAATTAATTATTATGATATATTAGGGTCAGTTGTCTGCGGAAATAATGCAAAGAGTACAGAAAAAAAAATTAGTTGCTAAATTATCTAACTAAAAGACTGAACACCTGAGGTTATATTACCGTGCTTCGGCTTAGAGAGAAGCCTTGCGAATATTTTAATTCAATCAATAATATTATGTCACGATTTGTCGAAAAAAATCCAATCAGAAAGCCAGACGATTTTTTAATCGATTGATTTGTTGTCGTTTCTAATTAGCGTTAGCTTTTTCTTTTTTTTACTACACACATATACACACGTCGGTTGTGTAATTGCTAGACTAATCTCAAATAGTTTGGTAATAGAATGTTGTTGCGCATTTTTGGGCACTTGCAGTTTGGTTAATGTCCAGGTCAAAAGTTTTTAGTCGCGTATTATAATTACTAATGAAATATCTAAGGATTGGGATTTGTTATGACAATTTAAAACAAATTATGAGGAATATAATTATGAGTAACTTTTGTAATTTCTAGTGCACTAACTTTAAATGCATCACTGCTACCCTCAACTGCTATTTGTCAATATACTATTGAGGGACTTATGTTATTTAGTTTGTGATTTCAATTGGCCTGTTATATTCGTTTATATACTTTATTACCGATCTGAGAGAATTTTCTGGTTGCTTTATTTAGACGTATTTCATTTTATTGCAATTTACTTATTTGTAGGGCATATTACACAAACATTTCACACCTTTCGGTGCTGTTTTTTCTTATAAAATAAGACCCACACCATAAAGGAAAATAACATATTTGCTACACTTTTTTCTTCTCTATATAATGTTACCAAATATAACTATAATTAAAAAAAATTCTGCCAAGTTTACATATTAATTGCTTTGGTCATAGTATGTCATTGGTTAATATATTATTTGTTGGTATTTGCTCATTATGTTCAATAAATATTTTTTTAATCGTCACCAAGAAACTAACTCGCTGTAAATACTTGGAAGGATGTTTTCCATTGTTTTCAATCGCTTGACATTTAGAGTTTACGCTACTATTAGTATAGGTTCAAACTATGAAGTGATTTACGTTTTATTATCTTATTTATGCGATTCGGTCTCATTTGAATGCAATGAAATATTCATAGGAAAAGAAACCGTACATTCTTTGATACTTAAATATGATGGGCTAGTTTACTGAAGATTCCTCATATATTAAGGATAGTTTTTTTGTTCGAAGTTTATCTCTGGTTTTTATTTCTAAACACGTTGCTAAAGAATCATTGATTTATGAGTTATAAATTGGTATTTAACAGTACGATTGTTTGAACTGGTATTGTACAGATGATTCTTTACGATTTTACGTATTTATTTATATGTTGAAAGTATGAGAATATGTTAGAATAGTATGTAACACCTCACTGTTGCGTACATCTTCAATATCTCTTTTTATGACGATTAATTTGTTGAATATGGCATTGTCATGGGAGTATTTTTTTAGATATTAGTCTAGGCAAAGTCATATCACCATAAAATCATTACGGTTTTATAGCTTCTACATTAATTTTCTTTTTAATTACTGTTTTCCCCTTAATAACGTTTGCTATAAGAATAGATCTGGCTATAAATTTTAGAAAGTTGATTAATAATAATTAGTTAATAAAATTAATAATAATTGGGCATAGTTACTATTATTTTTTTAAAAATAACTTAGGTTTTGGATTAATTCTAATCTTGTGTAGTAAAAGAAATATTTAAATTAAAGTTGAACAAAAAATTGTTCACCGCTAGACATTATTTTTCCATCTTACCGCCCTCAGTTCCGAAGAGGTTGGACTTTTTAATTTTTTCTATAACACAATAATTCTTAGGATTTTATTCTGAAATACTTGTATTATGTTGGTATTACTTCTCGTAGAATATCCCCATAACAGAATAGGTTCACATAGGTTTTAGTATGTGCTTGTATAGCAGAAACTAATTATGTACGAATACGGTTTCAAATAACCAGTATTTTAATTTGAGTTATTTTTTTAGTTTTGATATGCTCCTTCCAATGAAGTTTTGTATCAAAATTCATTCCAAGGCACTTTTTGCTTGCGAGTTGCATTTTCCTGTTTGCTTCTTTACTGTTGTAGTCAATCGCACGTATGGCATTAATATGAGCAAATGTAGCCATAGTACCATTTTATATTTGTGGTATGTTACATGTATAGAATTGGTAAAGATATACTGCTATGCGGTACATCTGTTTTTGTTTTCTTCATTGTTGAGTTAGCTAGTTTAACTCACACTCCTCTATCTAACAGCTGGCTGAGATGTAGTAGTTTAATAGTTCAACATATTACTTCCGTAACATTTTATGGAGATAAAGATCGTCCTGGAGCAATAAAACAGTTTGAAGACTCTAAAACGCGAGGAGCTGCTTGTTGTCAAACTCATCAAGAACAACAAACCAGTTCCTATCGATTCTATAATCCGTAAAAGCTTTGGGAAGCTTCAAGATTTAAAAAATAACAGCAGTTTTCAATTTGTTTCAAATATTACTTATTTGTTAGTACTAACAATTTTTTTATAACTTCTGCTAAGTAATTACTTCTGTTATGGCAAGATTTCATTTAGTTTCAATGCCCAACTTTCTTAAGGCGCTTCTAATGGTATACCTGAGTTTATAAAAATATAACGTCAGGGCTTTAAGGGACAATTAAAACAAAAAAGGACTCCTAACAGCAGTTGATGATAATTGATTAAGTGTGGTGATAAAACTTCAATCGATAACATTGAAATTGATAGCATACCTACCGAGATCCGACTGTCTGACCAAGTGGTTGGTCGTTTGCTCGGCCTTACGGCTTGAATCATCGACCGAGACTGGCGCATCACAGAAAAAAGGGCCGCCGCTCGTTTCCGAAAGAATTCGGGGCCGTTCATTTACATTTTGACCACCGTAGGGGGCGCCATGCCACTTTTGTTTCTGGTTTAACGCCTTTGTCTAAGCCCCGGGGCAAATGCATTTTTAATTTTTTAATTTACGACAGGCGGATGTTATTAGATCATAATTTATCCGAGGGGTTTCACGATCGCGCAAATTGAAAGATTTATCGGATGAAATATCCGAATAAACTGTCGGCCTTTTGTCTATTAAATTTATTTCGGCCTGATTGTTAATGATTTCGTCAGCTTGCAGCTTTTTCTCGTATTGAGATATGAGGAGAGATTTTTGTTTGTTCTGACGTCGTCGAGAACCAACTTGAGTGTGATAACATCTGGTTAATGTAATTGTCATCGTTGAAACTTTTGTTTTTTTTTTAGGTGAATTTTTCAATCGTTCTTTATTTTATGGCTTTTTAGTTCATAATATTAATAATGACTAACTTTTCGTGAATGGTTGCTATTTAAATTCATTCATCATTTTTAGAAATAGATGGATTTCACAGTAAGATGTGTAAATATACTTAATAAAAATATTGGTAAGTTAATTTAATACAAGTAAATTAGTCAAATTAAACTAATGTATGAAGTGTTATTTCCTTAATAGCTAAATGACTATAACCTAGTAATACAAAAATATTGACTTAATAATATACTATGTATAGGCTATTAAAAATATATTTATTATAAAATTAAAAATGGGATTGCTAAGATTTTATTAGGAATAATAACCATCATTTTCGCTTTCCAACGTTTGAAAATTTGAGAGTCCTGAGAAAGAAAAGATAACTGAAAAAATATAACTGGTATTTGTTCGATTCGTCGACAGTAATTGTAACTGAAATAATCATTTTGAAGATAATAAAACTTTTATAAAGTTGAAGTGAATTTATAAAGTAGTATTATTGAACTCAACTGCCTTATGTTTGGTAAGACAAATCAGAATTGTATCGATAGCAAACTTGACAAAAAAATGTGATGATAATTTGAAAATACAGATGTAACCGTATTTGAGGGCGCTACTAAAATATTCATTTTATATAGTCCATAGATTACAACCCATTTTTTTCATTATACACATTTAATTTTGAATGTTTGATTTTCTTAAACTTTTAAGAGCTTTATGGAATGGAAAGGTATATTGTATCAAATTGCTTTCTAATATTTGGGTTAACAAAAGACGAATATTGTATTCTTGAAGTTTATTTTAATAATAGCCTAATAAACTTATAAGTACATGCAACTGTAATTCTTCATCAAATACTATACAAAATCTGTGTTTATCTCTGCTTTGTTTTTTTTACTTGACATGGTATATACGTAAGTATTGTTCGAAATTTTTGAAACTTCTGTTTGCCCTTAAACAGGTATACCAGGCTATAGAAACTTGATAAAATTACATTTTTCAATCAAATATGTATCACATACCATTAACCAGGTAAAGTATAGCCTATTGAACTATTTGATTTACAAGAAACCGGATATTTGATATTGATTTTTTGTGATCTAACCATGACAGAATTTCATTGACTCTTGTTGGTAGCTTGAATTTAATTATTGATTTAATCTTATTGGAGTTTTTAGCGATGTATAATTATATTAAGAACCTTGATACCATCGAAACACATTAGTATAACACCTGTACCCATACAAGCCGTCTAATGGGACCAAAACAACTACAATATTGCTTTTAAATCTTTTCAGAAATAACTTATTCTGCGAAATATAGATTTAAATAAAATTGCATCATTTGTCTGCATTTTTCTTGGAGAATACGAGTAATTTTTTATTTCTTTTTATTTCTTCTAATGCAATTGATGTGTTATTTGCCACTCTCTGGATTATTACAAGTATACAAAATATTATGCTTTATATTCCAGGATATAAAGTAGTAGATGTTTACATGTATACTGGTCATTATTTCATTTCAAAAAGGCTTTCATTGAAAAAAAAATTGGTATGATATATATTAATCAAGATACTTTCCATCATTTTCTACAATTTTTATTATTTTAGTATAATTAGCAGTATTTAGTATAATTTGTATAGTGTCACAGGTATATATATATATATATATATATATATATATATATATATATATATATATATATATATATATATATATTAAATGCATCTTACATTTGATATGCTTAGTGTAATCTTAATTCAGAAATTATGTATTAATCCAAATTATAATAAAACTAATCTAAGCTAAAGCTAAAGTTAAGAATACACTTATAAACTAAACAAATTCGTGTGGTTTGGTTTGCTTCAATCTTCTGATTTCCTGCATGTTGTCCAGTAGCTGTATTGCTTCCACGTTGCTGTGATTTAGCAACCTTGTTTCATGTTTTAGGGTGAAATCTTGGATCACTTCGTTTTAAGCAAAATGTTGTGCGAGAATTTAAAGCCAATTTAAAGATTACTTTTCGTTTTTCGATATTTGGTTTCAGCATTATATGGTATTACGAAAGCCTAATTTTATGTATAAAGGTTACTTTGCCAAATGTTGCTTTGTAGGAAAATAATAGGACCTGTCTAATGTATTTTATTGTGTTTACCTCTGTTCTATTTTATAGGGTGTAACATGGCTTCAGCATTAAGTATATTATATGCTTAATGTCCACGAACATCAAGCAAATTAAAGTAATAAAATTTAAAAACATAGCATAAACATAAATATAACAACTTTTAAAATACGTTTCACGTACCATCAGGCCCAACTTTCTGTTAATTTAGTTAGAAACAGAGAAAGACCTAATATCCCTGAAGAATAAATCTTCATTATAACAGTCACACAGTTATGTTCAGATTCAACCCTTTTACCGTTATAATTTTCAGTAATTTATTTTTAATAAATAAATATTTATTACTGTTAAAGTTTCGGTTATCTAAACGAATGTTTTAGTTAGGCGCCAAACGAGATCGTACTCTCGCTTCAGATGGTAATTAATGTGGAAAACAGAGATGATACACGATGGTCCGGCAACGCTAATTATTTTGGAATAATGGGACATGAGTCCAAAAATGGTGCTGAGCAGATACTGCCTCATTTTGGGTGGTCAATTTCTTCATTTTTATTTATGCAATTATTTGAAACTGTGTATGATTTTATTTTCTTATGAAAATATACGAACCTACCTTTTTGGTTTTTATTGGTATTTTGCAAATATATTAAAATTGTGAACTATGTTCGATGCATGTTATACTTTTGTACCTACATTTATTTAAAATCGGCATTGTTATGCTTTACTTTTTAATATGTTTTCTTTAATTTAATATCTTGAATCCTTAAGGAGATGGCTTTCTTTGTTGTTTTTTAGGGAAAATTTGATTATTTTTCATGTGTTAAATGGAAGTCCATATTTAAAATAAAATTTTAATAATAATAAGTTAATACACATTTAAGTATAAAGATGAAATTTAAATTAGTTTAGGATATAAATAAGTTAGAGTACACTTGTATTACCCTGAACTAGATATGCGACACATGGTTGGCTTTTTGCAACAAATGGACATACATAACATAGTAAAATTGCTAATGTAATTGTAATAATAATAATAATAGCCTGTATAAGTGAAACGATATTTTAGCAAAAGAAAAACATATTTTACTGGTTTAACTTTAAATGTACGCATCTCAATTTTTATTTTGCATTAAGAAATAGTCGATTTTTTAAGTCTCCTTTTTACCAACAAGGGTTTATCTGGACTGGACCTACTGTTCCACCACGGTCCTCGGCATTAAGCCTACCGATAGGCGATTGACCAACTTAAAAATTTTCCCAGAAGACATCCGGTCTTACCCAGCCTGTTTACTGGCGTGACTGGTATCATTTTCCTTGTCGAATTTTATATGCTTGTCTAGGACAATCACAAATATTAAATAATCACTAACATAAATTTACGACAATGCCCCAGCAGGATTCGAACTCACGACTATCGCAACAGTAGGTAGACTGTACTGTCACCTTTACGAAGCCGGCTCCGATTTTTTAATCGTCGCTACAATAGAGTTGTTTTATTCGATAACTTGGTATACATTACAAGCAATAAGGATGTCTAAATAAAATGATCAGTTAATATGGAATAGTAAAGGAAATTAATATACAGAAGACACATATCAAAAAGAAATGTTGGAAATAAAATAAATTAGTTAAATAAAGAACTGAACTCTTTGATTAGGTGTGAATGGTTAATAAGTTAAGGGCCATTAGTGTACACATGGGCAAAATATGTTGAATAGAGGTTGTGAGTTCACAGAGGTTGCAAGTCGTTGGAGTTCTTATTACATGCGTCAGGAATGTGTTAAGCGACTAAGTGCTAAATCAAAAGTTTCTTCAGAATTACTTGTTGAGACATACTTGGATATAATATGGCGGTAAAGGTAAGGTGTATTGCTTGATGGTTTGTTATCATTCAAATCCCGTTCTAATATACGATAGGTAAAAAAGTTTTACCTCCTGCGTATTTCGCTATTTTGTCAGTTTTCTCATTCCCACTGATCCCTATGTGACTGGGAATCCAGGCGATTGATATTTTCCTGTTGAATCTTATGTGTTTATGTAGATATTGTAAAGTAAAGGCATGCATAAATACTGATCTGTTGAAGGACATAGTTTGACCACCTGAATGCTGGGTAGATCACTCATCATATTTATAACTAACCATTATTCGCAGTCTTTTTAAATTATAACAATTTGATTATGAAGACAGTTGTCAATTTATATAGCTTGTATGTTTTACTAAATGAAAAAATTTAAAATTTAAAAATAAAAATTCAATCCTAAATTATATTTATTTTTTATCCTTTCATAGTATGGATAAACTATAATATTATAAATTATAACGTTACATTTTTTTCAATATTTTTCTTGCAAACATTTTGCTCGATAATTTCCTTTAACGGCAATAAAGACATTGCAGTATTTTTATTTAGTCGTTTCTCTTTTCTATTTTAAACTTTTTAAGGATACTAAGTCTTCGCTCGATTATGCGTTCGAAAACGGCAGTATCTGCAATAAGCACTTCACAATTTTTACGTTTGGAAATAAGTATTCTCCCGTAACGTTTTTAAAAAGGTCAAACACTTTATCCCAGGAACATTTACCATCAATATTATCTTCACGAAGATCAAGCTCATCTTGATCAAAATTCAGCATAGCATGAGCTCGCTACTCATCATCTATTTTTTGTACTGTCGCAGATATATGAAGCACCGAGAATCACTTTAGCACTTGCACAAGTGCAGATTGGGGAATTTACCACAAGTTGGCAACGCCGATCCTGTACTTGTCCATTACGCTCTTATATGAACGATATATTAAACATACATTTTAAACAGTGGCTAGTATATTTATATTTCAACGAATAACATTGTCCGAGGCTGTGGCCGATCGCTAACAGTAGTGAGATTTAGAAGAAGATTGAAGGTCCTGCAGTACTGATAGCAACGCATAGGTTGAGTAATTATTGCCAGATTCGTTGCTGCCTAACAGCTAATTGCTCTGCATACCCCCCAAAGGCGGTGAATTCATTCGTCGCTTAGGGCCCTCGTAACTCTACAACAGGAATCTTCATGGGTACCGAAAATCACAGCCCTATAATAGCATCAGCTGATCAATCAAGTCAAAAAGCGTAGTAAGTACTCCCAAAACGTCGGCTATGGATTGATGATCTAACTCACAAGATTTGACGTTAAGATGGACAAATCATATAATGAAGAAATATCATTTCAAACATTTTAAAATTCAAAATGTTGATGGTTTGGATATAATTTTGAATTATTAATGACACTTTTGAAGCTTATATTGATATCTAACATTGAACATTGAGAATACCTTACGATTTTTAATAATTAAAGAATTACTATTGTTGGGGCAGATCACTTAGTGTACTACACTTGAAATGAAGACATATATAATAACTTTGACGTCCAAAATGAAAGATGATCTTACTGTTTACAGGCAAGAACTAAACATGTTGATATAGTGAATTAACATAATTAACATTTAGCATAGTATTACTAAAAAAATATCAGCCATGGTGATTTCCATCGATCAACAATAAATATGCGTGGAATTTCTTGACATGTAAACTTATATATTTACACTTATGTCAGAAGCTTAGTTCCTGAATAAATTTATTTCTTGTCTACGTTTGATTTAAATTTTTTATTTATTCGGCTGTATTGTTATTCAATGTTAATTTAAATGATAACAAATGTCCAGTAAGTATAATAAATAAGCAAATTGATACCTAGTGTTCAGATTAGGTATTTTATTTATTTACAAAATCATCAGTATTACCTGGAAATCTACAACGGTCTTTACTTTTATACCATATTTTTTAATTCTGTCTATAAAATTGTATACTATAATATTATATAGATTTGTATTGTATAGATTTTGCAGTACGGAGGATTAGTTAATAATAGTAAATTCTAAATAACCTAATATCTAAATAACTAAAAATAATAAGTGGTCAGTTTTCAATCAGTTTTTCAATATAACCTCGAAAATCGTTATATATTATTTTTCTGTAAAATTTATGGTTCTTTACCAAACAGCAATAAAGCAGTTAACTCATGATTTTTGCGTTTGCCTCTATATTTTCAAATATATATTGTTTAGTTAAACCCTGCGTTCTTTACGTTTTGCGAATATATGTCTTTGCAATTTTATGCTTTCTAAATTTGTTCGAAGATGTTTAATATTTTCTGCTTATTGGACTAACTAGTAATTGTTATTTACTAACATGTTATTCTATCCTGGAGGAACATCACGTAGATAGCTTATTTCTCATTTGCTTAATACGCCGTTTTTAAGCACTATTTGATTTTATTTAGGTGAAGTTGAGGGTTTCTTGCGACTAGACCATGATGGCATTATGAAACTTTTCTGCTTCTATGAGCTTCTTTAAATTGTATATGAGTGGCATCGATACAAAAACAATCTAATTAAATATTAAATACCATACTACTTTATGGTTTTATAATTTTTTATATTTTTTGAAACAAATTAATAAATAATATTTACTTTTCCACCTGTTCATTCAAGATAATGTTGTATATGGAAGCCTTCAACAATTCCTTATCATGATAAGGAATGTCTAATAATTCAAATAGTTTAAATAGGAAATATTTCGATATGCAATTGTTTTTCCTTTGCTCACGTTACTCAGAAAAGACAGAAACTAGGTCGAAGGACGAATTATTCTTTAATTACAAAATCGTCCGAAAATAAATGTGATCAACTTTTCAGCACGGTTGTTTTTTAATTATGTGTAATATCCGTATGATGATTTCACGGACAAACACAGTGATTGTCTAGGTGTTTACAGTGGGATTTAGCTGGTGTTTTGTTATTCAGAATCCTTATTATTTCGGCGCAGAAAGTGACGATATACCAAAATACAGATAGGACACAAAGAAATCATGTATGATTAATCGTATAAGTAAAAAAAATATTCATTTAACTATGAATATTGATAATAATCGGTTCAGATTATTTCTGTTGTATTTATATCACTTAAAAGCAACATATTAACTGGATAATTTAAAATGTTATAAATAGTGGTTATTTGACTCTGATTGCTGTTTTGATTACGATATATTGATGAACCTTTGTTTCATGTACAGTCGCACAAAATGTAAAAGTTAGTGCGTGTATTACGGTAGAAACTGTGTATATAGATATTTTTGTATAAAATCTAAAAGCGCTATCTTAAGAATTTTATCTAGAATCATTTTATATTTATTGAAAATTTATTATATAAGAGTGGGTGTTACCATTTCCATACCAACGTACATGGCAGATTTTTCTGCAGTATACTTAATTATTTACAAATATTTTTTTAATATGTCTAGTTTGGTGGTCTCGATATTCTGAACTATGTCTGGTGATTACGCTGATTGCGGCTGAACTTCTTCCAGTTTTAATTTTTGCAACGCGTTTGTGACTAGTTATTACTCTTATTTTTCAAACAATACCTATCTCTAACGTCGGTAGGCACCGACAGTAACGGATTCATTCAGTTTGAGTAGCTTGTTACACAGTATATCTTGAGTAATCCCACCATATGTGCCGCAATGCTTTATTTCCACGAATATTCCGCTTCGGTATCCATATCAATGGCTGGCCCGAACTATGATTTTTTGAGCTTGGAATTGATTCACCTTTCATCGCTAGTCACAATACGCCTCAGTAAACTGTTCCTTTTTTACTTGGCAAGCACGGTTTAAAACCCCTCTCTCCATTTGGATCTTTTCTATCGCATGTAAATATTTGGATTCATCAAGTGCTGAGGTGCTTGAAAGTTCTTCGAGAGTTTCAGTTTTCGACTTCAGATTTCAGCACCACATTTCTTTTAATCAAAGAACAAAGGTAAAGTAGGTCAAGAAATACAATTTTGAGTTAGTCAAGCTCAGTTATGTAGGGATGCCAAAAACAATCGAATTTAGCAGTTGTGTTTACATTAATACACTGGTTTTTCAGCAATAAATATCTCTGATAAAATACACGCAAATAATTAATGTATCTATGGGCCAGATTGGGTGTTTCATTCTGTAAATGTTCTGCAATAACTATTGCAATATAGAAGAATGTTTAAAAAAACATATCGAAATCTACTGCGTATATACAAATAATTAAATCTCCTGAAACAGCCTGGTGACCGCGTCCGTTAGATGGAATTAAAATCGCCATAGACAAAAGTACATCGTGTTCATATTAATGCAACATACTTATGCACGAACATGGCCCGAAATGTAAACACTCTCCTTGTTTATGAGGACTTTTTATTTGACGACACGCCATTTGTGTCGCGGTTTAATTGTGTTCTTCCTCAGCGGAAATTTCTAATCCTTTTGTATTTGAACAAACATTTTTGTTTATTTTCTAATTGTCCTATTTCTATCCTATCAGTTATTTAGATTTAGATAAAAAAAGATCTCAAGGAAACGTTGTAAAGATTTATGGAATGTTATGTTATGGGACTACTAGGCTACTTGTGATTTAACAATCTAAAGGAACGTCTTATTCGAAAGATTTTAATCAAAATGTTTATGTTATTGTTATAAAATTTGATGGATAATATATACCCCAATTGATTTATCAAGCCGTCGTACTAATAAATACTTACGTTAGATAAATAAATAGTGTTTTTCACCAATATTCTTTTATACTAATACTTTTTTACATTTACGATTTTTATTTATATTTTATATTTACATATAATTTTACTGACATTTTCTTTAATTGGTTATTGTTGATAATAGGGTGTTCAACTGCTATAACGATCGACTTTTCACAGTCCATGTGCCATTTTGCACACTTCTGATGGAACAAAAGTTAGGGCGAGCTGAAATCATTTGATAGATAGCCCAAAGTAGTATCAGTGAACCTGATTCTACTTGTTAGGGAGTAAGAAGCTGTAAGCAACTGTGCTCCTATTACAATCAACACACCTAATTTTTTTCGAGAAGCCAATTTATCACAACACTAAAAAACTCCAAATCTGTTTTTTTTTAACTTCTAAGGACCTCTTAGGACCTCTACTATATCTGCTCTACACTGTTGACATTGCAACAACAAAAGAAACACTACTTGGAACTTTTGCTGACGACAGAATTATTATAGCAAACGATATATCTCTGTCTAGGGCCGTAGAAAATGTACAAGTGGCAGTGAAAAAAATCTACAAATGGACAAAAGATTGGAAAATTCAACTTAATAGCTCCAAATCTGTTCACGTTAATTTTGCAATGCGGCAAAATAATAAAAACTGAATTATATCACTAAATGGATGCCCGATTCCTCAAACAGAATCAGCTAAATACCTCGGAATCCATCTTGACGGTAGATTAAATTGGAAACATCAGGTTAGATAAAAAGCAAAACATATTAGAACCAAAATAAACCAACTATACTGGTTAGTCGGAAGATACTCTCAACTTGATCTAAAATCTAAGAGGTTGATTTATAAGACAATTATAACGCCAATTTGGACCTATGAGGTGCAAATATGGGGTTGCACTAAAAATTCAAATCAACTAGTCATCCAACGCTGTCAAAACAAGGTTCTTCGATTAGTTACCGATGCTTATCGCTACGTAACCAACGAAGAACTGCACGATGACCTGGAAATCAAATGGATTTGTGAAGTTATTCAAGATTTTGCCTTGAAACACGAAAGAAGATTACTAAATCATACTAACGTGGAAGCAATACAACTGCTGGACAGCGAGCAGGATGTCAGGAAATTGAACCGAACCAAACCATACGAACTTATATAAAGTATATAGCTTTAGTGTAATCTATATCTATAAGTTATTATAATTTTATTATTGAGGAATACATATTGATATATTTTCTCGCACTCGTCCTTCTTGTGAATTAACCTAAGTACAAATGAAATGTAGTAATAAATTAATTTATAATTAAGATTGTACTAAGCGATTCTAATAAAGATATTATAAAAAAATAGATTCATGTAATAAAACTAATTGTCTTAATAAAAGGAAAGTAGGAATATCTAATGACTATTTAAAAAAATAACGCAATTTTCAAAATTATTTTCAATTTCAACAAAACCTTATTGATCTTTATTTAAACATGGTTCCTCGGCTTTAACAAGATAATAAAATTATCTGTTGTGACGAGGCCCATTCCGCCTTGCACAAACATAAACCCGATTATGATTCTCAGTCGTTTCTTTCGTTGTTGGACAAGATCGCATACAAAACCGAACCGCTCGTATGGGGACAATCCCGGCCGCGCCATTTCTCATTTCGCGTTTGCGGCTGGTCTTGTTTCTTCTTTTTTATCTGTTTTGTTTCATTTATAATATATCGATAATAACCTCGCCACCATAATTTTATTTTTGAAGCTTTTTTGTTATTTAAGTTAATATGCGTTCCTATATTTAGGTATTTCAAGTATTATAAAATGGCTATTTGAATGCTTCGCTATTGATGCTGAAGATTTTAGCTCAAGTGTACATATTTTTTTAGCTTTGAGAATTTTGAAATCGAATTTGAGGTAGTTCAATTCAGAGAAGGTTATTGAAAGAAGAGCTGTTTCTTTTATCAACAATATGACATATGCGTATATTTTTTTATATTATTTAATTAATACATTCTTACTAGTCGTTTCCGTCTAAGCTACAATTTGTCTTCTAACCTACAATGATAACTTAAATCTAGGTATATAACTAGGAGAACCCATCGGGCCTATCGCAGTCTCTGGTGAAATAATGTTTATTCATGCCACTGCTGTATTTTTTTAATATATACACCTCACTACACAACGCTACACAAGATCAGATGGTTTGATTCTTTTGATTCTGTGTCATGTTCTGGTGGTATCCAAAAGATGCAATATTTCAATATTAGTATGAGAATGGAGAGGAAAGACTCCATTCTCATGCCCCCTTGTAATTCTCTTGATTTCTTGACTGACTGTGGGTATCTGAATGTATCGATATAGGTATTCAGTCCTATAGTATCTGGGTGCGCCCACAATACCTCTCAGGACTTTGTTCTGAAAAATTTGTATTTTATTTATATTGCAGAATATCCCCATAATTGAACACCGTATGTCCATATAGGTTTCAGTATTTGCTTATATAATACCAATTTATTATGTACTGATAATTGTGATTTTATTCCAATTAGCCAGTACATTTTCCTATATTTCAATTCCACTTCTTTTCTTTTCTTCTTTATATGTTCCTTCCAGTGAAGTTTTGTATCAAGATTCATTCCGAGATATTTAGCGTTGTTGCTATATGGAATAGTATTATTTAATGTTATTTCTAAGGTCTGTTTATAGGTGAACTGCACATCTACAGATTTACTTTCATTAATTCTTATTTTCCAAGCTTGTGTCCAATTATTTATATTGTCACTTGCCTGTTGTAATTTTTGTGAGGCTTCTTCACTATTATCTCCGACAGCTATAATCGCAGTATCATCAGTAGATGTAGCCATCGCAATATTCTGCAATTGTGGTATATCACAAGTGTAGAGTAGATAAAGCATTGGTCCCAGTACACTTTCTTGTGGTACATCTGCTTCAGCTTCTTTTATTGTAGATTAAGCTTCTTCTTCTTTGATTCTAAACATTCTGGTTGTAATGTACGATTTTAATAGTTCGATGTGTTGTTTTGGTAGCATTTCCTGTAGTTTATGAACAAGGCCTTCATACCAAATCTTATCGAAGGCTTATGCTACATCTAAGAATATAGCTGAGCATACTTTTTTATTTTCGTAGGCTTTTTCTATAACATCTGTTATTCTGTGGACCTGGTGAATTATTGAATGCTTGTTAATAAAGCCAAACTGATGTGTTGATATTAGTTTTTTCTCTCTATTATCGGTTTTATTCTTTTCAACAGGAGTTTTTCAAAAATATTAGATATTACTGGCAGCAGCGATATAGTTCTATAGGCTCTTATTTCGTTTGGTGACTTTCCAGGTTTGGGGATCATTATAATGTCCGCCATATATGAGTATATAATGATAATTAATGGTGGCAGTCAATTTCATTTGCAGTCCGTAAACTGCTCTACTTTTGCGAATACCTGGGTAGGTGTGTTTCTTAGGTACATTATTTGTTCGTAGACGATTAAAGTAACAAGTAAAGTAAAGTTATGTAAAATCTAGAATAGATTTCCATAAAAAATATAATAGCGCCAAATTTTAGCTACATTCTTGCCAATTAACCTATCCATTTTTTGGAATTGGTTAAAATTATTTCGTATGTTGTTTTTTCACTATGGATTAGTCTCGGGTGTGATCCTTACTTCGGCTCTTGAGTTTATGTCTAGGAATCGGAAAAAAAGTGCTAGTGCCATTTTTTTGGGAGGAAAAAATAATTTTATTCATGCAGTAATAAATGGTTTATAAACAATAAATAAATAATTAAAAATAAATAAATAAAGAGCCAACAAATTAGTTTATTATTATCGTAATATTTTGAAGCTATTGGATATAAAAATTAGCGAAAAAAGACTGAGTTTATAGAAGAAAATTATTTTCATAATAGGTTCAACAGAAGAGTGTTTTATCGGTATTCTGGAAAACTACTATAGTGATGGTGTTCATAAGTTTAAGCAGCATTGGAATAAGCATATAACTATTATTGAGCAACCTAGTGAATGGGAATGCGCTGTATACATTAAACAAAAACAACATAGTATAAAATTATATTAATAAAAATACAACTATAAAATCTAAGTAATATTAAGTCTAACAATTATAAATCATTACACTAGAAAACACATACAATTTGCATTAAAAAACTTTATGTTTTCAATTACAATTTTGTGAATGGTTCACTTAGTTTGATTT